>NW_026844214.1:22000826-22664488 GCF_029955315.1 Cylas formicarius
TGCGAGTTTGTATTAGGAAAGTTATTTTCGCTCGTTATGTGCTCGAAAAGTGGTTCGGTCTCTACAATAACCTATTCTCCATAGAGCACCAGGTGATACTATGATGATTTAAAATAAGATTAATCAATATGGCGACAGATAGTCGTTATGCAGATCCACGATCCACTTTACGATCCGGAAACCTATAATAGAGACGAAAAAAAGTTTCGTACAAAAGTTTCTTGGACTCTCCTGTAGATTTAAAATATTATAATTTTGTTATTTTAAATGACCCACCCTGTACAACATTTTTGGAATCGTTGGTTAAAATAAAGGTGACTCTCTTAAGAAATTCCTAGTTAGAATTTTGTATAGTTTAGGCAGAAATTGAAGTTATATGTTTTTTTTCGTATTTTGATCGCCCCATATAAAATTGTGTTGTGACGCTACTGATACGGGTATTGCAACGGAAAATTTAACCACAGACTAAAGAGATAATGCCTACTCAATCAGTTTCACAGAGGCGCCTTAGCTTATACAGGGTGTCCCAAATAGGTGGAGCGGTTTTGGTGAATTCAATTAACAAAGTCTCAAGATTTTCAAGTGGAACGCCCTATATTTTTACTCAGATATCAATTCTAGGACAAAAGGTAAGGTAAGTTTGTAATTTATCTTATATTTAAATTTTACTTACTTTTTGAGATATTCAAGGTTTAAGATAACACCCGTATACATTTTTGTTGAATTTAAAGCTGCGCACATTAGGGCACTTATTGGTAATATTAGGTATTTTTTAAATAGCAAACACATGATACTATTTCTTTTAAAGATATAATACTCCAGATATACGAATATAATCTATTGCTAATAATACAGAGTGTCCATTAATACGTGGAAATTTTGAAAAAAGCAACTCTATGCTGTACACTTTAACAGATTTCATAAAACTTTTGAATTCCTATTTAAAGAAACATTTGATTGTAAATTATTGAAAATAACCAATAAGAAAAATAAATAACTATAGTTTATAGGCTTACTAAACAATGTTACAAATTTGAATAAATAAATCTATAAAACAAAAAAAAACAGAAACAAATAACTAAAAAAACTTAAATATGGTGATACTATAATATGTTTTCAATACTATTGTGCATCCACTGCAATACAAATTGGATAGTGCGTCATAATGCTAGAGGCCACATTTCTAACCGCATCACTATTATTTAATGCAAGAATCTCTTGTCTAATTTCTCCTTAAGGTCATTAACTGTATTTCACTTATTTTGCGATTTATACACGATCCTCTAAAGTGCCCCACAAAAAAAGTCCATGGGTGTAAAATCAGGTCTTCGCGGTGGTCACCAAATGTCACCATTTTTATCAATTATATTTTGGAAATTTACTCTTAAAAAAATTATCACTTGACGATCACATATAGGGCGCGCTATCTTTACTGAAATATAATGTTCTCGCGCAAGTTGTCGGGCAAGCTAGATAATTAACTATTAAATGCTTCTTTAAATATGAATTCTGAACTTTTATTAAATCTGTTAAAGTGTAGTATAGAGTCGATTTTTTTCAAAATTTGCACTTATTAATGTAAACCCTGTATTGTTAGGAAGTAGTATCATGTCTTTGCCAACAAGTAACCTAATATGGGCTTTAAATTTAACAAGAAATTATACGGGTGTATTTTAAACCTCGAATATCTCAAAAAGTAAGTGAAATTTATATATAAGATAACTTACAAACTTACCTTATTTTTCGTCCTAGAATTGATATCTGAGTAAAAATATAGAGTTTTCCATTTGAAAATCTTGAGATTTTGCTAATTGAATTCGCCAAAAAGGCTCCACCTATTTGGGACACCCTGTATAAGCTGAGGCGTCTCTGTGAAACTGATTGAGTAGTGCATCATCTCCTTAGTCTGTTGTTAAATTTTTCGTTGCAATACCTTGATCAGGAGCGTCACAACACGATTTTATATGGGGCAATCAAAATACGAAAAAAAAACACACATAACTTCAATTTCTGCCTAAACTACGCAAAATTCGAAATAGGAATTTCTTAAGAAAGTGACCTTTATTTTAACTAAGGATTCCGAAAATGTTGAAATTTACAGCGTGTTCCATTTAAAATAACAAGGTTTATGTCGGGGGGACACTTTTGGGACACCCCGTATCACCAGAATTATAATATTTTAAATCTTCAGGAGAGTCCAAGAAACTTTTGTACGAAACTTTTATTCGTATCTCCTTTAGGTTTCCAGGTCGTATAGTGGATCGTTTTATTTTGCACACGATGTACGTGCAACATTTTGGGGTGGGATCTAAGTAGTGATTAAGTATAATATAGGCTTCCCCCACTCCTCTCCCTTTTGTGGGCGTATCCTCCTTACCCACGACTCTCTAGCTCCTCCCCCTTTACCCATAATCCCTTGAAATTGGCTCCCATTGGATAAGCAAGCACCAATGGGGTTTAATCAATCTCCCCACCTCTAGTTTGCGATGGCGGCGAAGCCAATCAGAGCCCAGATATTTTCCCACCCGTATGAAAAGCAATGGCGTCAATGAGACTTGATCATATTGTTCGCGTGACCATCTGCACCCCCTAGCGGTTCGAATGTAAACTAGTGTCCCCTCTTGGAATAAGATTTTCTTTAATAAGGTAACCCCACCTAGTGAATATTGACCAAAACATTTATTTTAAAAACATATAATTCTGCGAATGTGTACCCTCGCGGGTACAAACTGTACTTTTATTGCGCACAAAGGACAGTGGAAATAAAGACGAAAAGTGTTGGATTTCTTTTCTCGGAACTGGAAGCTGGCAGGCACCATCAATAATATCTGCAAAACAAAAAGCTGGTTAAAATTTTCATTAATAAAGTAGGATATTAGAAACCGTATACCTTTTTAATTTACTAAGCCATCTACCGTGCGTTAGCTTCATACATATTTCCGCATGCTTCTGTCTTAAGGTATCGTGAAATATTTGACTATTTATCTGGGAAAAGTTCATATGTCGAAAATATTATGTGTATGTGGCCGTGGTAGGCTTTCTTTGCTATTATAATTTTATTTTTGTTATTTAATATTTACAAAATTAATTTATCTATCTTATTGATGATTTTGATTTTCTTTGCTATTTTTATTATTTAATATTTTCAAAATTAATTTATCTATCTTATTGATGATTTTAAGATATCGCAGTCAACTTTACTATTTCATCAATTTCTTTTATTTATTGCTGATCTTTGAGGATAGTATACATACTTTTTTTCGTAACTTATCTGTATCTACCCTTTAATTTCCTATCAAGCCATAAAGCAAACTCGAAAGGCATCTTAACTAAAAAGTCATATACTTTAAAGCTGCTGCGACTACTACTACATGAAAGTGTGTTTCTATGCAATCTCAACAATAATGAAATCTGGACGCTTATATTAAATGCTGTAATACTCTTCTCTGCTAACGCTCTAGGAGACGCTATTTGAACCCTGTTCAAAGAAAAACTTCTACAGCCCAAATAACCTCTCTGAACCACACTTAAGCGCATCACTCTTTCACTGTCTTGCAGCCTTCAGATTAATATTCCGTACTAACTACGTATGCTATACACGAAACGTTCTCTTTTCTAATTTTTTTCTATGCGCTACATTAACGAACAGGATCTAAACTTTTCTGTCTGTGTATTTTGTTAGCCACCTTAAAAAATTAAAAAAAAAGGTATGCGAACCTAGAGGATATTTTCCATATTTTTCACAAATGGTGACAACAATTAATGCAAGTATTATTTTTAATAATAATCCATCTTTCGCTATGACACGAAAACATCGACTTTTTAATTCTAATTTTTCTCATAGAGCTTCCCTTTAGTCTCTATCTGTTCTTTAACTAAATCCCCACCTTTTTGAAAAACCAACCTCTAAAAACAGTTAATTTTCTCTAATTTAAATTTGTACGTTTTCCGCAATATGTGTGAATATTTTCGCTAGAGTATTTAGTTACTTAGTACATGTCCTAATCAATATTTTAAAAATATAATTCTAATGATACGTGCTTACGATTTGAAGATAACGAAACATTCCCCAGTTTCATAAATGAGAGCTCACTGCCAAACTACCAAACATCACAGTACAAACTACCGTACTACGCCCCCCTGGACAAAATCAGGTCAGTCAGCGTCATTAATTCTACCTGCGTTAACGAATAGCGTATTGTTAATTAAGGTTTAATACGCAGAAAATTTAAGTAACAAATAATCGCAATGAAACTCACTAACATCATAAATTATTAAAAAAAAATTAGAACACTTGGAATTTACTGGAGTAACCAATTTGGCACTAAAAATGGAAATTTTCGATACTCTACTAGGTGCCTACAATAAATTTTACTATTATTTTTAATGCAGAGACACAACGATTTTCTAGTTCTGAATTTGATCAGGGGTATATGACCATAGTTTACGCCGACTCTAAAAGGCATGCAGTCTATTGTTTTTGAACGCCCCATTTTGTGTATTATGTTCAAAACAGAGACTCTCTGGGCTTACGACTACAGCTACCAGCTACTACTTTCAATAATATTAACACAAAAAAAAGTAGGTGGCATTTCTATAATACGTGCAAAGTTTATGTGAAACTGACTGGAAGACAGAGTAATGCACCAATATGTTACTAAACATATCTCGATAGAATTCCGTAAGAGCTTACCTCCAAGTTTCCTCATTTAGTCAGTCAAAGCATCAAATGGGAAATTCCAATCCAACATATGTAGTGGTGGAAATATATCAACCGCCTACGTTACCGAAGGTGCCCGACTGAAGCTTCTGCGTCTTCTTTACCCCACATGCCTACTTAAAAAGATACTGGTCTAAGTCTCAATATTCCTGTTAAAAAAAAGAGAGGTTCTATATTGCCACAAATATGTGTTTTCAAAATTTTACCTGATTTGGCGACGACTACGCTGAAACTTTCCATATCTCGTGTCCCCATGACTGGTCTGTTTCATATATCAAACCTCACCTCGCACGGGTTTGAACCTCCTTTAAAAAAAAAACAGGCAAGACTTATACTTATATCAAAGTAATACGAGGAACTTATATTTTATGCCAAAACTTATTTCATCACCTCCAAAGGGGAGTAGGGGATTTCTAAAGTATGGTAGGTACATCTCTTTCATTTTTTAATTAAAAAAGTGACACAATTACGCGACGTAACTCGATCCGGATCGTTAACGCGTCTCAAGATGGGGGTTTAGAGATGCTGAGGTCATTAAATTGATTCACTATTACCAGTACATACTGAAACCCCCTTATTTCCAAAATAAAAAAAAATTGTTAACTGTTAACACAACAAAAAAAAACTATTTTCTCACCAATTATATTTCTGGGTCGTTTTCAGAATTTGTCCAACGTAAAATCCCAAGAGGATAGGGCCGCAATTTCGAAAAATGTTCATGTCTCCCCACTATGCATTTGTACAAGAAGCAGGGCCGGATTAACAGCAATTATATTCTTGTCAGTCAACATACAGCCGCCGATTGAATTCTCGGATTCTGCTTTACTAGTTGCCATGGTCTGTCAAATATGTTACTTAAAAATTGTATATTTTTTTTTTTACAAATAATATACCTTTCCTAAAATAATTCCGCCTTTGTCAAGTTGGACACGGGCACGTCTGTCCGCTTTGAAAAGCGCAGGCGTATGTATCTTCCAAAATGATCCAAGCAGGCCCGGATTGCCAGCAAATACACAACTCCCCGATTCAATTCTGAGATGTTGCTTCACGAGTTACCATGATCTGTCAAATATTTTAATTAAAAAAAATCTATTATTTAGCAACAATATACCTTTTTAAAAATAATTTCGTCTTTTTTCAAGTTCAACAGGACACGTGTGTTCGTTTCAGTTGGACAAGGGCACGTCTGTCCGCTTTGAAAAGCGCGGCGTATGTATCTTCCAAAATGATCCAAATTGTTAACCTTTTTTTGATTCCTCGTTCCCCGATTCAATTCTGAGATGTTGCTTCACGAGTTACCATGATCTGTCAAATATTTTAATTAAAAAAAATCTATTATTTAGCAACAATATACCTTTTTAAAAATAATTTCGTCTTTTTTCAAGTTCAACAGGACACGTGTGTTCGTTTCGAAAGGTTTCGTAGTCTGTAGCTCTGTCGAATTCTCCAAAATTCGTTAAACCTTCAGATATTTTCAAAATTTGTCCAACGCAGACTTCCACTCACGCAGTTTCGAAAACTTTCTGGTCTCCCCGCCATGCATTTGTACACGAAGCCGTTCTGGACTATCAGCAAACAGCACATCCGTCATTTTTCTTCTCGGATTCCGCTTGACGAGTTACATCGATCTGTCAAATATTTAATGTAAAACAATCTTATCTATTACTTTTACCCAATATTAAGTACCTATTCAAAATTAGTAGCGCCTTTTCGAGTTCGAAAGGTTTCGTAGCCTATAGCCCTGCCGAAATGCCATTGCATTTGTACACGAAGCAGGGTCGGATTGTAAGCAAACAGCACCCCCGGTCACTTTTCTTCTCGGATTCTGCTTGACGAGTTACAACGATCTGTGGAATATTTAGCGTAAAAAAAAATTATCTATTACTTTTACCAAAAATGAAGTACCTATTCAAAATTAGTAGCGCCTTTTCGAGTTCGAAAGGTTTCGTAGCCTATAGCCCTGCCGAAATGGCATTGCATTTGTACACGAAGCAGGGTCGGATTGTAAGCAAACAGCACCCCCGGTCACTTTTCTTCTCGGATTCTGCTTGACGAGTTACATCGATCTGTGGAATATTTAGCGTAAAAAAAAATTATCTATTACTTTTACCAAAAATGAAGTACCTTTTTTCTTTAAAACAGTTCGTCCTTTTCGAGTCTGAAAGGTTTCGTAGCCTATAGCCCTGCCGAAATGTCATTGCATTTGTACACGAAGCAGGGTCGGATTGTCAGCAAACACCACAAGCGTCACTTTTCTTCTCGGTTTCTGCTTGACGAATTACATCGATCGGTCAAATATTTAATATAAAAAATATCTATTTTACCAAAAATACGTACTCTTCTAAGATAAATTAGCTCTTTTCGAGTTTAAGAGGACACGTATGTCAACTGTAGGATGTTTTATTATTATATTTTCCAGTGTCTATAAATTAATAAACAACAGAAGCTTCCGAATACAAAAATTTCAACATGAGTTTTTTTTTTCTTTAAACTTAAAAGTTCTAACCCCTAAAACCATATTTTTAATACGCTGGCGGACGTATAACAATCCCCAAAAATTACCATATTTACTATTGATATATTTCTATTCCGAACTTAACTCAATACATGCAAAAAAAACTAGCGAATGTTATTTATTATCTCCGATGGGTGGATGATCGAGAAACGTTTAAATAAATCTACCTTTCTGTCTCTCTTTTTCTATATAGGTCACTCATTCTCTCTATCTGTTACTTTCCACAATCCGAATTTACACTTGGCCCCCCCCAAAAATCTTGTAAAATTTTATCTGCTTAACTTCTTCGCGTTGTTCATATGGCTGAATTTTTTGGAAGATATATCGTGCGTTATTTCTATTAAAATTCTGTTTCCTTTTTACCTACTTCAAAAACGTAAGCGAGCATTTTTGGTTGTTTTATTAAACAAAAATTGATACTAAACAAGATCCGTATCTCCGACCTCAGCCTCCTTTGATCACTCCCCAATTTTTTTTTAATTAAGTATAGAAACCTCGTCGAACATATACATAATACTAGGTCAAAATGTTACGCGGTTACTCATTAAAGTCGCAATTCCGAAAGCTTCTTACCTATCTTTTTCCAGTCTTTTTTGTTTTATTTATCCGTATATGAAACACACATTGAACACAAAACTTAAACTCGTTGGCGATATTGCATTAAGCAACAAACGCGGATAACAGAAACGAACCCTTAACACAAACGCTTCTTTAAACTTCGACTGACACGTGAAACAACCCGCATTCCTACGAAAGGCAGGTAAACCAAGCAGGTCAAATTTTAAGCTACCCTCCAGTGTCGTCATAGGTTGGGGCATAGTAAATAGCGAATACAACAAAGCGGTAATTTATAATAATTTAATTTGCATTTTATTTAACTTAAGTTGTTTTGTAGAAAATGAGACATTTCTGCAATTAATCAATATACTACGAGTACTTTTCCGCTTAATTACTATTTTTGAGAAACAAAAGGAAACGTTAGATTCCATTCAAACTTTTTCGGTTTTCATGATATCTCGCGTTTATTTAGAAGCTAATGGCCTGTGGCCTTAACCAGACGTTTCCAAAGCCTGGTTCTTAACAAACACGAAAAATAGAGTTATATTGCCACCGAAAATCTGAATTTATGTTTAAAAATGTAACTTCCCGTATTTAAACTATTGCCTGCATTGGCGCCTATATTTTATAGTTTTTTTTTTGTATCCTATTTTTTTTGTTTTGCTTGCAAATGTGTGTCCATTTTTCGGGTACTGGATTTTTTTTTTCTCAAATTATTACAAATTACTCAAAACGGAGTTAAAAAGAGACGAGGAGAAAAGGGAAGAACCCTTATTTTTCCGACACTGACCTCCGATGTTTATAAAAATTGACGCCTTGACACCCTCCCCGTGAATATTTTACAAAGGATTTTTAAAATTTAACTTCCAAATAACGCATACTCTCGCCTAGTGTCACAGTTTTGGGCCCCATTTTGCTATGGTTAGACAGGTTTATTCTTGTACATTGTCGGGACAAAAGAAGCATCTCCTTCATCCAAATTGATTTTT
The DNA here is from genome assembly GCF_029955315.1 of Cylas formicarius. Taxonomy (NCBI): domain Eukaryota; kingdom Metazoa; phylum Arthropoda; class Insecta; order Coleoptera; family Brentidae; genus Cylas; species Cylas formicarius. The sequence goes on from NW_026844214.1 coordinate 22,009,609, forward strand.
TCATACCTAATACAACAGCTGCCGGGCATCATCTCGCCTTAATTGTTTCTATTGAATTAATTTTAGTTACAAAAAATTAGATGATCGTCAAAATTGGCATAAAAGATAATCAAGATTTAATTAAAACAAGAATATGCACAAAAGAAAAGAGATAAACTCCGACACGGGAAACAAGGAAATATCGCTGAAACGGCAACTGATCTAGCGCGCGCCTTTTTTAAAAATAATAATTTTTCAAAAGAATTCTAGGCTAAGCTAAATACCTGGTGTAACAAAATATTGAAGGATCTTCATGATCCTACCTGTGAGCGAGTAGAAAATTATTTGCAAAGAGGATAAAGGTATATCTTAATATAAATAGTTTCACTATTGATAATATGTCCCCTTTTAAAATGGCGCATTATTTGATACGTACTTTTTTTTTTCTTGTCAGAGCTTGTCTAAAAAAAAGTGGGATGGATGGAGGTTCTCCGTCAGGTTTTTTTCCTGTCGAAACAAGTTTGTGCGGCGTTCGCTTTGGATCTGGGGAATGGGTGGGGTTATACATATATAAGCTATAAGAAATTTTAATTTTTTATTCAGTTTCCACTCATACAATTTCGTGTTAAGTGCAGAGTGAGAAAAATGTCAGAAGTCGAAAATTATCCAACGCAAGCATTGGATTCGTGGGGAAGATTTGTGGTCAATGCGGAAATAATCCGCGAACAAAAATACATTTACGAGGCAGCAATTACGCTGCCGGAATTCGGACTAGAAATTACCTCAGGTCTTAGCCCAGCAAGAATCTTCGCTCCGGCAGTGAAAGTGAGCTTTCTCCCCTACGTTTTGTCGGAGAAAAGAAGCATTTCGTTCGACGAGATGGACTTCACAGAATTAATACAACAGCTTCCACTGTTATTGTTAGCAGGCCCGACTGGTAAAGTTATGTATTTAACCTGCTTCAAACTCAGCTGTCTACAATGTGATGGTGAAGTCTTGGTCAAGATTGAAAATAGCGAGGGTATACTCTATATTTCGAAAGACTGGGTACAGGAATTAATTACCATAAGCAAATTGGTATTTAAAAGAATACGAGTACTGTCTCGTTTGAACTTTTACGAGTACTACGATAGAATATTGTATTTGACTATAGATGAAAATTTGCTGGAAGACGCCAAAATCTTTCCGCATATAGAATATTTATGTTCTACGGAAGAGAGTGAGCAGAGCTACTGCATGGAGGACTACATGCGTTTTGGAAAAATGCAGATAAAACAAGATATCAACAAAAGGATAGCATGGGACATACCTGTGTTTTAATAGAAATTTACCTGTAAACTAATAATAATAAATGTTTTTTAAAATTCAGTGTGTGTGTATGTTTTATCCTTATCCCCCATAAAAAAGTAAAAAAAAAACAAGTAATTGCGTAAAAATAACTTTATTAAATAATAAAAAAAATAACAACAAAATATATTCAAACAAAACATAGTACCACCGGAATGAAACCTTCAGAAATTACCCCAACAACGGAGATTCTCGCATATAATTTACCAAAAAAAATTTGCAGTGGAAAAGTCAAAGTTCAAAGCTGGCGTTGCAGTGAGCATAAGTGGCACAAAATCGGTTTTTGACAAAAGCTATGAAATTAATTGGACACCCCGAAAATTTCAAGATTGTTAAAGTAAGTGGTTCCTTCCCTCTTACGTATCTTTTGGAAGATATGGAGGGGCGTTAAATCAAAAGGTTCGTTTTATGAAGTCGAATTACAAAAACCGTACTACCAAATAGTCGATCGACTATTTGGTAGTACGGTTTTTGTAATTCGACTTCATAAAACGAACCTTTTGATTTAACGCCCCTCCATATCTTCCAAAAGATACGTAAGAGGGAAGGAACCACTTACTTTAACAATCTTGAAATTTTCGGGGTGTCCAATTAATTTCATAGCTTTTGTCAAAAACCGATTTTGTGCCACTTATGCTCACTGCAACGCCAGCTTTGAACTTTGACTTTTCCACTGCAAATTTTTTTTGGTAAATTATATGCGAGAATCTCCGTTGTTGGGGTAATTTCTGAAGGTTTCATTCCGGTGGTACTATGTTTTGTTTGAATATATTTTGTTGTTATTTTTTTTATTATTTAATAAAGTTATTTTTACGCAATTACTTGTTTTTTTTTTACTTTTTTATGGGGGATAAGGATAAAACATACACACACACTGAATTTTAAAAAACATTTATTATTATTAGTTTACAGGTAAATTTCTATTAAAACACAGGTATGTCCCATGCTATCCTTTTGTTGATATCTTGTTTTATCTGCATTTTTCCAAAACGCATGTAGTCCTCCATGCAGTAGCTCTGCTCACTCTCTTCCGTAGAACATAAATATTCTATATGCGGAAAGATTTTGGCGTCTTCCAGCAAATTTTCATCTATAGTCAAATACAATATTCTATCGTAGTACTCGTAAAAGTTCAAACGAGACAGTACTCGTATTCTTTTAAATACCAATTTGCTTATGGTAATTAATTCCTGTACCCAGTCTTTCGAAATATAGAGTATACCCTCGCTATTTTCAATCTTGACCAAGACTTCACCATCACATTGTAGACAGCTGAGTTTGAAGCAGGTTAAATACATAACTTTACCAGTCGGGCCTGCTAACAATAACAGTGGAAGCTGTTGTATTAATTCTGTGAAGTCCATCTCGTCGAACGAAATGCTTCTTTTCTCCGACAAAACGTAGGGGAGAAAGCTCACTTTCACTGCCGGAGCGAAGATTCTTGCTGGGCTAAGACCTGAGGTAATTTCTAGTCCGAATTCCGGCAGCGTAATTGCTGCCTCGTAAATGTATTTTTGTTCGCGGATTATTTCCGCATTGACCACAAATCTTCCCCACGAATCCAATGCTTGCGTTGGATAATTTTCGACTTCTGACATTTTTCTCACTCTGCACTTAACACGAAATTGTATGAGTGGAAACTGAATAAAAAATTAAAATTTCTTATAGCTTATATATGTATAACCCCACCCATTCCCCAGATCCAAAGCGAACGCCGCACAAACTTGTTTCGACAGGAAAAAAACCTGACGGAGAACCTCCATCCATCCCACTTTTTTTTAGACAAGCTCTGACAAGAAAAAAAAAAAGTACGTATCAAATAATGCGCCATTTTAAAAGGGGACATATTATCAATAGTGAAACTATTTATATTAAGATATACCTTTATCCTCTTTGCAAATAATTTTCTACTCGCTCACAGGTAGGATCATGAAGATCCTTCAATATTTTGTTACACCAGGTATTTAGCTTAGCCTAGAATTCTTTTGAAAAATTATTATTTTTAAAAAAGGCGCGCGCTAGATCAGTTGCCGTTTCAGCGATATTTCCTTGTTTCCCGTGTCGGAGTTTATCTCTTTTCTTTTGTGCATATTCTTGTTTTAATTAAATCTTGATTATCTTTTATGCCAATTTTGACGATCATCTAATTTTTTGTAACTAAAATTAATTCAATAGAAACAATTAAGGCGAGATGATGCCCGGCAGCTGTTGTATTAGGTATGAAAAAATCAATTTGGATGAAGGAGATGCTTCTTTTGTCCCGACAATGTACAAGAATAAACCTGTCTAACCATAGCAAAATGGGGCCCAAAACTGTGACACTAGGCGAGAGTATGCGTTATTTGGAAGTTAAATTTTAAAAATCCTTTGTAAAATATTCACGGGGAGGGTGTCAAGGCGTCAATTTTTATAAACATCGGAGGTCAGTGTCGGAGAAATAAGGGTTCTTCCCTTTTCTCCTCGTCTCTTTTTAACTCCGTTTTGAGTAATTTGTAATAATTTGAGAAAAAAAAAATCCAGTACCCGAAAAATGGACACACATTTGCAAGCAAAACAAAAAAAATAGGATACAAAAAAAAAACTATAAAATATAGGCGCCAATGCAGGCAATAGTTTAAATACGGGAAGTTACATTTTTAAACATAAATTCAGATTTTCGGTGGCAATATAACTCTATTTTTCGTGTTTGTTAAGAACCAGGCTTTGGAAACGTCTGGTTAAGGCCACAGGCCATTAGCTTCTAAATAAACGCGAGATATCATGAAAACCGAAAAAGTTTGAATGGAATCTAACGTTTCCTTTTGTTTCTCAAAAATAGTAATTAAGCGGAAAAGTACTCGTAGTATATTGATTAATTGCAGAAATGTCTCATTTTCTACAAAACAACTTAAGTTAAATAAAATGCAAATTAAATTATTATAAATTACCGCTTTGTTGTATTCGCTATTTACTATGCCCCAACCTATGACGACACTGGAGGGTAGCTTAAAATTTGACCTGCTTGGTTTACCTGCCTTTCGTAGGAATGCGGGTTGTTTCACGTGTCAGTCGAAGTTTAAAGAAGCGTTTGTGTTAAGGGTTCGTTTCTGTTATCCGCGTTTGTTGCTTAATGCAATATCGCCAACGAGTTTAAGTTTTGTGTTCAATGTGTGTTTCATATACGGATAAATAAAACAAAAAAGACTGGAAAAAGATAGGTAAGAAGCTTTCGGAATTGCGACTTTAATGAGTAACCGCGTAACATTTTGACCTAGTATTATGTATATGTTCGACGAGGTTTCTATACTTAATTAAAAAAAAATTGGGGAGTGATCAAAGGAGGCTGAGGTCGGAGATACGGATCTTGTTTAGTATCAATTTTTGTTTAATAAAACAACCAAAAATGCTCGCTTACGTTTTTGAAGTAGGTAAAAAGGAAACAGAATTTTAATAGAAATAACGCACGATATATCTTCCAAAAAATTCAGCCATATGAACAACGCGAAGAAGTTAAGCAGATAAAATTTTACAAGATTTTTGGGGGGGGCCAAGTGTAAATTCGGATTGTGGAAAGTAACAGATAGAGAGAATGAGTGACCTATATAGAAAAAGAGAGACAGAAAGGTAGATTTATTTAAACGTTTCTCGATCATCCACCCATCGGAGATAATAAATAACATTCGCTAGTTTTTTTTGCATGTATTGAGTTAAGTTCGGAATAGAAATATATCAATAGTAAATATGGTAATTTTTGGGGATTGTTATACGTCCGCCAGCGTATTAAAAATATGGTTTTAGGGGTTAGAACTTTTAAGTTTAAAGAAAAAAAAAACTCATGTTGAAATTTTTGTATTCGGAAGCTTCTGTTGTTTATTAATTTATAGACACTGGAAAATATAATAATAAAACATCCTACAGTTGACATACGTGTCCTCTTAAACTCGAAAAGAGCTAATTTATCTTAGAAGAGTACGTATTTTTGGTAAAATAGATATTTTTTATATTAAATATTTGACCGATCGATGTAATTCGTCAAGCAGAAACCGAGAAGAAAAGTGACGCTTGTGGTGTTTGCTGACAATCCGACCCTGCTTCGTGTACAAATGCAATGACATTTCGGCAGGGCTATAGGCTACGAAACCTTTCAGACTCGAAAAGGACGAACTGTTTTAAAGAAAAAAGGTACTTCATTTTTGGTAAAAGTAATAGATAATTTTTTTTTACGCTAAATATTCCACAGATCGATGTAACTCGTCAAGCAGAATCCGAGAAGAAAAGTGACCGGGGGTGCTGTTTGCTTACAATCCGACCCTGCTTCGTGTACAAATGCAATGCCATTTCGGCAGGGCTATAGGCTACGAAACCTTTCGAACTCGAAAAGGCGCTACTAATTTTGAATAGGTACTTCATTTTTGGTAAAAGTAATAGATAATTTTTTTTTACGCTAAATATTCCACAGATCGTTGTAACTCGTCAAGCAGAATCCGAGAAGAAAAGTGACCGGGGGTGCTGTTTGCTTACAATCCGACCCTGCTTCGTGTACAAATGCAATGGCATTTCGGCAGGGCTATAGGCTACGAAACCTTTCGAACTCGAAAAGGCGCTATTAATTTTGAATAGGTACTTAATATTGGGTAAAAGTAATAGATAAGATTGTTTTACATTAAATATTTGACAGATCGATGTAACTCGTCAAGCGGAATCCGAGAAGAAAAATGACGGATGTGCTGTTTGCTGATAGTCCAGAACGGCTTCGTGTACAAATGCATGGCGGGGAGACCAGAAAGTTTTCGAAACTGCGTGAGTGGAAGTCTGCGTTGGACAAATTTTGAAAATATCTGAAGGTTTAACGAATTTTGGAGAATTCGACAGAGCTACAGACTACGAAACCTTTCGAAACGAACACACGTGTCCTGTTGAACTTGAAAAAAGACGAAATTATTTTTAAAAAGGTATATTGTTGCTAAATAATAGATTTTTTTTAATTAAAATATTTGACAGATCATGGTAACTCGTGAAGCAACATCTCAGAATTGAATCGGGGAACGAGGAATCAAAAAAAGGTTAACAATTTGGATCATTTTGGAAGATACATACGCCGCGCTTTTCAAAGCGGACAGACGTGCCCTTGTCCAACTGAAACGAACACACGTGTCCTGTTGAACTTGAAAAAAGACGAAATTATTTTTAAAAAGGTATATTGTTGCTAAATAATAGATTTTTTTTAATTAAAATATTTGACAGATCATGGTAACTCGTGAAGCAACATCTCAGAATTGAATCGGGGAGTTGTGTATTTGCTGGCAATCCGGGCCTGCTTGGATCATTTTGGAAGATACATACGCCTGCGCTTTTCAAAGCGGACAGACGTGCCCGTGTCCAACTTGACAAAGGCGGAATTATTTTAGGAAAGGTATATTATTTGTAAAAAAAAAAATATACAATTTTTAAGTAACATATTTGACAGACCATGGCAACTAGTAAAGCAGAATCCGAGAATTCAATCGGCGGCTGTATGTTGACTGACAAGAATATAATTGCTGTTAATCCGGCCCTGCTTCTTGTACAAATGCATAGTGGGGAGACATGAACATTTTTCGAAATTGCGGCCCTATCCTCTTGGGATTTTACGTTGGACAAATTCTGAAAACGACCCAGAAATATAATTGGTGAGAAAATAGTTTTTTTTTGTTGTGTTAACAGTTAACAATTTTTTTTTATTTTGGAAATAAGGGGGTTTCAGTATGTACTGGTAATAGTGAATCAATTTAATGACCTCAGCATCTCTAAACCCCCATCTTGAGACGCGTTAACGATCCGGATCGAGTTACGTCGCGTAATTGTGTCACTTTTTTAATTAAAAAATGAAAGAGATGTACCTACCATACTTTAGAAATCCCCTACTCCCCTTTGGAGGTGATGAAATAAGTTTTGGCATAAAATATAAGTTCCTCGTATTACTTTGATATAAGTATAAGTCTTGCCTGTTTTTTTTTTTAAAGGAGGTTCAAACCCGTGCGAGGTGAGGTTTGATATATGAAACAGACCAGTCATGGGGACACGAGATATGGAAAGTTTCAGCGTAGTCGTCGCCAAATCAGGTAAAATTTTGAAAACACATATTTGTGGCAATATAGAACCTCTCTTTTTTTTAACAGGAATATTGAGACTTAGACCAGTATCTTTTTAAGTAGGCATGTGGGGTAAAGAAGACGCAGAAGCTTCAGTCGGGCACCTTCGGTAACGTAGGCGGTTGATATATTTCCACCACTACATATGTTGGATTGGAATTTCCCATTTGATGCTTTGACTGACTAAATGAGGAAACTTGGAGGTAAGCTCTTACGGAATTCTATCGAGATATGTTTAGTAACATATTGGTGCATTACTCTGTCTTCCAGTCAGTTTCACATAAACTTTGCACGTATTATAGAAATGCCACCTACTTTTTTTTGTGTTAATATTATTGAAAGTAGTAGCTGGTAGCTGTAGTCGTAAGCCCAGAGAGTCTCTGTTTTGAACATAATACACAAAATGGGGCGTTCAAAAACAATAGACTGCATGCCTTTTAGAGTCGGCGTAAACTATGGTCATATACCCCTGATCAAATTCAGAACTAGAAAATCGTTGTGTCTCTGCATTAAAAATAATAGTAAAATTTATTGTAGGCACCTAGTAGAGTATCGAAAATTTCCATTTTTAGTGCCAAATTGGTTACTCCAGTAAATTCCAAGTGTTCTAATTTTTTTTTAATAATTTATGATGTTAGTGAGTTTCATTGCGATTATTTGTTACTTAAATTTTCTGCGTATTAAACCTTAATTAACAATACGCTATTCGTTAACGCAGGTAGAATTAATGACGCTGACTGACCTGATTTTGTCCAGGGGGGCGTAGTACGGTAGTTTGTACTGTGATGTTTGGTAGTTTGGCAGTGAGCTCTCATTTATGAAACTGGGGAATGTTTCGTTATCTTCAAATCGTAAGCACGTATCATTAGAATTATATTTTTAAAATATTGATTAGGACATGTACTAAGTAACTAAATACTCTAGCGAAAATATTCACACATATTGCGGAAAACGTACAAATTTAAATTAGAGAAAATTAACTGTTTTTAGAGGTTGGTTTTTCAAAAAGGTGGGGATTTAGTTAAAGAACAGATAGAGACTAAAGGGAAGCTCTATGAGAAAAATTAGAATTAAAAAGTCGATGTTTTCGTGTCATAGCGAAAGATGGATTATTATTAAAAATAATACTTGCATTAATTGTTGTCACCATTTGTGAAAAATATGGAAAATATCCTCTAGGTTCGCATACCTTTTTTTTTAATTTTTTAAGGTGGCTAACAAAATACACAGACAGAAAAGTTTAGATCCTGTTCGTTAATGTAGCGCATAGAAAAAAATTAGAAAAGAGAACGTTTCGTGTATAGCATACGTAGTTAGTACGGAATATTAATCTGAAGGCTGCAAGACAGTGAAAGAGTGATGCGCTTAAGTGTGGTTCAGAGAGGTTATTTGGGCTGTAGAAGTTTTTCTTTGAACAGGGTTCAAATAGCGTCTCCTAGAGCGTTAGCAGAGAAGAGTATTACAGCATTTAATATAAGCGTCCAGATTTCATTATTGTTGAGATTGCATAGAAACACACTTTCATGTAGTAGTAGTCGCAGCAGCTTTAAAGTATATGACTTTTTAGTTAAGATGCCTTTCGAGTTTGCTTTATGGCTTGATAGGAAATTAAAGGGTAGATACAGATAAGTTACGAAAAAAAGTATGTATACTATCCTCAAAGATCAGCAATAAATAAAAGAAATTGATGAAATAGTAAAGTTGACTGCGATATCTTAAAATCATCAATAAGATAGATAAATTAATTTTGAAAATATTAAATAATAAAAATAGCAAAGAAAATCAAAATCATCAATAAGATAGATAAATTAATTTTGTAAATATTAAATAATAAAAATAAAATTATAATAGCAAAGAAAGCCTACCACGGCCACATACACATAATATTTTCGACATATGAACTTTTCCCAGATAAATAGTCAAATATTTCACGATACCTTAAGACAGAAGCATGCGGAAATATGTATGAAGCTAACGCACGGTAGATGGCTTAGTAAATTAAAAAGGTATACGGTTTCTAATATCCTACTTTATTAATGAAAATTTTAACCAGCTTTTTGTTTTGCAGATATTATTGATGGTGCCTGCCAGCTTCCAGTTCCGAGAAAAGAAATCCAACACTTTTCGTCTTTATTTCCACTGTCCTTTGTGCGCAATAAAAGTACAGTTTGTACCCGCGAGGGTACACATTCGCAGAATTATATGTTTTTAAAATAAATGTTTTGGTCAATATTCACTAGGTGGGGTTACCTTATTAAAGAAAATCTTATTCCAAGAGGGGACACTAGTTTACATTCGAACCGCTAGGGGGTGCAGATGGTCACGCGAACAATATGATCAAGTCTCATTGACGCCATTGCTTTTCATACGGGTGGGAAAATATCTGGGCTCTGATTGGCTTCGCCGCCATCGCAAACTAGAGGTGGGGAGATTGATTAAACCCCATTGGTGCTTGCTTATCCAATGGGAGCCAGTTTCAAGGGATTATGGGTAAAGGGGGAGGAGCTAGAGAGTCGTGGGTAAGGAGGATACGCCCACAAAAGGGAGAGGAGTGGGGGAAGCCTATATTATACTTAATCACTACTAACAAATCTATGTCTTCTCGAATGTTTTGCGAACGTATACGGGGTGTTTAAAAAAAACCGCCAATATTCGACTCTAGATTACTCATCCAAAAAAAGGGAAAAAGTTCATACAAAAGTGGATCAGGAAATGTTTAGTTTCATAATACAAGTATGTCCAATTTCTGTTATCCGAATTCGTTGAAATTTGGCAACGTCATTTATTAACCCACTGTATAACTAGATTAAAATTGTGAAGCCTCGTGCTGTTCCGGGAGGCTCCTGAAACAATAATATTGCTCATGAGATGTGTGCCACTGTCTATTTTGCAATGGTTTGTTATTTACCTCTAATACGTAACTTTTTTTTTTTTCAAAAGAACAGGACCAAAGTGACCACGTAGCCTACGAATCTCCGACTAATGTTGACGTATGTTTTTTAAAACACCCTCTATAAAGCAGGTGTCAAAAAATGCCTTTTAATATCTATAAAATTTTATTCTACCTCCATCTCGACCTACTGATGGTGTAGAGGTGGCAACTTTGAAATTCTAAATATTTCTATTACAGATTCTATTCCACAGAAAGGTCAGGTTTTGTGCGAAGTGTTCTTTTAGATTCTCGGTAGATAGCCCTATACAGGCAAAACATCAATTATCAAAAATTTCACGGATCGCTGGTATGAATCCGATTTTAGTGTTATCATGCCATCGTTTAAACATAAATATTCCACTGCCTACTCTAAAGTATGTAATTATGCACTTATCATTCTTGCGCAAAGTCCCACTTTAAAACGTCAGCTTTGTTTAACTTTGTCGCGAACCAATTAGAGCGTTTCCGCTATTTTAGTCACGTATTAGGAGCAACCAAATGTTGTCGATAGATTTAAAACACTTGGAGTAAAAGTTGCTTCTTTCTTGACAAAAAAAAATCGACTTAGAAACTGATGAAACCTGACGTAAATCATTAGTTAGCTTATTGTATATACGAAATGGGTAGACACGACTCTTGTTAGTGGTATCGAGGTTTTTTAAAATCGAAAAAGCTGACACAAATGGGGAAATTAAAAAAAAAAACTCCGAAACTATTCAACATACCCGAATGATTTTTGGTTTGACTTGACTTGAAGACCATACGGAAGCGATGACCAAGGAAGTATGGAATTAATTTTACTCAACTAATGAACATTTTTATTTCTGATTTTTTGAACAGGCAAAATACATATTCTTTTCAAAATCATTTAGGTAATCCAAATCCAAAGATTCCGCTGTGCCTATTATATCTTTGTTGCTACAGAATGGATCGTGTGTCGAAAAGATTGGTGTCCAGGTATTGCTCTCATTTATCCATCCATATTTATTTGGGTTACAAAATTTTTATAGGGTACGTAACTGGAATACCAAATTTTCAGTTGACATATGCATCTAAAATAATTTAGAAACATATTATACCGTTGTACAAACATATACCCATCTGTTCGGGAAGATCGAACAAATAAAATAACCAACCCGTGTTACACGGGCAATGAGGTTATGAGCGCCGGGAAGAAGCGTCTCCGGCTTGCTGGCAATTAATCTTTCGTTTGATTTTTCCTTCGATGTTGTGACAAAGATATTATTAATTTTCCGATTCCTAAAGTGAAAATCTAGTTCCTGCTTTACGTTAAGTGTGACTATCCAAAATTGATTATATTTTTAATTATAAACTCAAGGCATACCATGTTGGCGATAATTAGGTGAAGTCATTAAAGTGTTTGCGAAAACTTTTTGGCTTCTGAATTGCCCAGATGTTGCAAACCGCAACATTAGTTGGTCCTTCGAGCCGGATCAATAGGCCGGAACAATATGCCGTGGAAGGACCAAATACTGTTAAGGCCTCAATTTATATAGTTAACATTTATATAAACTCCATCAAATTAACTTAATTTATAGTCTAAAAGAAACAAAAACCGGGGAGGGTTAAGCAAATTGGCACATATACTATAAGAATTTAATACTATTGGGACTGTAACTGCTTTTTAATATTGACTTTAGACGTTGAGTTAGATATATTAATATTACATTTAGTAAGAGGTAGTAGACACATACTACATGTTCTTGATGTATTATAGCTAATTTTTCTATAAGGGTCGAAGAGAATTTTAATTTTATTTATCTTAATTTATTTATTCATTCGTAATTTACATAAAATGTGCACCAAGGTACGAAGAAATGTGATTTCTTTTTCTCACTCTATAAATTACCCTTACGCAAGATCCATAGCGTCCAAACATCCATAGATCGCATTGCAGTAACAGCAAGAGATATTCATAATTTTACGGTTAACTGACAAAAGTAATGATTATATCCTTTAGTTAATGACCATAAGTAACTGCTTATTGATAATGTGTTGTCTCAACCGCAGCTGAGAATCAATGATCATCATAAAATTAGTGTTCCAAACTGTAACAGCACATTTTACTTCCAAAATGAGCTATAATTTTCTAAATAAATATATGAAAATTATTTTCATTAATATTTTCGAAACAGGTTGAGTGGTTTCAGTAATGTGTAAATATTGAATCTGATTTCAAACTAAAAATATTAAATTTTGGTCAGGAGCCTAATTTTGCAGGGGTATAATTTATAAAAACTGCAATAAGGTTTTTGTGGCTTGTCTTTTAATCTTTTTCTTATAAAATCGTAAATTTTACTACCCATCTTATATATTCATCAAAAATTTGACATTAATAATTTTAGAATCAAACTCAGCATACCAAAATTACTAAACTGTCTCTCAATCTGACATAAATTTATATAGAAATTTGAATAGAAAACCAGGGTTTATTTTGGAGGTAGAATATGCTGTTATCGTTTGCCTAACAATCTTCGGCACACCCTGTATATGGAGGTTAGTGGAAATCCATGGAGCTCCACGGACAATACACCGGTGGAAATACATGGAACTGTGATGGAGACAAGTAGATATGCGGTGGAGATTCGAGATACGGTTTTTAATTAGTTTAGTGCCCGAAAGTGAAATAGTCCTTTCATTAGTCTTTTCACAAACAAAATTCTGCTTTTTTGAAACATAATTCTTAAAAATAAATAACATAAAATGTTGTGCGAAAGAAAACACATTGTTTCTTACATATATGCTCAAATCATTCCTTTTCATATTTCTGTAAAAAATTTCCGCAACAGGAGCAATTTCAAAATTTTGCATCACGCCTTTTTTTTTCAAATGCTTTCTAAAATAGAAAAATATAGAGCAATTTTAGAGGACAGGTATAAAGTTGTATGAAAATCTGTGGCCATTGCTATAAAAACTGTAACACAACAAGTAAATTTACTCGACCATTTCTTAAAAAGAGGTATCGCCACACCACGGTATAGGGCGGTAATAAAAAAACATCAACTTTTAAGGTGTTAAGGTATAATAATTTACGGCTTCGGGTATTTCCACAAACCCCAATTCCAAAGCTGAAAAATCGGTGTGAATTTTTGGATGCGCTTCTTGCTAAGTTCCAACATAATTTGAAAAATCGCTACAAATATGCTATGACTATCAAATATTTAAAAACATTTTCTTTATAACTGCGCACATAACTCCGCTTTCTTTCATAAAATTTTGAAACTGAAGAAAGGAATTATGCAAAAAATATAGTTAAGCTAACATGTTAGCTAAGCGAGGGAAGAGTTGAATTAAATTTAAATACTGGTATGTATGAAAAAGTGGACCCTTTTGTTACCCTAACGTTTCTTTGGTTACCTTGGTATTGGACTGAATTTTTTTTCTGCATAATAAAATGCGTAGTCCACATAAACATACATACTTCCTGGAAATACCTGCGGTGTGCTAAATGTGCCTAAAATACACTTCAGTAAACCCTGCTGATTTTCAATTTTGTATTTTAGGCACCTTCTAAAAAAAAAGCTGCCTGGTTTTCAACTTGTCGTAACTTACTAAAACGACAACAATCACATCATTCTAGGGTCTTGATTAGTTAGTGAATGGTTGTAATTATTCTTTGACCTTTAAGTTGCATCCAAGAGATCGATTGATTGATATAGATCACAAATGAGGATTTACTGTCGTACAAAATCAGTGAGTAACCCCTGGATTTAAGCTAAATGTCAATTTAAGGTAAAAATTATACTGTACGTACATTGTTACTTCTGAGATTTACTTACTAGTTTAATATATTTTGAAATTTGGCGGTTTTTAATTTATCTTTTTTTTTCATTATCGTCCATTAGATACTATATTGAAATTTTTTAATCATTTCAATTCTTTTTTAATGTAAACTAACTCCAAGTGGTGTGACATATCCATTCACAAAACGATAAGAGGAATCTTTAAAAATCAGTTTCCATTTCTAGAAAACAGTTTTTAATACTTTATAAAATAGAGACATGCTTACTTTAATTCTTGCTGCGATTTCAATCAAATACGCATTTCTCGATTTACTTTTATGACATTGATTTTTTTACTATTACATCGGTAAAACGATGAAATCATAATATGTGACATAGCTAACTCAGAAAATGAATATCTCAAAACCACAATGAAAAATACCTAAGTATCGGGGGAAAGTGATTACAACACAAAATGTGACCAGCATTTTTTACAGAGTATATCGGATTATATCCCAATATTTTATATTAATTGAAAACAGTTTGCAAAGGTGCTATAATTATTAAAATGTGTCAGTTGAATATCCCCACCATATCAAAAATATGAAAACAACAAAAATGCATCATTTATTTAATAGCGCAATTGTAAAAAATTCTGCAAACATGTAGCGATAGAGGCTGTAATTGGCCTCAGTAAACAGAAATCACTGTCATAAATGATTCTCTCTCCCCAGTTTTGCAAGTAAAACAATTTTTGGGTTTTGTCAAACTGTTTGGATCGAGTTTAATCAACTTGAAATTGCGGGCCAAATTGCCAGTTATATTAAGCTTTTCCTCATTTGGAATATTGCAGTTTCAGGTCTATGTTTATTTGCCGCCAGAAGTAAACCTGGTGGCAAACAGAGTGGATTCCCTATTTTAATTAAAAAAAATTGTTTTTCTTCTAGATGCTACAATATTCAAACTTATTGTGTCAAACTCAGATTTTGTTTACCACTAAAATTGGCGTAAAAGTAGTATTTTAATTTCAATGCTAGACGTCACATTTTGAAAGTTTAATCATCAATATCTCGAAATCTCCAAAGTGTTATTTTAACATCGCATAACATGTTTTCGTGCCAACCAACTCACCTTCTTTTACTTTACCGACAATTTTTGCCTCTCCATTGAACCCCATTACCGCAAGAACCATCACCCACATGGAAGGGGACATGTTCGCCAGCTAAATACACCACTGTCTAGTCCACAGCAACGACGTCAATAGCACTCACTGCGATTATAATCCTTCAACATAACAAACGCAGATTTTCGCCACTTAAAACTGTCACAGATGTCCGACGAACTAACGCGATAACCGGTGCGCGTATAGAACTCCACCGGACAGCCGTGAGTCGACAAAGCCCTCCTGCAAAGCTTCTGATGAGAGACTGCAGGGAAAAGCTTCGGAAAATCAGGCAATGCTTTCGCGCAAGCGTTTCTGCCCACTTGATAAGTGCCAAGAATAATATATTTGGCGATTCACATTTGTTTATTTCATGCCTCGCGGGTATGTTGAGGTCCTTCGGCAGTGCCGCGGTCAAGACTCTTTTAGTATAATTATTTAATGTTGATGTTTTAAAATGGTTTTAAAATAATTTTTTAGGAAAAATTGTCTTAATCCAAATAATGAGGTTATAGGTTATATAGTCATGTCATTTCCAAAATGCAAAAAGAGCGAGCTACAACGACTATTACATTTGTGAGAAAATATAAAAGATTACAAAGCGATGTAAAACCACCAAAACTAAAGTTTTAGCGCACTGAAGTGTTCTAATGTTTGCAAAGCATTATTCGAAGATATGAAATCTTTGAAACATATAGATAATAACGATTGCTCAGTTGGGTTTGGTCGACCTTTGCTAACGCTGGTTGATACTTGAAGTGTCAAAATGGTGGCCTTTAAAAAAGTTGACCCCACCCAATTACACCACCTTTCAATCTAGCACCACAACCTCTTTGCTCGACTGTTGGGAAACAAAGTTGGCATGTTTTTAGATCCTTAGTTATTTATTATAAAAGTTTTTTACATTTCTAGTGCAGGATGATCGATAAATATCTGTAGTTAATCGAAAGAAATTGGAGTTGAAGAAATTTCTCAACTATTGTATATAAGACTGGTCTTTACATATACTAAAACTATATAACTGCGAAGACCTACAGCGTAAACATAAACATGATGGTTTCAACCTGCACAAAAAAATTAAAGAATTATCTGGAGCAAATAAGCGACAAGCACCATATAGACTGTTTGATAATAACCACCAGCAAGCAAAAGACATCTCTGAGGAAATAGTCATATGGAAAAATTATATCCGAGACTTATTTGCCGACTTAAGAGAAGAGCCATCCACTAGCAATAATAACGAAGGTCCTACCATAATTAAATGTGAACTTGAACGCGCTATCAACCAACTAAAGAACAATAAAAGCCCAGGACCTGACAATATTTACTCAGAAGTTATTAAGTTAATTGATGAAGAAAACTTGGATCTCTTCTTAAAACTACTTAATCAAATATATAAATCTGGTAAAATTCCGACAGAATGGCTGGAATCTACATTCATTCCCATTCCCAAAAAGCCGAATCCTCGTCAATGCAATGACTTTAGGTTGATTAGTCTGATGAGCAACGCCCTGAAGATCCTTCTCAGAATTATCCACAATCGAATCCGGGAGAAATGCGAGCAGGTAATCTCAAGAGAACAGTTTGGATTCAGTAGAGGCATGGGCACTCGTGAAGCACTGTTTAGCCTGCAAGTTTTGGCTCAGAAATGCATGGACCAGCAGAAGAGCCTATATATATGCTTTGTTGACTTCGAAAAGGCATTCGATAGAGTTCCACATACAGGCCTTCTAAACTCCCTTGTCAACGTGGGAATCGATGGAAAGGACATTCAATTAATAAAGAATCTCTATTGGCATCAAATAGCAAAACTAAGAACAAAAAATACTACATCTGCGGAAATAGATATTTGTAAAGGAGTACGACAGGGATGCATATTGTCACCGATTCTTTTTAATGTTTTCTCGGAGGAGCTGTTTAAATTCGCATTAGAGAATATCTCTGATGGAATCAAAGTAAATGGGGAAACTGTCAACAACATAAGATATGCTGATGACACGGTTCTGATGGCCGACACAGACATCGGGCTTCGGAATATTATTGATAGCGTTCAAAGAGCATGCTCACAATATGGGATGAAGATCAACATTAAGAAAACAAAAACAATGGTAATTAGCAAAAATCAGAATATCCCGATTCCATTGCAAATCGACGGCGAAGTCCTAGAAATGGTAAATCATTTTAAATATTTGGGTTCCTGGATTGAAAGAGACACAAACCCCGATTACGAAATAAGGACTAGAATTGAGCAAGCGCGCCAGGGATTTATGCGATATAGGCGGCTCCTCTCTGATTCATATTTGGACCTGGGCCTACGTCTGAGACTGGTACGATGTTACGTCTGGCCTATCCTGTTGTACGGCGTTGAATCATGGACGCTGAAGGCGGCCATGATGAATAGATTGGAGGCGTTTGAACTCTGGTGCTACAGACGAATGTTGAGGATCCCTTGGACAGACAGAATTACGAACGATGAAGTACTTCAAAGAGTGGGTGGTGAGCGAGAGCTACTACATATCATAAAAGTAAAGAAAACATCATACTTAGGCCACCTACTCAGGCACGAAGAGTATGAGTTGCCACGACTGATAGTTGAGGGAAAGCTGGAAGGAAGGAGGGGTTTAGGAAGAAAGCGACTGTCCTGGATGCGAAACATCAGAAACTGGACCGGCCTGAACTTTGAACAAGTAATAAGAACGGCACAGGATAGACAAGCATTTGCCAATGTGATCGCCAACCTTCACTGAAGACGGCACGCGATGATGATGATGATATAACTGCGACCTGTGACAGAGTTGAATGCGACGGGTCAAGTTCTTAACAGTACAGGACTCAGGAATCAAATAAAACCACCTGTGTTTCAGGTTTTACCAAAATAATTTTTTTATTTGTTAGACTTCTGACTTCACGGAACCTCATAGCAAAAAAGTCTGAGAAGGTCAAATCGTATTAACTTAATTAATCACACCACTCAATCGTTAGTTCCATATTGTTTAAATTGGGTTAGTATCATTCTGTACCGCTCTTGACGGTAACCGCCTCTCCGAAGTCGTTTAAATGTTTTTTTGACCAAAATTGGGGTCATCTTCCAAATGCTATGGAGCTCAGTGGGGTTCAGTCCTGAGGCAAAATTCGCCAAATTGAAGTCTGCGAAAGACCGAATGCCTGTCTCGGGTTCTGCTGTCCTTTCACCCTCTGAGGCGATGTTTTGGCCGATCTTGGGTTTGGATGTTGTTGCCTGATTCTTTACCCATCCGATCATCAAATTTGACCACCAAACTTTGAAGAGTGAGGAGCCACCACATTTTTCATAAAATAATGAACAGAAGATGTACAAGATTTTTCAAATCATGAGACACGGAGTCTGCAGAATGTAAGTAACCCTATTCCAAAACACAGAGAAATAACCTAATTCAAGTTCGTCAAAGTTTCTTTTAAAAATTTACAGTATGACGATTGAGAGAGAGATGATCGAGCGAGCTTTACATGTCTTTTTTGTTACACTTCATGTCGGGCTGTCCGGGCTTCATATGGTGATCTAGGCACTCGCGCCATCTATTTGCCTTATTACTAAACATAATTCAAAACATTTGGGAGACTCTACAGAAGATTTTACAGATGTCACTAAAAGAAAATGACCCCTACGGGCCGTTAAAATTTATCCGCGACAATTAAAAAATCGTTTAGTTCTTGAACCGGCATAGCAGATCTACTGTTCCCTAAACAGGCGACTTCATATGTGAAGTGCATAGATGCTTGGTGTTGGTGTATAGATATCATCCCTAAAATGTAGATCTCCTTAAAACTTTGTGAAATTCCTTGTTGTTAGCGTTTTGGAAAACCAACGTTCATCTGGGTAGAATTTCTGTCGCTGTCACATTTATTCAATGTTACGTACAAACGTGGCAATGCAACATTCATATTTTTTTTAATGGTTGTATTCATGTTACGTCTTACATATTTTTGCTTCCAAGGTTCCAAGTAATTATTTCATATAGGGGGATTTTTAAACTTTAGCCAACATAACATAAAGAAAATAACTATTATGGAACCCTCTCTCTCGAATTACTTTTCCGTGTACATTTCTTTTACCGCTTTTGCTAAGGTTTCCCTCTCGATTCAAAATGTTCCGAAATGAACTCCGTCCGCTCTATGTTGTTTAAATCAAAGTAGGTGAACCAGCGCTTCCAAATAACTAAGATTTTTATATACCTACAAAATGAAAATTTAAGTTTGTCGATATGTATATTACATTAGTTACTATTCTGTACTACTATAATTAGATAATTAGATAAACAAAGCAGAATTTTCTGAAAATTCTTAGGTACTCATCCACCATTCACACAATTACCCATAACACAGGTCTACAGTGATTTTGATGTTTCAGAAAGCTGTTTGCTTATTTGTATAGTTTTGGGGGCCCTTTTTCTAAAAAACGCAAAATTTTTGCTCTATCACGCCAAAAAGTTATTTTATTAATAATAATATAATAATACTTCTTTATTTCAATTTGCTGTCAAATGACGTCAAAAACAGACAACAATTAATTAATATAATTATCCAAAATATTCGTCAAGTGTGTATGGTTCTAGGCTTATTGACATTTCCCTAATACTTTTCTTAAAATTTCTAATAGTGCTTATACATTTCACAGAGTGCGGTAGGTGGTTAAACATCTTGTTGATGCACATATAATAAGTTCCTTTTTCTGTTATTGACAGTCGGCTACTAGGTTCCATAATATTCTGGGTTCGAGTGTTATAATTGTGTATTATGTTTGCGTTAAATTCATTTCTATTTTTAAATATAAATATTAGACATTTGTAGATATAAATTCCACATACGGTCATTATCTGTAGTTGCTTAAAGCATCCTAAGCAAGAGTCATTGTACTGCATTTTTCTCATCGATCTTATGGTTCTCTTTTCAATAATAAACACTTTTTTTAGTTCAGAACTACAACCCCAGAATATTATGCCATACCCTACAATAGATTCAAAATTGACACAATAAACAGTTCTTAAGGCTTCCCTTCTCATATACCTTCCGATAACTCTAATTGCATAACCTACCCTATTTAATTTTGTACATACTGTCCGTATATGCGTTTACCATTCTAAATATTCGTTTATGTGAACCCCTAAAAACTTTGTAATCTTCGTAAACTCTACATTTATTTTATTAATTTCTAGATAGTCAGGAATCTGGGCTATTTGATTTTTTTTTGTTCTAAATAAAAGCAACTTTGTTTTATTAGGATTGACTATTAGTTTGTTTTGTACGATCCATGAATTTATTCTCTGGAATGTGTTTTTCGTTTTATTTGTTACAGCCAATAGATTTCCTTCAGGTGCTAAAATATTTCTATTATCCGCACAATTAGTTATGAAACAATTATTTATGCTGTTAAGATTTTCTTTTTGTTTTTGCTTGTGTGCCATTACTCTTTTCATTTTGACCTTTGGGGGAAGTAGATTATAGACGGATGGGCCTTACTAAACTGTGACAACCATGTTATAGAGTACATCATTTTCATAGGTTCCTCTCCAATCTAGAATGAATTTTTAAATGATACAAGCCTTGAGTGGTGGTCACAGACTTGCAATAACTCAATTGGTTGCGAATAACGTTATTTTTCCCTGGCGAAATTAAAGCATTGACCTGTTTTATGTTTGAAAGGTATGATTGTATCCAATTGAGTGCTTTACCATGAATCCCATATCTCTCCATTTTATCCAATAAAATTTTATGGTATAGGCAATCTAGTGCCTTACTCGGACCTAAGAATAAACCAATAGCTAAGTTTTTTTCCTCAAACTGCTCCAAGATGGTTTTTGTGAACTGAAAAATGGCGGAACTGGTTGATGTGTTTTTTAAGTAAGCATGTTAAGAGCTAGAGAACAATTGACATTTATTCATAAATTCAACTAATCTGGAGCGTATCACCATTTCAAACAGTTTGGAAAAGCTGGGTAAAAGACTAATTGGTCGTTAGTTATCTAGATCTTTCAAGTCTCCTTTTGTGTAAACTGGTTTAATTAGAGCTAATTTTAGTTGCTCTGGAAAGACCGCTTGCTTCATTGAGTTATTTATTAACTAACACAAAACTTGTGATATTACTGGAATCGATAGTTTAATTATACTAGCCGGAATTTGGTCATAGCCGCTGCTATATTTGTTTTTTAATTTTACTGAAATTTCCAGTATTTCATTTTATGTCACAGGAATTAGATGTGTTGTATGACTATTACCTATTATGTTATTTTGAAATGGGATATAAGTTTGCGCGTCTAAAGATTATGGTTGTTAAAATCATTGGGAAGTCTGCAAGGTTTTTGTTCCTTTTTCCTGTATTTTCGCCGCAGATTGACCATATACTTTTTTACTTTACTTTTTTTGTTATCCGAGTTTACTATTCTCTTTTTGTATAATTACTTTTTTTCTTCAATTAGAAGTTTGTCATCTTTGTTACTTCGTATAAATACCTGTAGTTAGTGTTTGTTTTCGACAAGGTTAGCAGTGTATCTGGTCTTGGTTTAATGCCTTTTAGATTTAAGGATTTTGTAACTTTCTTTTTTTTGTTGCTGTGAGCCCTTTTGAGAGGGAAGCACTCATTGAACATATTTATGAAATCATTTATAAACGTATCCACTGCATATTTACATCTAAGAAGTCAGCATTGTAGATATTTTCCCAATTTTTACGCTTTGGCTTTTCAAGAAAATATGCTTTGTCATCGTCAGTAAAAAATCTTTTTTGTACAAATGTTTTTTTCATCCTGCTTCTTTAAACTAAAAGTTAATTGTTGTACCAAATGATCTGAAATATGAGCTTGAATTACAATAGAATGTTCATTACTATCTAAATTGGTAAAATTATTATCTAGACAACTACTACAGTTTGGTGTTATTCTAGAATTACATGTTACAGTTGGATGTATTCCGAAAAAACTAAACAGAAAAAAAGAGAATTATTCAAACTGTTTCCCAAAATTAAATGTGATTTGGCAACGTTGGATAATATTAGATTTCTCTGCAAAGTTGGCTCAGAAACGTCAATACAGCGTTGTAACCTGCTTATGAGCAGTTTGGTTGTATTGGTGGTTCTGTTACGGTTGTCGCTGCTGTTGTCTCGTTGTTGCGTATTTCTAATGTTTTAGAACGTATAAATATGGAAAGAAGACATTGTGTTAACAATCCAAATAGCTTTTGTTATATCTGCGGTGGTTATGTCGTAGTAAAGCAAAGGCAAACTATAACTTCTTTTGTGAAAAATGTATCCCACGCTCATTGTGGTGAAAAAATTAGCAACCAAGACAAGTCCTGGGCTCCTCACACTGTTTGTTTCGTTTGCGTTGAAGCATTAAGAAACTGGTAAAAAGTTAGGAAGAAATGTTTAAGCTTTGGTTTCTCTTCAGTATGGAGAGAGCCTAGGAATCACAGTGATGATTGTTATTTTTGTTCTCGCAATATTCAAGGATTCAACAGAAAAAATAAGAAACAAATAGTGTATCCCAATATTGACTCGGCAATTCTACCAGTTCCTCATGAACCAGATGTACCGATACCTACATCCAGAAAAGAACTAGAAAACGTCATATAGTCAGAATCAGAGGAATCTAATTCCGACCCAGAAGATTCAGATTTCAAAGAGCCCGAAACGTTTAATTAGAGCGAATTAAATGATTGAATTAGAGATTTGCACCTTCCAAAGGATGCATCCGCATTGTTCGCGTTCAGACTTCGTGACAAGCATTTACCGGCCCTTGGCGTCATATCAAGCTTTTACCCGGATCGCGAAAAAGAGTTAAGTCAATATTGGACTCAAGAAGCACCGCTAGTGTATGGCAACAATATTCCTGACTTAGGTCCAAAATTAGGAAATGTGCCGTTTATAAAAGAAAAATGGCACATTTAGAAGAAACGTACGAAAATTTACTACTTCTTTTGAAGAAAATAAATTACCAAGAACATCAGTGGATGCTTTGTGGTGACCTTAAAGTGCTGTGCATGTTCCTAGGACAACAGAGGGGTTGTACAAAATTTCCATGCTTTACTTGTGAGTGGGATAGTTGGGCAAGAGATAGACATTGGACTCAAATAGAATGACCCTCTAGAACCACCCTTACACCTGGTAGCAAATATGTATTAGTTGACCAAAGAAAAGTTTTACTGCCTCTTCTTCATATCAAACTTGGCCTGATGAAGCAGTTTGTTAAAGCCCTAGACAAAAATGGACAATGTTTCAAATATTTGTGCAAGAGATTTCCAGCCATATCTGATGCCAAGATAAGAGAAGGTATTTTTTTTGGGCCGCAGATGAGAACATTATGCAAAGACAAGGATTTTTAAAACACAGTGACCAATGCCGAGAAAAACGCCCGAGTTTGTAATTGATAAGTTTCTTGGGAACTCTAAGAACGAAAACAATTAAAGTATTGTTCAAAATATGTTACAACACTTTCATCATCTAGGTTGTCATATGAGTTTGAAAGTGCATTTCCTGTTTTCACAGTTGAATTATTTTCTTGAGAATCTTGGACCAGTTAGCGAAGAACAGGGAGAAAGGTTTAATCAGGATATTAAGGGAATGGAACGGCGATACCAAGACAGATAGAGCATAACGATATATTTGCAAAAAAATCTTACAGTCTTCCAAATAAATGTATAGAAATTTTGAAATTAGGCTAAACTACTAAACTAAACTTTTCAAAAATCAGTTTTCAAAATAAAAACTTCTGTCAAAATGTTTAATTTTGTATACCTGTGTAATTATTATTTCATCAACATTTCAGCAATCCTTTTATATTTTTTTGTAATATTAACATATATGGACGGCCGTATTAATCGGCTGTTAATTATCTGTGTATTGGTCCGAGCTACCTTTACTTTATATTTACTATGTGTGCATTCTTGGTTTTAACCATTTTCTATTGAGTTATTCTGAGCCAAAATCAGTACCCTTAAGTTATGAAGAATTTTGTGCACGATAAAATCAGTGGTATGTATATATGACAATTAATATAACTTCCTGCATTACATTTTTTATTGCTTTAGATTGTTTAAGAATCACTCCACCATAATGAAAAAATTTTATTAGTAACGGGTCATGATATAGCGGCCAGAGTTAATTATAATTCATATCAGGGATAAACCTAATGGAAGAAATAAGAATTGGAATAAGAAACTTTCTATATGTAGAAATGTATGCAAATTGGAGTTATGATTTTAATAGAAGTGTTGTTATGATAATTCGTTATTTATTAAACGTCTAGTAAGCACTCGCTCTCCTAAGCTCCGCTCGTGCTAAAACAACTAATGACTTTTGACAAACTTGTTGCATCATATTCTATTTTAAATAAACTGGGTCTAAAATCGAGGATATGAATTTTAAATATAAATGTAGCACTTTATTTTATAGTCGGGGCTCAGAAACCTGAGGTCACTATAGTTTGGTTCATAACTCACGCTATACCTATATTGGATTTGGGAACATTTTTTATTTGCGAACGGTTTCCTTTTTTAGTCCAAATGTTGAATATACATAGAAACTATGATTCGAAAGACATTTTGTAACAAATATTCTTGAATTTCAGTTATTGTACGTGATGAACGTGGTTCTTTTTGTAGCAGCTGACTGTGTATCCACTACATTGACAATGTTATCCGGAATATTTTTTACAAGATAATTTTGAAAAGACTTTTTAAAAAGTTCTCCACTTATCTCCTCATAACAGTCGAAGCTATAGCCCCGCACATCACAGCAAACAGTTTGGAATAAATCACTGTTCTGATCTTGAGTGAATTATGGCGATGTATCTTGCTTTATTTCAAAGTGCTTTTCTCTGATAGTTTTTACGGAAATCAACCCAGCCTTTGCATACTGTATCATATGTTTCGAATCAAGTTTAATCTGGGTAAATTACACATTCCTATATCTCCAGACCTTTTAATTTTCTGAAGGTAATTAATTGATTAATTAATAATGATATTGGTTTCATCATTTTCGCGATTCCTTTTCAGTTTATTCAAAACTTAATCGATCTGGTTTTGATAAAGGAATATATCATTTGTTGTTCACTATTGTCCAGTCGGTGGGACTGAAAATCACTACGGATTTTTTTTTCAATATATTAACAATATCGAGGATACTGACGTCTTAAGTTGACAGGTTTATTTTAATATTCTTCTTCTTGCTTAATGAATCTTTTACTGTTAAAACATTCATATGCATTAGTGATATACTCGTAAGAAGCTTTTTGAAAACACACGATAAAACAGTTTTTTTAATACTGCCACTGATATCAGCCGACATGTAGTCGACATCTACTTCACCCGCCCGTCTTGACCCTTATGTATGGACAAATTATTGGTTTTTCAAAGAAACTTCCACAGACTACTGTAATACTTTTTATAAAACTTCTGGATTCCTCCTGCGTCGGTTTTTGTTGACTCGAACTTCCTAATGTTTCGTCAATCATCCTGTTGGCTATTTCAGAGCTGCACCGAAACTGGCTCACATTTTACTCTGCACCTGCTGATATATTGTTTGAGGGGGCTGTCCATTTTGGTCTATGGCTTTAACAAACTGCTTCATCAAGCCAACTTTGATATGAAGAGGAGGCAGTAAAACTTTTCTGGGGTCAATTATGCAGGAGTTTCTAAAGGGCCATTATATTTGAGTCCAGTGGCCTTTCTCTTGTCCGACTATCCCACTCACAAATAAAGCATGGCAATTTTGTACAACCCCTCTGTTGTCCTAGGAGCATGCACAGCACTTTTAGGTCACCACAAAGCATTAACTGATGTTCTTGGTAGCTTTTTTTCTTCCAAAGAAATCCTAAATTTTTATAGGTTTGCTTTAAATATGCAACGGGGATCGAGGCTAGTTTATCACCATTGTGCCTTTTAAACTACGCTTACTTCAATAAACAGGCACCGTTCCGGAAGTTTTATAAAAAAGTATTGGTTGTTACGTGTACCCAGTAACAATAGTCCGTAATTACTTTTTTAGGGAAGGTCCATCAAAAACCAAGGCAATGTACTTTGAGATACACCATACTACACAATAGACGAGGAGAATGATTGCTACCAGTGAAACTGCTCAAGGAAGGCTACACCAATCGAAAAGAATGCCCTAGAGGAAAAGAATAGGTTAGGAGAGTATGAAGGATATGATTCACAAAAAAAAACGCTCTCCAGAACGTCCACAGTGACAGCGAAAAAGAAAACAAAAATCAGCTGGATAACGGATTAGCAAAACTCTTCATTTTCGATGAATGTTGCAGCAATTGTGTTCCAGTTTTCTAATCAAGAATTAAAATCAATTTGCATTCTCTTCTTCTTGTGTTAGAATATTTTTTTGTGTTGAGTTACAGCTTATTTTATTCAGAATGAATGATCTTTGATTGCTGTGATGATTAACGTTAAATATTAGTTAGATTTATTCTCGGTTTTATTCAAATCACCTGCAATTTTAGTAATAACTACTTTGTTTTATGCTTTGCATTTTTATGTCGGTATTGGAATATGTTTTTTTGATTTGACTATATTGTTCTACAATTAATTGCTTGAGTGTAGCTCCCATTTGAAATGTTAGTCTATTCAACTTATGGAGTATGTAGCCACTAATTAATGTAATAAGACTAATAACAGCCAATATTTTGTTTTCTTTTGCATATTACGCTATTAATTGAAACAGTTTCTCTTATGCGTGTTACAAACTTTTCATCTAAGATTACTCCTCCTCTTCGCCAACAAGGCTCTACCTTTTTTGATGTCTAATTAATGCTAATGATAATAATAACAGTGAACAGCTTCTTGTTTTTGCCGAGACGCCGAACAATTTCATCTACGAAATTTTTGTGAAAGATTTAGGAGGGAGAGGGGAGCCGAAAAGTTTGTCAATTGTTCAACTTTTGTATAGGTCAAGAACTAATTTGCACCTACGTTTTCCACCTAAAATTTGTTAACCAGATTAGATTAAGGAGAGAGGGAAACCTAACCGGCTGATATATTGTCTGTCGTGAATGAATGGACTACATGGTAACAGGGTATATCGTAAAGAAAATTCCTTAAAATGGAGTTATTAGACACCAAAATATTATGATTGAGCTCCATACAAATGTCGTTGGTTTCGGCGTTGAAAGTTTAAATTTGATTCTCAATTTTTTCATTAATTGAGAAAAGTCTTTATAATATTATAATTAAAATTGGGAGTTTTAGGTTATTTAGACACGAAATATTGGAAACTTATTTAGACACTGGCCCTATAGCATACTAGTTTCATATTATTATTTAGATAAATTTAATCAAATTCGGTTATTGGCTTATTTTCATTAAAAAAGATCAAGAATTTTTTTACGATCTTTTTTACAAATACTTAAAAGAAAAAAGGTATGAAAAAAAAATTAACAATACCAATTTGACAATACATTTTAAATTTTCAATACGTTCAAATTTATGAAACTTGTTGTTTTTAAATATTGATTTTCTAAACTTTTCTAAAAAAAATCAGAAAAATACCTTGAACATTAGAGTTAGCGGCCTAAACAATAGTACCTTTTCTAAGAAAATCGAACATTCTTTCCGATTTCCATCATGTTTCAATCATAGCTCGACAGATAAAGAAATATGTTTCGATTTATGTAAATAATGGCGAAACTAGCGCCCTCTAGCGCCCTCTAGCGCCCTCTAGCGGGAACATCCAAATAAGTTTCAGATTCGCAATTGTTAAATCGATAAAACTAAACTTGGCAGAGATTGCCAATTCCTTATGAATTACCCCAATAATTATTATTAAATTATAATCTTACTCAATTTCAAAAAACAATTGTATATTTAAAGTTTTAGCTCTTAGAATTAATTTGAAGAGCTTGTATGCATTGTTTAAATATTTTGTAAGACGAATTTTTCTATTTTCGCTTGAATTATTACATATTAACCAGGAACTAAAATACCGCGCAAAAAATAGTCTCGCAAAACGTTTCTTCAATTCAACAATTGCTCCAAGAGGTTTCCGCATGTCTGCAACAGAAAACAATTATTATATTCTTGTGTTTCGTGCCCATTGTTGTGGCGGCTAAATAAATTTTATTGCACAACTCCATCCCGCCAGATAGTTACTGTATTTACAAATGTACAATATTGCAAGTTGGCTCCGGGTCAGATCAGATAACGGTAAAATATAGTAATGAAAAAGGCGGTCGGTGTATTTCGTCGGATTTTCGACGAAGGAACACAATTAACCGTCATCAAGATATCCTCGTTCATCCTTCATCGATTTCAAATATATTAGTTCAAATGGTGCGGATCGACGACGTCCGGGGTCGGATTTTAACCGTGAAATATAGAGCGGATAAAATGGACAATTTCAGCTTGATTATTTCTTTAGATTAAGCTAAATTTGCTACTGTTTTTAGTAGCGACTTGAAACGATACGTTACCAAGAGCGTAAATGTTGTGTTTTCATTTCAGTGTTCTTAAATCGAAATCGATTCGATCGAATCGATTGAATGTGCAACGACATTTATTCTCTTTTTAAAGTACAAAACTAATTTGATGTTTCATAAAAATGTGAAAAAAGTGCACTTCCAGTCGGAGCTCAACAAGCGAACGGATGATATCCCGAAATATAGTGTCATCATATATATATATATATATATATATATATATATATATATATATATATATATATATATATATATATATATATATATATATATATATATATATATATATATATATATATATATATATATATATATATATATATATATATATATATATATATATATATATATATATATATATATATATATATCCCATGATCTGATGCTGCTCCATCCACTTGTCGGTAAATTTTCCCGTTGTACATAAAGTAAGCGTTTTTCAGGCAATGTCTTGACAGATCCACTATATACGGTCGAAGATCTTCGTTTTCTTCTAAAAGCAAGAGTGCCTCTTCTACTGGAATGTTCGGATAGAGGGATTTGACATCGAAACTTGCCATAATGTCGTCCTTGTCCATCCTGAGAGAACCTAAAATCTGAGTGAAATGTTCTGAGTTTTTAACATAGGAATCTGCCTTTTCCACTATGGGTTGAAGTGCACTGGCCAGATGTTTTTCCAGCTTGCATAATGGTGAGTTAAAGGCGCTTACGATTGGACGCAGGGGAACCCCGTCCTTATGGATCTTTGGGAGCCCGTCGAATTTTGGGCAACGACTCGATTTTTCCTTCGGAATAAGTTTCTTCTTTGTATCCTCGTTTATTGAAGAAAGAAAGAAACTTATTCCGAGGGAAAAATAAATTTATGTAAAAATGGTTTTTAAAAAGCAAGTGTTATTCAGTCGAAAATTATAACTGTCGTAGGTACCTGTCTCACTAACGTTTCACCAAAACATCCGACGCAAAAGATATATTCAGAAGATGTGTATCTACAAGTTCCACACCCAGCGGAAATATTCCCAAATCGATATTCATAAAGCAGTGAATTAGTATTTTGAATTTGTGCATAAGTTTAACACTAAATGTGTTAAATTTTTTCAAGAAACTTCCACACTCTACTGTAATACTTTTTACAAAACTTCTGGATTTCTGCTGCGTCGATTTTTGCTGAGTAAAATCCAGAAGTTTTGTAAAAAAATAAACTAAAGGTGTTATTTCCATGTTGTAAACCATTACATTTCTTCTTCTTGAAGTTGTATGTCCTCTTAGAGCACTGATTATCAGAAGCATGACTTGCACCTTCTGTAATCTTTAATCCTTTTATTAAATTTATTTTTATTTAATCTTTATCGTTTTGCATAACACGTCCAAAGTATTGCAATATACGGCGCTTCGCAATTTAAGACCTCTTTATTCTTGCATATCGTCTCCGTGAGCAACCAAGTCTACACTCCATAAAGAAGGGTGACGTGCCCTGAGGGAAATGCTCCAATGTTTAGTGGTCAGAACTTTCTGCAGGTTCATAAAAACCTGTCTTTACTGCTCGATTCGACTCCCGAGTTTAGAGGTTAAATCAAAATTGTCATTCAAACAGCATCCGAGGTTTCATTCCTGGTTTTCGGATTACCGCACTGAACTATTCCGTTTTTACTGATGGCAAGTCACAATGTCCTGTAACTGTAGTCAAAAGTTCTTGGAGGTCTGCGATGTTGGGAGAAAACGCATCCCTTAACGATCACCTCTTTTAACAGTATTTCATCTGACAACTCGTTTTCTACACGCATTACATTTCGTTTTTCCTTATACCTCCTTCTTTAAGTTTTAATACTGAAACATTGTTTCGACATTGAAAGAAACATTCCTTCAATAATTCAATTCAATTCAAATGTAATAAAAAGGGTTACTTTTTTCATGCAAATTTACCGCGAGTTCGAATGTATCTGAAAGTTATTTTAGTGAAGTGATAAAATATCTTCCGGTTGATTCACAGTTAAAGAAAACAAGAAATTTTAATTCATATATTAAAATTGAAAATAATTTGATAAAGAAGAAACTATTCCATATAACAAATTTACTCAAACCTCGTTAAATGAAATACGCAGTGGAAGATGTAGCAGGAAATTATAGTGCTGCTCACACCGCCATATAAATACGAACCAACAATGTTATATGGGCGCAAGTGAAATGATTTTTAGCAAAACAGAAGACTACATTCAAAATGAGAGACACTAAGGTAGTGTTTGATCAACCCATTGAGAAAGTAAAACCAGAAAATTGAGAGAAAACCACAGAACATGTTGGATCTTGACTACTTGATCAATAGGAATGTGGACTGACTAATCATAACGACAAGCGCACATTACCACTTCATTTCTGTTCTTTTTTAGAGAATGTTTGACAATAGACCAAACCCATAAATTGACCCCAACCCAGGTGTATCACCTACCTGCACCCAATAAAAAGACATACAATAATTTGGTCACGCTGTAGTGCACTTTTGCATACCAAATGGATTTTGTTACCCTAGACCTTTTTGCGTAATAAACTTCATCAATTGTTAAGCAATAGGTAAACGTATTTCATAATCGCCAATTCGTTTACGAATTGAAATTAAAAACAAGAAGTCCACTTAATCCGGGCCCTACTTCGTATAAATGACATCAACCCATAAACATTAATTGTTATAAAAATAAAAAACAAAATGTACAGCAAATTTTGCTTTTCCGCAAAGCCTGAATCACGGAAGTGTTTAAAATTATACCATAGCGGTAGCGCAAATTCCCTCGTAGGAAATCCAACCCCGGCATTTTCTTTTCCACTTTATCCGATTTGGCTCGGGGCCAACTCGCATTATTGTTGTGCAATTGTAAATACAGCAACTATCTATCGGTGGTTTATTAATAAAACAATGCAAACTGTTTCACCCGGGAACTTGTTAATCCCAATGGCGTTCTAAGACTGTAGGGGTTTGTTATCCAGCTGGCGGATTTCTGGATTTTGTTCTGTTTATGTTGGCATCAAAAATTTATACTAATTTATTCATCTATACCTAAAATTATGTCACAGAGAATAGACAGGGTAGCTTGATTCTTTTAGACACTTGAACTATTGCATGAAGTCAAAATAGTTACGATTATACGGACTTTGAAACGTGTAAAAATATCTTGAAAACTAGGTCTCGGCTGTATGGTACACGTAATAGCAAAATTCGCCTTTTCGAAATATATCAATTTCAGGGTGGGCAGAATTTTCTAACTTCATCATTTTCGTACCTGCGAAACTGCAATTTCTAGGAATATCACATTTTATTTTATGGTGTGATGCATAATTTAATTTTTCATCCATTGTTCATATTTTATATCAAGACTCAATCATGATCCGTTGATTCTTCTTGAGAAAGTTGAACATGTATTTGGTTTTATTTAAGTCAATGAGTTCAGACACTCTGGCTGATCACTGAAATCACCGGATTTGGCGCCATTGAATTTTCAGTTCTGGAGCGGTAAGTATTGAGATGTAACATTATTGGGAAACAGCTGTCTTTTACCATTTTCTAAGAAATACTTATGCTGTGGACAGAAGCCACAACTAAAAATTCGACACTCGATTTATCCCAAAATTTGATGAGCCATTACATTATTTTCAAACCTTTTTTTTTGCTTGTTTGTCCCCATACCTATTTGCCTCTTTTTTGCCAGTTTAAATATTGGGGGGGGGGGGGGGGCAGCGCTAACGAGGATGTGATTGATTGTTTATTTACTTATAGATTTCTATAAATTCTCGGATTTTTCGTTTGTTGAGTTTATTTGTCATAGTCTAAAGGCTCTTTCATATTCTGTTTGCTTAGTTAATATTTTTCGTCCCGTCTGTACCATATATTCTTTGCCGTATGTGCATGGAATTCTGTAAAGTTCTGGTCTGGGATGTCTTTGACAAATCAAAGGTGTTGAGAGATTTTTAGACAAGTGGGAACCTGATTTTGATATTATATTTCTTAAGAAATTTGGCATGTGTGATGTTTTGAATGTAATGTGGACAGTTCAGGATTCATGAATCGGGTTGAGATAGTTTTACGGCTCTGTACACAAGACAGTTGATAACCGATGATTTTTGGGTCAGATGGTGAGGTATGCAGTCTGTGTGCGTAGGTCTTCTGTAAACAGAATAACCCAATGTTGGGTCTGATTTTCTTTTGATAAGAATATCTAAGAATGCGAGATTATTATTAGTTTCTAATTCAATGATAAAACCTATGTTAGGGTGTATAAAGTATAAATCGCTTAGAAAATAAATGAGGAAAAATTAATAGATCAAACGAACTTACCTGAAGTGAAGTTCGATCTGAATTATGTGAAGCCTCGTCGAAATAATTAAGAAAAACATAGTACCTTCCACTTCGTGTTCAAACTACACGCATGTTAAAGATATCGATTTTTTTTTGTTTTGTTCCATGGTGTCTTACCTCATTCTTTTAAAGCAAACCAAATATTTATAATTGTATGCCTAGGGTTATGGGTTGGGAGGGACTTAATTATTTCGACGAGGCTTCATATAATTCAGATCGAACCTCACTTCAGGTATGTTCGTTTGATCCGTTAATTATATTACGCCTCGTCTTCATAATTAAGAAAAACGTAGATGTT
Source organism: Cylas formicarius (assembly GCF_029955315.1). Classification (NCBI taxonomy): domain Eukaryota; kingdom Metazoa; phylum Arthropoda; class Insecta; order Coleoptera; family Brentidae; genus Cylas; species Cylas formicarius. The sequence continues at coordinate 22,042,972 of NW_026844214.1, forward strand.
TAAAGAAATTTGCAACAATCATAAATATGTAGTCTATTCCTGGAAGAAACGAAATTATCCCAAAAGCATGGTAATAAACGATTGTTCAACACTAAACAAAAGGCTACCTGTGTAACTTAAACCGAAATACATGTAAAGAGTAATTAGAGATTAAGAGCCCAGAACAGCCTCGGCAAAATTTTACTATTTTAACAAACGGCAAATGTTTTTGACTTTTCAGACCATCCTGCTGCCAGCCTAATTATATCCATACTTGCTCCATTACGAGCCGCGGCGGATATGGTTGCATCCCGTGTACTATGGGCAGTAAATATGGATTTATCAACACCACTACATTTGAGAACTGTCTACTCCATCTACTAATGGAGTTAGGTTTTGCATTTTTAAAAGGCTTTTTAAAAGTAGTAAATAGTGATTTGCACTGGGAGTTTCTTAATTTTTGCGCTTTCTTTAAATATTGCATTAAACACTTAGCCACATATAATGAAAAATCTGCCTTATAAAATGGCAAAACTAGAGTTGCCTGTAATCTATTTAAACCAGACGTTTTGGGTCGCATAGGGATTTAAATGGTGACGCCATCGTCAGCTACCTCTATATTAGAGATTTCAATACTAGCCAATGTCTGAACCCTTTGTCCAGTACTAAACGCTAATAGTGCTATTAACTTATAAGTTAATTTTTGTAAGGAAATGTTATTAATAATAATAATTTAATTTATTCACTGAATACAATGAAAAGCACACGTTTCAGATGAACAAAATAAGATATTTTGAGCGTCCGTGGAATGTTTTTATGTAGTTAAGGACATTAGACGGTTCCCGAATAGAGCTGTATTTGGGTTTGTTAGCCTAAAATCATTGGCAAAATATAATCCTGCTATTTGAGCTATTCCGCATCTGCATGAGTTCAAGGTCCCGTAAGAAGCGCCTTTATTAAAAAACAATGTCAAAAATGTTTTAAGGTATCTGGTACAGAAACTGAAAATACATTTAGATTTTCTTGCTTGCAAATCTCTCACCAAAGTTTTAAACAGGGATTATACTGCTTAATGGTACCATTGGTAATGGAAGCCATACAAATATCCAGTGATGTGTCAGGTACTCCGCCTAACTGCAATGCTTGCCGGATAAGTCTTCTGCTACCAACTTAATCCATTATTTAAAAAATACTAGTTTTCACACAAACTTCGTTCGCTTTTGGTAGGGATAAGCTTTGCAGGGTAACGGTAGTATTACTATGGTTTATTATGCTTAGGGTAATGTTATTAATATTTTGAAGATATTTGATCTGTAAGTGGTGTATTGTACTGTTGATCAATAAAGGTATAAATAATGATAATTAGAAACAAGATAAGTTTACTGTAGTTGTAGTCATTAAATATTGTTGACTTTTTCTGTTAAAGTGAAAATAAATCGAAAAGTTTTTAAAATAGGTATATGGGTGATGAGCTCTGTCATAAGAGAGAAGTAAATCTTTACATCTACTTACATCTACTGGACCTATTAAGTTGACGGGCTATTTTTTGAAATGCCTCATTATTTAACTTCCCCTCAGTTTCAGTTTCCAACTGCCTAGATTCCTTGTCTGCCTCAATATTATCCTGAGATTTAATATACGATGCATATACATAAATTTCCCTTTTTTCGCACCATTGCTATATTTTTCTTGCTGAGTTAATTTTAGGATAACGAACGGAACCCATTCGATTAATGCCTGCTTTTGTTGTAGTGTTATCTATCCGGCATAAATATTACAATTAGAAATGCAACTGGCAAAGTATTTTATAGCAAAAAATGCAGCCAGGAGTTCTAGATAGTTTATATGTTCCTACATTTGCAAATGCATTTGTTCCAGAAACCATGAGCCCTTTTTTCCTCACAGTAACTGCCCCAACCAATTGTCGACGCGTAGAGTGAATATCAAGAGAGGGAAAGTCTCCCCGAGATTTTATAAGCGAAATTGCTTTTACTATTTCAAAATTTTTTTCTGTATAAACATCCGTACATAACTGCCCGGCAAGCCGAGATCAAAATACCAATAAAGTGAGCAAATTCCCTGATTCTGCATTTTTTACGTTCTAAATGTTTTATAGAAAGCTTGATAATTTTTTGTTTTTTAAGCTGCGTCATATTAACTGGGTTATAGGTAAAACCTAACAAGGTGCAAATCTGGTCAGGGATATATGTGCTTTTAGAAAAGTTTATAATAAACTCTAAAAATTCGCATAATTTAACAGTTTCCTGCGATACGTTCACACTCCTAAATTGTGTTTCCTAATAATAAAAGGTCATCTAGATATAACACAGAGATGAATAAATAAATAAATAAATAAATAAATATATATATATATATATATATATATATATATATATATATATATATATATATATATATATATATATATATATATATATATATATATATATATATATATATATATATATATATATATATATATATATATATATATATATATATATATATATATATATATATATATATATATATATATATATATATATATATATGTATATATATATATATATTCTCACGTATTGATTCACGGATGGAAAAATGTGATGACACTATACTCCGGGATATCATCCGTTCGCTCGTTGAACTCCGACTGGAATCCTGCATCCGACTGGAATCCTGCAAATCCTGCATCCGACCGGAATCCTGCAGACGTTTCGCCAAAATCTCACTTGGCATCTTCAATGCTCGCGCTCCAGTGTTCGAAGTGTTTTCGGAGCGCGAGCATTGAAGATGCCAAGTGAGATTTTGGCGAAACGTCTGCAGGATTCCGGTCGGATGCAAGATTTGCAGGATTCCAGTCGGATGCAGGATTCCAGTCGGAGTTCAACGAGCGAACGGATGATATCCCGGAGTATAGTGTCATCATATATATATATATATATATATATATATATATATATATATATATATATATATATATATATATATATATATATATATATATATATATATATATATATATATATATATATATATATATATATATATATATATATATATATATATATATATATATATATAAAATCTACTTTCTATTCTAAAATACCTTGTTACGCACGGAACAAGCGTGCAGAACGTGTCACTTTAAAACTCAGCTCATTATTCAGGATATAGTATGCAAGAAGTTACTGGTTTAATAAGCACTAGATCCGCTTAATTATGTAAAGATGTATTTTCTGTCCTGAATAAAATACTCCCGTAAACATATTTCTAAAAAACACTTTCCAACGCACTAGAAAACAGAATGATTGTGAATAGCTGCATAGTGTACAACATCTAAAATCTAAACGTATGTGAAGTGATTGAGGAACTTTCAAAAGTTCCATATCATATCCTTGAAAACAATTGAAAACTAGAGTTTTAGACTATTCGAAGTAAAAGAAGTGATACGTTTTTTTGAAAGGATGTAACGATTCAAGATGCTCAAATGCTCTTATTGTTTCTATATTCGGACAAAGTATTCAAAATTAGGGTTCAACTATTTGGAAAGACTAGAAAGAAGTCATGATTAATGTTAAGATATACTTTCATTTGATTAATTTATGTAAGAATTGATGTGTTACCAGGTATCTTAAAATTATTCTCCGCTTGCCTTTCAACTAAACAAATAGCTATTTTACGTCAGTCTTTCTTTAAATAGTCGAAAGTTTTAAGTAAATACTTAAAATGTATTTTAAACTATCGGGCAAAGTTTCCCCTCGCCTACGAAATATTATACGTTCTAAACTCACTTAAAAAGTTTTTAATGGAATCTCTTCAAATTTTATTATCCCGTCGCATTATCCTCATAAACTTATCAACGGGAATTTAGCTTTTCCGCTTTGTTATTTTGTTTGCACTTTAAACGTTTTTCGTGACCTTAGTAGCAACATTAGAAATGCTCGTAAAGATATACCAAGAAATTTGGGAAAAAGATTTTAGGTTATTAATGATCTCTTCTTCTATGTAACCCCTATAAAATTATGTATCATTAATTTATGACAATAAAAACGGAATCATTGATGGGTCAGCATTTGGTGTTGGACTCATCAATGATTGTAGCGTTGGATTAAACAAAAATATAGATAGTTGTATACAGAGTGAGTAAACAAAGCGTACCTGGAGTTTTGGTTAGACGCTATGTACCGAGGGGTCCATTAAGAATGGCGCTAGGCCCCATGTCGAAAAGTAATTGTCGTAAAGACAGCAAAGGGTGAAAAAACTTATATCTAAGAGACCAAGAAAAAATACTGAAATTTATTTTAAAATCTCCAGAATTTTCGCCACGATGCATCATTGCATTCTTGAAATTAAAAATCCGTTTTTCAGAAATAATTTTATATTACAAATAAATAAAAGAAACATCGTTATTATGTTGGAATTAATTCGATTCTTTTTGTAGAATAGTTTTTGCTCTACCTCTTAAGGGAAAGTGGTGGGTATTGTCTGAACATTTTCGGAAATAAATATCAATTTGTTGAATGCATGGTGCCAAACTTGGGGTTATTAGAAAAGGGTTAAGCTATCAATCAACGCTGCGCTGAGCGGATTGATTTAATTTACTTGTATCGCCGTAGGAGGGTATTTTGGGATATCACTACCAATAAAACTTATTTTTTCATTAAAATTAAATGCAAGGATATACCTTTATTGCATTTAGTGCATTACGTCTTATAACGGTAGGGAACTCAACTCATCTCGAGTCACTATTGGCCGCATTGTCGCGTTTTTCTCGAGCGTATATGCTCGCTCCTCTGCTAGGAGCACAATTATTCACCATCTCTATAAACAGCATAGAAGAAAACACTATTCTACAATTTAAAAAAAAATCTAAAATGACCTCAGGGCCGGATAATATTATTTCATTATCGACAAACACTTTGCTGAAACTCTGGAGAACTGCCAGACTTTGTCCTGTGTTTAAATCAGAAGATAAATCCTTTATAACCAATTATAGACTATCTTACCTAATTTCGCTAAGTTTTTGACATGACCGTGTATGAATCCTTATTTCCTCATAGAAAAATTCTCATCTCAACACAACAGCACCATTTCTATACGCATAGATCGATAGTTACAAATCTTGTCTGTTTTGTTCAGTTTGTCCCAAATAGCCAAAATAACAAATTACGATACAATCTACATGGGTTTCTAAAATACATTTTATTGAATGGATTACTGGATTTTGGTGAGAAAGATGTTTTCAGCTGGTCTTGTTGATAATTTGATTAAGTTTTCCAGGTCATGCTTATCAGAGCATTCGTTAAGCATAATGGCTTCAAGTTTTTTAAATTTACCGCCACCAGTGGTGCCCCTCAGGGTAGTAATCTAGCGCTACTTCTCTTTTCCATTTTTATTAATAATATAGGCTCTAGTTTTTCAAGTCACATTCTGCTATTCGCAGACGACATAAAAATGTATATTAGAAGAATAAATTCAACTTCCTGCTTGTATTATATTGATGGTACTTCTCTGGTGGACAGTGGGATGGTTAATTACCTTGGGTTGTGTGTTGATAGGGATCTAAATTTTACCATGCATATTGAGAACATAGCCGAGTCAGCAATCAGGGCCCTCGGTTTCATTTTCCGCACTACCGAAAAGTTTGTTCAATGTCTGTCTAAAAAGGTTATATCATTGCCTAGTTAAGTCTAAATTTGGTTAAGCTTCCACAATTTGGTCTCCGATTTGTGGGGTGCACATTAATAAATTAGAAAGGATTCAGCGAAAATTCTTATAGTACCTAGCATTCATCTTGGATGGTCAGATGTCAGGGCTGCGACCATAAAGAACTGCTCAAGCGACTTAACTTTTCCTCCTTGGAGTCTGGGAGAGTGGGCGCCTGGGTTGTATTTGCATATAAACTATGTAATCGCCTCATCGATTGTCTAGAAAAACTGGGCAACTTAATTTTCGTGTGCCTCATTTTCATGCACGACATAACTACTACAATTATTAACATATAACATAAATATTCGTTTTTTTTGCAAAATATATATAAAGTTACTGTTGAAACACCAAAATTGTTTTCAAAATGTCAATAATAACTAATTCCCATATGATTCAATATTGCAATACTGTATATTACAATAATGAAAAACAATAATAGATTCATAGATTCTAATAGAAACAGGTACATTTTTTTACAAACAAGTTCACTATAAATAACTGTAATCTCATTTGGATTTTAAAAATTTCGAATTTTGTGTGAGCAGATGGGCAATGTTTGTTAAAAGAACGAAAATTAGGATTCAATAATTGCAGGTAGACTGGAAATATTCCCAAAGATGCGATATTTTTGCGAGTATTATTGTCTTTTACTAACAAGGTTAGGAAAAAATTCCGAAATGCGTTTTTTAGCGTTATTTGGTTATCTTTTATTGCAATAAAAGGGATTTCATTACATTCATTTCTTTTTGAGAATTTTTTCTTTATTTCAATTGATGTCGTAAAACTTCCTCTAGCGTCGACACAAGTAATTTCAATCTATCTGCTCAGGGCAGCGTTGATTGCCCAAAATGAGCCATTTCCAACAACTCCATCTTCAACAACATACATTTAGCTATACTTAAGTTATTGACATTAATTCCTGAAAATGTTCCGTCAAGAGGTTGAGCAAAACTAGTCTACGAAAAAAAATCGAATTCATCCACAACTTTCGACATTTTTCAGAGAAACTTCCACAGGCTACTGTAATACTTTTTACAAAACTTCTGGATTCCTCCTGCGTCGGTTCTTGCTGAGTCGAACTTGCTGGCGTTTCGCCAATCAGCCTGTTGGCTTCTTCAGAGCTTGACTGAAACCAGTTTCAGAAGTTGAAGAAGCCAACAGGATGATTGGCGAAACGTCAGCAAGTTCGACTCAAAATCCGACGTAGGAGGAATCCAGAAGTTTTGTAAAAAGTAACTTTCAACATTTTAGCTATCTATAATATATAAAAAAACGGGGTTTAAAAATCAACAATGAAAGACTTTTTGTTGGCCGCTCTATTTATAGATTTTTTGGAGATAGAGCTTAGTGTTTTTCTTAATTGGCCGCCAGGTACGTAGTACATTCAACTGCCGCTAGGGAATTAGTTGGCAAAATAGTTGTTTTATACGGTCAACAAGTGTACGACCAAATTGGCGTCGCGCTGAGGAACAACGATATTAAATTCGTGTTATCGCTTGAATCAAAATAACAGGCTCCTCGTAAATGTCTATTGATAACCAATTTAATGCAGATATAGGGACGATAGTCTATTATCAGGGGTATTCAGCGAATGTCTCAATTCAAGCCAGGCGGAAGTAATCCGGCAAGGTGTTTCGGACAATATCACGGGGTCATATTAGGGAAAATCAATGGGACATAACCGTAAACTAATTAGAGGGCACTGTTATCAAGAACAAATAATAGGGTATTGAAATTAATCTAACCATAAGCACTTTGGTGGTCTATAAACACAACGTAGCGTCGATGGTTTTAATAACGGTTGTCATTATGGTGACGTTTCTATGGACCTTGTTATTGTTCACTTTGTAATTTGGGATTACTGCTGACGCCCGAGGATATATCGGTCTGCTTTTCTTACGGATACCGAATACAAAATTTAAAAAAAGTGGTGTTCTTTCTTCGGAAATTATCCAAAAACTTCAAAAAATAATCCGAGAAAGCTATTTTACTACAGAAGGAAATTTACAAATGCAAACTAAGTTATATCTCTCCGATGAGGTGGGATTTAGTCACACATATTTTCGTTTCAACCTGACAAGAGAATAAACCTGCATACTTAATCTATTCATGTACGAACAACAAACAGGCAAATTTGAATTATGTTCGTTGGAAAGCCATCCAAGTACATTCCTTACTCCTGATCCTCAATTTCAACACGTCTGTCTAATTCTGAACCTACCGAACATGGAAAAATTTTGGAATTAGAGAAGCAATCAGTTTTCGACTTGTCCAGGAAATCTAATATTATCATAAAGCAATTCGCACATAACGATAAAGAAACATAAAAAGTGTCAAATGAAAAATAAAGATTAAACAATGCATTAGCTTTGACAACCTTCCAATATAGGTAAAGAAAGTTATAAGCTCGTGTGATAGTGAAATAGTGGAAGAAAAGAAAAATAGGCAAATCCAGTTGACGACCATGTGTTACAGATATTTATAAAAATTTTGGTGAGGTGGCTTTACGAATAAAAAAATAACTGATTTATTTTGAATGTTAGACGCTCATGAATTCATGAATTCTAGGGCTTTCTCAAAAAACCAAAGTTATTTTATTGCTGGTTTACACCCTAGGGGTAAAGAGAAGTGGACGAGACGCAATATATATATATATATATATATATATATATATATATATATATATATATATATATATATATATATATATATATATATATATATATGTTTTGTTTTAGTCCTTCACGGATGGAACTATGTGTATTGGTGGTAATCCGGGTGTTTATCCGTTCCTTGTTTGACCCTGGAGTAGGATCATTCAGCGAATGATGGGGTGGAGGAATGTTGGTTTCCAAACTGCTAAAACAATAATAATTGATACATTTTATTGGTTTTAGAAGCGTTTCCAAATACTGATATTTAGCTTGAAATAAAGATATTGAAAATATATACACATTTTCAAATCTCAGACCGTTAGGATGTTCAAGTAAACTTATCATGACGTTTGTTTTCCCACAATTTGAAGGCCCCACAATAAGACATCTCATTGACGATTGCAAAAGTGCACCATGTTTCTTATAACTTTTTGAAACTTGCATATCGTTGTTGGAAACTGGTAAAGTAATTGTTTGTGGTACTATACGAATGCTGATTTGCAAGTAAATGATTTTAATCATAACATCATAATATAAATGAAATAAACCAATACAGCCCAATTCAGTTGCTTATAAGCTTCGAAGGCACAAAACTATAAAATGCTCGTTAAACCTCACAGCCTCTCAAAATCACATCACGGTGAAGAGTTAGTTAATTCTTTAATAAACAAATTGCCGCTTGAAGTGCACACTCCCGGATAAAATTACTGTGGACCTGGAACAAAATTAGGCAAAAGACTTAAAAGGTGAGATTTAGGTATTAATAAACTGGACGAAGCTTGCAAAGAACATGACATAGCGTTTCACCAAAACAAGGATTTATAAGATAGATACTAGGCAGGACCGCCAGCAGAAAAATTCCTAGAGAATGCATGTGTGTACGCCGAAATGGCGCGAATCAACACGTTTTAGGAAATGAGAAGAATTTATTTCCGCTTTGGCGAGTCTTTTAAACAGACAAACATTATTTTGTCCAAAGGTGACAAATAAATCTCTGTATAAAGGACTGATGGAAAAACTCTGATTTATCATAAAGGTTACACAATTTTTGCTATAAAGCAATGATACACTGATTGGTTGAAGTAAATCACCAGAAAATATTTAATCAATGTAGCCCTGTTCATATTATTTAACACTTTTTGCGACAATACACAATGGGATCTGCACTGCAAATTCTGGAATGATGAGATTTGCAAATCTGCTGCACATTAAAAGAGAAGAAACGCTTCCGCTTCGCCTATACATTTGGGAAATTCTGTAATATGCTTTAAATGCAAATCAATACACCTTATTATCTGGTCTACAACTCTACTCACGGTACTTTTATCAACATCATACAAATCCCCAACACTTGCAAGGCCTGAGGGTAGGAAACGATGTTTTATCAACAACATATGTAAGTGCGTGATTTTTGTAAGCAAAAGAGTAATTAATTTATAATTGAGTTTAAGTATATGTAAAAAATAATTCAGTATCATTTTTTATATCTTCTAACATTTCATCAATTAGAATTCGCCCAGTTTGTTTGTTAATAAAGCGAAAGCGCTTGATAAACAGGTCTTTGTTAATCTGGAATCGATCATAATGTCAAGTAAGTTCAAAGAGTTCTCGTCGTCCGTTAAATTTTGAGGAATATTCATTGTTATAACTCTGATAAATTTATTATGATACATTAATACAGTTTAACCGCTACTAGATGACCGCTCAATGTGATCGGGAGTTAAACATGATTTCTCTGGCTGAACACAGGCTAGGTTGGGTGTAAACTTAGATCAGTGCTGAACTCAAACCACAGTTGTACAACTGGCCCTAAGTCTTTGAAAAGCTGCGATATCTTCACATGATTCATATAATAACTGTCAGATCCGCAGCTAATACAATGATATTTACAATTAACTTTAGGTTAACAATAATAGTTCTGACGCTTCGCCATAATTTATACGAGAGGCACTACGAAAGAGAAAGGGGGGGGGGGGGGGTTCTTTCTTAAGGATTGCGTATTAAAATTTTTGTTAAACGGTAATTAAAGTAACTGAGGAAGTTGTAATTATTATTTGCTCTACTTGATAAGAATTTGAATTTTTTTTGCTTGTAATTTTTATTTTATTTCAATTTTTACAGTTTGTTAAAAAATACAAGAACAATTTACTCACCTGCATATTTACCCTTTAGCGACTCAAATATTGCTTTGCAGTGCCAGTGGTGAGATTATTGAGATTATTTGATTTGAGGTTTTCGAAAGAACATTACGTTGCCAAGAAACATAACCCTGCCCTTTCCTGAAGTGAGTATCTTTTTTTTTTCAATAGTGGTGTAACTTTATGTAGCCATAATTTGAATATACATTTTTTTAATCATCTCCATGAAGCTATATGGGATAGATAATAATTAACGCGCTTGCCAGTCTTTTCTGCTTAAAAGATATTCTTTGCCAACGAATCGCAATCCATTGAGATGCTTTTGATAAGCAGCGACAACGCTAGATTCGAAAACACCAGTAAAACTAGCTTGTGTGTGGCTCGCATAAGGAAAGGTTAATGTAATACTATTCTATTTCCTCAACGTGATAAATTCAAACGTAACCCGACGACATAAATATGTGTACCTAATTCGAAGCATGGAATCATGCCCCGAAGGTTCAAGAGATACACGGCAGTCGCTACGAAGATTCCCCTTACTCCGAACTTTCCGTGCGGTCGCCATGAAGAAGATTAGTTTAAAACAATTTGACGAATAAGTTATAAAGTAAACGCAGGTCGCTTAATTGGTTCTGAGCAGATTATTTGCCGAAATTAAATAAATTTTAATTATAAATAAACAAACACAAGGGAAGATTGTGGCCCGGGGAGACTTTAGTTAATTCGATATATATAAAGGGCGACCGCCGCCGCCTCCGTAGTCGGTTCGAGGCGAAATCAATTTCACATAATAAGAGCACGTCTAGCGCGCGCTCTGAGGAATTAATGTTAAAGTTCGGCATGGAATCGGAGAGTTTGTGAATTATGAATAACTTCGATTTGGAAATTTCAGATATACGAAACAAGTCGGTAGATTTTAAGCGGGTTTACATGTATGTACGTATAACGAATGCAGATGCGTGTTCGAGATGGGAATGACTGCTTTGCAGTATAAGCGACCGAAAACTTTTATCACTCTTTGTTTATTCCCTTGGACGATTGATTTTAATTTTTGATAAAGGTGGACCGTTTGTTTCCCTAGCTACTCGTGGGACCTTTATGGAACCAGAAATGAAATCTATAAAGGAGAAGGAGGAGGGGCCCCAGGGGACTCCAGCAAGCAGGGGCGTCCTCAGGAAGGCCCCCTCCAAGGGCGATCCGAACAGGATCCCCAGGTCGCCAGCGGGGTGGAGGGCTCGGTACAAACCGGGAACACCACCTCGATGACACACCGCCCCAGACATAGGAGTGGGGCGGAAGAAACTCGCAGTGACGGTTTCGGAACCGCAGACTGGCTCTCTTCCGGCGCCCAGGAATCCTGCAACCCCGTCAACGGAGGGCTCCATAGGGGGCACACCGGGAACGGCAGGCGGGAAGCGGAAAAAAAAGAAAAATGGGAGAGACCACTCAGGTTGGGGCACCTGCCGGGGGTCGGCGGCCGACACGCGGCCCGGCGAAAGCTGGGCCCGAGAAAGGCGGGCCGTCCCGGTTGGGCTATGAGAGGGGGGTTCGGTCCTATGCACAAGCGGTGGCGGGAGGGGGGCTGAACTGGTGGTGGACCTCAGAGGACAGGAAACTGACCTGTCTTCCGAGGACCTACTGCGGTCCATAGGGTCTCTTAACCTCCGCATAAGCATGTATATCATGCAGGGGGGGCAATACACCCCTCTCCGGATACGCTCGGTTAGGCTGTGCCACATCCTGATCGAGATGATGAATGGGGAAACCAGGGAGTGGGTTCGCAGGGAGCTGATCAACGTCAGGCCCTGGGGGCTCGCAAACCTGGTGGAGGTCGATCCGGAAGGATTGAGACTGAGAAGGGCGGCGATCTGGATTCCGGGCCTGGGAGCGGGTGTCTCGAACGAGGCACTAGTCCGCTGCCTGGCAGCTCAAAATGGCCTAGATTGCCGTGCTGGGAGGGTCTGGCAGAGGACGGAGGATGCAAGGGGCACAAGGTTGGTGGTGGGAGTGGACGAGAAATCGGCAAGCGCCATCACGGCTAAGGGCTCACTTCTCTTCTGCCTGGCGACTCAGGTAAAAGTGAACCTGGCGGCGCCGAGGCTGCAGGGGGATGAGGTGGCCGCGGGGGGCTCACACGAAGAGGGCTCGTCCATGGAGGTTGGGGGGCCTGTCGGAGAGGCGGCGCCCACGGCTTCTGTGGAGGAGACCTCCGGAGGGCCCTCCGAGGAAGCGAGAACCGAGGAGGTATCACGGATGGAAGTTGACCCGGGAATCCCATCAGGGTCCACCAGTCAGGAGGGAGGTAGGGGAGAGTGACTACACGGACCCGAAGTCGTACCGGCCCGTTTGCCTCACAAGCTTCATTATGAAGACTCTGGAGAGACTGGTGGACCGGTATCTGAGGGACTGGGTGAAGCTGGAGGCCCCTTTAGAGCCAGCTCAGCATGCGTACCGAAGTGGCGTGTCTGTGGGCTCAGCTCTTCACCATCTGACTTTCAGGTTGGAGGAGGGAATGGGCTCGGGACGGCTGTCGGTGTGCGTGTTTGCTGACCCTGTACTCGATCTGCAGGGCGGTGGAGAGTACTGGAGTGGGGACGGCCATTGTAAGGTGGATCAGCTCCAATGCTAACCGACCGGAGGGTCGAGGCAAGACTGCGTGGGGAGCAGGTCTCTATCGGTTCATCACGGGGTTATCCACAGGGCGGGGTCTTGTCCCCGTTCCGACTGACGCCCACGAGGGCCCTAGAGGCTCTGGTGGAGTTGTCCTCTCTGGCGGATCGGGTGCAGATGGAGGCGGCCAGGACACTTGTGAGGCTGGCGAGCTGCGGGCTCTGGAGGAAGGGAACCTTCAATCGGGGTCCGTACGACATTTTAGAGGGCTGTCGCGGGGATCGCGGAGTCATAGGCATGCCGAGTGACGTCATAATCCCCGAGATGACCTTCTTTGACAAATTGACCTTTCTCTTTCCATCAAGGGAAGATTGGAGAGAGGGCAGAGTCGGCTCCTGGGATAGACTTGTCTGGTACTCGGACGGGTCCAGAATGGGAGATCTGGCCGGAGCTGGAGCGTACTACGAGACAACGGGATCGAGCTTGTCGGTCCCTCTGGGTCAGTACTGCACTGTGTTTCAGGCATGGCGGCCAGAGAGGTGCTTCGGCTCAACTACGGAAGCAGGAGAGTCTTTTTCTGCTCGGATAGTAGGGCTGCACTCATGGCGCTGAAGTCAGTGCGTACGCGCTCCTTGTTGATAAAGGAGTGCAAAGGGATACTGAGGAGGGTGGCTGAGGAGAGAAAGGTCACGTTTGTCTGGGTCCCGGGTCACATCGGTGTCCGGGGCAATGAGGCAGCGGACGCCTTAGCCAGAGAGGGCTCCTCGCATGGGCATATAGGGCCAGAGCCCCACTTGGGGATCGCCCCGTGTGTGAGGCGGGGAGTTCTCGAAGCCTGGGCGAGAGACCGGGCCGCGGGGGGCTGGAGAGTTGCTCCGGGAATGAGGCAGGCGAGGCTTATGATGGATGGGCCCGCCCTTCCTCGGACCAGGGAGCTGCTTAGACTGACCAGAAGGAAGTGTAGAGCACTAACAGGGGCATACACAGGACATTGCAGGCTTAGGAGGCATCTTTGCTTGCTAGGCATTGGAGACGACCCGGAGTGTAGGTGGTGCAAGGAAGGGGAGGAGACCCGGTATTATCTGCTCACCGAGTGCCCTGCCTTGACATGGGCAAGATTGGGAGTCTTCGGAACGGCCCTGATCGATCCGGACTCAGTGCACGGTATTGGGCTAAAGGAGTTGCTGACCTTCTATAGGAGGGGCGGCATTCTGGACGCCCTCTAAAGCAGCCTGGGGGCACAACGGGCCCCTCTGGTGGCCTAAGTGCTTGGACGCCAGCGAGGGCGCCCCCCTTTAATACCAATACCAATAAAGGTGCTACAGAACTGAACCAATAATAACTTAAAATTTGTCAAAACTTCCATCAAATATTTTTTAATCTTTTTATATGTTAATACTTTTATTGTGAAGAGGTGAAAAATCAAACAAAAATCAAACTACCAGTCGAAGGAAAATTTTACAGGAACAGGAAAGGTCGATGAAAAACCGTCTATATCCCAACCCTAATTGATTTTCATTTTTCTTATGGCCGCCATATTGAAATTTTCGATTTTTGGAAAAAGCCTAGAATTTTCACAAATTTTATTACACTTCGTAAAGTTAGGTTTTAATTATTTTATAAGTAGGTGGCATTGTTTGTGTGACCTTCCGTGAAACTGCTCGACTTGAATAGTGTTGTAAGCCGAACATCCAATCTGTTGAAATCTGGTACCTTAACTTCGGTTAGAGTGGTAGTCAAACAAGTTGAGTTCCTGAAATGATTGATAATTTATAATAGGTGCTCAATTAAAAAAGGTATGTTAACTTGGCAATGATGGTACACCAAACGTTAATTCCTAAACTTTTTCCACAGCTCAATGATGCTTATTAAATCATTTGTAAACCTAGTCGCATTGGACCACAATACATAATTTACAAAATGGGAGACTTACGTTGATAGCTGGAAAAATGTTTCTGTCGCGATTTTCACTTCCAGTGTATGCGATTCTGGATTGCTCGAAGGCCCCAATTAATTTATTAATGAATTAAATTAACTACTTTTTTTTCTAAATTGGGTATAATGCTGTGCTGAGGCAATGTCGGCGTTTTTGAGTAACTGCAAGTATAACACTAACTTTTTTTTTTCAATTGAATAAAGAACATCGGCCATTTTCAACCGGTTTCAACAATTTTGTTTGTTTATGATTTTAATGAGAGAAAACGTACTACTTATTAAAACACAACGTCGATATTTTGAATTATTTAACGTCAGGGCCCCTTGTTAGATGAAAAAAGGGACGGATCGTAAATCTGAAGCCGGTTATCAAATGCCCTAAGTTTCCTCTACAACTTTCCTCTGTGGTTGAGCAATCCATGAGGCGCGTCCCCCGGGTGGCGGATGGGGGGCCCAGGCCCTCACGGGTCTGGGTGGCTGGGAATAAGGAAGCATGAGGAGGTAAAAATCCAATAGGGCTGACAAATAACCAGTCGTGGACCAGCTCACCCTGCCCAGCTGTCGTGTCGTGGCTAAGGGCCTGCACAGGGTATAACGGTGCCAACTGCCTTGTAGTCGGTTGATAAACCAGGCGTCGGGGCCGGCTCGACGAGTGGGCACGCGACGCGCGGGGTCTGAGCTTCACCACTTGGACCAAGAGGAGTAAACCTCATTAAAAATCCTAAATCCTACGGTGGGGGGTCGGGCCTAGGGGATGCATAGCTGAATAGAAGATCAGTCTCTACCGATCCCAACCCCGAGGCACCGGGCGCACCTCGGGGAAGGAAGCCTTACCTCTGCATGCGGGGCTCTGCAGAGGTGGACCGTTATGATTCCCTAGCTACTCGTGGGACCTTTATGGAACCAAAAATGAAATGCGAAGAAATGAAGAAGGAGGAGGGGCCCCAGGGGGGCTCCAGCAAGCAGGGGCGTCCTCAGGAAGGCCCCCTCCAAGGGCGATCCGAACAGGATCCCCAAGTCGCCAGCGGGGTGGAGGGCTCGGTACAAACCGGGAACACCACCTCGATGACACACCGCCCCAGACATAGGAGTGGGGCGGAAACAAGGAGGGCGAAGAAGAAGAGACTCGCGGTGACGGTTTCGGAACCGCAGACGGGCTCTCTTCCGGCGCCCAGGAATCCTGCCACGCCGTCAACGGAGGGCTCCATAGGGGGCACACCGGAAACGGCAGGCGGGAAGCGGAAAAGAAAAATGGGAGAGACCACCCAGGTTGGGGCACCTGCCGGGGGTCGGCGGCCGACACGCGGCCCGGCGAAAGCTAGGCCCGGGAAAGGCGGGCCGTCCCGGGGGGGCTCTCAGAGGGGGGCTCGGTCCTATGCACAAGCGGCGGCGGGGGGGCCTGAAATGGTGGTGGGCCTCAGAGGACAGGAAACTGACCTGTCGTCCGAGGACCTGCTGCGGTTCATAGGGTCTCTTAACCTCCGCATAAGCATGTATATCATGCAGGGGGGGCAATACACCCCTCCCCGGATTCGCTCGGTTAGGCTGTGGAGGAGCCACATCCTGATCGAGATGATGGATGAAGAAACCAGGGAGTGGGTTCGCAGGGAGCTGATTAACGTCAGGCCCTGGGGACTCGCAAACCTGGTGGAGGTCGATCCGGAAGGTTTGAGACTGAGAACTGCGGCGATATGGATTCCGGGCCTGGGAGCGGGTGTCTCGAATGAGGCACTAGTCCGCTGCCTGGCAGCTCAGAATGGCCTAGATTACCGTGCCTGGAGGGTCTGGCAGAGGACGGAGGATGCAAGAGGCACAAGGTTGGTGGTGGGCGTGGACGAGAAATCGGCAAGCGCCATCACGGCTAAGGGCTCACTTCTCTTCTGCCTGGCGACAGAGGTAAAAGTGAACCTGGCGGCGCCGGGGCCGCAGGGGGATGAGGTGGCCGCGGGGGGCTCACACGAGGAGGGCTCGTCCATGGAGGTTGGCGGGCCTGTCGGAGAGGCGGAGCCCACGGCTTCTGTGGAGGAGACCTCCGGAGTGCCCTCCGAGGAAGCGAGAACCGAGGAGGTATCTCGGATGGAAGTTGACCGGGGAATCCCATCAGGGTCCACCAGTCAGGAAGCGGAAGCGGAGGGAGGTGCTGCCTCGGGCTCGGATTCGGGCTGAAGCTAGCATCGTGACCCGCAGGTGGTATTCCCGCAATAACATCTTCACGGGGATATTACAGATTAACCTGCAACACAGCAGGGCTGCAACGGCCCACTTATGCAGGAAAATTTCGGAGGGCGGTACATCTATTGTACTGATCCAAGAGCCCTGGATTGTAAAATCAAGGGTTAGGGGCTTATCTTTGGGAGGATCGATGCTGCATAGTGTCGACTCCTTAGAGGGCGGTCCCAGGGCCTGTATTTTAACCATGGGGCTGAGGCCTTTTTCCTAAGGGACAAGGCGTCCAGGGACCTGGTTCCAATTCTGGTCAGATCCCCCACTCGGGACGACGTGAGGGAGGTAGTAGTCGCCTCTGCGTACTTTCCAGGCGACCGCAGCTGTCCTCCTCAGGAGATCAGTGACTTGGTCTCCTACTGTGAGGACCAATGCTCACCACGTTTTGTGGGGCAGCGCGGCAACGAATAGAAGGGGGGGAGACCTCGTGGAGTTCATGGCCTCTGCAGGGCTGCAGGTGGCCAACAGAGAGGTAGAACCCACGTTTTTCACGACGGGTCGGAGCTCGGTCATAGATTTAACACTTTGTACCAGGGCTCTGCTCCCGGAAATAACTGGGTGGTGTGTCTGTCGGGAGAACTCTATGTCGGACCATAGATACATCACCTTTGGGTTGGAGATGGGTGTTCGGGAACCCGTTAGATTTAGGAACCTCCGGGCAACAAACTGGGAACTCGCTTGGCGCCTAGGGGACTTACCAAGGAAACACCGCACAATGGAGGAGATTGACGAGGCCGCCGACCAAGTCAGCTCCGCTATGATGCGGGCGTTCGAGAATAGTTGCCCTGAGACAGAGGAGCATAGGGCGGGAAGGACTCCTTGGTGGAGCTCTTCCCTGGAGCGTCTCAGGAGGAAAGTGCGGAGGCTGTTCAATACAGTGAGGAGCAGTAGCCAAGGTGTGGACTGGGATCTCTATAGGGAGGTCCGCAGACAGTACAAAAAAGAACTACGGGCATCACAGAAGAGGGCCTGGGGGGGCTACTGCGACGGAGTAATGAATACCTCGGACGCGGCTAGGCTCCTTAGGGTACTCAGAAGTGACCCTGCGGGAAGACTGGGGGTGGTGGCTACACAGCGGGACCAGCGGACACACTACAACAGTTGCTGAACACGCACTTCCCAGGGTCCGCTGATCCGGACACAGGGGGGAATATTGAAGCCGGGGGTCGTCTTGGATGCGACTACGCTACGGCAAGTAGGGTGGTTACCCATAGTAGGCTGAGGTGGGTTATTGACAGCTTTGGCCCCTTCAAGTCGGCGGGCGGGGATGGAGTATTTCCGGCTCTGCTGCAAAGGGACGGAGGTCTCCTGACCAGCCCGCTGATGGACCTGTTCAGGGCCTCCATTGCGAGGGGGTACGTGCCCGAGCTGTGGAGACACAGCAGGGTAGTGTTCATTCCCAAGGTAGGGAAGAGTGACTACACGGACCCGAAGTCGTACCGGCCTGTTTGCCTCACCAGCTTCATTATGAAGACTCTGGAGAGACTGGTGGACCGGTATCTGAGGGACTGGGTGGAGCTGGAGGCCTCTTTAGAGCCAGCTCAGTATGCGTACCGAAGTGGCGGGTCTGTGGGCTCAGCTCTTCACCATCTGACTTCCAGGTTGGAGGAGGGTATGGGCTCGGGACGGCTGTCGGTGTGCGTGTTCGCTGACATCGAAGGGGCTTTCAATAACACGGCCCTGTACTCGATCTGCAGGGCGGTGGAGAGTACTGGAGTGGGGACGGTCATTGTAAGGTGGATCCGCTCCATGCTAACCGACAGGAGGGTCGAGGCAAGACTGGGTGGGGAGCAGGTCTCCATCGGTTCATCACGGGGTTGTCCACAGGGCGGGGTCTTGTCCCCGTTCCTGTGGTGCCTAGTGGTGAACGAGATATTGCATATTCTGAGGGAAGAACACGGGGTCTATGCTCAGGCATATGCAGACGACCTTGTGATAATGACGCAGGGGACGGACGTGAGGAGGATGCAGGGGCTCCTGAACGGGGCATTGGCAAGATTCTCACAATGGTGCCTGGACAGCAAGTTGGCTGTCAATCCTGGCAAGGTGAAGATGGTCATCTTCACTAGGAAAAGGAGGATGGAGTGCAACCTCAACATTTCGATGGATGGGGTGCCTCTTTCTTCAAGCGGAAGTGTCAGGTACTTGGGCGTATGGTTGAACTCTAAGTTGACCTTCCAGGAACATATAAGATCAAGGACCAGGTCGGCCTTTGGAGCTCTGTGGGCGTGCCGGAGAGCGGTAGGGGGCACTTGGGGCCTGGGGCCGAAGATCATGCAGTGGATCTACGGTACCATGGTGGTGCCTATGCTCACGCATGGGGCAGTGGCATGGTGGCCGGGGACCAAAAGAGCGGGAGCAAGGCTAGTTCTTGACAGACTGCAGAGATAGTCTTGCCTCTGCATAACGGGCGCCATGAGAACGGCGCCCACGAGGGCCCTGGAGGCTCTGGTGGGGCTGCCCTCTCTGGCGGATCGGGTGCAGATGGAGGCGGCCAGGACAGCTGTGAGGCTGGCGAGCTGCGGGCTCTGGAGGGAGGGAACCTTCAATCGGGGTCCGTACGACATTTTAGAGGGCTGTCGAGGGGATCGCGGAGTCATGGGCGTGCCGAGTGACGTCATGATCCCCGAGATGACCTTCTTTGATAAATTGACCTTTCTCTTTCCATAAAGGGAAGATTGGAGAGAGGGCAGAGTCGGCTCCTGGGATGGACTTGTCTGGTACACGGACGGGTCCAGAATGGGAGATCTGGCCGGAGCTGGAGCGTACTGCGAGACAACAGGATCAAGCTTGTCGGCCCCTCTGGGTCAGTACTGCACTGTGTTTCAGGCGGAAATTTTCGCTTAATTGATGGCGGCCAGAGAGGTGCTTCGGCTCAACTACGGAAGCAGGAGAGTCTTCTTCTGCTCGGATAGTATGGCTGCACTCATGGCGCTGAAGTCAGTGCGTACGCGCTCCTTGTTGATAAAGGAGTGCAAAGGGGTACTGAGGAGGATGGCTGAGGAGAGAAAGGTCACGTTTGTCTGGGTCCCGGGTCACATCGGTGTCCGGGGCAATGAGGCAGCGGACGCCTTAGCCAGAGAGGGCTCCTCGCATAGGCATATAGGGCCAGAGCCCCACTTGGGGATCGCCCCGTGTGTGAGGCGGGGAGTTCTCGAAGCCTGGGCGAGAGACCGGGCCGCGGGGGGCTGGAGAGTTGCTCCGGGAATGAGGCAGGCGAGGCTTATGATGGATGGGCCCGCCCTTCCTCGGACCAGGGAGCTGCTTAGACTGACCAGAAGGAAGTGTAGAGCACTAGCAGGGGCATACACAGGACATTGCAGGCTTAGGAGGCATCTTTGCTTGCTAGGCATTGGAGACGACCCGGAGTGTAGGTGGTGCAAGGAAGGGGAGGAGACCCGGTATCATCTGCTCACCGAGTGCCCTGCCTTGACATGGGCAAGATTGGGAGTCTTCGGAACGGTCCTGATCGATCCGGACTCAGTGCACGGTATTGGGCTAAAGGAGTTGCTGACCTTCTACAGGAGGGGCGGCATTCTGGACGCCCTTTAGAGCGGCCTGGGGGCACAAGGGGCCCATCTGGTGGCCTAAGTGCTTGGACGCCTGCGAGGGCGCCCCCCTTTAATACCAATACCTCTACAACTTTTCCCATTTACCTACAATAGGAGCGGATATCTCCATCTGAAGGTCCATTCAACATTATCAAGCTAACAGATCATTAATAAGTTTGGTTGCGGTGTTTGAGAAGCACTATTTTCGGAAAATCCGCGTAGAGTCTAATAGATCTATCATAGTGTGTCTCAAAGTGTGTAGTCGCAAGGTAACACTTAAATACTAACACTTACATACTACTGAGATATGTGATTTGCTTGCCAAGTTCTTGAAAACACATTTGTTGCGTCGGATACCCACATTGTACAGCCGGCTCCAGCTCATATTCAGTGCAACGGCGCTTTAAGAGCCCTTTCTCTTAGCAAAAGTGAAGTACTCGAAGTAGTTAACTCGCTTGATCCTAACAACGGTGGTTCAGAAGGAATTCCGCCATTTTTCGAAAGAGAATACTCTAACAACTTCGGGGACCCTTTGCTTTTTTCATTTTATCGTAGGTGTCTTTCCAAGAATATGGAAACTGTCAATCCGGTTTATATAAACGGTCCAAAAAATACCTGCCGATAAAAGTTATCTATTATTTATTATTTGATACAATTAATAATTAGTAAACTTTGTGTATTTCATAAAAGTTTCGAGAAGCTTGCTTAAAAATACTTTTTTAATTTGGTGAAGAGGCAAATTATTCCAGAATATGATGTGGTTTTTCCAAATGGATCACTTGGGAGAATATGTGGACAAATGTGTTCAGGTTGAAGCAGTTTACACCGATCTCAGCACGGCTTTTGATAAGATAGATCATAAGTTACTGCTATTTAAGCTGTCTGAGGTCGGTGTGTACGTGTTATTGGAATGGGTTGAGTCGTAGCTGATGGGTGGAAAATTTAAAGTCCGTATTAATGGTGAAGTCTCTGATATACTTTTCGCCACCTCCGGGGTCCCTCAAGGTTCCCATTTAGGGCCTTTGTTTTTTTGCAATTTACATTAATGTTGCAATGTTCTCTGCATAGCAAATTTTATTTGTATGCTGACGACCTGAAAACTGCTGGAAAATTACTTTGCCTTCCGAGTGCATTAAGTTGCAGGAAGATTTTCAGCGCTTTGAATCAAACTGCAAAAATAATTTTCTTTATATAAACATTGAAAAATATCTTTTACTAGAAATTGGGTTCCTATTCCCTTCAACTAACTACATTGTCAATTGTCAATTGAAAGAGAAACAGAAGTGCGGGATCTCGGAGTGATCCTGCAGGATTGCTGGGATTCATTAATAGACAATATCAGAATAAATGTTGCTTCTATCATTCGGAGCCTTAAGTAAAATGTATACAAAAATATGATAGAAAGATTACAGAGAACATTTTTCAAATACCCCTCTTACAAAGAAAATCTTAATTCCCCCAGATTTAAAGGGCCTAAAAACTTTTAACATTGAAGGATCGAAGTGTAGTCACTGATATTCTTTTCTTGTATAAAACTTTAAATGGTTGTGTGGACTCCTCTGAGATATTGGCAAACAATCCGTTTAATGTAGAACTTCGACAATTTAGAACCGTGCCTTTGTTTATTATTCCGTTTAGGAACACCAATAACTCTCAGAATTCTGGCTTCACGGATTTACTCACCATTTCACATGATTCCTTAAAGAAGACAAGAAGATTGTTAGACTATTGGATCGACATTCGTTTTTTGATTCGCAATCTTCTCTTGCTTTTACTTATTTAAAGTACACCAAATGTTCGGGAATTGTTAATGAGTTTATTTGTTTTAATCTTAAGTCGCTTTCACGTTGATATTTTTTCACCTGTTTCTTCAATGCATTATTTGCCACATTTGCATGTAATTCTGTTAAATCCTGGTGTCTCAAATCAAACGGAATTTTGATTTTGAGGAATCCAAGAGATTTTTGGACCAGTGGTTAATTTGGTTCTAAAATTATATTTCTTAAGAACTTTTAATATATGCTCAGTAATGTTTTGAATTGTAATGAAGGACCAGAGTGACAAGTGTGCTGTTGTTTTCGCACTCATTTTCTTTGAGAGGTTGTGGTCAAGTGTATTTTGTCATGAAACGCTTGATATCTCCAATGCGTGGATGTTTTCATTCTGAGTACAATGATTTGGGTTCAGATAATTTTACTACTCCGTAAACAAGGGAGTCGATCAGCGACGGTTTCTGTAAATTGAGTGATTTTGTTTTAGTAATAATATATAAGAATTGACGATTATTCTTAGTTGCTAATTCTAATGGTAAAACGTATGTTAAGGTAAAGCGCTTAAATGGTTAAGAAAATCTGGGAGCGCTTTGTTCTCAAAAGCTTCCATATATATTTTTGCGATGATTGGTAATAAAGGGGAACCCATTACTGTTCCTAATATTTGCTCCTAAATTTGACAGTTTCAAGAAAAATATGTTCCAGACAAGCATTTTCGAGGGTTTTAACATATCTGAAATTATATTGAAAGTTTTAAAAATAGTAACTAAGGAATTAAGTCCGAAACTAACCAAAACTCTGTTTGTCATCATATGTGTCGCATTTAAAATGAAGACACCCGGATTTGAAGTTTTGCACAGCCATACAGGTTGATGGTTGATGAGAGCACGTTACGTATAACTCTGCAGCAACTTTTCTGCTACTACGAGCAAAATCAGCACATCACACACTCGCAACATTTCGGTTTTCTCGTTTAAAGTCAACGGCATTTTAATTCTGTGATCACTAAATAGAACTAAATGTAATGGACTGAAACTTTACTTTCCACGGCGCACTAGTTTATCGAATAAAATAATAAACGTATATTATCTTTGTGTACATATTGACAAAATGATGAAAAAATCAAAAATTCGAATTTTGGTTTGTGGAGAATAATATTTGGAAGAACTTTTTTCAATATCTCTAAGGCAGACCAAAATAGCATGTGTCGATTTGCACTAAGACGCGTTTATAATTTAAGTATCTTAAACAATGTAAGTCATCAAACTGTATGACTGTGACAAACTTTAAATCTGTATTTCTTTAGATAACCAATATATAGGGGTTTCGTCATCTTAAATTGCGGAAGAAGCATACTTAGAGAAAACAAAACGATTTATTGTTGCTTAGTTAGACTTGCACGAAAGTTTAAATATAGTATGACCTCAAATATTTTATTATGTAATTATCGTCAATATTCGTCAATATGAAGAAATATTTGAATTCCCATCTCCTCTCAGTACTTCCATAACAATGATCACGATCGTATCCATAGAGCATTTTTTTCCTCTAACACGTTAAGACAAAAAGGATCTTCCAGGTAGTAGTCGCCAAGTTGGTATCGTGGATATCGAACACACCCACTTTTACGTGCAAACGTTATCTTAAACGTCTACGCCTGCAGGCTGTGACCTCAGCCGCATGCCCCCAGATCAGGGATTCCGCCTTTTCCAAATTTAATTAATTCGCATCTTCGTATTAAAGCGTCATGTTTTCGCAACTCGTTCAACAGAAGCAGTAAATATACGAGACCCCAGTTTCCAAACAATCCGCTATAAAATGTAAGCGAATTCAGCACGTAAATTAAGTAAGTGGAGTGAACGTTCCTATTCGTCGGTCGATAACAAAAACATTTTTGTTAAAACTTGTAAACCGGATCCAACATAAACATCGTTAAAATGCAATCTCAACCCGCAAACCTCATTTAAAACTTAACTGTTATTTCATGCATTGTTTCTCCGGCTCGTGATATCGAGTGAGGATCTGCGGGCTCGCAGTCGAGTGAAGTGCGGGTTCGCAGCAACAACGCCCAAGGCCGCTCCTCCTCTTTGCAGATTAAGACGACGAAACTGCCGGGTGTTTTACCGTCAAATTAAACGAGATTGAGACAGATACTAAGTTTTATGATATTCCGGTAAAACGAATACATTTAATGGCGCGCGGTTTATTAACGGAGCGACGTTATCTCCGAGCATTTCGTCGAAAGAGGGTGCGACGCGGCAAATGTAGATTTTGTACAAATTGCTCCTTTCAGCCGGCATTTAATTTGCCGCGATGAATTTTCAGCGCCTCTTTAAATATCGTTAATTGTAGCTGTCATGTCATGGTGGGGGTGGCGGGAAAGAACAACTCATTCGCCACCAAAAAATCAGAGGTCATTGGCCCCCCACACATAGAAGGAACTTTTCAACAATTTTTCCCGTTCTCAATAACTACTAGATTACATCTGCCGAATTGGTGTCTCAAATATTAAGTTCTTGAGGGGAAGAATGGTTTAGTTAATTGGCAAATCCTCTTTAAATTCTGACAAATTTAAGGGACCTGGAAGAGTGTTCAGATTTTTGATAGTAATAAACTGCCTTTGTCTTCAAATGGTTATAATATAATAAATTGATCCCAAATGAACAAAAAAAGATGATGTAATAATAATTAACAAAACTGATTAATTAAATTTAGATTAATTAGATTTAGAAAAAAAATTGCTGAGCAGACTAAGTTTTTGGTAAAATAAAAAATTTTAGCTTTCCTTTTAAGCGTAGTATGTATTAAATTTATAAAATTTATTAATTTTAATTTTATTGGTTAAAACTTTAAAAATAAATTTTTGACGGGTTTAAAATCGTTTCTTAAAAAAAAAAAGAAAAAAAAATGCAATTATTAGGTTACGTATATGGCAAATTTTTTATGAAAATGTAGGTTCAAGAAAAAAATGATTGGCATATTTGTTTATTCAGAAAACTGGCCTCGATACTTTAATTCGCCCATTACATCTTTTACCTGTGGTATATTTCAACAAAATTAATGACAAACGTTAACATCGATTAAAAAAGAATCCAATCCCTTCTGTGTTATTAGGGCCTTAGGCATCAAATGAACGTATTCCTGCTGGGGATTTGGTAGTACCGTTTTTCTACATTCTACTCTCTACTCTTCTTCTTCCAATGGCTCTCTGATCCGAATGTTGGCAATCATTATAACTATAAGAAGATTGATCGTATCTCGAAAAGGTCCTTTTGTTGTTGAAGACAACCAAGATTTAAGGTTGTTTAATCAAGAAATTTATTTTTTGACAGACGACCTATAGATCTTCTTGATTATTCGAACTCGTGAAGATTAGGTTCCCTTGCAGTAGGATTTAGAACTGTTATAGTAACTTCTTTTCCTTTAACAATCATGACCAACATAATTTCAAAGGCTTAAAAAATCTTGGGCTTCATTGAGAGGTCGTCATTAGATTTTCGAATTTCATAAAACTCGTGCTGTGGTTCCTGATTATCAATGTCCGTTTTCTTCGCTAGAATTTAAGTTCTGTCTCGACTTGGCTAACATCAATTATGTGGCACTTGAGAACTTATTGGGTTTGAAAACGTTGAAAGCTCGTCGTGATGAGGTCGACCTGATGCTGCTGTTCAAAGTTATTAATTCTAGTTGTTGTTGTCCCTTTATTCTGTCAAAAATTGGCCCTTTGGTACCAATACGAATAACTCGTTTGAATAGCACATTTTTTGTATCGTACCACAGAACCAACTATGGACGTAATTCATTCATCGCAAGGGCAGCCTGGCTGACCAATGAGAATGAGCATTCCGACTTTTTCACAAATAATGGTGTGGTTTAGGAATCAGGTTTAAGCAAGCATAACATAACATGATCCAACATAAACTTCTATCCGATTATTAATATTTATATTATTTTTTCTCTTTAACTTTTACCAGGCCATATTCTACAGAATAGTATCTACCATGTAGTTTAGATCTAAATGGCTTGCAAGTAAGTGGACATGACATTGTTGTCCGTAGGACGAACTATTTTTGTTTGCGATTGAGTAGAGATTACTCGAGAGAGGAGCGACGGTCCTAACGAGCATCACTCAAGAGCCGGGTGATTCAGTTTTGAATTTCTGGCTCTGAAGAAGTTGCAGAGCTATTTTGAGTACGGTCACAAGCCAGTGGTGTCGGGAATTTTAGGGTTATGTTTTTCCTGTTTAAATATTGTATATGAATGCCAGTCTGAGTTTAAATGGATGCACTGGATCTATATTTGCGTTATTCTGTACGCCCTGTGTAAGTTGAACTTCTATAGGTAATACATTTTGTTGCAGTAAGGTTACAAACTTGTAACGTAGGCTTTTGCCTTTAATTTTTACCTTTGAAGCAGCCAAACTCTTAATTAAATTGTGCATTTTTCCTAAGTTTTCATATAAAAATTGACTGTCCATGAAATTAAAAAAAATAAATAAATTAAAATAATAAATAAATAAGTAATATGTCTTGAAGTAATCTGTATCATTTCCGGTTCCTCATTATGCGATCTAGATATTCGCGTTTCCGTGTTGTCATTGGATAAATTATAGGATCACATGTTGTCTTTTGATATTTGCTTCTATCAAGGTCCAAGATTCCATGACATAAAGTAGAACAGAGAAGATATGGCAGCGAAGGAGTTTTAGTTTTATATGTAGTATACTAGACCAGAAATTTGCTTTAAAATATTTGGAGCAGGTTTAAATTATCCTTCAAAATTTAACAGCTTTCACTCCCCCGTCAAATTTTTGATTTGCGTTCTATGCGAGAAATTAAAACTGTTAAATTTGCGGAGGTATTATCTGAATAAGTACTCAGAAACCAATATCCGTGGAACAGCATAGTGCACGTGGATAAATTTTTTCAGTCACTCATTTATTAGCACTTGTGCCAAAACGTGGCAGAAATGGACCTTATCAAACAACTAGTGAGATGTGACGTGGCCATCAGAACAAAAGTCAGCTAAAGTGTGAGGATATTGCTCGATATGGGTTCCTGCCTTGTTAACTTTATCTACTTCTAATATTATTAAATACTTACTTACTTATATTTAATGTGAAGCCACTGAAATATAATATTTATTTGATTGAATTAGAGTCAATGCCGTCAAAACGAATATTAATAAGTACCTCAAAAGTCTGTCCCTTTGAACAGACCATAAACTTAACCTATTAATGGGCAAAAATTATGATTAATGATACTGAAATAAAATATGCTGCTAACATTCCACTTTTCTTTTATTTTTATCGCCCCATATTAACCGGTAAACCGTGCTATCAAAGATCAGTCCAGATCGAATATAATGCCTGGTACACACGGTGTACCACAACGCACCAGTTTAAACGGTTTAGTAGAAACAATTTAATTGTACAGAATATATTTAATTTTTGGAAATTAAACCAAAAACCAAAAAAATCAACAGTAGGTTTAATTTTTACCATTTTCATTGTTGGCTTTGGCGTAAAATTTTTGATTACTGGTGACTAAGTAACTCCAGAGCGAAAATTAAAAAAACTCTGTTTGATCCCCTTGAAAAAAACCTATGTGATCGGTTCGAAGACGACAAGCAAAAATGACGCATCGGAATCATATCGGTCATATGCATTCGAATCACCACCAATGTCTGAATTTTCGATTTCCGATAAGTTTCTTCTTTCGGGCTATCCATTATTCTATAAATATTTCAAGGAAACCCTATCTAACGCAAAATCCGGTAACAGCAGAATAAAATCACTCTGTAGAGTATAAACTAAGTAACTAATTAAAGTTCTTACCGGCATGATTTATAATACTTATGCATTATCAGAAAGTCCCATAAAGACTTTGTATTAGCAATAACGACAATTAATCAGTTTTCTGCATATTATGGTTAAGTATTAAGAATTAAGCATTAAAATGTTTTTGTTGTGGTTGAGATTATTTGGAATATACGTTGCACCACAGTGGCTCGTATGTATGCACCGTTGCAAGACTTACAGCTAATTGCCCAAGGATTGCAAATCTACTTGCGAGCCGACGTATTTGATAAAGCCTGTAATATTTTGTAGAATAACGACTTAACACCGCGGTTACACATCTGTACCAAAGAATGTTAAGGGGTTAAAATAAATCCAAGTAAATCCGTTGCAGTTCCGTTTCTAGATTCTGCTCATTACAGAATAATTCAAAGAAAGTAGAATTCCTATATTTGATTGAGTTTGAGTTGAGTCTAAACTAAACTTAATTCTAAGGCTGCAAGGTTTATATACTAGGCGAAGGCGCACATCCATGACGGAGTCAGGTGTAGTCAAGCGTGAAGTTGTTCAACTAGAACGCCAGCATTGGTGCTCCTAAGATCTGGCTTCGATATGTTGACGATACCTTCATTATCTGGAGTGGAACCGATAGCCAGCTAGACTCTTTTCTCAATCATCTTAATTCTTTGCGAACATCAATTAAATTTACCATTGAGAATGAAAATAACGGCTGCCTACCGTTTCTAGACGTCCTAGTAAGTAGAAATAATGGTTCTATTAACACGTCTGTATATAGGAAACCTACCCACACAGAACAGTATCTAAATTTTGAGTGTAACCATTCTGAAGCAACCAAACTAGGAATAATTAAAACACTGTGCAAAACAGCAATCACAATATGTAGTGACCAAGCACCTCTCGATGCCGAATAGGATAATATTAAAAAGGATTTGTTTCAGAACGGTTACTCCGAAAAATCTATAAACAAAATAATAACAAACTGTAAGCGAAAAACAACGCCGGAACCATGCGAGGTAGATACTCTTTCCCTCTTGACGATCCCATAGGTGAAAGGAATATCAGAAAAGATTAGGCGAATAGCTAAAGAATATCAAGTTAAAGCTGTATTTAAATCTGGATCAACATTAAGAAGTGTACTCACAAAAACAAAGCCTGAAACGTCAACTCAAGACGAAGAGTGTATCTTCCAGATGCCCCGTGAATGCGGAGTCACATATTGGCGAAACCAAACGACCTCTAAAAATAAGAGTTGAAGAACATAAGAAACATACAATGAAAGGTGAAACCCAAAAATCAGGTATCGCAGAACATGTGTGGACCAAACAACACAACATTCAATGGTCCAGAGCGCGGGTTGTTCACAGAGAGCAGCATTGGAGAAAGCGCAAATTTAAAGAAGCAGTTTTCATTAAAAACAATGAAAACATCTTCAGCAATCCAAGAGTGAATATACCAACAATTTGGCAACCTCTAATAAGGCGCACCAATTCTGGCGTTCTAGTTGAACAATTTCAAGCTTGACTACACCCGACTTCGTCATGGATGAGCGCCGTCGCCTAGTATATAAACCTTGTAGCCTTAGAATTAGGTTTAGTTTAAAATTGATAACGAGTAATGATACAACTATCCGAAACGTTGTGTAAGTTAAAAATAAATACAAGGGAAGTTCGACATCCTTTTAGTATTTCTACTGAATCAGTGTCTACCACCTTCAAGTAGACAGTGCCTTATGTATTTGGTATGCTGGTACCACGGCAGCATATTGCTTTTATAAGTTTATCTAAGGAATAGTAAATATACCATTATTATTTGATTTGAATATTTAACTATTTTAGAGTAGAGAGTAGAAATAGTTATTTTTTATTTCTATCCTGAGTTTATTTAGGAGGATGTGATGAAGCTTTCATTTTAATGAATAATTTTTTTTTCTAAGGTCAGTGGATTTTTAGATACTCAACAGTGTAAATTTCGAATATTTTTACAAGATCAAAATACTCATCACTCCCATGACATTTGATTATGCAACACAGTTATCGATCTCTCAGAAAATTTTACGGTTTTATTAATCAGCCATATTTGAACACTGTTGTGTATGTCACTCCGCGACATGTGTATGTCACTCCGCGACAGCAATTGACAGTGTTTACTCACATTGTTTTCTGTGCTCGGTTTCTCGAGAGAGCTTTCATTAGAGCTTATTTACTTGATAATTTATACAACGTTCAGTAGGTTCGGCACAGCTATGCCAAACGAAAAGGTTTTGACTTCGATCATCAAGAAAAAAAAATTAAATAATTTATTTAATACAAAAGGTTATCCAAACAGGCATACTGCTCCTTTTTAAAGAATGACACAAAAAATAATTCTTTATACCCAGAATAGCAGTGAAAATACTAACAAGAGGTTTAACATTGTTCTAAGAATTAACGGAGCGATAAACCGCAGACGAATTCTAGTGAACAGTATGCAGAAATTCAGCGAATAATTTCAAATTTTTTATAATTAAAGGAATTAACTAGTCCTTAGTATGACCTAAACATTACTTTTAAATATATTAAATGACATACCTGAAGATGCCAGATGAAATGTTGGTGAAACGTCAGGCAACCGGTCCTGCTTTTGTGTCAACAACGAATACATCAGATTCAAATATTTTAGAAAAATCACTTAAAATTGATATTGGTTTATTTTTTGTCACTTTCAAGATATCTGGAAATATGTCGAATAATAAGACGGTTAATATTTTATTCGGGTAGAGTTTTCCGCTTGCGGTGGTTCGTGATTCCGGCTTTATAGCAAAAGGACTCGAATTAATAATTTAAGGCAAACCCTTCATCAAATCGGATTGTAAATATTTGCCTCATTTAATTAAGGAGAGCAAGCCGGTTTGCGGCGGTTGGGCCTCAAATCTCATCGGGTTAGACGTACGAAGGTCATGTTTGGACAGCGGAACCGAAATCTAAAGATATTTCTAAGCTCGACGCGTAGCGATTTTTGTCGACTTTCCAAATTTTCAATTAACTTCATACTGCATAATGTTTGGTCCGTAAACTAGTGGTTAGGAGCGCGGGCAAACTAACCTTTTCATAATTGATTAATCCAGTTCTGTCAGATTAATTCTGTTCATATTTCGCAACGAGTCTCGAAATTTTCGGCGAACGCAAACCTTTCAGCCTACTGACCTTAATGCATCCGACGTGAACACAGACACTGAATTATTCAATGCCGCATGGGCTCACGGTATTGATTCGTCCGCTAATGCCGCTAATTTTTGGTGTATTGCTCGCAGAAAATGGAAATCAAGTTCTGGACTCGTATGTAGATTCATTGATTCTGCATAGAGAAGAGAGGTAGATGCTATACTGGCATGACTTAACCCGTAAGATCTGTATATTTAACAAAAAAAAAATTCCACAGGCTTCTGTAATACTATTAAGAAAACTTCTGGAATCTTCGTCCGTTGGAATCTAGAAGTTTTCTAAATAGTAAGATTTGTATAATTTTTGATGTGATTCCTGTGCTTTTTTTTTCAAAGAAACTTCCACCTTCTATACTGTAATACTATTTACAATTCTTCTGAATTCCTCGTGTTGATAAATCGAACTGGTTCTTAGGTCCTTCAAAGCTTAACTGAAACTGTTAAGTTAAGCTCTGAAGAACATTTGGAAATATTATTCCTAAGCCTCTGCACTTGCTTGCACATGCTCAATAACTACCAAAGCATTGTCAATAATACCTCTGCCATTTTATAAACTGCGCCTGACTTAAAGAGCCAACCATTTACTTCAACATATTTACTATTACGTATTACGTATTACGAACGAAATACGTCAAATATGCTTAAATAAAACAACTTCCTATTCAAAATGCTGCTGTTTAGCCAAGTTTTATTCATACTATCTCAAAATTTGAAGATTCGACAAACAGTTTAAACCCCCGCACAATAGATACGACCCTAGCATCTTTTGGAGCAAATTTTTCCTCGCTTATTAAATTTTCCTCAACAAAAATAAGAGTGTTTTTTCCATCCACGAGTAAACCGAGGCATTTTCTAGCTTTAGTAGAACAAATTTACATAAATAGGTGCTGACATGATGGGGTTGAGAAAAAATCAGAATAATCAATAATCAACCAATTGCTGTGTCTTTTTCGCTATACAAAATGGAAAGTGGTTTTTCATCTGCAGTTTACGTATTTAGTAAATGGGGAAACTTTAATTGTGGGCGCCCGCTGCGTACTGTTCGAAAACTGCTATGTTTATTCGATTTAACCAGACAACTATACTAGAAGCTCCAATATCTCATATCCAAAAGTATTTCGCAACGATTTCAAAATATGCAGTAATAAAATTCACATCGTCCTAGTTTTTCTGTTTCGCTTTTGAACTTAACGTATGAACCGCTTGAATTGATTAGCAATGAAATCAAATTTGGTCCTAGCAAAAATTTGAAGGATAAAAAAAACACCGTGCAGTGGTAATGTTTGATTTAATTGTTATAACAATGAAACAGCAATGGTAACATTATATGCCAACACAATGTTTTATGTTAGGTATATCAGTTGTTGGCTCTTCAAACTTATAATGGAAACAGTATTATAAAAAGCATATAAAAGTATCTAGACTATCTAGCAAATCATAATTGCATATTTGGCAACAAGAGGTGAAAAAATCTACATGGTCTTTTTTTCGATGTATAGAACTTTAAGTTGGCATTACTGTTCAAGATGGCGACCGATTTAACAGCTGTACAAGTGATTTATTCTCAGTTTGGTTTGACAATTCATCCTGAATAGACTCACGCCTGAACAACGCTTGCAAATAGTGCTATATATTTCGAAAATAATGGTTCTGTGCGGAATACGTATCGCGCACTACGTTCATTTTATCGTCGACAAAATCGTCCATCACAGCAGTTAATTCGATTAACCATGGAACGTTTTCGCACCACGTTTACTCTTATTGATAACTCACATCCCCAGAGATGCCGTACGGTGCGTACAGAAGAAGCTATTGCTGCTGTAGAGCGTAGCATTGAGGAAGACCCGAATGAGTGCATCCGCCATCGAACACTAGAATTGGATCTGTGTCCATCCACTTTATGGAAGATTTTGCGGAAAGATCTTGGTTTACGTGCTTACAAAATCCAACTCGTGCAAGAATTGAAGCCAAACGATCATCAAGTAAGGCAAAGATTCGTCAAATGGGCCCAAAACGAGATTGCCGTTGTTCCTGATTTTCATAAGCGAATTTTGTTTTGCGATGAAGCACAGTTCTGGTTGAATGGCTACGTCAACAAACAAAACTGCCGCATTTGGAGCGAAGCTAATCCTCAAGTATATGTCGAAACACCGTTACGTCCAGAAAAACTGACTGTTTGGTGCGCTTTATGGGCTGGTGGAATCATTGGTCCGTACTTCTTCAAAAACGATGATGGGCATAACGTTACAGTCAATGGTGATCGGTATAGAGCTATGATTACCAACTCTTTCATTCCTGAATTGAATAACCATGATGTCCAGGAGATGTGGTTTCAACAAGACGGCGCAACATTTCACACAGCTCGTGCCACAATCGATTTATTGAAAGACACGTTTGGTGACCGCCTAATTTCACGTTTTGGACCAGTGAATTGGCCTCCAAGATCTTGTGATTTAATACCGCTAGGCTACTTTCTGTGGGTCTATGTAAAATCATTGGTCTATGCGGATAAGCCACAAACGCTTGACTATTTGGAAGACAACATTCGCCGTGTTATTGCCGATATTCGGCCAAAAATGTTGGAAAAAGTCATCGAAAATTGGACGTCCAGAATGGACTACATCCGCGCCGGCCGTGGCGGTCATATGCCAGAAATCATATATCTAATGCTAGAGTAACGCCGTAGAATTTGGAAGAATAACTGTAAATCTTACGCGCAATGGTGCCTTTATGAAATCAGTTTTATCCAGAAGAAGAAGAAGAAGAAAGAAAAACTGCAATGCAGGAGAAGTGCATCATGTAGTGTTGGTTTCAATTAAAATTCCGGGAACATCTATTAGAAAAATAGAACGTACAACTGGCATCGCAAAATCTAGTTCTCATTTTATTTTGAGAAATCAAAAATTTCACCAGTACGAATTTATTAGTGAATTTGTTGCGCGCTCAGATGGTAATGAAGAAAGACGAAGAACATTTTGCGAGCATACTAGCAAATGTCAGAAAGATACAAACTTACCTCATAAAATTACACCGAATATCTATATCAACATCGTTGTGTTTAATATGCGAACTTTTGAGTTTTTTGGCCTATCTTCGGAGGTGAGAATTTGTTCGTTTTCTCAATAGCATTAATAGCAGTTAATAAATTTTAAATTTTGAACAGTTTTTTTTATTATACGACCGTACCGTCGTATCTCTTATGTTCTCCAATATTCCCATGATAAATATCCTTATCTTGCACATGACTTTGAGGTTCGACCAAGTGCTTATTTGAAAGACAAGTTATATTTTAGCAATATTTAACAGTTCTTATATAACACTTAAAATGACTATTATTCTCTGAAGAAGAAAAGATCAATGAAAATAAGTTTAAAAGCTAGTGTTTGATATCAGCTTTGGAAACTCGGTCGTTGAGAGACGTTAGCCCATGGTATTTGTGGTGACAAGTAAGAGAAAGCGTTCTATTTGCGGACGTTGGGGTAAACTGGAGTTGCTTGCGAATTTTTGTGCGTCTTATTTTTTTATCTGATTAACTTATTATCTCATAGTATTGTTCAATTAATAAACTACTTGTACTAGAAATATCATAATTTACTTAATGAAAACAGACATGTAACTCTTAGCTCCCTGTCGGCGGATAGTTGTTAGGTATTAAAAATAAGAATTTTTCTTAATTTTCATAAAGATGTGCTTGAAAAACATAAATATCTCCAAAATAGAAATAAATGGTAAACAGAGGCAGCGGGGCCAATATCATCATCATTACTCTATCCGTCAGTGATGTAGGATTTTTTTTAACCGTCCCTTCTCGTTATACAGGGTGTGAATGTAAAGCAGCGAAGAATATAGAATAAGTAAAGTTATTATGGTGTTGGTTGAGACTTCTTTAGAACTAAACAATAACAAATATCGTCCAAACTGCATCAATCAAAAACTTGTACTGGAAATAGTCAACAGCAACGTCCTGCGAAGAGGGCTTTACGAAAAAATTCTACCAGATCTGTTAAGAATTACTGTTATTCTCAACAAAGTTTGGGTTTCATTGCCATTCAAATACGAAAAGTAATATCTCTCTTTTTTTACATTTTATGTTTTTTAACATATAGGTGATATTAAGTAATATTTTTTGGATTGGAAATACTTTGGTCTTCCTCCGGTCTGAACAGCCGCCGAGATTCATAAACTCCGTTTTACACTTCGCTGGTAATTTAGACGGTTTCTGTTATCCGTATCTGCTACTGCTTAAAGTTCCGCTTCTTCGACCATAAGAAAATTCTTAAGTTAAATTTAAACACAGGATCCACTTAGTGGAATCTGTTCCTCTAACAAAATATTTCTTATAAATTTATTAAATTTTTTTGCTCTTATTTCTTTTACATTTTGACTGCAACCTACTACACAACTTTAGAGCCATATAGAAAAAAGCTATAAATTTTTGTTCAAAGGTATGGTAGTTTACTCAACCTCACGAAATATAAGCAGAAAGATCGGGATGCAAAAGCCTTGTTTTTTCAATAATACAAGCGTTTCGTCGATCACTTAATATTTATTGAAATTGAACTATATGTGGACTGTATCTCACATATGTGGCGACGTCGCGACCCATGCCGTGAACGTCTACCTGATAACGCTACAAAATTGTGACTAATCTAGCAAAAGCGTAGCCTAGGCCGGTTTGGCGGGCAACGCCCTGTTGTCTGAAATCTCCGGTATGTTTAAGATAAACAAAATAAAACGCAAATTACATCATTTTGAACTCAACATACCCCCCCGCCTTGAAACAACCCTCTTTCGAAACAACAACAGAACACACATTTTTTTGCAAATCAAATTGTCTTAGACAAGTTGTGACGGATTTATATTTCAATGGTAAAATTTAGAATTTTCTAAGTAAAAGTACTCGCACATTTGCGAAGTAAAGGGTTCATTTTGTTTGGATCTAGTAATAATTTCCCTATCATAATATTAATTTTATAAGTGCCTTATAGAATTAAATGTGATGTGCTTCACTTTTCGCTATTTTGGCGAGGTTCATATCGAATTTGCGATTTTAACAAACCGTACAACCATTCGTTCTTTTGTAGACTCGGTTTCCTTAGTTTCGGCCTTGTACTCCCCGGCCGATTGTGTTGCTGAACCATAAATATTTTACGCTGCAACGGTTGTGTGCGTGGCCCCTTGTTCGCTTGTTTTTTTTTAGGTGACACCGGTTTACTGACAGATAATAATGCAAAAAGAGAGTTTTTTCTTCCTCTTCTTCCATTTTCCCGCTAAACTTCCATGTGGTTTTTTCTTTCATCGGAATACCAGAAAACTTCGCTTGGAGTTGGTCTCTTGCAGTATATGCTGTCTCATGGGTACGTGTTTGGTTATCGAGTTTCTCCTATCAAGTAGCCGGCTTTCCTGACCGACATTGCTGGGTTATCTGGGACTGCTGGTGTTAATTTTGGCTTGATTACCGGGATAATACCGCCAGGTAAAGTTCGGGAGAGCTTGAGGTTTGGATAACTTAAGTGCTGCGCCCTACCATAAGTGGCCTGTTCCCTTCAAAAACGGAACTTATATTCTTAATTTAAAGATATAATTCATTGATTAATATTTCATTTTTTTTGCACCGTCAAAGCTTGAAGGTGAGATTTGACGCACTCACACCTACTCCCAGGAAGAGACTTTTATATACTGCTCAGTTTACATTATTTTCTGTTGTAACCCTTGACCAAGCAAGAATTTGTAGGAAATAGATTATGGTTCGTGATTGATTTGTTTATTTTAATTTCGGGTTGGAACCTTGTGTCAATAAGTTACTACCTTCCGGAACGGACTGAGGTTCCCTTCACCGCCTTTCAACTTGGGCTTCTACAGAGTAATGTTTTTAGTTTATTAATTTTTATCGTTTGTTAGTGAGCTAGCCTAGGCATTGTCTCGCCTTTCTTTTTCACGACCCTGAGAATGAGAGGTAAGAAATTCCTGAAACCACTTGATTTGAATTTTTTTACTCACCCACTTTAGTGGAACAATGGACACAATTATTTTGCGAAAGCACGTTTTATTATACCTTATTCTTTCCTGGGTATAACTGAATGCGTCCCATTTTCCAACAAAAGGGAGGCACATTTTCTTCTTTCGCGATCACCAATGTCCCTTCCTGCAGAGTGTCCCCGCCAACCTTTCATTTGACGCGCCTTTGAAGTTCAGCTATGTATTAAAGTGACCAACGAAAGCAAAAATGTCTTGGTATTGTTGAATACGCTGATAGCTAGCAAGCCTATTTTCAGGCTGATCGAACAATAATGGGTCTGGTAATGAGGTTGAACCTCTTTCGATTAGGAAATGGGATGGGATTAACACGTCCAAGTCAGAAGAATCAGAGGACATTGGAGTGAGAAAACGTGAGTTTAAAATGGCCTTTATTTGACTCAACACCGTGGAAAAGTCCTCATAAGTCAAATTTAACTTGTCGACAACTCCTTTTAATTTGTATTTAACACCTTTTACCCCTAACTCCCATACACCCCCCAAATGATGCGAATATGCCAGAATGAAAGACCAATTGACACCATCTATCGCAATCATTGTCTTTACAATGACATGATTATTACGCAAACATTTTCCCAACTCCCTCAGTTCTGTCTGACCACCCATAAAATTTTTACCATTGTCTGAAAACATTTTTTATAGTTTGCCCCTCCTATATACGAATCTCCTGAAAGTTGCAACAAATGCTTGCTTTGACAGACTTGTTACAGCCTCTAAATATATTGCATGTATGCAAAAACAAATAAATAAACACACATACTCCTTGTACAAACGTGTGCCCCGTCCCAGAGATATTTTAAATTTGAAATGCCCTGCATAATATACCCCTGTGGCATTGAATGGAAATTGCGGGATCACTCGCGACTTAGGTAGGTCTGCCAGCTATATTTCAAAGGACCTAGGTCGAACATTCGAACAAACAATACATTCATGCACCACTCTTTTCATCACATTTCTTCCCTTTAGTGGCCAATATTTTTCCCTTAATGATATGAGCACCAATTGAGGGCCTGCATGCATTTTGTACATTGATGTTTTGAGGGAATTTTTGTCATATTTAAATTCGGAGAGCGCCACGTACTCCGATTTGTCAATTTGACAAACAACCATTTTTATCTTCTCACTGGTCTCCAAGATTTTCTTCTCTTTAACAAAAAATTCACCTTTTGATTACTTTATTAACATTTTTTCAGACACTTGAAGTTCCTTAACTGTCAAATTCGTGCTGTAAACCTCAAACAATATGCAAACACGTTTTAATTTTGTTCCACTGGAATATCTGGCAAAAATCTCTAGACTATTCTTCTCTGTGTTCAAAAAGGCGTTTACTTGTTTCCTCCTTTCTGAAAGTTCCTCTAAAGGGACATCTACCCCATGATTTGGAAAAAAATATTGTGAAAACTACAATTTATTTCCATACAACTGGAAAGGAAAAAATCCTGGGAATACAGAGTCTGCGGGATTTTCTTCTGACCGCACATAATGAAAATTGTCTTAGAATGAATTTGCGTTATTCTATTTTATCCAACTTAATGTCACTGTAGAATCGCTCCACAAAAACAATTTCCTGAAATTTATCGTCTTTGAAGCTTGTACTTCTTTTATCAACTTTGATAACCCTCCATCCTCTTTGACATTTCTAACATAGACACATGCTCCAAACGCTTCTTGTGCAGCATCACAAAATCCATGAGGTTCGATGTCCTCTGAATTGTTGCTACCTACATGTCTTGGAATATGCAGCATATTTAATTTCACAATTTCTTCCTGAAATTGTTTCCACTCTTGGGCAATATTGTTAGATACTTAATTGTCCCAATCCAACTTGAGAATCCACAATCTTTGTAAAATAATCTTGGGAATGATGACACATGAGCTGACTAACCCGAGTGGATCGAACCGCTGGGCAATTTCTGACAGAATCGTCCGTTTTGTGGTACTTGAATCACTTGAAAATGCCCTCACCCTGTAGGTAAATCTGCCTGACAGCCCCAATACAATCCCAAAGTTTTTTGTTTATCTTCCCCTACATTCAGAGTTTGAAATTCTGCTTTGCGCCTTATACAAATTGTTATAAGAACTCCTTGTTCGAACTGAACTATCTGAGCTCAAACCCACCAGATTTTAAAACCTCACATACACGTTTACATATTTGTTTTATAATCTCTGATTGTTCCCAATTTTTAGCCAGTTCTCACGGCTAAAAATGAACTTTAGGTTAATCCAAACATCACTGCGTTTAAATTGTAGTCCTTGACTTCTTCTGCTGGATTTTTTCTTAACAGTATCTTGTTTAGATAGCCTTGATCTACCCTAACCCATATTTGTTCGTAAATTTTGGCGATATCTGCGCAGAATGCTACTTCGTGTTGTCTAAACCTCAACAAAATTGAAATAATCGTTCAGTGACACACCTGAGTCTAATTGTGCAGAGTTGTCATACACAACCCTTAACTTTCTTGAAGACATTTTTTCATTTTTTACAGCATGATGTGTTAAGTAATAACACTTTTCACTCGTGCTCTCCTCATTTACTTGAGTCATGTGACCTACCGGTTCATACTCTCCATGTATTCACAATAACCTACATGTAGTTGTTTGCCCTTTCAAATTTTCTCTCCATAGAATAAAATCTCCTTAATGCCATCTCTCGAGAATCTCCTAAGATTTTTTTGCCAATGGGATTGCTATAACAAATTGATCATCCTGATCACGTCTTGTTGTTGACACGAACAAATTTTCGCAATCAACTTCATCTAGGTCATTCCATCGACTTGCCCTCCACCTGGCTCCTCTAGTTCCAAAAACTCGGCCAGTTCATCTTGCATCGATACTTAGGTTGCATACCGTTTTCCTAGGTTTGACTCGAGATCCTTGTCCATCAATACAGCCAACTATTACACATCCTAACGAAGTGTTTTGTAAGACAGGTTTTTTTAAACCTAATTCGATTCTTCCAACTCTTATGAGTGTTAACATATCCACTTCATCAGGCAAATGGAATTCACTGTTTGTTAGAAAAATATTTTCTGGAATCACATCACTATTTTTTGGAATGATTAAACAACTGATAGTATTGTGAAAATCACCTTTCTGAGAACTGATTTCTACTACAGACCGTTTCAAAATCGTTTCAATATTTTCACCAATCCCAACCACATACACATTAACATCCTTTGTCTTTAACTGAAGTTTGTCACACTTTTTTTTTTCCAGTGATAAAATTACTCCTTGAAGCTGGATCCAACAAAACTTTGCAATGATGAAATTCTCCACTCACATGTTTTACTTTGACAATCGCTTTAGGAAGTAAAACCTGGCCTTGAGTCCCACAATTTCTACTCGATAGTGCCACAGGAGTTCTTCATTTGAAGGCGTTTCTACAGCTTTTTGTACGTAAAAAATTTGTTTCGCTTTCAATACTGCCCTATTCAGTTTGGCGTTGGTTATTAAAATATAATAAAACATTTTGACTTAAACCACTCTGTAAACATTTTTTCCAGTGACATTTAAAACTAAAATGCTTGTTTGAAAAATAACACATGCATAATTTATTTAGTTTTAGGTGCGCAATTCGTTAAGTCCAAAAATTTCTTGCACTAACTAATGTCATGACGCATAACACACTTGCTTTTTTCAACCCCTTTAATTTTGGCCGGGAATTGTTTTCCAAGGTGTAAGTCGGCAAGGCTTTTTATAAATTGCTTAAAATCTTTTGAAGTAAGCATCTCTGTTTGTATTTTGAAAGATTCCCACTCTTTTAATGTTACGCGATCAAGTTTAGTGCAAATTAGTCTGTCCCAAAGTTGGACAGGTTCTCCCAAATTTTCCAAAGCTCGTTGTATATCGCAAATCCCCGTAATATGATTCTGCACCAAAAGACGCTTGTCATATCTTTTGCATAAAATATTCAACACGATCTCATAATTTGAGGCGATAAATTCTATCGATTGAATTACCTCCTTTTCTGGACCCTCTAGTGACTCACGCAACTAGTAACACTTTTCAATTTCCCCATTCTACTTATTTATGTGCATATATGCTGGGCAGGGCTGCAATCTGTAAACTTCCACCAAACATTGGCGCACGGCGAACCACCGCAAGTAGAGAATAGTAAAACCTTCTTTGTTTTGTATTATATTCAAAATGTATTCTTCTGAAAAACACTTGGATGTGGATCAGTAATTTTAAAAAATATCTTTTCCTTATAAGCTTTTTTTTCATGTTGCAATATTTGTTTTTCTGTTGATTATTAACAGCAAATCGAAAATTTCAGATAGCTTGCGTTCATTAAAACATCGCAATTCCTCCTAAAACAACGTCCGCAATTACATATCGGTCTCATAACAACCCGTACAACAACTTAATAAGTTTTGCGAACTATCAAAGCATTTTCAAAGGTTGTCGCGACTTTCTAAAGTTTCTTTCTTTTATGTTGGAGAAACGTAGGAAATTGAATTCTGAAGTTTGCACTGCGTTCATGTGCCTTTCCTCTCTCCGATCGCTTTTCCGAACCAGACGTTTGGTAATTTTCAACTAAAAGCCCGAAGTTAAAAGCTAGTTTCTCATTTTAAGGAATGCGGGTTGCTCAAAAAATATCACTAGACTCAATTCGTGACTAAAAAATTACGCTGTATTGGTTGATGTGAATGAGAAAGAAATCAAAATTTCAGTCTGATCCAACTTCGCGAACAAATGGTTGTGTATTATGGGATGATATTACCTTATAAATTTAGAAAATTATGTGGTTATATGTAACAAATGAAAACTTTCTTGATTGAAAAGAAATATAATTAATAATATATAATTATAATAGTACATTATTATCTGTGTTACCAGCTCTGGCATATTTAAAATTCTATGTTAGTCACACAGGTCTAAAAATATATCTATCAATCCGGTTATGACAAAGTAACATTTAACAATTAAATCAAGAAATCGACATAGCTTTTTGTTTGAGATCGAATTATCACAATTTCTTAATTTTATACTACTCATTTTAAAAAAGGGGACATTGTATAAAGTTGCCTTCGTAAAAAAATGAAAGATTTCAAAATATTAGCAATAACCCGTATTCCCAATGTAAAAGTCAAAGTCTTTTAAATGCGATAATATTACAAAAGTTGGGTGTTTCCATTTTGAAAAAAAAACTTTATTTCAATTTTTAATGTTACTTTATGAACATCTCGTATTTACTCATTTCAAAAATACCAATACAGAGCACAAAAATAGATTCCCTTCTATAAGCAAATCAACCTCAAATAAATAAAAAAGTCTTCAAGTTGGAAAAATCTATAGATATATTTAAAGCTGAAAAATTCACTTTTGATACAAAATTTTAAATAATTTTTAAAGAAACTTCCACAAACCACTGTAAAACTATTTACAAAGCTTCTAGATTCGTCCTGCGCTTTTGTTGATAAATCCAACTTGAAAGGTAAGGACGTGAGTCGCAAATCTGGGAATCAGTCATCCGAGACAATGTTCATGTCCCTCCTATAGCTCTGCTTCCCTCAAATAGTATATAGAGAAGAATGCAAACCTGTTTCAGTTACCAAATCAAGAAGTCAACAGGATGATTGACCAAAAGTCAGCAAGCTAAATTTATCAACAACCGACGGAGGAGAAATCCAGAAGATTTTGAAATAGTAACATTGAAAATATGTTAGAAAGAACAATACTTAGCTTCAGGATATTAGGTATATAAGAAAGGTGTAGAAAGTGTCTATGAATTTAAAAAAATGCTTCTGTTCGCTCTATTGTATTTATTTTTGCCCAAAATCTAAAAATTCAAACATGCAAAAATCTTAGGATTCCCATATACCTATAAAAATATTATAAAGAATATATATTGAAAATGTAATTTTGTGAAATTTGAAAAATTAACTTTTGTTCCTAAGTTTTTTGCAGGTTCGATAATGAATAAGGGATATTGTAAGTATCCGACTACTCTATTATTTCAGACCTTGGAGTTAACTTCATCTGCGAGAATAAACGAATTTTCAGATTCAACGATTTTGTGCAAAAATAAATACAATATAGCGAACAGAAGCAGACTAGGGCATAACCTGGAGACGGAAACGTACTGCACGTCTGCCGCGTGGCGATAAAGCTGAGTGAGAGCAAAATAATCCGCCAAATGACGATATATTTGCTCGAGTTCCGACCCGAGACCGATGACTTCCATCAAAATAAACAAAATTTCATATATATATTTTCACATATCTCTGCGGATACAGTCAGATATTAAACCTAACGACCTGCTTATTTGTAGGAGATTCTTATACCCAATGATATGACGACGAGGTTTGTGTTTACTTCGTTTTAACCGAGGTAGTGCCTAAGTTGATATTAATTTCTACATTCCACCTAAAAGAGCACGATTCTTAGGAAATACGCCATTTTTTAGATTGATACTGCGAAAACGTTGAAAGACCATCAAGAATAAAAATTAGATTTTAATTTTTCTGAACAAAGTCCGTATTTCTGGAAAACCATTCCGAATTTCTGAAAAAAAGGGTCTCAATGTTTGACTTAGTTAACTTCTCTAAATTTTCTCGGAAGAGACAAATGCCAATATGCAGGCTGTTTCATAACTAATTCCCTCCGATTTTTACCACATTTGCATTTTTTCTTATTGTATTACTTTACTCTAAGAACGCCTATGTAATTTTTTGTGGATAGTGCATGATAAATCTAGCAGATGGAAGCGAGTGCGAGATCTTGTGGGCGGCAATAGCTATTAAAAAATCCTGTTGTGCTGAAGATGTTAGTAAAAATGCAATCAAATACATAAATAAAAAGCACAATAACGAAAACGCGAAAACTTAGTTATAGGATACCCATTCACCATTCGTTAAGTAATTGAAAAGGGGATTCCCTGGCAAGTTAAAGTTAAAGAATTGTTAATCAAGTTTTAGCCACTTATTTTTATTATTAGATTAGGATAAGTTCTTGGCTACCCTGTGTAAGATGGGATGCTTTCTCTAATCGGGATATAAAATATGGTCTATTATTACGCTCTAACGCAAATTTCGCTTACATATATATATTTTACAAATGCAAATCAGATTGATTACATTTTAACAAA
This sequence comes from Cylas formicarius, assembly GCF_029955315.1. Classification (NCBI taxonomy): domain Eukaryota; kingdom Metazoa; phylum Arthropoda; class Insecta; order Coleoptera; family Brentidae; genus Cylas; species Cylas formicarius. The sequence continues at coordinate 22,087,686 of NW_026844214.1, forward strand.
ACTCAAATTATTTAAAATACCTTAAGATACCTTATTGGAACACAGTCTTATTTTGATCCCAAAAAAAGAAAAAGAATCGAAGTTGAAAACCTTGTATTTTGGAAATAAATAAGAACTAAAAGTTCAGATTTTCACGAAATTATATATTTTGACATGACAATTGTTTCGACAACACCGTGTCTTTATCAAATGTAATATTTACAAAGTACCTGCTACTATATATACCGAAAAATGACCATAAAACCTTTATTAATGTTGTTGTGAGAATTTAAGTTCAATAAAGGAGAGGTATTTAAATCTAACTGATCGTTAAGCAATACATTTGAATGTCTCATTTTGTTAATCTCCATGGCTTCCAATAAATTTAATTTTCTACTTTTTGTGGCTCTATGTAAAATATCAAAATTGTCGTCAAAAATGTGTCGTTAATGCGTTTCTTGAAGGATCTACCTGTTTGTTGAATATAAATTTTAGGACAAAATCCGCACACACATGAACAAAAAATTATATTGGACAAACAGGTAGATCCTTCAAGAAACGCATTAACGAACATAAAAGAACGTTTAAAAACAATAGTCTAGATTCTAATTGTGCTACATACTTAAACACAGAAAGACACATTTTTCACGACAATTTTGATATTTCACATACAGCCACAAAAAGTAGAAAATTAAATTTATTGGAAGCCATGGAGATTAACAAAATGAGACATTCAAACGATCAATGAGATTTAAATACTTCTCCTTTATTGAACTGAAATTCTCACAATAAAGTTAATTAAGGATTTATTCTCATTTTTCGGTATATGTAGTAGCAGTTTGTAAATATTACATTTGATAAAGACACGGTGTTGTCGCAACAGTTGTCATGTCAAAATATATAATTTCGTGAAAATCTGAACTTTTAATTCTTATTTATTTTGATAAATGGATTTTCATCAAGTAAAAACCACCTCAGTTCAATTCTTGTATTTTGGCCACAATATACCGTGCCGTGCAGCATTAATAACTCGGCAATACACAGATAAATACAACACGTTTTAAATTACCTTCTTGATTTAAAGTTTAAATGCTTCAGTGGATATCCCATTCGTCGGAGCTGTATGATATGATAGATTGTATGAAACGCAGTAGCAGACGCCGCAGTAAGTTCAAATTATTTTGACAATGCGAATGTAACATTGGCATAAAGTAATCTAACAAACTCCAACGAGGCCGAAAATTTCGAAATTACGTAAAGCAATCTCTTATTTCAGTTATTTGTCATTATAATGAACGTATATAACATAGAAAAGAATGCCTCTAAATACCCGTCGCCCTACAAATTTACCCCGCAAAATAGATATTGGTTGCGTTATCATACCCATTCAAGTTTAGGTCCAGCCGCTGGGTTAACCAGGGCATACTAAACTATAACTGTTTTTGAAGTTTAGTTTACAACTTTCTGCTGTCATAATCAGAGTCGCGATTTTACGTGAATTTCACATTGATAAAATCTCTACCCGAAAGGAGAGGACATTTTTCAAAGTCACCTCCATTCCGAGCTCGTCTCTGGAATGTACGACTATATTCGCTGGCTGGTTGCACACGTAAATTAAACGTAGGTATACCGTACCGCGATAAGATCTAGACGTTTTACGCCCCCCATTGTTACCTCCATGAATATAATATTACACAACCTTAGCTCTCCTTTGTGCCGAAGTACGTTTTACAACTAGGATTTGCCCTTTTATGAGCCGATATATATTTTTACGACGCCCGAAGATGATTTATACCCCAGGAGGCGGCATTAAATATGTGTGCCGTATCAAAAATATGTTGATGTTTCCAATTCTCCCAGGATTTGGGGGAAACCGGAGCCCCCCGCATTAAAAAGTAATAAATGACTTTAAATTTAATTTTTTCCGTGGATATGGAAAACCGATGTCGCGCGATAAAAAACGCGACGGGGGCGAAAATTCCGATGTTGGGAGAAGTATGTCTGCTCCTCGAAATACCGACACTATAAATCAATATTTTTTCTTGGAAATTCTATATGTAAGAGCATAATTATTGTATACGTACGGTCATATTAGCAAAAATCTGTAGTTCAGACCATTTAAACCTTTAATCATGGCCGACGGAACTATTATTTTCTATTGACTTTCTTTCCACAGAATTTAGGTTTATTCAGGACCGGATTCAGAATAATTCAGTTGGTTTGACATATATAACTTCCAAGTCAAAATATATTAAAATACAGTTTTTTTAATTACCAAACCTATTTCGTTACTTCTCCTGAATATTATGGAATTAAGCGACTTTATGAGAATTATTGTTGAGACGATCAACCAAAATTAATTATTAAAATTAAACCAATAACAAATCACAAAAATCACCTGAAACAACTGCTCCATCCATAAACAACAATTTCGAAAACTGATTTTTATTACCCTGTAACTCACTAATGCGCCGCATATTGCTGAGACATATTTGCTTTGGTATCATTATTTTCACGAGTTTGAATGCAGGATTGATTTTGACTCATTTCTTGCGAACCACCCTGTATAAAATTTTATATTCTCATAGGTCTCTTTTTTGTGATTTTAAATGCATGCAAATATTCCTTCATTAGTTTTGGAAATGCCATAAAATTATATTCGATTCTTTAAACTACCCTAACTAGTCATGACAAAAGCAATTGCAACAAATAAGCAAATGAGATTTTTTCTTTATTTTTTTAAATTGAACAAATCACGCAGCAAAAAGCAATAGCGAGGAACATGTAAATATTTTATTACATTTATAAGCTTTTCTTTTAAAAAAAAAGGTAAAATCATTTTTGACCTCATAGATGTTAGATAAGTTTTTGAAATTTTGTATGAATAACTTCGTAGATATAGTGAGATAATAAAATCAGCGATTGACAGTCTTGTTCTTTCTTCTAAAATATGGGTTGGTTTTGATTTATTATAATGCATTTTGTGCATTAGATAGCCATATTAAAACAAGTCAAGGAGAGAGCTATATGTACAATTTGGGGATTATCTTAGTCCAATCCAAAAGGGATACCTAACGTAAAGGAAATTGTTGACTGGCGGGATATTTTTGGAGAGAGGCGTCGTCCTAAACAGCCCTGTCCAGTGCCAGAATGTAGGGGACGTGAACGGGAACCCAACAGGCGGAGCGCCAGCCTGGTTGTTGGTTAGCCATTTCTTCAGCGTTTAATTAAGTTTACGTTCTAGAATTGTTGGACGAGTTTTCTTTTGTTATTTTTATGTATTTTTTTAAAGGCAACCCATTTCGTGGTGCAGCGATTGACTGTCTTGACTATTCGTGAACCCAACGCACCCTGAGCGACATCACAATTGTTTCAAATACTCTTCAATTCCATTTGATAATGTTGTTTAATAAGTCATTTAACGCTGACTTCGCTGTAAACATTTTTTTTATGTTGCAGTGCCCTCAACGTTTGATGTAAGATACGCGCTTTCTATCGAGTGCGCTTATGTCAGAGGCTTTCAGAATTGATATACGCAACATCAAAGGGAGCATGGCCTTTCAGGGCGGTTGCGTCAGATAGCAGTATTAGACGAATACCACATATGTATAGAGCAAATTTTTAACATAATCCTTTTTTATTTAGGGCTTTGCGTCTCTCATTTATCGCTAATTGCTAGGTGAAATTATTATGACATTTTCGTTCGCCACCCTACCGTTTACATTTGTACCCTCCACCTCTGATTGTATCAGCGTGGAAATATTTCGTATGTATGACATGTTTTAGAGGATTCTCACTGAGTTTGCCCTTGTTCATTTGGCGTGATCTATTTGCTTTAGGTTTAAAGGGATGTTGTAAATATTTATTTTATCGATTGCAACCTGAAGGATTTATGTCTTACTTTCTTGGATACGAAATTGTGTGTCAGATTGACGATGCCGCCGAAGAGATGGTATCAAAACGAGTGTTTGTTGTTTAACTTTCGAGTTTGGGGATTTAGTCAATATAGAATGTATGAGCTGGTTGTTTGCGGAAAAGGAGGTAAGAATCTAATTTAATTCGTTCAGTTGGGAACATTGAAACCTAACCCTAACTTGTTTGTCTTTGTTGCGATGCATTGCATAAAACTACTTATTAATTGTATAGATTGCATTTTCAAAAATTATGATCTTTATGAGAGACTGCATATTGACTTTAATAAAGTATCGACACTGCACGTTAATGATATTTCAAAAAATACACCACTAGCAAAAACAATATTTTAGGTAAATGTGTTGGAGTTAACAAAACATTGATCATTCCCTCCTATATTTCTTATTGCAATGTTTAGAAAATATCATTTTTATTTTTGTCATTAATGCTACAATCCTTGAGCTATAGCGTAGAAACTTATTACTTATCAAAATTTTGAACTTTTGAAGTAGGTGGTGTTTCGAAATGTGCTGCGTTTACTGCCACTTTCATCTATGTATTTAGATCTGTTCGGTCTACTTTTGGACATAAGCTTTACCCTGTTCATATATCTGGATCCAGCATGCTCTTTCAGATCACCCGCGCTTCTTATTGGAGATCTTCTATTTCTTTTTTTTCAGTTTATAATACTTTTGTTCATTCTGTCGTCACTTATGTTATGAGTGACGAATTTCCATTTTGACTTCCCTACCTCCTCCTATCATCTCCTATTTTACTTACCCACTCATTTCTATCAGCTTTACGTCTAGCATTTGACTTTTTGCTTTTGCTATTTGTCCATGTTTCACTTTGTAAGTTTCTGTGTTTGGGATCCCTATATGAGATCAGGGATTACGCACTTTGTAACATATATTGTAGATATGGAGGAGTGACTATTTTAGGATAAAGACCACTTCTTTCTTCTTTGATAAGTTTAACAATTCATCGACTTGTTCGACTTTTTTGTGGTATTCTGATGATGATTTTGTTACCTATCTTGGTTATGATTTTAGTTTTGGTGTGGGTCATATTCAAACCGATGTTTTTAGGGTCCAGTTCGTTCTACATTTGCGGCAGATCTTTTTTATCAGTTATCAATATATCATCCATGTATCTTATGTTGTTCAAGCTCTGTCTTTATATTTTCAAACCTCTTTCTTTCCATTTTTTAGGTTAAGTTTAAGTTTAAGTTTCTAGTTTTTTTTTAAACATCCTCTAGACCCTGGTTAAAAAGATAGGTAATATTGTATCTCCTTGTCTGATACATCTTCTTATGTGTATTGCTTTTGTTCCCTCATGAATTTTAACTGTTGTTGTGGCTTCTGTATATATGTTGTTTAAGAGGTTTGTATATCTGGGGTCGGTTCTGCCACCAATGAAAGAGTTTAGCCACAATTTACCTAAGAGTTCTCTATTTGTTCATTTTCATGCGTTATACACTTTTAATTAACCACTTTAGTAGTGATTGTAATAAACGAATGTCTGAACAAGTTTAGCAAACTATTGCATGCCATGCTTCTTTATGACCAAAAGTTCTTGGGTAAATTTTTGCAAAACAGGTCGAATGCTTGAGTGACGTGTGACGTAACCATCAGAACTGACAAACAATAGAATACGCTTGCCACACCATTTTGGCTGTGGTCTCAGTTGGGTATTTTAGATTGGAAAATACAAAAAATTATGTAACCAATTTGATAAGTGCCATTTTAATAACTAACTTGATTAGGCACGAGCGGAGAGCAGCAAAGGTTAATAAACGAGTGACTAAAGAAGTGTGGGAAACGAAGCTGACATAGTAAGATGACACTTTCCGCACCCTAGATCGGTGAATAATTAGGTATTTTGCACAAGGGAGTAGAAAAATGGTATTATTTATATCAAATTTCAAAGATTTTGATGTTACATGTAGAGCAAAAAGTGACCAAATAAATCAGTTTTAGCAGGTAAAGGTAAAAAATGTGCATAGCTTGTGTTGTGGTCTATACTTTTCCTTGGTTGCACCAAAATACCTAGTTTTCTTCATATTTGGACTGGACTAGATAAACAATATTTAAAATAAGTGATTTCATCCGCAATTAACTTTATGTTTAAACGAAAAAATATCATTATTCCAAAGTTTCTAACTAACCAATATTGAAGCTGAATTGCTGAATTTAACGTATAATAAGGCATTAACAATATCCAATTAAAGCTAGGATATAAAAAATACTGTCAATTAGTTGCTTATGGCCTGATTTTGCGGCATCAATATTAACTAGACATATCATAGACATATCACAGATTAGGTGCTTTTTCCAAAGATACTTTGTTAATATCGGTTTGTTAATATCAACGAATGTTTGACATCTTTAGTAATAAAGTTTCTTACCGCAAGTCTCGATCATGAACATCTCCGAGATACAGTACTTTACATACTTATTTGGCCACATTGTACATGCCCTTTCACGAAGTATCAAATTTTGCATTACAGCTTCAAACTTGCTTACTAATTCCCAATAAAATTAGTAATCCGTTTTCGGCAAACAAACTTCTACCGAATCGGTCACCACCCTCCCAGCAAATAATTTTGCAAATAATTGATGTTAATTAAATGCTTGTCGAGATCAGCAGTTGTTAATTGAGAATTTACTGGGTATTAGAGCACATTGTTACTATTCAGGTGTCGATTGAAAATTGGCCTTTGTTGATATACCCTGTGCGTCAGCATGGAGTACGGCTAAGCTCATAAATGGTAACAGATAGGAAAAAAAGATGAAAACTTGATAAATATCTATAAGCCAGCAATATTTATGGATATACGGAGGATATTTCAAATTTAAACTACAGGATATTTTTACTATCATTACAACATTTCTTAAGCTCTTGGCTAGAAATTTTAGATAAATTTTAACTTTTAAAGTACTGTTTTTTAAAATTCATCGAAATTGTTAATTTTTTAATTTTATGAATGGAACACACTATCTACTGCCCCATTTCGGCGTCGCCGTGTAAGGAGTACCTATTTAATAATAATCATAATAACTTTCATTCATAAATTTTTTTAGAAAACATTCTCAACTCTAAATACCTAACCAAAAAAAAGTGCTAATGTTAGTAGAGAAATGTCAAACTGCTAAACAAAAAAAAGTGATATAAAGCACAATAGTAACTTAGCAGTTATATAAGTTACGTAATGATAACTGTGTGATAAAAATAACATAAATTAATATAACGCCTCATTTTTATATTATTTCAACCCTTCTCGCGAAGTTTAAAGCACGACTAGTCACCATCTTCGAATGCCGTTCCAATCTCAAACAATATTTTCGGTATTTTTTCAATCCTGCTTTCTATTTTCTCAGTCAAATTAAAAAATTGTGAGATTGATTTTGAGAATAAATGAATAATAATTGCAAAATCGTTAAATTTTAAATAATAAAAGAAGTAAATGAACCAGATACCGCGTGTTATCAAATAAAATGAAAAAAAAAAATTGGATGTTTCGTTAAGAGAAAGAGAAAGTAATTGTCTATACTTGTTGGATGGAAAATTGTGAGGGCGATGTCGATTATTTAATTTTGAAAATAACAGGTATATAAATCTTGTCATACTGACCAACTTATTTAAATCGAACATTTGAAAATATAAAATTTTACTCTCGCAAAGGACTACCAAACAGCGAGTATCCGCAATGGCTCACTATAAATTAAATGTTAGAACTGACACAGACACTTTTTCTCTTAATAGTTTCTTAGAAAACTAAATGATTACTAGCCTCATGGTATTTTAAACTTCTACTCAAGTCAACGGTTTATAACAAACTGCAACAAATGCAAACTTTTTCCAAAGTACAAGTTTAAAAAAACAGAACAGAAGGCACTCAGCAATAAAGGTGCATTTAGAGGATTCAAATATGGTTACACAAACAACGATAAGAAGACGCAGTTTAACAAAAAAGCTACTTATACAATTTTTCTTAAGAATATCCATGCAGAACTGTTATTTAAGTTTCATTATTTAAAATTCCTTATTTTGGGCAATTCTACCAGAGAAAAAGTGAACTCAATGATCTACAAAAAATATGAAATAGTAGGGTGTTAAATACAAAATATTTTCTGTTACTTTTCTGACTGTTTATTATTCGTTCCTTTCCTTATAGTCGAAGAAATTTAAAAAATGTAAAATAAAATATATGCACAAACCATGTGATTCATGTCAGTAATAGCAAAGCTTGATACTTCAAATTAATAACAGATCGCTTCTCTCGAAAGCATATCCCCTAAACAACAGGACAAACAAAACGAACACAATATCCGATATTTTACAGGTTCCGATATTGATTATACTAAGAAAGTTTGTTAACATCGTTGTTTCTAAATTATAAGAAAGGTGAACTTCCACCGTATAATATACGCGAACTTTCTTTGTTGAAAGTTGTAAAGACGGGTTCCGTTTTATATTTCATCTAATATACCCCGCCGAAAACGATTTAGAAGAGAGCACCAGCTGTTTCGCAACTAGATAAAGAAATTCCTTCGAAATATATAGTCTGTGTAGAAGGCACGACTTCCATTTTAAATTTAATAAAATTGCTAATCGGTTTTAACTTTGCCGTAACAGTATGCAGACGGGATCCGCTTTCTGTGCGACGGAAATTGCAGGTTGTTTGGCCCTTTATCGAGGATAAGATGTATTCGAACGAAAGGAAAGTTTGTTGCGAAAAAACGCAATGGATAGCTGTAAACTTGTTCATGAAGATTTCATTTCAATACTACATCTTAGGTCATTTTACCTTGGCGGCGTTTGTCGAACTATGTGTTGTTGATCACACGCCTATATCAGGCTCAAATGTAAAATAGTAAAACCTCATTAGTTTTGAAAGCGATTACAGAGAATTGAACTGAGGTGGCTTTTACATGACGGAAATCCATTTAACAAAATAAATAAGAACTAAAAGTTCAGATTTTCACCGAATTTTAATATATTCTCATGACAATTGTTTCGACAACTCCGTGATAAAGACACGGCGTTATCGAAACAATTGTCATGTGAATATATATATATATATATATATATATATATATATATATATATATATATATATATATATATATATATATATATATATATATATATATATATATATATATATATATATATATATATATATATATATATATATATATATAATTCCATGAAAATCGGAACTTTTAGTTCTTATGTATTTTGATTACAGAGAAGTTGCATCCATTACTAATACTGAATTATCCGGAAGATATTTTATTGTTTCATCAAAATAGTCTTCAAGTTCATCCAATTTCCTATTCTTGTCGTAACCCCTTACAGCAGACCTTTTAAAAATCCCTCTTCGCTTCCAATGTAGACGATTATTTTTCTAAAGGCACCTTAATACCCGTTTACTGGCCATTCAAGAAAGCATAGCAAGCACTGGTTAAGAATATTATTACTGCGGCAGATGTTTATTCAATTCAGGCAGAATTTTCTTCATAACGTTTGGCAACAAAATTCGACATTTCTTCGGGAGAAAGATCTAGAAACATTAGAGGATGCGCAGTACCTTCTTCAATTAAGCTAAAAGAATTTGATGCGTTGTAATCATTGTTTCCTTTCTGGAGTTCTTTCCATTGATTCAGAGAAATACTATTAAATATTCCTGCTTTTTCTAAACCATTTATTACTGCAATTTTACTGTAATCCTACCAAATCTTAATCAATCTTGAAAATTCACTTTTTGAAATTTTAACTACAATTTTCTTCCTTTACCAGACTACTAATTCCTGATATCACATACTATTTAAAGCCTTCAAAGCACTCAGATTTAACGGTTAAAATATTTTGGCCTTTAGGTCTTATTTTCTTTTGTTGCTATTTCTATCAATTTAATACTTATTTATTATTAATAGAACTGGACGCTAAGATCCAATTGCCTAGAGAAAACTCTTTTCAAAGTAATTTTCAAATACTCCTCCTTTAACATTTCCTTCAATTAGCAGTTGCTGCATAGGTTGTTTGAGAATAATCTTTATTTTTGACGCCAACCACTGATTGCATACGTTTTTCATTTATCGCCAGATGGAGGTAAGTAATATTTTCTCGTCCAGAAGCACTAACCGTTCAAGAAGATGCATGTTCTTACGGGCCACTATTTTGCTTTTCGACTGATCTGTAGAAAAGCTGGATTCGTCTAAATTCTTGTTGTGAAATTTAAAATAGGTTTTCCTAGTAGTGAGAAATACTCGTTTATAGTGAAGGCATTGCAACTTTTCTTACGAGTAATTTCAATGCTTCGTGGATTCTATGTAGATAAATTATTCCTCATTTTGAAACCGGGAAATCAATCTTCCGAAGGAATTCCGTTTTTAAATGAAAGTTTGGATTTTTGTTGTAACAACCTGACCAACCAATTCCAGGTATTCGCTGCTTGATAACCAAAACCTGCACTTTTCCATGATTTTAACTCCATCAGCAAGACGCTTTGCGTCTTTCTTAGAGTGGGCTTCGGTTATATGTCGCAGCACGTCTTCCCTTTAAAGGTTAGCTATTGTGCTTAGTGGAATATTCTAGAGCTTGCTTGCTCTTCTATAAGTACCCATACGCCCGGTTTTTCTACCGCTTCCTTTGGAACAATTACTCCTATCGCTTTTCCTTATACATGGTGTTCCAAAAAAAATGCAAAAAACTTAATAGCTGATTCCATGTTTAAAATAATGGGAAAGTTGTTATAGAAAAATTTGGTCAAAAACGTGCTCCAAATATGTAAAAACGAAAATATACAGAACAATAAAATATTACTGAAGTATTACTATGATAAAAACACACTTTCTGCATGTTTATTTATTTTTTTAAATGAGTGGAGGGGATTGAATTAGACTGCCCTATAGTTATTCTTAACCAAATCTAGGAAAAAACTTAAGCAATGACATAAAAATAGATTTTTTTTATTTCGCGATTTATTTAGAAACTTTTTGTCTCCAGCTATTTTTTCATAGAACTTACAATCTCCAAATAAAAAAAAACAAGCTATGCATAAGGAGATAAAAAAATTATTAGATAAGAAAAATCTATTGAGCTGCTGTTACTTCTTAGGTATTTCCTATTATTAACTTATTTGAAATTGCCTTGTTTCAATACAAAATACGACTAATTTAATGATATATTTATTATCTATCAACATTTGTTTGTTGTTTGTAAGTAAAATATAAAATAAAAATTATTTATATTTTAATTTTTCTATTTTCCATTAGTTAAGAAGAATGATAAAAGAAGAATAAAGAAAGTGTGCTTTTAAAATAATATTTTTTTTAAATTAGTTTATTATTTATAATTATTTATTTTTTTTAAATTTTACCTTCATATTTGTAGCCCGATATCTCCATAACGGTTGGCTTTTGAGCCGACGTTTATATAACAGAATAATTTGAAACAAAAAAATCACTCCCAGTTTTGGTTCCGAAATTAAAAATTTCGTTTTTAAAAAACAATTTTATTGACAAGCGAGCTAAGATATATCTGGCTAAAAAGCTTAAAATGGGATTAAACATATATTGATATTATCTTGCGTGCTGATACTGCATGCGAATTGAAAAGCACGAATCTAATGGGCTCCCGCGCTAGATGAAAGCACATCCTTAAGATGTGGTTTCACTTCAAAATCAGTTTTATTATCAGCTTGATTAGTATTTTCAATATTAACTGGTTTCCTATTTCTTTTTAAAATTCAATGTTTATAAAATTGGTAAAATAATACAGCAACAATTAATAGATTAAAATAGTCCATAGGCATATTTTGTTTCACTCAGTGCCAAATAGGGTTTATAGGGTATATTGATTAGGAAGGATCAATTATTATTAGGAACTGGCAATCGAAACAGGTTGTTATATTGATATGTCTCTGTCTTAAGTTAAGATATTTTGAGAATCACCGCTTGGTAATTTATCAGAATCTAATTTTTTGCAAGAGTTCATTTGGACCGACATTATGAAGGACATTAATTTTTGAAAATGTTGTCTTTACTTCGATTTTATGCAAAACACTTGAAACTGATTGATAAAGAAGGGTTATTTGATTAATAAAAGTGAATACTCGATTATATTCTATAAATTCTGTTTTCTAGTTCTGCCCGCTTAATTATTTCTTCAATTTGTAAAACGCGAGATTTAAGTACCACTTGTTTAATATAATATTAAGTATAATTAAGCAATATTCGGTACTAATGTGTTATATTTATTGATTGTTTGATCTAACATGAAAACTCAATTTATAGCATCAATTCTAAGTTTATTTTGATTATCTTGTAAACGCTCAATTTTATCATTAATTCATTCGGCATCGGCTTGGTCTAAATTTCCGGTTATGAACCTAAAGCTAAGCCTCTTTTCGGTCTTTTCTTTTCAGTAAAAGAAATTATATGATCGATTAAATTTTCAATACGGATTTCTACAGTATGCAGGGGTATAAGAGAATTACGATATTCTTTATAGTAGTGACTATTATTATTTAGATGTAAAGTTAGTAACTTTGTTTGAGTTTTAAGTAAATCAAATTCGTTTATTACGGGTAATAAATAAAAAGTTTGGACAAAGAACTAATGATTAGAGATTATTTTGTATGTTCCCAGTTTGAAAGGAAGGATCCCTGGGTAGTTATTTACGATGTTGAATTTTACGAAGGTGCAGAACCATCTGTAAAATTTTGCTTTCGTTAATATGAACCATTTCTTTTCTTTCATTTTTGGGGTATTCTACTTCGATATTGCTGTTTTCGAGAATTTCAGTTAAAGTGAAAGGACCTAAGAATTAATTTTTTAGTTTATTATATCTTTGATCTGTCGTTTTAAAACTTGAGGACCAATAATTGGAATTTTAGTGGTTTTCTTTAAGTTAATTTTATCGATATTTTTTTGTTTTAAATTTTTATAATCTTCGGCCACCTTATCATAAAGAATTTGGGTTCTATTTCGATGGTTATTTAAATAATCAGTTGATACGTGCGCTGTAACAAGATTCATAGGGTCGCGAGAACCCGTGTCTCCATGTACAACTTAAGTGATTGGGTGATTTCGGCGTTCGGATCAACATTTTTCAATATTGAAAAGTGTTCGATTAAAATAGAGTGTAGACGCTCTACGGAGGAATTTGATTTGTGGTGTGAAGTAGTCATGCATTGTATTTTGATATTACGAGACCTGAAAAGATCTTGAACTACTTCATTGCGGAATTCGCATACATTGTTTGAAATTATACATTTGGGTATGCCGAGAAATGAGAAGAATGTGACAAGTTGTTCACATCATGATACTGCGTTACCTAAGCAAGGAAGTGCTTGTCGAAATTTAGAGAATTTATCAATAAATGTCAGGAATTTATTTCCTGCAATAAACGTGTCGATGTGTATTATTTCAAATGGTCGATTAGGTGTCTCAGTGAGAACTAAAAGTTGATCGGGTGGTTTCCAATTATATTTGGATGGCTGACAGATTGCGCAATTGTTGATGCAATTGGTTATATGGGTTTTTAGGGATTTCCAATAGTAATTAGCTTTCAAAAATTTTAGTGTTACATCTATACCACGGTGGTGTGCTTTTCCTTCATGTTTTTATTTAATCAACAGAATTCTCTCATCATCTTTAACATTATGAACTAATTTCGTACATTCGATTAGTTGATAATTTCGAAAATGATTAGTCATTGTTCGTTGAAAGTACTGTCTTAATTAATTAGAAAAGAAATAAATATATAATTTTGACTCGTTAAGGTATTGTTTCAAAAATGTACTAATTATTTGTACGTTTAAAGAGAAAGTTGCGTGAACAATTTTATTTCCATCGAATATTTTTTGGGTCACTTTCACTTAGGGATCATAAGGTGATTTTTTAATTAATACTTATCGCTATTTGTTATTAATTATTTCGTCGAGGATGGTTATTTTGTCCTAATTTTCATCCGCGTTTGTAGTGCGAACGGTGTTTGATGGATCGGCTGGATTCCGACTTATTTTTGGTTGATTAACCACAATTTTATTTTGATTAACAGAAGCTGGTTTTAATAAAATATTTGATATTATTTTAATTTTTGGGGATTATGGATTTTCGTATTTATTAATGGTTTAAGAAACAACTTCAGGTGGAAGTTTATTGGGGTCAAAACTTTCATCAAGAAATTTAGTAATGTCCTGATCGATATCTCCGGGAAAGTTAGTTGGAGAATCAGTTTCAATTGTACGTCCGCGTTAGTTAATTTTTGTGTGGTTCGAGGTGGAATTATTATTTCAATAGGTTGTTTAATTTGATTATGTGCAACATTTTTTAGGCAATATAAGGATAAATTTGCAGATGCTGTTTGTATATCTAAACATTTAAAGAAATTAAATATCGGCAGATTCACGACTTCGTTATGATACGATGTAGCGTGGGCTGATCGTACGAGAAACAATTCAGTTGTTATCGTGCCGGGAGAAATATGACACGCAAGATTAAGTTTAATGAAACTGCGACCGCCAGCAGTGTCAACTAAAAAATAAGGATTTATTTCCGGAAGGTAAAGGACGGGCAAATTAGTGTTAGCGTAATTATTTAAGTGTACTTCTCTGTTGCTGAATATTCGGGGGCTCCGAAAAAAATTTCATTTGATGATTTATCGAAATTTTCGGGGTACTTAAAATCACTTGAATTTTGATCACAATATGCATTATTTTCACATTGTTGACTAACTTCTGGGCAATAATATTGATAGTCGTCTTATTGATTAACTGGATAATCAATCGACTTATATTGATCAGAGTTTTCGCAAGTTGGGATTTCATCGGATTCGTTTGAATCACTGTGATGTTCGCTTGATTAATTGAAAAGTTCTTCAACTACAATATGGGGTCTAGGGTCGACCCGTAGCGTATTATTTATTCTAGCATTATCCGAAGAGGTATCCATCGGTTCAGGTCTTTGCATTTTAGATATGCCGTAATTTCGAGAATTAAAAGGAGTATTTTGGTTGTTAAAAATACGTCTCTGTTGGGTGTTGATATTGTTTCGCCACTATTGACTAAAACCTGAAGATTGACTATTACCCGCAAAGTTTAATGATGCTGGAAAAATTGGTCGAATTTGTTTTGTTGCAGCATAAAGTTTTGTCTATTAGCATTAGTAGAAAAATGCAAACTGTTTTGAGGTTTTTGATTTAAATTAAAGTTAAAATGATTGCTTTTTTAATAAGATCCCACGAATGTAGTCCTACTCGAGATGCAATAAGATCCGCGGCTCTACCGACTAATTTAGTACTATTGTTATGATTATTGCAAAAATTTTTACAAGAATTTATGAAGCGATTTATTTGTTTTGGATTTCGGTCGAATAGCGGAATATTGTCGGCCTGATATTTTATCAAGGAGTAGTTTGGGTTTGATTGAGTCATTTCTAAATCGTTTATATTGTTATCAGATAATTTAGACTCGTTATTTAAATCACTTAAACTAATACTCTTATATTTCAAACTTTGGGTATCCGTTTTTATTTAAAAAAAAACAGGGAAAACACAATATGACAATTTGCGGAAAATTGAAAGAAAATTTGGCACTTACAGTATTGCTGTTGCTGTTTTCATTCCTATGCGATGCTGTCCCTTCCCTCCAAACTACCAATGAAGTCCAGGATGATGCTAGCCAGTGAGATGCACTTGCTTTCACTTACATGTTTGAATTTGATATGCTCGCTGGCAAATCCTACCGACTGCGCCAATTTTAGTTGCGAAATAAAAAATTTCGTTTTTAAAAAACAATGTATTTGCGGAGCTAGAGCAGAATGGCGTTTTTCTCAATAAATTGTGAAAAAACAATCAAATTTATTTATTTATCGTTATTGTTCTTTCACACTTACCAAATACAGTCGCAAAAAACAGTCGAGAACGGTAAAAACTAAGATATTTTGCTGGTGATGCTGCACTCGACTCAAGTTTTTACATGCAGTAGACACTTTCTTGTTTCAAATAAATAAGCCAAGTCCCTACAGAATGATGCTACATTTACGGGCGTGGTCCGCGTCAAATTACAGCGGACTAAACAAATACTGGTCAATATTCTAAAAATTGTGTATTAACCCTTTTTTTTAGAGCCAAATTATCGAAATTCTGTGGACAAGTTTCGCAAGGAATATTCTACCTGATGTCCCTAACAGATATATTCATCATCCCACCACTTTTTAGGGGAGTAAAAATACTGCGCTAATATACCTAAATACGAAAACTTTTGAACAATTTCAATTATATTTATTCAGTAAGGTATAGGATGTAATCCGTTCAGTTTTAATGGTTTAAAATGCATTCAGAACATAAGGGTGCGGGTTTTTTAAAATGTAGTAATTCATTTTTGATATATTTTCATGATTTTACAAATTATTCCATGTGTGGTATATTTTTTATAAGGTATATATTATGAAAAAGGTGTCAAAAAAGACAATTTTGTTATAAAATTGTATGTTTCACCGTGTAGACGAAATATGCGCGTAGCCTAGCTGCCTAGTTTTATTAAAATTAGGTTCATATTTAACCCATTTTTGATGAAGCACAAAATCGGCTATAGAATGAAACGTATAATTATTTGGATAAGGGTAGCTTTTTTCAGGTTGTAAATTTAAGACGCTAATTTAAGCTTCGAAAATTTGTCAATGGTATAGTCTTTTTAGACACTTTTACTAATCCTTGCGATACCAAGCAAAATTTGGGAATATTTGTTACTGTTAAATTGAAAATTTAACAGTAACATGCTGTAATTTGTAAAATTTTGAAAACCGCTGAAAAATGTCAATTTGACGGATATAATCTGTAAGAATATATTTTTTGTTTACAATTACATTAATTACATTTTAATTGAAGCGCCACAAGCCATGGTTTACATGAAATTGAGAATAAAACTGGTGGAGACATCCGTTGGAGAATTCATTGAGAAACATGTGTTCCCAATTTCGTTAATTTTGTTTCAAAAATAAGGTTGATACAGCATTCTGCTGCATGTTTGGTGCGCTGTAATTTGAAGCAGATTTCAATTCCAATCCCAA
This sequence comes from Cylas formicarius, assembly GCF_029955315.1. Taxonomy (NCBI): domain Eukaryota; kingdom Metazoa; phylum Arthropoda; class Insecta; order Coleoptera; family Brentidae; genus Cylas; species Cylas formicarius. The sequence goes on from NW_026844214.1 coordinate 22,104,659, forward strand.
GCTAACTTCAGCCACATCACCTATTCTTCCATATGACCAAAGGGGAGTTTTCTAGCCATCCGCAATTAGATATAACTTCATATTATAATAAATAACCGCCATGTACGCATTTTCCCTATTTAGATATCTAATTTTCTGAGAATCGAGCTTAATAAACAACTTGTGGGTAGTTGTTCAACCTCTTTTCTCTCCTTTTCGTGGTAGGGCTAAACCGAAAGATGGATGGATTCCTCTCAAGATTGTGTCCCAGAATACTTAAAATTTCGGCGTTTCCAGATGCAAAGCGAAACAATCAATTTGTTACGAGGAATTACTGTCTCGGAAGTTTCCGTTTATGAAGTGTTACGGCGGAACTTCCGATATAAGCGAACTTATTGGCTATGATCCATTATCCCCCACGAAACAAGTTCCAAGACATTGTTTCAAAACAAATAAGTCCTCACGTAACGTCTAAATTGGTTTAATTAGTAACGTTAGCGATTTCGAGTTAATACAAGTAATTTCGAAGTTCCCGCGTTGTGAGCCGCTCTTCTCCGAGAGGAAACTTTGCCTCAACAATGCGAAAGCTTAAAAGAATGAACGCTGTCAGGTTAATCTCTGATGCGAAATTATCGAAAAGGAATCCACGCGTTTTGTATCGGGCACCGGCGTCGAAAGCCCCGTGGCCCATTTAGAGACAAATTTATCGGTACGTTGATTTAATGCCCTTTGTTTTCAGCAATTTTACGGAATTCGTCCGTAAATGGACCGGATTTATGTCCCTTTTGAAGCCATAAGCGACGAGCGTGAATAGTGCCAGGAGTTTATCTTATTTTTAGTGCGTTTCCGGGCGCCGTTCGTCGCTCCATTATTTGTTTTTTCGTGATGGATTCGCGTCGGTGCGACACGGTCATCAAAACTATTTCCAACACGGCCATTCGTTACGGCCTTTGTTCGCTTTTTTCGCGCTCTCCATTCGCGCCCAGGGAGTTAAATGTGTTGTAAAAATTGAAATATATACTGCCGGTTTCACTATGGCCGCGATTTGTTTTGCTCCCTTTCGACTGCCGATTTCGTTTATGATTTTGCATGGATTTAACGTTTCCTTTTATGTTGCGGTTCCCGCGCGTGAATAAAAACACGAAACACCTATGTTTTGTTCTCTCCTGAAATAATTATATTTATGGGAAATGCTACTTTGGTAATCCGGAACTCATTTTTTTTATGTGGCGCAGAATTGATATCAGAAATAGTGTGCAACTAGCTTAAATCACTATAATTATGGAAATAAAATGGCAGTTAATAATAACAATGACCTTTTGCTGGTGTCTATTTTTCGTGCCTGACATCTTAAACAACAAACTAATTAAAATTTCAAGCCTCCGTGCACCAAGCCGTACCCCAACTAATTTAATAGATCTGCCAATTCGGTGATTTAAATTCTCTTACCGGAAAAATCTAAGCGCCAGTATGAGAATGCATATCAGCAATTTCAAGAATGGTGTTTTTATTCAAACGTGATGCAAATATCTTGTCCTGAGACAATGTTGCCGGTGCTGGACATCGTCGGGGATTTTTACAAATACACTACACACAGAATAATATTCTTATGTATCAAATTAAATTAAATTAAATTAGAAATTCAACTTAATATCTTCTTCATGCGCAATGCCCGGTTGCCCGAACGTTAGGGATGATGTTTCTCAGTCACCAGATTTGCCTTCGTTCAACCCCCCGTTTGCCTTCTAGTTTTCTTTCATGATAAGCTGGAGAAGATAGTACGTTTCTTGACTTAAGATGTTGCCAAGTTAAGCAATTTTGATTTTTGAATTGATTTTTTTATTCAGGTCCCGCATTCCACCAAGAACCGACTCACCAAACGCTGGAGGAATTTGAAGTTCATGTTATCTTTGCCAAAAAATGTTCTCGTTCTTTAGAAAATTGTTCTCGATATCTTATTTCAACTTCTCGGTCTAAGATATCTGTTATTATACTTCCGAAATATTTAAACCACCCGACCCGTTCTATTATTCTTCCGTTAAGACTTAGCTGTTCGGTTCGGGTTATCACGTAATCTAAAAAACAAGAAAAAATGTCCTTATCTTGATCACGGCAATTCTCCCCCAGAAAGAATCGCGGGTTCCAAATCACATCTGATCAAAGCCAAAATCAAAGTTCTTGCGTATTCTAGCATTGACCATTCGGAGGACAGTTTTTAAGAAGTGGCTCATTACGTTAAAAGAATGTTATTCCGTATTTGTTATATTTCGCTATTAATATCATCCTAATAAATATGTGGCTGTTATGTAGGGTTAATTTTTTTTTTTTGACATGATTTACAAACAGTGCTGCTTTTTATTCGACGGTAACAAGGAAATGACAAGGCGTACATGCGTCGGTGTTAGCTATTCCATTCCGCTCGCAGCTCGCCCACTAGCTAACAGTCATATACATTTTTCCATTATGAAAGTGTTGCTGTCGTATGGTGTTTAGAAAGTTACATTATACTCCCACACGCCAATATCCCTCGGTAATTATTTTCACCCATCTTACGTGGTTACCATATCAACCATTCATATTTGGACAGCACTTGCATAGATGCCCATATTTACATCTCAACAACAATTTTATTTTAATTTGGACGTCTGTGTTTGAATCAAATATGCCCACGTTATGGGCAATATATGTTGAAATGTTGAAGTCAACACTTAATGTTAAAGAGAACGTACATTTAAACAAATTATCTGGCTTTTTAAATCGCTCAATACCCCCATTGATTTTGTTAAGGTTGTTTATATTGGGTATTACCATTGATTGTGGCTGTGAAGAGCTCACTAAAATGACTGTCGATGACAGTCATTTTCGTGCCACCAGTTTTTGAAAAAGAAAACAAAAATAAATTTTATTTGAAAGAGAGAGATAATTATCCATTCTAAAGTTACACAGGTACGCAAAATAAAACCTAATATAGGCAGGGGTCGGCAACCTGCGGCTCTTTGCAATTTTTTTGGTTCTCTAATTATATAAAAATAATCATATTTTTATATAATTATTTATTTATATAATTGCACTATTTAAGTTATAAAAATTAGCAAAAAAAATTACTTATTGAATACGTAAGCAGGACCTTTAATTAGACCAATTTGAGTTGAATTAATCTAATCATCTCCATCTCTGTTATATAGGGATATTGATATATTACAAGAACTTTCAGATTTGAAAATTTTGGTGGTTATATTTGGAATTTTGCACTTAATATTGAAATCCATAAATAGGGTACGCATAATATAAGGTAATATGAGATTTTTTTGTCAATTATTAATATGCTATAAAGCGAATAAATGTTAAGTGGTTGGTATTCTTGGCTGACTTTACGCCAAGTTTTTATTTCTGAAACATTTTCCTTAAACTTTATTAAATTGTTTGGGTGTTAAGAAATAATACAAAAATTTATTGAAGGGAAACTATAACGAAAAGTAATTGTTTAATTCTAATAATTCTAATAAAATCTAAACATAAATCATAATCGGCTTAGAAACTTCTAAACTTGGAACGGAATAAAAATAAAATAAATGTAGATAGGAACTCGACACTCTAGCAAGTTTAAACAGATTTTCATCAATATCGTGGATAAATTTATTACAAAGCTGCTTTTTGTTACAACTTGTCTGCAGTGGTCTAATCATCAGATTTAAAAACTTCTAACAGTTTTCATAGATAGGTTTTGAGCGTCTAGTATTTTTATATGCGTTTTTGAGACAGAAATTAATTAGACTTAAACAACATTATTTTATATTTTCGTATGACAATTATAACCTCTGTAAAATAAAGCAAAGTATATTTTCTCTTTTTTTTTATACAATTAATTTTTCCGGAATTTTACTACATACATTTAAAAAACTTACGCTGAATATAAAAATGCTTAAAATAGTCACGTTGGGAGAGAGACTGGTGGACCGGTATCTGAGGGACTGGGTGGAGCTGGAGGCCCCTTTAGAGCCAGCTCAGCATGCGTACCGAAGTGGCGGGTCTGTGGGCTCAGCTCTTCACCATCTGACTTCCAGGTTGGAGGAGGGTATGGGCACGGGGCGGCTGTTGGTGTGCGTGTTCGCTGACATCGAAGGGGCATTCAATAACACGGCCCTGTACTCGATCTGCAGGGCGGTGGAGAGTACTGGAGTGGGGACGGCCATTGTAAGGTGGATCCGCTCCATGCTAACCGACCGGAGGGTCGAGGCAAGACTGGGTGGGGAGCAGGTCTCCATCGGTTCATCACGGGGTTTTGTCCACAGGGCGGGGTCTTGTCCCCATTCCTGTGATGCCTAGTGGTGAACGAGATATTGCATATTCTGAGGGAAGAACACGGGGTCTATGCTCAGGCATATTCAGACGACCTTGTGATAATGACACAGGGGACGGACGTAAGGAGGATGCAGGGGCTCCTGAACGGGGCATTGGCAAGATTCTCGCAATGGTGCCTGGACAGCAAGTTGGCTGTCAATCCTGGCAAGGTGGAGATGGTCATCTTCACTAGAAATAGGAAGATGGAGTGCAACCTCAACATTTGGATGTGGGTGCCTCTTTCTGCAAGCGGAAGTGTCAAGTACTTGGGCGTATGGTTGGACTCTAAGTTGACCTTCCAGGAACATATAAGATCAAGGACCAGGTCGGCCTTTGGAGCTCTGTGGGCGTGCCGGAGAGCGGTAGGGGGCACTTGGGGCCTGGGGCCGAAGATCATGCAGTGGATCTACGGTACCATGGTGGTGCCTATGCTCACGCATGGGGCAGTGGCATGGTGGCCGGGGACCAAAAGAGAGGGAGCAAGGCTAGTTCTTGACAATCTGCAGAGATTGGCTTGCCTCTGCATAACGGGCGCCATGAGAACGGCGCCCACGAGGGCCCTAGAGGCTCTGGTGGGGTTGCCCTCTCTGGCGGATCGGGTGCAGAGGGAGGCGGCCAGGACAGCTGTGAGGCTGGCGAGCTGCTGGCTCTGCAGGGAAGGAACCTTCAATCGGGGTCCGTACGACATTCTAGAGGGCTGTCGCGGGGATCGCGGGGTCATGGGCATGTCGAATGACGTCATGATTCCCGAGATGACCTTCTTTGACAAATTGACCTTTCTCTTTCCATCAAGGGAAGAGTGGAGAGAGGACAGAGTCAGCTCCTGGGATGGACTTTTCTGGTACACGGACGGGTCCAGAATGGGAGATCTGGCCGGAGCTGGAGCGTACTGCGAGACAACGGGATCGAGCTTGTCGGTCCCTCTGGGTCAGTACTGCACTGTGTTTCAGGCGGAAATTTTCGCTTTTTTTAAGAGAGTCTTCTTCTGCTAGGATAGTAGGGCTGCACTCATGGCGCTGAAGTCAAGGCGTACGCGCTCCTTGTTGATAAAGGAGTGCAAAGGGGTACTGAGGAGGGTGGCTGAGGAGAGAAAGGTCACGTTGGTCTGGGTCCCGGGTCACACCGGTATCCGGAGCAATGAGGCAGCGGACGCCTTAGCCAGAGGGGGCTCCTCGCATAGGCATATAGGGCTAGAGCCCCGCTTGGAGAGACCGGGCCGCGGGGGGCTGGAGAGTTGCTCCGGGAATGAGGCAGGCGAGGCTTATGATCGATGGGCCCGCCCTTCCTCAGACAAGGGAGCTGCTTAGACTGACCAGAAGGGAGTGTAGAGCACTAACAGGGGCCTACACAGGACATTGAAGGCTTAGGAAGCATCTTTGCTTGCTAGGCATTGGAGACGACTCGGAGTGTAGGGGGTGCATGGAAGGGGAGGAGACCCCGTATCATCTGCCCACCGAGTGCCCTGCCTTGACATGGGCAAGATTGGGAGTCTTCGGAACGGCCCTGATCGATCCGGACTCAGTGCACGGTATTGGGCTAAAGGAGTTGCTGACCTTCTATAGGAGGGGCGGCATTCTGGACGCCCTCTAGAGCGGCCTGGGGACACAACGGGCCCATCTGGTGGCCTAAGTGCTTGGACGCCCGCGAGGGCGTCCCCCTTTAATACCAATACCAATACCAATACCAATAGTCACGTTGAGTATGTAAATCCCTTTGTTACTTTGTCTTTGCATCAAATTTTTCATTCATGGCACGCTAATTTCTGGCTTCATCCGTCCTTAAAGCCTTCGGTGGTCGAAGTCTTGGTTTTTATGGTATTTACAGTTCTTAGCAACTTGGTCTATCCATTACTTGTACTTGTGCTATTGTTTGTGCAAATTTTAATATTTACAGATGTTTACTGTAACTTTGAAGTCCGACGAGATTTGAAGGACACTATATACAGGGTGCATGGTAATTTTACATCTGCTTCTGATATTGTTTTGTGAATTTTTTTCTCTCTCTTATATAAATGCCAATAAGGTGATATTTCCACACATACCAGATTTCTGCAGTCTTATCGAGATTTTCCAATTCACCATTTTCTCTTCCACCAATTCTATCTCTTTTTGTTTGTTTTGTAGTTTCTTTGTTATTATCTCTGTTTTCTAGTTTTTCTGCTTCGCGATATTTACAAAAGAACGAACGATTAGGATTAAATAGACAGTTTTACAAATAAACTAAAATAACCAGCTTTTACCCAAGTATCCTTCAAATATCCCTCAAATTTTTTGGCTTCGTTCACTTTAAATATTAACTAAAATTTTCAATTCTCAGTGCGTTACTGGGTTGGTTCGTAGCAGTGCCTAAATTGTGAAATTGAATAATAATAATAATAATAAGGGTGCTAGGAATCATGACATAACCACGATTTATCCAATGGAAATCCAAATCCAAAAAACCTGACAAAAGTCGACGAAAAGGCCCTCGGCTAATGCAGTCCGAAGCGCCACTGAGGCGCGTTTATTTTTTGTGACGTTTAGTTTATCGTTTTATCCTTGATGGGCTGGCGTCCACAGCTGTCAAAAATTTTCAACTCATCTAAACCTAGTTTTTTCCGTGCTGGTACAATGTTATTTTTCAGTAATCGACTTTAAGTGGATTGTCGTTTTTTTTTTGAGATCTTGTATTAGATACTGACGTTACTTGAAGTGATCACTTCAAAACTTGTTACGGAGAAAAGAAGGCAATTAGAAGATTTTAGCTAAGAAGAGTCAGTCACACAACCTATGAAATATCGAACGTCGATAGCAAACACGTATTTGAAAAATACCGCTGAAATGTTTCCTTACACTTTACGCGAGGAAGGTACTTCCAATCCACTCGCCGCTATACGAGGAAAAGGAAAACCTCAAAAAAAATTAATACTCTAGGTATATGTGCCATCCCGAAGACGTTGACGGGGTCAGCAAAGCCCTTATATAATATTTTCTATAAATAGATGACTGACTACCGACAGAACCATCCGAGACAACAGATTTCAACCAAAACCAAACGGTGCCAAGATTATTTTCACAATGATACCCAATTTAATTACTTATGTTTCGCATTCATACGATTAAAGCTTTTGTTATTGCTTCAGTACTAAGGTAATTTCTAACCTATAGCTAACAAGATTGCTTTCGAAAAATCGTCACTGAGCCGGGCAAGTTCGTTCGCGCCTAGCGCGAAAGAGTTTTTTATTATAAAAGGAAAGAACTTCGCTGTTTCGTGCGGTAAAGGGACACAATGTGTTTCTTTCGTGCTCCTGCGGACCACTATGAAACTTTCGCAAAATCAATGCACAAACAATAGCGTTGTCGAATGATCTTTATAATATCTCGCGCTCTGTATAATTGACGAAACCTGAAATTCTCTCTCGACACAGTTTACGATACGGTTCAAATAAAATTATCCCATCTTTAACAGTTTTTGACTTATCGCCAATAATTCACCCACAAAAGCGGAAATTTCTTGGAACTATTAGAATTTTTTGCCCACAAACGACATACCCTGTATATAATTCGGACAATGTTCGAAATAGAAGCTATAGCCCTGAAACTCTTTAGTTTCTTGGTATCCGAATTTTTGCAATGGAGTAAATATTGTTTTTGAATAATACGTTCCTATAGCTCTTCTCAGAGATTTTCGAGAAAATAATTATCCTCTTTATTTTTCCGACTAAAACATAGCTTCGATTAAATTTTTGTTACTACAACATGGGAGTCAGATACAAAAATGCTGAAAATTGCTTTTTCTTCAACAGAACAGCCTGTATATTATTACATATCCTAAGAGAAAAATGAATTACCTTTCGAATGATGCAACATGCCCCTGTACCTAAATCTTTTGGTTTCTGAAATAAATAAAAGTTTCTTTGAAAAGTGGATTATTTTGGCAGAAAGAATGAACACTTTTGGTCGGAAAAAAATCCTCATGCTGCAAAAGAAGTAGGAATTCAAAGGAAATTTAGTTTTTTAATTTACGATAAGACAATGAATGCTGCAAAATACCTTCAAATATTAAGATCAGTGGCAAATGATTTTCTCGAGAATTTTAGCTTTCAGGAACTTCCGAACTCTTGATACCAACAAGATAAGGCACCGGCTCAATGCACTGAAGAGGTGTCACAAGAATTACCTATACGAATTATTTATTATTTATTATTATTATTATTTCGACGATTCGGACCGTGGGAAGGGCCAGAAATATCGCTCGATCTCATCTATTGACAGACCAGATTGTACGATGCATTAAAAAAATAGATCCATCGGAGATAAAGAAAGCTACTACCATCAACGGAATATTTAGAAAGCAATGGTGAACACTTCGAACACCTAATATAAAAATTGGACTCATTTTTCTGTGTGCAATTTTTATTTGAAATATCTAATATTTTGTTAGTGCAAATTATTTAAAAAATGTTTTTCATTAAATGGTTTTTAAAGCTTTTCTTAATTCTGGCAAATTTTCTCTTGTTCATGTATTGTAAATCAGGATTGGTTTCATTAAATTTTCTGCATGTTCTGGCTGTAATGTGATTGTATACTCCAGTCAGAGCAGTTGTGCAGTTATGTCAGGTAATTAAAAATCATCCGCATGTCTTGACTATAACCCTACCATTTTGACATGCGGATTTCAAAACTGACAAACAAAATTCCAAACAATGGAACTAGATAAAGATAGCCATGCTATGACGTAACTGCACAATTCCTCCAACTGGAATTTATTGCAGATACAAAGTAAACAAATTCATTAAAACAGCATTAAAATTCTGATTTCCTTCCATTTTGAACCCATTTTATCAATAATATTTGCATCTCACTCAATAATGGGCAAATCTTTATTGAATTATCAAAAAAAAAAGAATTATTTAGCACAAGACGGACATTCCATAGCCACCTAAAAGTTGAATTATGCCAAAGTGATCCAGTTTTTAGAGAAACTTGTTTTTATTTCAAAAACCAAACGATTACATGATACATCGTTCGAAAGGGAATTTATTTAGCCATTCCGAATATGTCATAATATACACTTTTCACTATTTTTGTGTCCGGTAGGCATATCATTAGTTTTGATATTCATAAATTATGTTCGATACCTCCCTAAGCCATGTCCAAAATTTGATCTTTCTAGTGGCTTCAGTGTCGTAGTAATAAAAATTTAATTGAAGCTTTGTTTTGGCCGAAATATGAAGAAAACAGCTAATTTCTCGAAAACGACTAGATAGCTATAAGAACATTTATTTAAAAAAAATCACAAAATATTAACGGGTCGGAAAATTCAGTAATATACAAAGTGTCCTATTTAAAATTACAACGTTATTGCTACTTTATTGAAGATATGGAAAATATTTGAAATCGTTAGAGCATGGCCGCTTATGGAACTTACCAAATTTAACCAGGTTAATTTTTGCCAATATTAAACTACAATCAATATGTTGTATGCGTAAGGCGTCGGTTATGCACAACAAAATTTCAATCCATTAACCCCACAAAACAAATGACTTTTTAATACATAAGGAGCAAGTCATCCGTGGTGCAGCGGAACGGCGACAGCAATCACTTCTGCATTTTTAAAAGTTAAGCTTTAAATCGTTTAAAAAAGTCATACTCGGCAGCCTTGCTCGTTTTTCATCACACAAACCATTTAATAACATTCGCAAAACCTGACGCGGCATTTTTATGTTCTCGCGTAAATTTCTCCCCCCCTTTTTCTGTTCTCCGACGCGACGCCTACATGCATAAAGCCGCGGCGCGACGCGGCAACATTTTTAATTTGTTTTATTGGAGCGTTGTGTTTCATTTTAGACCGGAAGCAGCCCTATTGTTTCCACTACAATATTTTGTCGGGTTTCCGGTCAGGTTTCGGTCGTCGCGTAGCCGAAGCTACCCTTTTCGCCATCACACGTATTACGGCGGTTCGTTCCGTTTATTTTTCGTCCTTTAGATTTGTTGCCGCTATACAAGGTATCCCATTTTCGAAAAATTTGCGACTTCAGAGATGAAAAGTTTTTGTTTAACCGAATGTAACTCATGCATATTTGGTTTTATGGCCGTTATTGTTGAATGGCTTACAAATTATTTGAGTTTCGTCACATAATTTCACCATAAAACTATACACACCATATGCAAGATGTTATTGAAATAACATCACATAATTACAAAACACCAAAAATTCGTTAAAGGATTCTTGCCTTAACATTAAATCTTTAACAGGATGATGCCTAGTTGCCGAATCGTACAACTCCGCGTTTAATAAGTTTATATATGAAAAAAACTGCGGACTTATTATTTTGTCCGCTAACACTACCTATCTCTCTCTCTTTAGTCCATTTCCCTAAGAAGGGATTAGTGACTATGATGCTCTTGAAGCAGTGCTTATGGTATTGTGCCATTCCGTTCTATTCTGTTCTATTTTATGAAGGTCATGGCTGATAAGATCCTTGGTTTAGCCTATCCATCTTTTGGGTTACCTTCCGCGCGGGCGTCTTCCTTCTACCTTTCCTTCGATTATTAGTAGTTGCAGTGAGTCCGTTCTTCTTGAAATATGGCCAATGAATGTTAGAAATCTTCGATTTATCGTTTTTGACAGATTTAGTTGAGTATTTAGTTTTTGAACAACGGACTCATTCGTACGGTGGGCCGTCCAGGGTATCCGTACGTCCACATTTCAAAGGCATCTATCCACCTTGCATGGCTCTTCTTGATCGTCCATTTTTCAGCTCCATAAGTGGCAATCGGGAACACAAGTGAACTCAACAATCTTTGTTTGGTGTTTTCAGTGAAGGCTGTATCTCTCCAGATCTTACTTAGCTTAGTTACGGCCGTTCGAACTAGTGCAATTCTTCGATTTATTTCACCTTCACATGCACCGCTATTGTCAATTAAAGATCCCAAGTACAGGTACTTATTCACCACATTGAACCCAGCTATGTTTTTTATGTGGGGTTGGTTGTGATTTTGCCGATCTACAATCATGACAATAGTTTTGTTCGGATTTAATTTCAATCCAAATTCTGCACTAGTTTCCTGGAGACGGTGCATAATAAATTCCATTTCTTCTACACTAGATATTATAATTAGTGTGTCGTCGGCATATCTCAGATGGTTGTCTTTCCTTCCCCCTACAGATATACCACCCTGCCAGTTATCCAGAATGTCCCGCATTATGTATTCGGTGTATATGTTGAACAGTAAGGGCGACAGAACACATACCTGTCTGACACCCTTCATAGCTTGAAACCTGTTTGATGTGACATCGTTGCTTCTTATCAGACAGTAATTGTGTTCATAGAGTCGGATAAGTATCATTAAGTGGTTTAGGGACCCCCATTTCTTTGAATATTTGCCACAATTTTGGCCATTTTACCAAGTCGACAAAACAGAGGTACATTGTTATGTTAAATTCTCTGGCTTTCTCAGTTAGTTGTCGTACGTTTCCTATTTCTTCCTTCGTACCCTTACTCGGCATAAAGCTGGTTTGTTCTTCTGCAATCTGGGGTAGTAGATATGCTCTAAGTCTGTTATTAATGATCTGTAGGAGGATTTTACATGCATGGGGTATTAATGCATTAAATACATGCATGCGGTAGTTTTAGGTCACAGCTATTAGTCTTAATTAAAAAAGTAATATCTCTCCAACGTCCAACATATCTTTTTGACAAACTTACTTGTAGATCAGATATTCATTCAGTTAATATTCGCCATAGGGGGCTGTTTACCGTTCCCAAACAACAAGGCTTACAACAAACTCCCTCTCCAACTGAGATCAATCACCTCACTAACATCATTCAAACAAAAACTTAAGCAATTGCAGTCTGCTGGATTACACTTTTTATACAGTTGCATATAAAGTGAGCTGCACTATTCATCTAGCCAAGCTCCTGTCTTCCAAACTCGATTACATTTAAAATGTAACATCAACTGCTGGCTGTCCTATTGACTTCAGTATCTTTGCAGCTATGCCATCTATCCCTGGAGATTAATTGTTTTTGAGGCTCATTAAGGCGTGTTTAACCTCCGATTTAAGAATCCCGGGTTGGTGTTCAGTGTAGAATGGTTTACGGTGTTAAAGGGTTCATCATCGTTGTAAAATTTATTGCAGTATTTCCGCCAGACCCCAGCAATTTCATCCGGATCGGTAATCATTCTACAATTTTCGTCCTGTATAATTTGTGTGCGAAGTTTAAACTTAAGAAAGAGGTATTTTACTTTATTGAACAGTTCCCTAGATTCGTTGGTTGCGGAGTGTCTTTCTATTTCCATTCAGATTTTGTGAATGTGTGCGTTTTTATCCTGTCTAAAGCTGATCTTTATTTCTTTATTGATGTTTTTCAATTTTAACTCTTTATCAGATATTTTTGCTGGTAAGGCTTTTAGGTGTTTCCGTGTTTCCAGCAAACTGGCAGTGTTATCAGATAACCAAGGTTTGGATTGTATCTCTGTGTTTCCAGGTGTACAGCTTTTTTTGACTATTTCATTTATCCAAGCTCTAGTATCATTTCACATTTTTTGTTTAACATCTTTTTGTCTAGGCATTTCGTCAGAGCTCAATGCTGTCATTATTTTCTCAGTATTCAGTTTCACTGCCCTTAGTTTGCGATGAAAGCTTGCCACGAAGAGTTTATGATCTGATACTCATTCCATGCCAGGTCTTGTTTTAACATTGGTGATAGAGGACCGCCTTCTACAGCTTATTAAGATATAATCAATTTGATTTTTCCTTTTTTGATCGGGCGATGTCCAAGTTCAGAGTTGTCTAGGGTGGTGTTTAAACATGGTGTTTGTGATAGTGAGATTGTTGTCTATTGCAAATTGAATGAGTCCAAGCCTATACCTACCCAAGATATTCTGTAAGTTGCTGTTATCAGTGGTCTTTCCAACCTTTGCATTGAAATCGCCTGGCTTTCCACATCCGTATGCTGTTGATTACTTATTTGTAGTTCATCCACCTTTGAGGTCAGTTTCTCAACCCCAGGACAATAGGACGCCCTTTCCCTTATCAGCTTCTCCACCCGTAGCTGTTAGCTGATAATCATTCCGCCGACAGAGCCTCATTTGTTATCTAGCAGCGTCTCACTACCTACAGGGATGCCCTATTAATTTTTATGATTGTGCTGTTATAATGCAACTGCTAAAGAGTTTATTTGTAGTCGTCTTAAAGCTCCTTCTTATTTTTAACCTAGTTTATCTTTGTCGTCCTCTCATTTCAATGTAATGAATGCTGTAAACTCCTAGTGTCTCACACGTAACTTTGTCATTGATCGATAGAAGATGTTGAAGGATTTTTGGGTAAGTTTGGTTTTTACATTATACTGTTTAAGAACTTTTCATTTGTGGTCAGTAATGTTTTGAGTATAAGGCAAGTGTGGGGTTGCTTTCAGTGTTTTTGAAGTGGAATGTTTAATATATTTAATGTGAAAATTATTTGAGTGGACAGCAGAGGTTAGGTATTTTAATGGATTTTCGACCGGATAGTGATGCGACAATGCATTGGTGTCTGTGTGCGTAGGTTTTCTGTCGACTGAATGGCCGTCTTTTACATTAATAAGAAAGAATATTTAAGAATGGGGAATATTATTAGATTATAAAATAATGGTAAAACGTACGTTGGGCTGTATAGAGTTTAAATGATTAACAGAATTTTGAAATAATTCTTGATGATAAGACTAAATAACAAAAGTAGCGTCTTCATAGTTTTGTTATAAGGTGTTAAGGACATTCATCTCAACACCGTATGTAATCCTTGTTCTATAATATTACAGTAACCTGTGGAAGTCTCATTGAAAAATTAAAAGAACTTTAATATTATTATTCAGAAAGCTTTCAACTGACGCGGTTCATATTTTCTTTTCTGTCATTCAAAACTTATGGTATTTGTTCAGAACACTGTTTAAGAATTGCTCAAACAACATCTTGCATATTCTATTTATGCTTACTGTTTATTTAGAAATAAAATTTAATTTACGCAAAGGAAATTATCAGAAACGGCTGCGAAACGGAAACCGATGTCGCAATAAATTATGATTAACTTCTAGAGTTCAGTCGTGTACAACTTTCGACAAAAAGCACGGCAAGTAGATGACGTTAATTGGAATTGTAGTTTTTTCGAACCAGTCCTAGTTATTAAAACGTGCAGCCGAAGTTTCCAAACAAACGGTTAACTTTGAATCGCAACAGTAATTATCCCAACTAACGAGAAATTTTCCGAATATCTGCTAAGCGAAGCAAAAATTCTTCCAGCGTGTAAATTTAATGAATGCCTGCGGGAGATTTCTTTCAGACCATGCAACTGCGTGGGCCGTTTTACATATATGTAAATGAATATTCGAGTGAGGCTGAAATCAAATTTCCCGTTGGTTTTCTGGCCAAGTTTTATATCATAAATATGTTTGGTATTTAACATAAATACGTTTAAACCCCTCTTGTGCAATAAGCGCAGCGCTGTCAAAACTATTTCGTTTCGAGAGAAATCGAATTTTGAGGCAGTGGCGTACCTCGGGAAAGCCGTAGTTCACCTTATTTCGGCCTAATGTTCACTCGTGCAAAAGATTCTTAATGTGTTTTATTATTTTTGTTATTAACTATTGATTATAAAAAAATCCAAATTATTGATATGAAAAGATTTTATAATGAGCGACAGCTAATGCAAACATATGATTCATTAATGGGAAGGGATCTAGGATTGGACATCACTTCGCCTCTAGGTGCTTACACATCTCTAAAAAGGTTAGTTCTAACCTCGGATTGTGAAGAGATCAGTGGGAATAGTGTCCACAATTTGGAATTGGTGAAGGAAGCAGTGTCTTGGGAGTCGATCGGGTTCAATCTAAGTAACTTGACCAAAAAATTGAAAGACATTTGAAGAATTTTAATTAGTATTACGACACAAGTCGCAAGAGAGCAGAAAAATTAGGTTTCGCCAACATTAGGAAACGTGTGAAAAAGTTAGATTAGTTTTCTTCAATAATATCAAAATAGCGTAAACCCGAGTTAAAATAATTTACAATGGTACTATTGATAACCTGTATTAATGCTCCCCAGAAGATAAGTTTAGATTTATGCAGCATACTGATAGTAGCACTTGTGTACTGGTGCGCTTTGGTTACCGATGATTCTGCCCTTTCCCTGTATGTTTCAAGAATTTTTAGCTCACATCTTCTCAAGGTGTGAACTTGGTATAAATTGGTTAAGTGATTAAGTAATGATTCTATTGCGTGATCCTTTTTCTCTGTCACATAGCAGAACATGGACTTTCCAAAACTGGTTGACATAATATGTTTCACAACCAATTACGCAAAGTAAAACAAGATTACAGCCACCGCAGATAATGACGCAATTGAATATTACCTGAATAATCGTATCACTCTCAGGTATTTCTGCAATCTGCTTATCAATGGAAATGTTTATGCTGATTTCCTGTAATCTATCTAAGACCGACTAGTTAATTTTCAAGTATTTACATTTTCCATTACTGTTTCTTCAATAATACAAGCGTTTCCTCAATCACTTAATATTTATTGAATTTTTCTTTTCTATAAATGGACTGTATCTCACATTGCGGCGACGTCGCGACCCATGCCGTGCACATCTACCTCGTAACGCTACAACATTGTTACTAGACTAGCAGAAACGTAGACCTTGCCGGTTTGGCGTACAACGCCCTGTTGTCACATTGATTGAAATGTCCGGCATGTTTAAGATACACAAAATTAAAAAGAAATTTACATAATTTTGAACTCAACAATTACCTTAAATAATTGATTATTACTTAGCAACTTATTCCCGAACTGTTGGTCCAGATTCCGTAAGTGTTTTGGCACATTGTGCATACTATCTAAAATTATAAATGATATCATTGAAGAAGCGCCAAACTTCAATATTATGGTTTTACTAAGGTAAAAGGTGCTTGTTGATGATAAATGATGTTGATGATCAGGTCTTCTACATATACCCTAGGGTTATTGCTTATCAGTAGAGCATGTGATAACATTCATAGATATGCTGACTGTATGCAAGTAAGAAAAAGCTTTAGCAAGAATGAGGGATTGGATGCTCTAGCTGTAATAATTGAGAGTATCGAATGTATTAATCTATTATCTTTGTCACCAAATATAAAAACCAAGGAACAATTTTTGATAGTAACCTTACATTTAAATGCCAATTTTCCAAAATAGTTTAAAGATTAATACATTAATATATTTATACATCTTTTCAATAGTACAATTGTCATTGTCAAATACTGCTACAGAGAATTGAAAACCGAAAAATTTTGGAAATGAAATATATGAAATAACAACTATGCTACCCTTTGTCACATTGAAAATAAAAGTCATTTCTATTCTATTGGTTGCATTAAACTGTTGTGAAACCTAAAAAATAATAATCCAAGATATTTTGCGTAATAAAGTATGTTAAATTGTGATCACAGAACGCCGGATACTGTTTTGAAGTGACATACAATAATTGTGAAAACGGAAGCAACCAAAACGGAGCGGACGATTCCACGAAGGGCATTTTCACCAGAGTTGAATGACGCTTCATGTGGTTAATCTTAACGACGTATTGGTTAAATGGGAAATCGTTCACGAAAAGCTGGTTTAACTGAATAAGGCTACCAATGTGTGTCAAGATTTTATGATGTCAGATTCGACTAGAACAGAAAACTTGGTTGTAGTGGTGAAGGGAATAGTTAACGGTATGATGTAACTTTATTTGCTTCATTAATTAAAAAATATATTAAAAAAGATAGTTTCAGATGATACATTCGAGCTCCCAGAAGTTTCGTATTCCAACCTGATTCCCGTAATTTTCATACGAATCCAAAAATATGAGAGTTCAATTAATACTGTCTTTCTATTTAGTACTCTTTTAAATGTAAAGTTGACTGTAATAACATAAATTCCGACAAAACCGCAAATTGAAAATGGAAGTCACTAATGGCACAAAACTTACTTTTGAACGACCTTTATTGGAAAATTTCTTAACTAATTCCAAATATTCTAAACGAGTGCACTTAGTCGGGTTATCTTCCGAATAGGTTCGGGAACGGCTCCTCGAAAATAACTTTTTTTTTTACTTTTCCCAAGTTCCAAAAATAATTATTGATGAACTCTTCAGTAACATGAAAAGACGAGACAATGGTTCAATAATGTTATGATGTTCAAATAACTTTTTGGTGCCACCACAAAAGAATTGACACATAAATCACTTTTGCGCAATTTTTTGGGTGGTTTTGATTATGTTAGAGGTCGATGTATGGTCGATTCTGATCATGGCTTTTTCTATACCTTTTACCTCTTATCAGCATAACATGCTCTTACCAGATCCATTGGCGCCATATTTCTTCAGATTAACTATATTTCAGATTATCTGGATGTGTCACCTTGCCTTATTCTGTATTCAACATCCTGGTCATCTGGTCAAGTAACAGCTCCAAATCAGATTTTGGTTTTGTTTCGTTCTGGGACGATTAGGGGTTTGATTTCATTTTTTTGGTCTTGTTTCTTGTCTGTGTTTGTGACTGTTTAAAACTAAATCAATATGGTAGAGATCGCAACATTTTTAGTAAATGAACAACAATTTTTTTTTGAGGAAACTATAGCGGTATATGCTGATACACTTTGATATTTTTAAAAATAAGATAATAATAATAGTGAACACGTGCTTTTTATTGGACGATGAATTTGCCTTTGATAATACTGTCAATTTAGGGAAATATATTTCACGATTTCGAGTTTACAGGAGATGACATTGGAAATTTAGATATTTGCTAGCCCGCTAAATAGAATATAGTATATAGTACAGTGATGCCGGTTATAAGCGACTTTTGACTTCTGGCTTGAAGTGTCGTGAGTCTTTGGGTGTATTCGTATTAGCGGGGTAAGCGGGATTCAAGTGTCATTCTTCTGAAGTAGTTGCTTGAATAAATACTGCATAATAATGCCAATGATCGTAGTATTCAAGGTAAAAAATAAATTTTGTTCTGATAAACGGTTTTGTTTTATAACTTTCAGAGAACGAATCGGAAAATGTAACATATGTTTGGCAGCTATATTAAAATCCAATTTTGTCACTACAATGAAGCAACACTATTGCTATTAAAACAGGAGAGGTAGTTAAATGAATGAAGGAAATATAAAAAAATCAAAGACGTTTGTGACAGGCTTCAAGTCGTCAAATTATTTGGCAGAGAGACTGGCGACTGGAAATATGTTTGCCTAGGCTGGTATGCAGGGACTCGACAAACTCGATTGCAACCAACAATGCCTGACATTTTAAATCAAACCATAAGACTTTCAACAATCGACATGGCCGTTCACAGTTAATCAATTCTATAGTTTTTGGTTGGATAAGAAGGTGGAGTTAACTGTGTGCAGATTTCTGTTTAGGAAGAAAACTTGACAGTAGTAGTGTCCCCTATATCTAGTAGCTCTACCTGGCGACTTCATATGCACTAATAGATTGTTGGCACTCACTCGTAAATATATAATTTGCTTCTTAAATCAGCTCTTCGAGGCAGCTGATGATGATATTATATAACAAATGATATTTCGTACATTTTGAGATATTACACAGAAATAATGTAATTATTCCATCGAAATATCAAAACATTATATATAGTTAGCTATATAGAACTAAGCTAAAAAACCAAAACAACCAACCAATTTAGGGAAACGTTTTAGCCGGTGAAGTTTCAAAAACCCACCACTGGAAAAGAAACGAATGTGGAGAAAATAAATTACCGCCGGTGTATGAATTTTACAGTTTCCCGCTAAGCGAAAATACGGGAGCAAAACCAGAATTGTAGGAACGCGGCGAAATTTTTGAAATACAACACGCGTGATGAAAATTCAATAGGAGCTAAGCCTATAAAAGGGAAGTGTGTTTTATGTACGGAGTAACTCCAACAACACGGCAAAGGAAAAACTTTGCTGTCGGAACGGGATTACTCGGTGACGAAGATGCCCGGACTTCTTAGGGGGCCCGAAACGGCGATCCAAATGCACATGATATTTTGAAAACGGAATACAAAACGTCAGATTTAGATTTCGTTAACACCCGCCTATGTTAGTCAAATTATGATTGTTTTGAACCGAGGTGGCTTTTACTTGATGAAAATCCATTTCTCAAAATAAATAAGAACTAAAAGTTCAAATTTTCACGAAAGTATATATTTTGACATGACAATTGTTTCGACAACACTGTGCCTTTATCAAATGTAACACATTTGATAAAGACATTATTATATTTTATTATATTACGCCTCTTCTTCATAATTAAGTAAAACGTAGTACCTTCCACTTCGTGTTCAAACTACACGCATTTTAAAGATATCGATTTTTTTTGTTCCGTGCACTCCGCTAGCATCGGTGCGTCATCACGGTGTCTTACCTCATTCTTTCATGGCGTGTCAAAGTGCATGCGTCTCGCGTCGTTTGCTCGGCCGAGCGTTTCGCGTTACGTAGTTACGAACGTATAGTGTATTTCTGTGTTGTGCGTTATCCAGGTAAGCATTGGAATGGCAAAAGTTTTAACTAAACAGAAAAGGAATTGCAGAGGAGAAGGATAATGTTAATTTAAAAATAATTAATAATAATATAATATATAAATAATAAATAATCTGAATAGCGGCATCGACGGCACGACGATGTTGCCAAATCCGCTAAACAGGGTCACGGTGATGTTGACAAACTTTCCGATCAAAGGCACGAGGATGTTGCCAAATCCGCTAAACAGGGTCACGGTGATGTTGACAAATTTTCCTATCAAAGGCACGAGGATGTTGCCAAATCTCAAAAATGTTTTGAGTGTGATGGTCCCAGCCGCCGGCTTGGTACTCAGTTTCGTAGCCAAGTTCCAGTTTGCGTAAAAACTGCATTCAGAGGTCCGAGGACGAGACGTTTCTAGCATCGTTGGAAAAACTTTTACGGCGCTATCATCATACAGAGCTAGATTCTGTTGCTCCCTCTGATAGTTCATATAGGCGCGAGGACGACGCCGGTTCTTCTCGAATTCGAGAGGATGATATAATTTGTGACCAAGCATCATTGATCACTAGCGATCAAAGCTCTAAATCTGATAGTGACATCAGTATGGATCAGGAGATATTATTTCTTTTGGAAATAATGTTATTCAGGCGTCTAACTTGAGTCCATCAATTCCAAAAAACCTTTCAAAAATATAGTCCGGAATTTCAAATGAGGGACTTGGTGATGAGAAAAGGCAAGAGTTAATTAGGAAATTTCCTCACCCGGGGAACTACATCTCCCTAGCTCCCCCTAAATCCTTTGGTGATTAGTGTCTGTTACGATTCAGTAGTTCGAAGAGACAAAACGTTGTGTGATATCCAGGCGCAGATTAGCGCAGCCATATCGGCTATTGGTTTGACGGTTACTAGCCTTTTAAAATCAAAGGGGGGTGGGGGGAGACGGAATGTAGGACCCACTCAGCAACTAGGCGAAGCTGGGCGGTTGTTAACCGATTTATTTCACCAAGAGACGCTTTCTCGTAGAAAGCTCGTAGCCCTGAACTTCAACGAGAGTCTAAAGGATACTTTACTTAATGCGCCAAACCATGAATGGCTATTTGGAAAGGACCTAGAGGACAGGCTCATATCCTAAGCGTCCTTTAAACGCCAAGAGTTCGCCTCGGAAAATCCGACGGTATCACAAAACACAGGACAAATGGTTGCGCAAGCCGGAGAGACAAGGTCAGAAGAGCATATACCAATAGTAAAGTATAAGGCTAGTAAAATCGCTGGTAGATTCAGATATTTTTATCAAGCCTAGTGGTATCTATCTAAATACAAGTGTTTTGTCTTGGATTCAAGGTATCAAAGTAACTTTCGCACGACCACCATTGCAATTTTGTGCATCACGTGAGCTTAAATGGCCTTTACGTGAACAAAAACTGATCCAATATTCAATTTGTGACCTTTTAGAGAAGGGCGCCATAGTCAAGTTAAATCTTGTAAAGAACAATTTATGTCGGAAATATTCCTTCCTCCAAAACCAGCCGGTTCACAGAGGTTTAAACTAAATCTCAAAACATCTTAATGAATATATAAATTCTAATCATTTCAAAATAGAGGATCATAAAATTGCTATATAACTAATAAATAAACATTGCTTCATGGCAACACTGGATCTTAAAGATGCCTATTTTTGATTGTCGGCTAACAAGGCAGATGGGAAATACCTATGGTTTCGGTTTAGTTATTCACTATATGCATTTACCTCTATGCAATTCGGGTTAAATTGTGCTCGTCTAATTCTTACAAAACTAATGAAACCTATCTTAAGTTTTTTAAGAAAAAAAGGATTCATCTCTGTGTTATATCTAGATGACCTTTTATTATTAGGAAACACAATTTAGGAGTGTGAACGTAACACGGGAAACTGTTAAATTATGGGAATTTTTAGAGTTTATTATAAACTTTTCTAAAAGCACTTATATCCCTGACCAGATTTGCACCTTGTTAGGTTTTACCTATAACCCAGTTAATATGACGCAGCTTAAAAAACAAAAAATTATCAAGCTTTCTATAAAACATTTAGAACGTAAAAAATGCAGAATCAGGGAATTTGCTCACTTTATTGGTGTTTTGATCTCGGCTTGCCCAGCAGTTATGTACGGATGTTTATACAGAAAAAAAATTGAAATAGTAAAATCAATTTAACTTATAAAATGTCGGGGAGACTCTCCCTCTCTTGATATTCACTCTGACGCGTCGACAATTGGTTGGGGCAGTTACTTTGAGGAAAAAAGGGCTCATGGTTTCTGGAACAAAGGCGAAATGCAGGAACATATAAACTATCTAGAACTCCTGGCTGCATTTTTTTGCTATAAAATACTTTGCCAGTTGCATTTCTAATTGTAATATTTATGCCGGATAGATAACACTACAACAAAAGCAGACATTAATCGAATGGGTTCCGTTCGTTATCCTAAAATTAACTCAGCAAGAAAAATATAGCAATGGTGCGAAAAAAGGGAAATTTATGTATATGCATCGTATATTAAATCTCAGGATAATATTGAGGCAGACAAGGAATCTAGGCAGTTGGAAACTGAAACCGAGGGAGAGTTAAATAATGAGGCATTTCAAAAAATAACCCGTCAATTTAATAGGTCCTATATTGACTTATTTGCTTCAAGAGTTAATAAAATACGTAAACGGTTTATTTCTTGGCTGAGAGATCCAGAAAGTTATGCGGTAGATGCATTTACAATTAACTGGTTAACTTTTTATATTTATGCATTCCCACTTTTCACGATCATATTACATTGTTTGCATAATTGAAGATAAAGCAACGAGCCTTTTCGGTGTAGTGCTTGTTAGTAAATTAATTTATTTTACCCAAGTAAAGATTTATTTCATCACCCATTGGTATTGGTATTGGTATTAAAGGGGGGCGCCCTCGCGGGCGTCCAAGCACTTAGGCCACCAGATGGGCCCGTTGTGCCCCCAGGCCGCTCTAGAGGGCGTCCAGAATGCCGCCCCTCCTGTAGAAGGTCAGCAACTCCTTTAGCCCAATACCGTGCACTGAGTCCGGATCGATCAGGGCCGTTCCGAAGACTCCCAATCTTGCCCATGTCAAGGCAGGGCACTCGGTGGGCAGATGATACGGGGTCTCCTCCCCTTCCATGCACCACCTACACTCCGGGTCGTCTCCAATGCCTAGCAAGCAGAGATGCCTCCTAAGCCTGCAATGTCCTGTGTAGGCCCCTGTTAGTGCTCTACACTCCCTCCTGGTCAGTCTAAGCAGCTCCCTGGTCCGAGGAAGGGCGGGCCCATCCATCATAAGCCTCGCCTGCCTCATTCCCGGAGCAACTCTCCAGCCCCCCGCGGCCCGGTCTCTCGCCCAGGCTTCGAGAGCTCCCCGCCTCACACACGGGGCGATCCCCAAGCGGGGCTCTGGCCCTATATGCCTATGCGAGGAGCCCTCCCTGGCTAAGGCGTCCGCTGCCTCATTGCCCCGGACACCGGTGTGACCCGGAACCCAGACCAACGTGACCTTTCTCTCCTCAGCCACCCTCCTCAGTACCCCTTTGCACTCCTTTATCAACAAGGAGCGCGTACGCACTGACTTCAGCGCCATGAGTGCAGCCCTACTATCCGAGCAGAAGAAGACTCTCCTGCTTCCGTAGTTGAGCCGAAGCACCTCTCTGGCCGCCATCAATAAAGCGAAAATTTCCGCCTGAAACACAGTGCAGTACTGGCCCAGAGGGACCGACAAGCTTAATCCCGTTGTCTCGCAGTACGCTCCAGCTCCGGCCAGATCTCCCATTCTGGACCCGTCCGTGTACCAGACAAGTCCATCCCAGGAGCCGACTCTGCCCTCTCTCCAATCTTCCCTTGATGGAAAGAGAAAGGTCAATTTATCAAAGAAGGTCATCTCGGGGATCATGACGTCACTCGGCATGCCCATGACCCCGCGATCCCCGCGACAGCCCTCTAAAATGTCGTACTGACCCCGATTGAGGGTTCCCTCCCTCCAGAGCCCGCAGCTCGCCAGCCTCACAGCTGTCCTGGCCGCCTCCATCTGCACCCGATCCGCCAGAGAGGGCAGCCCCACCAGAGCCTCCAGGGCCCTCGTGGGCCCATATACCTATTTTAAAAACTTTTTTCACTTTAACAGAAAAAGTCAACAATATTTAATTACTATAACTACAAGTAAATTTATCTTGTTTCTAATTATCATTATTTATACCCTTATTGATCAACAGTACAATACACTACTTACAGATCAAATATCTTCAAAATATTAATAACATTACCCGAAGCATAATAAACCATAGTAATACTACCGTTATCCTGCAAAGCTTATCCCTACCAAAAGCGAACGAAGTTTGTGTGAAAACTAGTATTTTTTAAATAATGGATTAAATTGGTAGCAAAAGTCTTATTCGGCAAACATTGCAGTTAGGTGGAGTACCTGACACATCACTGGATATTTGTATGGCTTCCATTACCAGAGGTACCATTAAGCAGTATAATCCCTGTTTAAAACTTTGGTGAGAGTTTTGCAAGCAAGAAAATCTAAATGTATTTTCAGTATCTGTACCAGATACCTTAAAACATTTTTGACATTGTTTTTTAATAAAGGCGCTTCTTACGGGACCTTGAACTCATGCAGATGTGGAATAAATAGCAGGATTATATTTTGCCAATGATTTTAGGCTAACAAACCCAAATACAGCTCTATTTGGGACCCGTCTAATGTCCTTAACTACATAAAAACATTCCACGGAGGCTCAAAATATCTTATTTTGTTCATCTGAACCGTATTATTATTATTAATAACATTTCCTTACAAAAATTAACTTATAAGTTAATAGCACTATTAGCGTTTAGTACTGCACAAAGGGTTCAGACGTTGGCTAGTATTGAAATCTCTAATACAGAGATAGCTGACGATGGCGTCACCATTTAAATCCCTATGCGACCCAAAACATCTGGTTTAAATAGATTACAGCCAACTCTAGTTTTGCCATTTTATAAGGCAGATTCTTCATTATGTGTGGCTAAGTGTTTAATGCAATATTTAAAGAAAGCGCAGAAATTAAGAAACTCCCAGTGCAAATCACTATTTACTACTTTTAAAAAGTCTTTTAAAAATGCAAAACCTAACTCCATTAGTAGATGGATTAGTCAGTTCTCAAATGTAGTGGTGTTGATAAATCCATATTTACTGCCCATAGTACACGGCATGCAGCCATATCCGCCGCGGCTCGTAAGGGAGCAAGTATTCATATAATTAGGCTGGCAGCAGGATGGACTGAAAAGTCAAAAACACTTGCTTATTTCTATCAACGCCGTTTGTTAAAATAGTAAAATTTTGCCGAGGCTGTTCTGGGCTCTTAATCTCTAATTACTCTTTACATGTATTTCGGTTTAAGTTACACAGGTAGCCTTTTGTTTAGTGTTGAACAATCGTTTATTACCATGCTTGATAATTTCGTTTCTTCCAGGAATAGACTACATATTTATAATTGTTGAAAATTTCTTTAAACATCTACGTTTTACTTAATTATGAAGACGAGGCGTAATATAATTAACAGATCAAACGAACTTATCTGAAGTGAAGTTCGATCTGAATTATATGAAGCCTCGTCGAAATAATTAAGTCCCTCCCAACCCATAACCCTAGGCATACAATTATAAATATTTGGTTTGCTTTGAAAGAATGAGGTAAGACACCGGGATGACGGACCGATGCTAGCGGAGTGCACGGAACAAAAAAAAAATTGATATCTTTAAAATGCGTGTAGTTTGAACACGAAGTGGAAGGTACTACGTTTTACTTAATTATTTCGACGAGGCTTCTTATAATTCAGATCGAACTTCACTTCACTTCAGGTAAGTTCGTTTGATCTGTTAATTATTTAATATAATGAAGTATATTCCAGAAAGGTCCAGAGTGATAAAACCTTTTTACGTATGCAAAGGGACTATAGAGTGACCCAACGCATACTTAAGCCACTTTCGTTGTTTAAAATTTTATTTAATTACAATATTTCTTTGTTTTTATCTAGTGCAGTTACCATCTGGGTTTATTTTTTGCATTTTATGCATTTTCTCTATTATTATTCATTTTACTTAGAAAATGGTGTGTAAAAGACTTGCCGGTAAGAATTTTATAGTGGTTCGTTCCCATGTAAAATTTTAACATATGCGGCATGTTACGTGTTTTCTAATATGCCACAAAATCTATGCCTTGGAAGCATGGAATTTTTATTAGAAAAATATTCCTTTCTGAAATCTTCCGCATTAGGAAAGTTTTTTTTACAAAACTCTAGCCAAATCTTTAACTATTTGTTTATCACAATTAAGTAAACTAGTAAGTATTAAGTAGATAGCTTTAAAGGTTTTCAAACTGATTTTAAATTATGCCTGTTTTATGTTTAAGATGGTTACAAAAGTACTGCTACTATATGCTTTCTGCTAACTGCTAGTTAGCTGCTAACGTTGACTTGGGACAGAGACTTTTAAAATCAACCGAATCAAAAAATCAATCCCAGCTCTTTTGCAAGTTTAATTAATGGGACAATTTTTGAAAAATAAGTGGGGGGAATCCAGTAGTT
Source organism: Cylas formicarius (assembly GCF_029955315.1). Classification (NCBI taxonomy): domain Eukaryota; kingdom Metazoa; phylum Arthropoda; class Insecta; order Coleoptera; family Brentidae; genus Cylas; species Cylas formicarius. The sequence goes on from NW_026844214.1 coordinate 22,131,088, forward strand.
TTGTAAATACCATTTTAATCTAATAATTCGACTTGCGGTGCATAATTGGAACATAACCTTTTGCGTGAAGTATGATACTATTGAATTTTCTTAAAAAGAGTTTCTTTATAACAGTAAATTAACTGGAACAAGGCCACAGTGAGGTTTTTCCGGAACTTTTGTTACACCAGTTTAGGTTGAGCGAGCTGGTTTTGGAAAGTTTCCGAATTGACTCTTTAATTTTTTTTCTTAACGAATGTAAACAGTGAGAAGCAACGGTCCGATATCACATTATGCTTATGTTCTCTTCGATTTATTTGTATATACATTGATGGATGCGTTAGGAATGCAACCCTGATATTTATTGTGAATAGATTATCTAGTTCTGCAGTCCAGACCTCCCAAGCCCAAGCTAATAATGAACTGGGAGTCCTGTCAATATTTTCGAATATTTCATTTCTTGACTTTATTCATAAAATTAGTATAATTCGTTTCTTTATTTCTTTTTCGTAACTCCGAGTAAGATAAAGTTCGCTATTACATATAAAATTAATTCTACTTGATTTCCAGTACCCAAGTACACTGTCAAAATAGCTGAAAATGTATGATTCATGGATCATAATTAATATAATTAAATTATTGAGTATTTCTCGCTTTTATGGAATTATGAAGGACATACGCTGTGGTCTGCGTCACGGATGTCATGTGTAGATGAAATTTTATGCATGTTGATCGGTACCAAGGATATAAAGCTAATGATAGATGAGCAGTTTCCAAGGTTAAATTTATTTTTCCACTTGAAATAATTTGAAAGTCCATATAAAGCTTTGGTAGCAGAAAAAGTTAATTATTTTGTTTAGAGGCAAGTAGGTTTCTTCACTATCATGAAATACAAAGTGGAGCCCTACTTTTCTAAAAAATATTATATTGAAATTAAAATATTATAATTATCTTCAAATAGTTCAGCCCCAAAAATGTCACTTCAGTTTTTAACATCAACTTTCTGTTGAATTTATGAGGACACAAAAAGTGTTACGGCTTTTGTTGCATTATAAATATTTGCATTGCAACTTGCCCCAACATTTTTTAATCCAAAGGTCCAGCTTGCCTTTTTAATTGAATATTACATTAATAAAGAGTAAATAAAACATGTTGATTCCTTATCATAATATAATAATAGTACGTCTTACCCTTGAATTGAAAATAGTAGCAAATATTTAGATATCTAGATTTATGCTTGTAATATGGCAACTGGCAGTTTTCGGTATTCAAGATGGTTGACTCTTTTCACTCTGGTGGTGGTATTGTTTTACAGCTAACCCAAATTTTAAAAAAATCTCTCCGGGCTTTCCCATGCTGATAAAATAACATTTCCGCTATGCGTTTTGGACCACTTCCTGTGGAAATCATCCGACGTGCACCTATAATAATTTCTGGCGGATTTCCAGTAATTACGCGTGAAATACATTTAAAGTTCCAGACATAATCCTTCGCCGAGATATATAAGCAGGAAGACCGCCGGCACAACAAGACTTGACAAAGTTGGCGGCGTCTACGTGGCAAGCAAGGCAAGGTCCGGATCCACTGCTGATGCCGATGGCATCCAGCGGTTACGATACTCTCGACGCTTCCTGAGCCGGCACACTGCCGACCTTCCTGTCATCCCATTGTCCGGGATTTATGTCTTCTCCGCCCGTTGTTGTACATTGCCCTGTTCCTCGTCCATCCATCCGGTCGATGAGGACATAATGGCCGCAATGCAGGCCTCCTGATCTATTGCCCTAAGACAGACATGTGTTCACTTTGGCTTCGGGGAAGTAATTTCGATTGTTTCGCTACTTGAGAACGCCTGTTCATTAGCAGTTAGTCAATCAATTAATGAGTTTCGGTCTCTCTGACTTTTGACTATTTTTTAGATGCCTGAAGAGCATTTCATAGTTCTTTAACAACGAAATAATCAATTTATTAGATAATGCTAATTATATAACAATATATAAGGGCAACAATCTAACGATGAATGGCGATGAAAAGAAAATTTGTTGGCGACGATATTGCAAAATATTAATAATAATTGTTATTATATTTTTCAGTGTAATAAACTGCCTCTAGTAACGCCGGGTCACATTAGTTTTATTCACCAAACTCGCCTTTCCATTGTAATAGTTTTAGCAGCATCTTCTACAGAAATTATGTGCAGTTCGATTCACAATTTTGCTAAAATGTGAATTTAATCTGACAAATGTCATTATTTTTAGTACTAAAAGATGTTATTTTGTCGAACATATTTTCACCTGTTGGGTAAAAATGTAGTTACTCTACTTTCCATAAAATTATTTAATCACATTTTATTCATTACTTTAAACTTGTATGTATATCGTTATTTATTGGTTAATTTTTTTCTTTTTTTTTTTAATTTAAATATTTATAGTCTATGGATTTAAATTATTGACATTAATAATAAATATTATTACCATTCTAATACAATAATAGTTGACAGCCACATTTACTTCACATCGTTCGAATACTTAATACGTTTGTTTGTTATAATGGTAAGAATGTTTGTTTCTATTCAAAATACTGAAAAATGCCCTGATCCGGCGTGCGCACAGTATCAATTTATCGTGTTAAAAATTGTCGCAATCAATGAAGATCAACTTCTTCAAACACTAGTTTATTAAGCACTCCGCTAGTGTCTAATCGCGATTAAGGTATCTTCTCTAAGTGCAAATATTTTCGGATTCAATACGATGAACTTGCTTTATTTACCTTAAGGCTATTAAAGCAAATGCGTCGAAATCAGACACATTTCGCTATTAATTTTCATTTAATATAGTCGCCAAAGTTGTGCAAAGTGACAGTCGTTATTAAAATCCGGCTTTCGGCTTCTAATTCGCATTAATATAAAATAATTAGCCTCCTCATATGTTAGACCATCTCATTGTCTCTTTCCTTCCCTAGGGGGTTAGTTCCGAATTCATTTGTATCTGTCTCGAGCGCTCCGACACGGAAACAGCCGACCTGTCCCTGATAACGGGATATGCCTCTTGAAATACGCATTTAGGTCATGTCGGCAATTTCTAATTTATTCTAAAACCAGGATTTTGTTGTCTAATAAAAAATAATTCTCTATTTAGATGCACTGACACCCTCAAAGTAGGTGTCCTTAAATTTGATTTTTATTGTGACTATCGGTCACATTGACATGGACGTAGACGGCCGTTAAGATGATAAAAATTGTTGTTGTAAGGGATGTTTTTTTTCGATGTATAGAACTTTAAGTTGCAATAAAACAACGATAGATTATTCGATTGACATGAATTTTATTTATTCGAAAGATAATCTTGTGGCTTTACATTTTAAGTATGATTTCTGTCATATGACCGCCACGCCTGGCGCGGATGTAGTCCAATCTGGACGTCCAATTTTCGATGACTTTTTCCAACATTTGTGGCTGTATATCGGCAATTACACGGCGAATGCTGTCTTCCAAATGGTCAAGCGTTTGTGGCTTATCCGCATAGACCAATGACTTTACATAGCCCCGGAGAAAGTAGTCTAGCGGTGTTAAATCACAAGATCTTGGAGGCCAATTCACAGGTCCAAAACGTGAAATTAGGCGGTCACCAAACGTGTCTTTCAATAAATCGATTGTGTCACGAGCTGTGTGACATGTTGCGCCGTCTTGTTGAAACCACATCTCCTGGACATCATGGTTATTCAATTCAGGGATGAGAGAGTTAGTAATCATAGCTCTATACCGATCACCATTGACTGTAACATTCTGGCCATCATCGTTTTTTGAAGAAGTACGGACCAATGATTCCACCAGCCCATAATGCGCACCAAACAGTCAGTTTTTCTGGATGTAACGGTGTTTCGACATACACTTGGGGATTAGCTTCGTTCCAAATGCGGCAGTTTTGTTTGTTGACGTAGCCATTCAACCAGAAGTGCGCTTCATCGCTAAACAAAATTCGCTACGCCTTACTTGATGATCGTTTGGCTTCAATTCTGTGCTCGATGGCGGATGGACTCATTCGGGTCTTCCTCAATGCTACGCTCTACAGCAGCAATAGCTTCTTCTGCACGCACCGTACGGCATCTCTGGGGATGCGAGTTATCAATAAGAGTAAACATGGTGCGAAAACGTTCCATGGTTAATCGAATTAATTGCTCTGATGGACGATTTTGTCGACGATAAAATGGACGTAGTGCGCGATACGTATTCCGCAGAGAGCCATTATTTGCAAGCGTTGTTCAGACGTGAGTCTATTCATGATGCATTGCCAAACCAAACTGAGAATAAATCACTTGACAGATGCTAAATCGGTCGCCATCTTGAACAGTAATGCTAACTTAAAGTTCTATACATCGAAAAAAAACACCCATTAGAATGTCGCTAGATCTTATTATTGGTAAACGAGATTTGAAATGTCTGCGCGTGTGAATATCGTATTGCTCTCAACATTTTTTTCATGGTGACTTAAAAACTTATCAGTATATATGGAACCTCTATATATCCAGTAGCTACACATCAGCAGCTGTCATGCCACATTATAAAAGCAGGTACAGAGTAAAATTAACAACTAAAACTAAATTAACAATTAACCCGACTTATTCCAAGGCAGTGATTTTCATCCACATTTTTAACGTTACCTAAGGAACAAAATGCTAGAGAATGTTCCGATCATCCAACATTAGCAAAGGTGTTTTTGATAATAGGAATATTCGCTAAGTTGACCTCCGAAATCAGCTATGGGTAATTAGACTTTAGAAAGGGTATGGGATTAGAAAGGGTCTGTCTCGATATGAACCAAGATATCTACGCCTGTTTTGTTGATTTTGAAAAGGCGTTTGATAAAGTTCCACACCAACAACTTATGAGCATTGATAGTCGGGACAACAGAGTTATAGCGAATTTACTGGAACCAAACAGCAAGAGTCAGAATTGAACGTCAGATGAACATTGATAGTCGGGACAACAGAGTTATAGCGAATTTACTGGAACCAAACAGCAAGAGTCAGAATTGAAGGTCAGCTTACAGATGACGTGGAGATTCTACGAGGTGTGCGTCAGGGCTGTATTCTTTCTCCGCTACTCTTGGACGTATATAGTGAGAGGCAATTTTCAGTGAAGCTATGGATGAATGACAGGAGCGTGTTACCATAAACGGACAGATTTTAAACAATTTATGTTTTGCGGAGGACACCATTATAGTTACAGACAAGCTTTAAGATCTGTAAACCCTGCTGCAGAGGCCAAATGATACATGTGAAAGATATGCACTAAACATGAACCTTAAGAAAACTAAATACGTAAACGTTAACGGTATTCTTACTGTAGGCAACACAACATAGAAAGAGTAAGAAAATATAAATACTTAGGAACAGGGTTACTCGAAACAATGGAGCAGTCTCATGAAATCAAAAGTCGCATAGAGGTAGCCAGAAGTACATTTGTAAAGATCAAAAAGTTTGTTTGCAGAAAAGATATAAATTTCGGATAAAGAATAAGAATGCTTCGATGCTATGTTTTTTCAACATTACTTTACTGGTCAGAAGCATGGACACAGATACGACTATTGAATGCCGCATTCAAACCACTCATCCTTGCTTTAATTTTTAACTTGACTAACGGTGTGTCCTAGTAGGTAATGTTTTAAGTCATAGGTTGTTGTGCGTCGCATTTTTACCGTTATTTTACTATGATTAGTCGGTCTAGTGCGAGACACCTAATTTATTATACCTTCCCCCAAAAATGTCGGTTATTTTGTGAGTTTCTCCAGGATATCAGCCTTCACTTTTGATTATCTGAACCTTCCCACCCCCGGAAATTGCCACTGTATATGCTCCGTTGTGTCCTCATCCTCCATCCTCCTCTCGATTTTGTGTGTATCGGGTTTAAGGTTGCAGTGTCATCTCTTTCAAGGATTTTAGATTTTCCCTCCTCGTGCCTAACAGGCTGGTGGTTGTGCGTTTGTTCATGGACATTCTTCTAATATCATGGAATAGCCTAGAACTAGTGTAAGCGAGATTCTACTGTCCAGACATCGACTGTAGAGAAATAGCAAAACGTCTGTTGTGACCCTATCGACCTTCGAGTCATAGTGTTCAGGCATCCACGTCAGGTTTATCTTATTATCACTAATGTTGATTATCTCTTGGTAGCTTTTTATGTGAATTTAATATCCTCAAATTTTTTATTTCAAGGGCATTACATTTTTGAAGGCCACACCTATTGTTTGGCAAGGATAGACAGGTTTTCTATCTTTTAATTTCTTTTCGATGCAATACAGTTCTAATGATATTTTGGACACACATTTATTATGCTCAATCGGAGTTAAAAGTCAAAAACAACAATTTTGTACCCATTTTTTATTGCAAATAGCAACTAATGTTATATTCATCATAGCAATGTATAACATACTAAAAGAGATACCGTACATTAAGAAAACCTTTAAACTATTTAAGTCTACAACTTCCACCTCGCTGCTGCAATGTACTGTTATTAGCAAATACCTAAACTTGTACTTATGTTACGAAACAATGAACCCCAAATCGCTTTCAAAATAACAAACAAGCAGAGTCAGTTTATCGAGTTCGATGGATATTTAGCGGAGCCCTTTAACAAAGACCTGATACGATTTTGTCGACAAATTGATGCTAAGCTTTTAAAAATGGATGACGCAATTCGAACGGATAAACACTCCTTGCCAGAGTTTCAGCAACGTCATCTAAAATTTCAATTTAAGTTTTGACTTCGATATTAAGTTTACGTAACTTAGTTCTAAGTGTGTATATATCACTTAAATGGGGATGAGCTAAATTGCCCCGAACTCTTGTAAGTCCCGGCATTCGTCAAGCCCCGCAAATTCCGTTAGCACGTCGTCGGACCGACATTGGAACGAACTATTGCATAGCTAATTATCCGGGTTGCATTCGATGTCGCCAGCTCAGATGAAGTTCCATGTGGAACCGCAACGATTTAGTTCGAATGGGTTATTAATAATATCAAAAGATTGTGGATAGCTATAAGAGCAGACATCTGTCGAGCTCATTAAAAGTGCAAATTCTTACCCTCGACCACCACCGCTAATGTATTGACTACTGCGTCTTCAGGTACGGAACAGGTACGGACAACGGAATTACTATTGTAATAACTAATAGCAGTTAAAATTAATAATAAATAAACAAACATATTTGGTAGTTACCTTCTTAAAGTAATTTTAAATTACATCCCTCATGATATTCGATTTAAAATTTTGTATCGTTTGAGACAACAAGTTGTAGTTATTAAAGCTATAGGTATACGTGCTATCTATAGTAATAATAAAATAATGTATTATAATTTATTTACCAACGATATATGTATAAATACAACGAACTTTTATATAAAATGAATAGATAATGATTTATCCAGTACCACATCTGCAGAGGTGTCTCCACTTATTCTGCAACTGTGTAGAAATAGTTTTCAGTCAGAGTTTTCTTAACATTATTTTTAAATTTGATATAGATTTCGCTTTTTTTTCTGACGTGCGTTTATTATAAAGTGACGCATTTAGTGAATTTTTAACTGAAGGTAGTCAACGTATACCTGCAAGAAACAATTAAATCAACTATATTAGTACTGTAGAAATGACCCTGCCAATGAGCGGATAATTTCTTAATATTACCACGCATTTTCATGTAGACATAATGGCTTTTTTTTTAAGTCTAAAAACTCGAATTACATTAGAACAATTTCCTTGTAACGACATTCCATAATTTATTATTGAATGGAAAATACCCTCTTACACATCATCAAACGTTATTGGTAAATATTCCTAATTTCATAATTTATTTATAACAACAGACCGGAGTACTCATAAAAAATGAGTTCGATGGATGCATGGTGCATCCATCGTACTGTGTCGTTCAGTTTTCTCCCAAAGTAACGACCTTTTATGGTAAATAACGAGTACTGGCAAAGTTTTAGATCGCACTTAATAATAAGGAGATAAAAAACTCCTGCCAATTATTTTAATAAAAACGCCAGAAAACCGTTTCAACTATAAGTCTCCTACGTTGTTTTCCTTACATAGAGGGTGTGCTCTTCTTTTTTCAATATTAATTTCCCAAATTTCTTTATTTACTGCTCCTCCCATTAAGTCACTGACAAGGTTTGCTGCTTCCTGCAGTAAATATGATAAATGGTCAATATGACGGATGAATGATGCATTGAAGATGACTGATTCTTTAAGAAATCTAGAGCTTTTTGATTCAACGGATATTTCTTCACTTCTTCAAAAAAAGGGCAAATTTAAACATTTCGAAATTCAATCGGGACTTGTACATTATGCTGCTGCACAGCACCGCCTTTTATTAAACATTTTTTAATTACAATGCACCAAGCATATTCCATTATCTACCATCCGACGTCAGAACAGGTAGGACCATTACGATATCTTCACAAGCTGACAATAGATTTCTAACTTTTCATAATATATTCTTATTGTAAGTATTTGTGTTGATCTAAAACTTTTGGCTTGTCTCCTCATTTAACTATATTACTTTTTTCAGTGTTTTTTTTTCGCATTAAGGTGGTTGTATAGGAGCAGTTGGATACCGCCACTCATTGTGTAAAAATATTTGCAGTACTTCTTGTGAATTAAAAAAAAAGACATTTTTTGATAATTTATATATCCAGTAGCTATTATGATGAAATAACCCAATATCAGCCTAGAAATATACAAACAAATTCTCCCAAAAAACTGCACAGGTTCATTCTATTGGCAACCTCTGCCTGTTTGTGATAAATATTTTCTTCGCTTTTCGAAAATACGTGCAACGATTTTTACATCGGAGATGAAAAAGATCTTTGAACTATTTTTCACGAAAAAATAAAATCGATTTCCATCAGCCATAAGAATGTCGGTAATAGGAGAGACGAGTCATAAGACAAGCGAAATTGAGGAATAAATTTTGCAGCTGCGAATATAAGCCTTCCGGATTAAATTCAGCTTTCTCGAATTGATTTTAAATAAAGGATCTATATTTTTAAGTTAATATCCCGAGCTAGACTTCCCTTCGCCTTTCGGAAGACGCAATCCAGTACTAGTAATCATATCATATCTGGGATATTAAAGTCGTTTTGTAAGCGATTTATGGAGTTGCCCGGACGACTGTCGTCGCCTCGTAGATATTGGCCCGTAAATTCGGATTCTCCACGAGATCAGTGACGTTTCTTTTGGGGAAAAGTGTCAAACATTTATTTAAAAATGTTGAAATTAATCCGAGTTTACGTTGGTCAACCACTAGGTAGTAGGTGAAAGCAACTATTGTACAAAAAATTTAGAGTTATAAAGTATAAAATAAAAGTTTCACTCTGTTTCGATATCGACCATAGCCATATACATAAACTTTGTGCAATAAAATTATATCTGATACCTATTGTCGATTGAATACTAATAAATATAGTCTTGGTTGTGATTTAATTGAACTTAATAACTATAAAACTTTTATGAACAACTTAAAAAAATGCATGGAAAGCTATGAACTTGTTTACTGTCGACGAAAACTTCAGAAGTATAAACAGAGAAATATATTTTATGTTTATGAAATTAATGAATGTTATATAATGGCAAGACAAAAATAGAAACAGTGCTCGTCGTGCTTTCATGAAAAGGTATCACAGCTGCCTTCGGTAAAAGAGAAGAGACTAATAATCGTTTTTAAAAACTATTTTGGTAAAATGAGAAAGTATCTCCTGGCTCGTTCATAACGACGGATAAAGCAAGCTATCATTCACTATGCATAGTCCTAACTAACCAAAAATTACCGCCTGGTTAAGCACCAGGAATATTAAATATGAAGAAAAACTTGTAGACACAACACGAAGGATAAGACATTGAGGAAGTGAAACTAGAAAAATGGCAATGGGATCGATCGAACCGTTGTGTCGACCCGACAATTTTAACGTCTAGAGGAATGACTGTTTCCCATGACGAAGAACATTATCATATTTTATAATTGGACTTCTGCGTAATATATAATGCTTAGTGACAAATAAGGGTATACCGCATACTATGTACATAATACCTCATTTTTATTTTGTCAAAATTAGATTATTTTAATTTTGCGAATACCCTACCGGGACGTATCTAACACACTATTTTCACTGTTTGCGAATGGTTAACAAAATGCAAAACCAATAAATTGAATTAAACTCAGTGCACCTCCTTTTCTCGATAAAAAAAAACAATGAAAGTGACTCAAATATTCGTTTGGTCACTCCAGTACTTTATACACCTGATGAGGTTTTATTACTCTACACCTTTCAAAAATAGACTTAAACCTACGACTAAGTCATTCCTGGTCAAAGATAGCAGGCGTTTGTTATATAAAGTTATAAGAACTATTAAAGAGAGTTTTTCCAATTTGGTAGATGGAAATTATATTCTAAAAATGTTATGGCATGTGCAGTGTTATTAACCTAAAATCAACGCAACATTGGAATTTTAATTTTATCTTCATAATATCTCTACTTTATTAGAGAATCGGATAGTCACTCTCCTGAAATCAATCAAGTTTGACTCAACGAAAACCGACACAAGAGGAATGCAGAAGTTTTGTAAAAAGTATTACTGTAGGCTGTGGAAGTTTCTTTGGAATATTCGTTTTTTTACAACTATTTGATGACAGGATTATTTTATTCGACCAAATGGCAGCTTACTAAGGAAACAGATGTTTGTACCTCTGGTGAGCTATCCCACTGAATGCCAAGCGATATTGTCAGAGAGATGTTACACAACCCCGGATCGCCTATATACAGTCGGATTGTCCTCTGGACTCCAGGCTCCGTCTTTGACCTCTCGTAAAAGTTCTGCCGGTAAGGTATAACCTTACCAGTTTTACCAAACAAGTTGAGTAGCTAATAAAGTTAGTATTTTGTAAAACCATTGTTTTTATCAAGAGCTGTATCGGGCACCCAGTCAACCCAGCAGCACAATTAAAATATCACAAGCTTTGACAATATTGATTTGTACTGATTTGAAAAACTTAGCAGAAGGTAATGAAGAGACTGCTACTTGATGGTCGAGAAACATTGCTTAGACTGGCGGAATGTAATTCTGTCAATCTCGTCTGGGTATCCGTTCATGTGGGAGGACAACGAGATGGCTCATAGACGGGATCAAAAGGTGGCTGTAACTCCGTATCTTGAACCGGAGTCTTCGGTTGGAATAGCGGATAGTGTGCTGAAGAGCCTGGCAAACGAATGACTTTGGAAGTAGTTCTCTTTGTATTGGGACCAACTCAGTCATAGGTCAAGAAGAAAAGTGGGCCCTCAGTTTCAGTTGCGAGCGACTAAAGGCGCTGGGGGGAATCCTAACATGTCAGTGTCCATCTAAGAAAGCACCTCCATATTATGGAGGCGGGCGACGATACATACACCGCTGCCCAGTATCTAAAACTACCCAAGCTCCGCATGAAAGAGCGTACTTCCTCGTCATCACATCACTTTTCAAGAAGGGAAGGAATTATGTGAGAAATTCTAAAAAATTAGACCGGTTTACGAAAATTATTCATCAATTTTTCCGAAACTAATTGATTTAAATTGTATTAAAATTTGAATGTTTTACATATTATTTGATTTTTTTTTAATTTTTCATGTAATTTCTCACTATGAAACCATATATTTAAGTCTTTTCTTGCATTGCATGTAAGATTTGTTGTTGACAATTTTTTTTGTGCAGCACTATGCAGCATTTACTTCGTGTTTTAAATTTTAATTACAATCGAAACTCTATATAGAGAAATTAAAGGGACTGCATTTTTTGTTCGTTATAAAGAGTAATAGGCACTTGAAAAACAAAAATACCTATATGTGTTTTGTAATAAGTAATATTTAATTATTTTATATACATTTTTTAACATATACTTAGGAACATTCTATATAAATATTTAAGAACTACATTAAATTTTAACTATGTCAATACGCATCAGCAAAAATTTCTCTAGCAACGTAACTGAATATGTTGAATGGTGATGGTCCCAGATCAACTTCTTCATCTTCTTCTTTCTCTTGGTGCTCTTCTTCTCCCTTTCTTGCTTGTCGTAATATGGCTATCACCAGAAAATCTTGTTGTATGAAACTGCTTTATCCATTCGCTTAGTGGCTGATCACCTTCCAAGTCCAGTTCGTCTTGTGTCTCGGTAATAAGTCCTGTATTGTCACCTCTTTTCAAGTTTTACTAATAAAGTTGACTGCATCTAGTATAATAATGGAAAATTTGTCTTCCGACTCTATCATTTCCATTGAATTGTCATTCAATGCTTGATGTTCTTACAACAATGTGGATTAGATTTTGCTAATCAAGACTAGCTTTGTTTTTCCTCTTCCGCTGAAGTTCCACTCACACGCTTTTCGGTTCGAAATTTAAGAGTTTTATCTGGCGTCATTTTGTAAAACATAGCAGTTTCGTCAGCATTAAAAATGTTGTAAGCAGTGTACTTTTCTGCTAGGTTTGACGTATCTGTGGACATCACGGACTTGGCCACTTATCTGTGCATAATTTATACCATGTCTCTGTTAGAACTTCCCCAACCATCCTTCTGAAATCTTGAAATCGATAATGCCAAGCTGTTCAGCAAACTTTTCTGCTTTTAGTTTTACGATAGGTCGAGAGGGTTTTTTAAGACGTTGCTGCAACTGCAACATTTCCCGATCCAAATCTTCAAATTTTGGCTTTCCTAGTTTTTTACTAAAACTACCTGGCGCTTCAGCCTGAATGATTTTTTTCTTTGGAGCCCCAAATCGTGGATACAGTCCACGTTGTGAGTCCGAATCGACGTTCCACATCACTTTTATTTTCTCCTCGTTCTATCTCCTGAATTAAAGCAACTTTATTATCTAGAGATAAAATTTTTCGCATCGTTTTTTTTATACATACGGATAAAGGCATTAACATAATCGCTTATTACGACAGAAACACTTAGAACGTCCAGGTTCTCGGTAATTAGATTATTGGGGTAAGCAATTCCTAAGAAGGTAAGAGACTAAATTAATTACAAGTCGGTATATATTCACTATTTTGTTACCTGCCCTTTTTTCTATCTGTATAGAGAGTGAGAAATTCTTTATACAGAATAGATTAATACATAGCTTTAATTGTAATAGTACAACAAATTTTGCAAGTAATACAGAATTTTAGACATAACTTTATTGGTTTTTCGCAATTATTAACAATTATAACAAAGAGCGAAGCAACTTCACCGATTGGCCGATAAAGTCAAAGAACTTCAATTGCTCCTAATTTTAAACACAACAGAACAGTCATTTTTTAAACACCAAAGACTTGGGTAAACGTGCAATAAAATTACGATAACATTTACGAATTAAAGTTATACAGTCGAAATCAATACAATTTGATATGGTTTGTTATTAAGTTTAAATACAACTAAATGGAGTTTAAAGAATACGAATTAGTGGAAAATGGAAGTTTGCCAATTAATTGTTCAAACAATTGTTCAGAAAGTTTACATATGAAGTATGTACATATCCAATGCCATGAAAAATATTGACATAAGCAATAGTATATTATGCAAAATTTATAGTAAAAGCCATTTGAGTCATAAGTTTATTTGGCACGAGTGGAGCGTGTGCTTAATCAACGAATGATTTAAGAACTTTACCAAACGTGTTGCCTACTATACTTTTTCTACGACGCTCAGTTTTTGGGTACATTTTTGTAAAACAACACGCGTACTTTCACTGACAAACGTGGGAAATACTTCCGAAAACATCCGATTGCTCCTGTGTGGTAATCTTCCGGAAATGTCCGAAATGCTGTAGCTATACACTCAGTAGGTAAAGCTCCTTTTGAAATAGAAATAGCACTTGTTAAAATTACCGTGTCTAAAGGAATATAGAGAGTATTGTTTTCGTCGCAGTTCAGCGGCATTGCTAGCTAATCGAAATGCTGACATTATACAATTTATACGACATGGCAGTTGGAGTTGCTGAAGGCTACATTGAGTACTCTGTTCGGAATAAGGTTGATATAGCTGACAAAAATTTAAAAGTTCAAATACCAATATTACATCACAAGCTCATAAGTTAAGCAGTTCCAAAAATCTCACACAAATAAATAGTTTCAAAGTACTGCTTAATAATTTGTAGATGGTAAAACACCGATCCGGTTTAAAGAATATATGTTGTATGTAACACTTCCCGAAAGTGCTTTTAGCGGACTGTAAATAACCAAACACTAATATCATTTGAGAGATACGAAATTTAACAGTCTGTTACTATTTTTTAATTTATTAAATTATAATATTTTCATGATGATGGTAGAAAATTTTTTCTTATGTCACAAATATTGCTGGCATTTAACGCTTCGCTTGCAATTCTGATGTGACGCCAATGGAAAACTCGTAACTAAAATTGTAAATTCTCGGTTACGGATATATCGCGAGCAAGAGCAACTAGAACGCGATGGACTCTGGGCATGAAATTGAAAAAGTTGGCCGTTTTCCACATGGACCGATATTTTGGCAAATAAAACAGGCTACGGACGGTGCCGCGCCACGAGCTAGTTTATCGCAAACGATAAAATTCCCTTTTAATAACATTTATAGCATCGATTCTATGAATTAAGTTTTTACGGTGACTTTATGTCGATTCGTCGAATCGTTCGAATTTATTTTATCAGGGGAACGTCGAGAAAGGGATATACTTATGTATTTCTCGGAACGAAACTGCTTTTGCAAGCACGATCAAAATTTCCTCTAACGTTAGTAGAAATTAATTGGCAACCTATTATGTGATGTACCTTTTCAAGTTTCATTCCGCCCTGCACTATTACGCCGCTGAGTTGTCAAAAGATATCGATTGTGATATCAAAAGCATAGAATTTTAGAGTTTAGATCGGATTGATCTCGAACTTCTAGTGAATAGAGATTTGGGGACTTACAGTGTCTGGTTATTAAGTAACAGATTACAATAAATAAGTTTATTGGACCAATACAAATAAAATCACTAATAGTGAATTTGCTTGATTAAATATTTAGAACTAACAATAGATCAGAATTTGAATTGAACTGAGCGTATTGACTATTTACATAAAAAAGTAGCTCCTGCTCCAGTGCGTTGTTCAGATATCGAGATTATCTAATTGTTCGCTCTGCAATGCATTTTTCTTAGCCCACCTAAGTTATCTGGTTCCTGTATGGTCAAATTGTCTCGCAACTAGTTCTAAATCTATTCAAATCCTGCAAAAGAAAGTATTAAAAGTTCCTTATTCATATGAGAAACTGAGATACGTGGAGGACGTAAACAGAGACTTGGGTGTCTCTTAAGGATGTAATTATTATATTTAATGCTTTCCAAACACATGTAAAAAAATACAAATATGATATCTTGGATTGAGTATAATTCTTTTTTAGGGCCTAGCGAAATTTATTATTGAGACAAAACAAGTAGTCTTCTGCATCAAAAACTTTACAAAACTAGGGAATGTTTTGACCCTATGTTATTTCATATATTTTCAAATCAGATAAGAAAATAAACAAACGGGAAAATTTCGGTGATAATCACTGAAAGTGAAAATTATGTTTGATGGAAATCCACCCAAATGCATATATATACATAGAGATAAGTTGACATTGGCATTTGATTAATCAAATACAAAATACGCTTTGGAGTTATTCTACATAGTTTCATAAAGTCGTACTTAACAGACAACAAATATGTCAGAATGAATTCAGTCACAAACGAAATAGAATACAATAGGTTTTGAGTTCAACAGGGCTCCGTGTTGGGACTTCTTAATTTGAAGAACTTAGGTTCGATGGTACGATATTTTATATTTGGAGATGATTTTGTACTAGTTTATAATATTATAATGGTTGTATAGACAGATAGTCGGGTATTAGACACCTAGTCCTAATAATTACTGGGAACTTGAATTTGACTAAGCATATTGACAATTTACATAAAAAACTAGCTCGCTCCCGTTGTTTAGATGGCGAAAATATCTAACTGTGCTTAAAAAGAAAACTCAAAATTCTAAGTTAAATCTTGTCGTTGCGAGGGACATTCTCACTTATAATACTAGTAGTAAATGTAGTGAACTAATATGAGGTGTCTATAATCCGTTCCTTCTAAGGAAAATGCCGTAAAATATAAAAATATATATAATATAGAAAGTCTAATGTACTAAATTAGCCTATCTATGGCAGAATATCATTTGTTAGAATTTCAGAAGGTTTCAAGGGCTCAAAGTTAAATCTTGTAAAATGACGAGGAAAGAGCTCTTTCGAAGAAAGCTCTTCAGGCAAAGCAGAAAGAGACCAAGATAAATAAGTTAATTAGTTTCCCAAATGAGATATGATGATTACACAATTTACATTAACTTCTTTAATTACAGAAAAATACTGAGAAGCAATGAATGGTACATGAGGAAAGAAACTATAAGATCAACAATAATGAAACAAAAAAAAACAGATATATATATATATATATATATATATATATATATATATATATATATATATATATATATATATATATATATATATATATATATGATGACACTATATTCCGGGATATCATCCGTTCGCTCGTTGAACTCCGACTGGAATCCTGCAAATCCTGCATCCGACTGGAATCCTGCAGACGTTTCGCCAAAATCTCACTTGGCATCTTCAATGCTCGCGCTCCGAAAACACTTCGAACACTGTTTTCGGAGCGCGAGCATTGAAGATGCCAAGTGAGATTTTGGCGAAACGTCTGCAGGATTCCAGTTGGATGCAGGATTTGCAGGATTCCAGTCGGATGCAGGATTCCAGTCGGAGTTCTTAAGAAAGTGTCCTCTTGTATTTCATCTATACAATGACTTGCAATGGTACAGCATGATTTTGAGACATATATAACATTCTTTTATATATTAAAAATCAATAAAATTATTAAAAACAAGTACTCCACTCCAAATATTGGTTTTTCGTCATAATATTTGTAATGTTCAAATGAGGCATAGGTACAAATTGTCAAATCAACCCCAAAAGAGTGCCATATTTCAACCTTCGCTTTTTGTAATGCAGCTTTTTATTATTATAATGCCTTGCCAGTTGATTAATTAAACTTAAACGTTGAAATGTTAGTGATTATTGTTAACAGGGTTATTCTTCCTTATATTTGAAAAATATATGCATGCCATTCTTTTTTTAAAATTTACTACTTAATTTGCAGTGTACTTGCTCATTCAGTTTAGTAGCTCTAAGCTATATAGCGCCAGCAGAGAACAGATAATTTTCTTTTGATTAATTGTAGAATATTTTTACTTTTGATTAATAAAGTCATATTATTATTATTATATATTTTTCAACTTGGATTGGCTTCGAGTAAAGATGTTTGTCTAAAATGTTTACTCGAAGAAGAGCTACTAACTATACTAACATTTCGTTTGTTTTATTAGGGCGTAGTAAGTCTGCCACAATGATGTTTTGTCTACATTTTGATGATAAATTACCTCAAAAATTGTTAGTATGGATGAATGTTTTCTTTATTTATTGAAGGCTTAATCATTTCAAGAATTATGTTTGCAAAGCCATTTGCCATTTTGTACCTTCGTATTACATATATTATATTGTATAATTTCAGGAACACGAAATATCTGCCCACTAGCAATTCTTTTAAAATTTTGCTTTGGTTGACGCTTTGCGACCTTTTACAATTAATAAATATTTCTCAAAATGTTGATCCTCAAATCGCTAACTTATGTATGATTTAAAATAATCAACATTTATTGTCTTCTCTATGCTCTGAGGCCTATCTTTATTCCATACATATAATACCTGAACATGTTCGTATCGCCTTGAAATCCGGCGGTGTTGCCAATAACCTGAGGCGGGACATATCGCTGGATGTAAGGAGTTAACTTCTACCTACATATATCGAGTATGTATAAATGTATAAACAGGGCCACCCTCTGGTAGAAAGTTCATGAACCGTGTTGTATAAATCAAGATGTGTATAGTCATTTCAAATTTTTTTCCCACAAAATCGCAGATAATTATCAATTTGGATTTGTTTAAAGTACAGATTTTTAATTTTTGGTTTTTTGGTAACTAGATAGTTTAGATAGTTTGTATACGATGCAATAGTTAATTTGATTACTAAAACGGTTCTAGTTGTCCTTGTTACTTTCGAAAATCGATGAAATCGAATTTTCGAAAGTATCTGCAAAAAATATCATTTTTCAAAAACTGTTAACGAGACCAAAAACTTCTTGAACTAGAAGACGTAGAAGATACGGCTCTATAAATTTTTATTTTTGAAAAATTTTCAAAAATGCCGTGTGCCGCAAATTCAAACAAACTGAATAATGTGTCCCCCTATTATTGAAAATTGGTTATAACCGAAAGACTATGATTCAGATCTCACTTTCTTTTACATTGCGATATAGCCCGCATAGACAGCAAAAATTTTTGTATTTAAGCTTTTCACCTATTGTACAGGGTTCCTGATATTCCGTGCTAAATGAAAAAAGTGATAGATGTCCTAAATTTGCAGATGTCAACTTCAAATTTAGCAGAGAAGTAAGAGTCCGTGTCCACATTTACCTGGTAAAAATTGGGCGCAATCCAATTTTACCAAGTATTTTTTTAAAATGTTTGAAAATTTTTGTTAGGTACTTTTAGCTTCCAGAAAAATATGTTTTCCTCCATAATCGTTCATCCGATTGGCAAGATCTGCAGACGCAGAAGATCCAGTGCAATAACATTTATTTCGGGCATTTTTTCGTTCATATACAGGATTTTCAAATTATAGGCAAAAATCTATAAAAAACCTAGAAAATTGTTCTTTTACAGAGTAAATTATTAGCCGAAAATCAAAAATCGTAAAAAATATGGCTAATTGGTTCAAACGGTGTCATGGGCCCCATCAAGAGCTACAATTTTTGTATTTGCGGTTTTGGTCTATCACATACGCTGCTCGGGATATTTGAAAAAATCCATATTGAAATCGTTATTTCGGGGGCTGACAAGGCACGATGACGTCATTGATTATTAGGTCGCACTGCATGGTTTCAGAAAAAACTTATTTTCTCGAAAACCATTTACTATTTTCAAAAAACTCTTCGAACAATGATTGTATTTTATACAGGGTGTATCGTTTATGGGCAAAAAATCTAAAATATCCTAAAAATTTCCGTTTTTGTGAATAAATTATTGGCAACAAATGAAAAATCGTTAAAGATGGGATAACTTTATTTGAACAGTATCGTAAACCGTGTCATGAGAGAGTTTCAGGTTTCGTCAATTATACAAGGCGCGACATATTTGAAAAAATATCATTTGGCCACGCTATTTTAATATTTACCGATGTTTGCTGTGACTTTGAAGTTCGACGAGATGTGAAGGACATTTTATACAGGGTACATGCACAATTAAATTACGTCGATTTTGAGAAAGTTCCATAGTTGTCCGCAGGAGCACGATAGAAAAACAATGAGTCCCTTTACCACACGAAACCGCGAAGTTCTCTCCTTTTATAATAAAAAGCTGCTTCATGCTACGCGCTACGAACTTAGCCCGTCCAGTGACGATTTTTCGAAAGCAATCTTGCTGGCTTTGTTCTGTTATAAATATTATCAATATTTTTTTCAAAACCTTGGTGCAGGTTCTTACTTATATTTTACTTTTTTAATTGAGAAGTTCATTAAAATACCGGAAACGAGTAAAGATGAGTTCAATATTTAGTTAATGCCCAAGTTTTTAGGGCCAGGCGAATAATTCTAAACTTTGTAAGAAAATGCAGCGCAAAAAGTCATAGTATAATTTACTACAATTCGAATAAGGTACTTGCACACAGGACACATTTTAGATATCATAAATGAAGTTCATCAAGCACAACGTGGGGCAGACAAGTGACTTGAAAAAATAATAAAACCAATTTATTGGAAAATTACACAAGAACTAATAATGCTGGTCATTGAAGGTAGTGAAAATTTTTAATATCAATCGAATTATATGAATTCACGCTGCAAAATAAATTAATTTAGGCTAGTGCATCGGGACCACCTTATTAGATATCTACGGTAAAAAGCACTTAAGTGGCAAAACCGAACGAGAACTCGTCTACAATTTGCTAGATATTTTTGCCGATCTGGGGCTCCTTGTATGATAATGGAAGGAATTTCTCAATTCAAGTAGGCAGATATAATATAACAACAGAAAGATAAAGGCTGTTACGATTAGTTAATAACCAGACAATAAACTTTTCTATAATTTTTAGTTCATTAAAATCGGGTTGCTTAGTTCCTTAAACTATAATTTATTATAGCCCTATAATATATTTGCCTTATTCCATATCCATAAGTCTTTGGCTATTATAAATTACACTTTGCTCTGCAGTTGGTCATACCTAAAGTGACCATATGTCCCGTTTTGAACGGGACTGTCCCTTTATAGGTCACCTGTCCCGTTGTCCCCAAACAAAGCTCCGGGACGCAAAATTGCCCCGTTTTGTGAAACAGCGCGAAAATTTAAATCATGTAGCTCACGAAACACGCGCGGGCGGGGATTCACAGACGATTCGCATCACTGTCAATCGGTGATTCCCCCCGCCCGCCCACGCACGCTGTTCGTTACTGTTTATTGTTTATTAGGCTATTCACGCGCACGCACTCAGAGTTCTCGTTATTGTTTTGTTTTTACGTAACGTTTGTGAAGTAGTTTAGTGATAAACTGCTATATAATTATTTTTTTATATTGTTTTGGATTTTTGCCTATAGTTATGCCGAAACGCAAGTGTTCATTTAATGTCAACTTACAAGCAAAATACCCTTTTATTAAGCAAACTAATACTCCTTCATATGTGAGATGCGAAAAGTGTCGCACAGAGTTTAGTGTTTCCCATAATGGTGCTGGTGATATTGAACAGCATTTGAAGTCAGAAAAACATAAAAATGCCGATCGTGCCGCTGCTTCCAGTTTTTCAATGTTAAACTTTTTCAAGAACATAAAAACGCGCCAACTCCAAAGAATTCGGATATTGCTGCTGCAGAAGGCGTCTGGGCTTATCACACCATACAAGAAAACCACAGTTTTAGTTCCAATGATTGTGTGTCGAAATTAATTCAAACATGTTTTGATCCGAAATTCACATGCGCGCGTACAAAAACCGAAGCTATTGTGGTAAATGTTTTAGGGCGTTCAGCGATCGATAGTTTAAAAGATGATCTTAATAAGTCCAATTGTATAACAATTTTAAACGACGCTTCAAACCACGGTAACAAAAAAATTTATTCTTTCGTTGTGCGCTTTTTTCAACCTTATGAAGGTGTGCAAGTAAAAATTTTAGACATCCAAGAGCAACCAGGTGAAACTTCTGACATCATTGTAGATTATTTACATCAAGTATTAATAGATAATAATTTGACAAAAAAAGTCGTGGCATTTTGTGGTGACAATGCTAAGGTCAATTTTGGAGGTGTAGCTAGGCGAGGAACTAACAATGTATTAGCCAAGTTACAATCATCTCTGAAAAAACCGTTGATAGGTAGTGGATGTGGAGCCCATATAATTCACAATGCAATAAAGTATGCTGCAGATGATCTACCTTTAGACTACGAAAGCATTATTGTCAAAATATATTCATTTTTTTATATTTATACGGTTCGAGTGGAAGCTCTCAAAGAGTTTTGCGCTGAAGCTGAAATAGAACATCACCAAATGCTTGGCTACAGTAAAACCAGGTGGCTTGCGCTTATGCCTGCTTTGGAGAGAGTTTTAAAAATGTTCCAACCGTTAAAAGACTATTTTTTGAGCATTGAAAAATGTCCCAAATTGTTGAAAACCTTTTTGAAGATCCCACGTCACAATTATGGCTTAATTTTTTACACGCTCAGTCAGCAAGTTTTCCTCAAGCTGTATTGAAGGTCGAGGGTCAGACTGTATCGGCAATTGATGCGGCAAAAGAAATCAATCATCTCAAAGACAATTTGGCACAGAAACAGATCAACCAGTTTCTTCCATTTACTGTTCGTAGTTTAATTATGAAACTAAAAGATAATGGCACTAATATTAATGAAGAGTCTTTTCTCTCATGAACAAACTATGGACATCCGAAAAAAATTATTTACAGGTTCCAGTGTTGAAAGCGATGTTGATAACTAAGGCTAATGTAAAATAAAACGTGCCAAGAATTTTATTCTTATTTAAAGTCATCGCAAACTTTATTAAAGCAAATTTGTTCCTCTGAGAAGTATAAAAATAATTTTAAAAAAATGCGTTGCTTATATTTTAATAATTATTGACAGATCAAAGTTTCTTGATTAGTAAAGCTGGTGATCGATTTTAATTTTTCACTACTTATTATTTTTTTAATTAATTAATTAATATGAAAAGAATTATAGTGTATAATTCCATTAAGTAACACTTATTCTAAATAAAGAAAATTAAAAAGTTGTGTTTATTTGTGTTTATTTTATTTGTATTATGTAAAGGTCTGGCGGGAAATTTAAATTTTAAACAGTTTTTAAATATCGATTTAGAGTAACGCAAATAAATATTTTTTATTGTCGCGAAATCGAAAACCCTATCTAAGTTTTGCCTAATTTGGCTACAATTAAAAAAAATACTGTTTAAAATTTGAATTTCCCGCCAGACGTTTAACCTGAAGCTTAATTTTTTTTGTCCCGTTTTGAGTTAAAAAATAAATGGTCACTTTAGCCATACCTCAGTCTTGGGAGTATTGAAGGGTATTTACATTAGATGCTTGTGTACCAAAAGATGTATCAACAAAAATATATAAGAGTAAGTCCTGGATCAACGTGCAATAGTAATTGACACCAAAGCAAAGACTGTTACTAAATAGTTTTTATTGTAATGTTTTTCCTGAAAAAAATAAAATTTAATATTTCTATTCGCTTCCGTAAAATACCCAATTATACCCCGATCCAACATGCGGAAAGTGTCATTCCACCACGTCAATTTCGTTTTCTACGGTACGAGCCAATTCGGACATTTCCGGGACAATACCACACAGGTTTTTCAGCAATCGGATCTTTTCGGAGATATTTCTTACGGCTTGTATTTTGACGATTGCCAATTATGACGGTCGTGTCAGTGAATTCGTGTTGTTATGCGAAAATATATCCAAAACCTAATCGTTGCGTTTATAAACTGCCAACTATATTACACCTAAATAAAATCTTCATCTTAACTGAAGCAAATAGATGTTTGTATACTAACATGGTAGTTTTTAAATCATCCCCTGATCATTGCTATTTTATGGGGATTGCCTCGTTCCTACAAAATAACGGCGTCTTTAGTTAGTTTGTTGGGTGGTTTGAAAACTAGCCAAGTATCCAGATTAGCGCTAACTTATACATCGAAATTGTCGAATAAATCAATAGGGTATATCTATACCAAGAAACGGGCCTTTTGAAATATGTCTAAAAAGTTCTAGGATATTAAAATTGCCCTAATATACAATGCATTTACATATACAAACAACTTTTATCTTCAATTTTTTTTTATATTTTATAGGTTCTCATATAAGGTTTAATCCCATAATAAATGGCCCTATCGGTGCGTCAAGCTATTAGATGCGATTTTTTTCGTTTTAAGACTTTCTCGATAGGCAGACCCGTAATTTCATCAAGCAGCGCCTGTATATAAACAGATTCCGATTAAACCTGATTAATTTACTGTAGTGCAATAATAGATTGTAAACGAAATCGATATAATATAATGAATTATCTCTATTGGGACAAACGAAACAAAGACTAACACAATTGAAATTTCAGTTAATGAATCCACTGCATGTTACGATTTAGTTTCCAATAGTTGAACTAAATAATGGTTTTGCGTTTAAAGTTTAATTTGATACCATCGATCGAGCGCTTGATGCACAAGTAACCTTAATCAAAACGTTATTAATTCCAGTTTTGTTCCAAATTGAGATCGTTACCCTAAACTTAATGAATGAAACTTTAAGCCATCACTTTTGCTAAGATGTGAACTTGAGATTACGGTGGAACAGAGTTATGGCAAAGTAGCTTTATCTATTAGAGTTCTGATAGTGCCCGATGTTTATAAAAAAGTTTTGTTTTTGAACGCCAGTATAGTATGTTATGCGATAAGTGTTTAATAAAAGTGTGACTGAAGCAGTTTATCTACTTTTTATAAGAGTTTTTGATGATACGCAGGGCGCTTCATTCCTTGTTTAAAATAAAGGGAAGTCAACCATTTGGCAGACACCGCGCTACAAATAAAAAACGAAAATAGATAGAAAAATAAAATATTGCGGAAGTATCACTCTTATAAAAACACACTTTCTGTATATATTCCTATTTTTTAAAATGAGTAAAAGACAATTGAATTTTATAGACCTATTTACCAATTATCTTATAAATACTAACATTTTAAAAATAAACTGCGAATGAAATTATGGCCTTCTTTAAAAAAAATGTAGTTATTCATGCAACTCAAATAAACAACAACAAATAAGCGAGACACCTAAGACAAAACAAAAATACAATTTACATAGAAAGTGTTGAAAATGCGATCCAATACACGCATTTATCCTGCGCATTGAGGCTCTAATACGATGACGATGACGATTTCCTAGGTGTAGAATAATTCATTCAGATATCCCCAGATACAATAATCCCAAGGATTTAAGTCTGGAGAGCGAGGCCGCCAATGATCACCTCTTCCTAACCAACGGTTTTCGCACGTACGTTTTAAAAATGCTAGAGCACTATTATGCGTCTATTCTAGTTAACAGGGGTACGATTTCTAGTAAAGCACGTAATTCTTCTTGTAGAAAACCAAAATAAGACTCACCGGTTTATCTTAAAGGTTGGAAATATGGCCCAATTAAATGATCATCGATAATTCGCAACCAAACGTTAACTTCAAACTGATACTGATGTCTATATTCTGTTATTAAATGCGAATTATCTTCAGTCCATACATGCCTGTTCTGAACGTTTTGAATTACAAACTCTGATTTTGCTTTTAACTTGATTTCTTTCTTTTTTACTTTTAACCTTTAATGCGATCAGATGCTGAAAATGGAGTAGCTGCCCTAACCTCGGCAGAACTAACCTCTTCCCAGTCGTTGAGATGGTGTAACATCTATCTCTCACTACGTATTTAAATTGGTTATTGTTCAAAAGGAAGTAGAATTTGTCCTTCATGCAGAGGGCATCCATTAAGTTGAACTGGACGCTTCCTATCAACCACGGACATATATTAAACTCCACTTTGTTGTGAAGCCTTAATATAAGATTCTCTGTTTAAATGAGGGAAGTCTTCTCTCTGTTTGAAGAAGCATGGTTAACAGATGACATTGTTTCCTTAATTTTCTTCTGTCACAGGCAAGCTGTGTTCATTTCACAATTAGGCACGAAACAAGTTTGGGGAGTATTATTATTATTCTTCCAATTTAAAGCCTCATTCTTCTTGTCGCAGAGAAACATGTTCATGGCAAGAAGCAGAACGGTTTTTAAAATTTTAATCTGTCTTAAACTAGATCCAGTAGCCTCGGATTAGAAATTTTCTTTTGTAATTTGTTCTCCCTGACCAATCTTCAAGAAGTCGCCATACTTTAATTTACGGGGTACAAAATTGGTCAACCCTGTATCTCAGTGTAATGCAATCCATATCTCAAAAACGGTTTGTTAATAGACATAAAGTTAATATATATATTTTGCCTAAAAATCATCACTTTCCCATCTCGAAAAACCTCAGAACTCGAGTTTTCTTGTAATATTTCCTAAACAAGTGGAGCTATAGCAGAGAGATGACAATTTCAAGAACTAAATTTTAACACCATGTACCTCAAAAACGATATTTTACTAAGGCATATTTCATTGTTTTCACGAGTTTAATCTAAGATCGCTTAGTAAATTGTTCAGAAAGCCTATAATGTCTTATCGATCGAAGATCTTTGTAGTATATAAAAATGAATTCTTATTTAAATAACTGAATCAGACAAACAAATTTAACCCTGGTTTATTTTAATTAGAAATATTACTACTTATACCGTTTAAGTTGTTTACCTTTTATTATGATCCCTGTCATTGCAAATTGACATTTTATTACTATCTCGCATTAAGTCACGAAATATAGTTGTATCTTTTCCAGTATATGACCCTAAATAAGTATTATTTGATAAAGATTGCTGGACTCTTACGCAGTATCATGAGATATCTAAATTTGTAATAATAAACTATTTTCATTATTTTCATAGTTTTTTGCTGTTACACACATCAATTGTAGTGTAGAACTTTTATATAGAAGGTGTTTCAGAGTTCAATGCACCGGCCTATCAATCATATCAACCTAACAATTAAGTCATATTTTTAGTTTTATTTTTGATTCCATATTCTAAGAGAATATTTAATTTTTATTTTTGATTTTTATTTACAAATCTTCCGGATTCCTGCTGCCGTTGTTGATGAATCAACCGGCGGAGGGGGAATCAGAAGATCAGCAGATAGTATCTTATTAAAATCTTTATATTGAATTTTGAAATACCTCATTTGAGCTATTTCCAGTCGTCAACAGGTTGCAGTTTTCTCAAATAGTATAAACGGGATCTGGAAAGGACAATTTTTTCAGCACAAAATGTTCCTTCTTGCCTTAGCTATTTTTAGAAGCTCATAATTTTTTTGGCGAAAAAACTTTCCAGGAACGTCGCTGTGACGACCATGATGCCAGCGTTGGAGAATATATCTCCTCTTGCTTTTTAAAACTCAGCTCTGTCACGTTGATTGATCGGTCGTCATTCCCAATAAAGACTTTTGTCGCTTTTATATGAACGTTTAAGTGTAAATCGAGGCTGAACGCAGAGAGTTTTGCTCACATTTGGGCGGTTTTCGATACTTTCCACACCGAAATTCAAACTGTATTTATTCTCTTTTAATATTGATTGAACGCTTTGGAGTGTAGTTTCTATCATGACGTTGCTCTTTCAATATCCGCTTTATCCCCCACTTGAACATTATGTCTTTTATACAAATTTAGAGCCGATTTTGTTTAATAAAAGTAGAGTTTTCCTAGTTTTATTTTAGATTCACATCTTATGTATGTTTAGTTTTTTTGGTTTTTCATTTCCAGCCAACAGTTGGACATGAAATGAAATGAAATGAAATTTCTGTGCCAGTTTTAATGGATCGATTTCCAATTTTCAAATGGTAGAGTGTTCAGCAGAAGAAATTAAGCAGCTTTTAAAACTCCGCCGTGATTTTCTATTTGTGTGACATCTATTTGAGCAGATAGGTGAGCAAGTTTCAATGTTCTATTTACAAACCAAATTTTTGATTGTTGAAGAAGATTTAAATTACTTCTTCGTACAAAAATCAAAATTCGATTATTTTTTGGGCCATTGTCACTGAGCAGAAAAGGCTGAATGATCTATACTGGTAATCAGCTTGCATCTATTTGAATTTTCTAATTCCAAAAGAGAGCCTGGATGAAGTGGTTTTGTTTTCACTTCACGTCTGATACGCAAGATGATTTTTCGTAGAGCAGAGTTCATTAATAAACAGTACTGAGCAGCTTCTGAAACAGTAACAACTGTCCTACTTATGATTTGAATTGGTGTTTCCATTGTTTCTGCAACACGCCTCTTAAGGTTGGTTTTAGTTGCATCTACTTACCTAAAATAGGAGGCGGCGAGTTGTACTAGGACCCCTAATTTTACACCTAAATGGAGCTATCAGATTTGGTTCCTTATGAGGTTAGCTGTTGCTAAATATGTGATTATGTTATAAAAATGCTACTTGGAAAATATCAATTCATTAAGTTAATTATTTATTATATTAATGACACTTTCTTTTTTAAACCATTTTATTTCATTTTCATATAAAATTAATAATTCAAGAAATATTGAAATCCAGTCATATTCATATGAATTGTTTTTAGCATGTTAGCAGAGCGCTGTTTATTGAAAAATCAATAAAAAACCCAGCAAAGGAGCTCTTTTCGGATAAATTTAGATATATTTATTTAATAACATACGAATAACTATCATGCGTGGTAAATTTAAATGGTGTTTTGTGAAAAAGGAGTAACGCTATCCAATGCATGGTTAAATGCATGGCAAAATAAATTACTTACGTGTTTAAAAAATGGTTTGGAACAGGTATAAAGACATGGACTAAAATTTTGTTGACTAGTGATTGGTCTATTATAATATAGAATAAAAAAGAGCTTTAAATTTCTGAAAAACATCTATTTTCCAGTCCCGCTTTTGAGTAACATTTAACATGTAACATTTGGAACTTATCAACTAATTTTTTAACTAAGAGATAACAATTTTACAGAAAAATATTGAATGTCACCAGGTCTAGTAAATTTTTATTGAAATTATCTATTGATGCCCATCTATGCTCACTGCTTCAAACCTGTATTGTCTGTTCTGACTTGTCTCAGATTCTCCGTCGCTTGAATCCTGGGTCCACTTGTATAGTTGGACTAGCCTTCGAAATCCAGACTCATTCTTTGTCCTCTCTGAGTGTCCCTCTTTTCCTCTTCTAAGTGCCGATGATGTTTTGCACATTAGGTGTTTTTGTATAGTCAATGTCTATGATAATAATAATTAGAATAAACAAGCAAGACTCAATTATAGAAAGTTCATAAAATAAAAGAAAACATTAAATGCGGAACACGAATTAATTAATTATTCTTTAGAACTTCCTTACATTTAGGCTCTACACTGTAAAGTAAGTCGAAATTTGATTCAACATTTTAAATTATTCGTGATCTGGTAATCACGCTAGTCCTACTATTAAACTATAAAAATGGCATGAAATTAAAACATTGGGTAACAGAGGGTGATGGATGGTAATAATGGATGATAATATCCATATAACATTTAAATATTCTAAGCATTCATGTTGCACTGTTTTCAAACTGCAAGTATAATTTTTATAGATAAGCGGCCTACTTCCAATGTTGGGTACCTAGCTTACAAAGCCCCAATAAATGGTACTGCCTCTTGCAAAACACTTAAAACTTTATTCAAATCTCAAGTACAAAACAAAGTAGGACCAACCGACTCTAGGTCAAGTGGCCAAGGTTGTACACGAAATGAAGGTCGAAAGTCAATCGTTGCTGATCATTTACAATATAATAAACATATTCAATCCAACAATGGACTTGCTAATATTATAGATAAATATATATTCCTTATAAACGTCGTGCAAACATGTTGAACAGACTTCGACAGTTTTTAACGCAGTTGACCAATAATTTGTACTTGTTTGCTTGTTGTAGATGTGTGCACAATGAAGGGAAAATTGATATCAAACAAAAGCTGAGATCCTTGATATCACATTGCTAATAGTGACATCGTTGAGTATATAGTCGAATAGCATTAGATAATTTCGTTAAACATTTACTTTTAATACCACTAAGTTTCAGAGATCTTCCATCAGCAAGGCGTTTTGCAATTTGTTGTAGCATTTGGTTTGGTAATCTGTGCAAGTGAGGTAAGTTTAAGTCAAGCGAAGAAAATGAGAAGGAGTAAAGCACCTATTTATCGAGGGTCTGTTTGAAAAGTCACTCACAGTAGTCATTATCAAGTAGCTGGTGATAGTTTGTAAATGTATTTCTAGGTGGTCTAAGAAACAACAAAATCTAGTTTGTTTTTATATGATAATTTTTTTAACCCAGAACCTGGCGTTGACAAAATTAGACGGGCATCAGGGTTAAGAGACCGGACCGGGAATGGGAAAAAATATCCGGGCAAAGTTAAATAGCAACGAATGTAAAATATTCAAAGGCATTAACAAAACGGACCCTCGCCCAACGAACCCGATGAGAAATTACACTGCTAAGCCCGCTTCATCTAATTTTGTATTTTGAGTGACGTTTTAAGCGATTGGGGTCTTAATATGAAAAAGCAAGATTTAAGATATTAAAGGGTGTTAGCGCCGGATTTAGACATCATGTCGGTCGGCTATTTTTGAGTATTATTAAAGCGATCGTTCAAAAAGCATTCACGCTCCACATGCTGGCATAAATGGCTACACAGCCAGACTTCTTTAGGTAATGATATGAGAATTTTTAAGGGCGTCGTTTTAGATAAAATATTAGTTGTAGTTTTGCAAAAGCAAAAGTTGTCCAGGAAATTTCCATTCTATAAAAAAAAAACTACATCGCTCAAGTTATTTATAGGCATACCTACAAAAACAATTTACAGACACATATTTGCTTCTTAAAATTTACTGATTTCTGCGATGTGTTTTGCGAGTATATATAGTAAACTAATAGCCCTGAATTATGTACGCAACTGCACAGGGTTCGTGCACGTGACGTATATGAGCTGAAATAAAAATAAGTAACAAAACATTTAAGCATTAGCAAGATTGACTAAGCTCTGTGAACTAAAAATATATTTTTCTACTCCCTGCTCTGAAATACCCAATTATGCTTTGGTCAAACGAGCGGAAAGTGTCACATTAAGACGTCAGCGTCCCTAACCACTTCGGATGTTCGTGTTGTTTTGCTGAAACGTACCCAAAAACTAATGGTCGCAAAATAAAGTCCAGTGAGAGCACTTGTGCAGTTATCTTTATCTTATTCATTACTGGATGTCGTCATTTTGTTTGTCAGTTTTAAAATCCGTTTATAAAAATGGTAGGAATATAGCTAAGACATACGGATCGTTTTTGATTACGTCACTACACGTGACGTAACTGCACAACCGCTGACTGGAAGTATAGCATGCAACGCATTTATAAACTTCTTCAGATACTCGTCTATTAAACATTCGCTCCGCTTGTGCCAAATCAAAATGAATACAAAAATTTTTAAGGGTCTATTTATCAAAACAAGTCTATTTTTTCATACATACATGTGTCGTAACTTGTTTTGTATCGCGGTAAAGGCTATAAAATTACCGAGAAAGTTTTTAGCTGATTTTGACAGAATTTTGCAGGCTTATTTGTCGCTATAAGAGTCTTTATTTTGTAAAATTAACATACAAATACATGTATTTTTTTCACTGGAGTCCAACATGGTGTTCTAATTTTTGCTACTGGTGTTTAAAATACCCAATAAAACACGGGTAGTATTACTGGTTCTGCTTGGCATTGATCACGTCATTTACGTCACAGTGAATGTATCTGTAGTGTTTTACAAACATGTGACTATAATAAAAAATATATCATGCAACGCGTTAATAAATGTCTTTACATGCCCGCCTATTAAACACTTACAGTTCATAAAACTTGTTATAGAATATTATTAACTTCATACTATATAACATAATATAGTGGTCGGGATTTGGGAATATGTTGAGGAAATGCTGCCGTAAAATGCCACATTCAAACAAAACTGTCGAATTGACAAGCTGTCAGCGGTCATGTTGATTGTTTAAGGCTGCTGCATCTTATTGGTTCAACGCGAGATCTGGAACGACAAGTCTTGTTGGGTGGTCCTGTTTTTTCACACGTACCCGTATTATCAGTATAAGCAGAGAGTGTATACTGTGTGTTGTTGAAGTGGCATGAGGCGACAAATGACAAAAATACTTATTATAACAGCTTCAAAAATAAGATGCTTGTCGAATCATTATATGAAAAAAATTATTGTGTCTTTTAACACCTATAAATACTTTTTCTTTCAACACCGTTAGAAGTTCTTTCTTTTAACACTATCAATAACTACTCGAACATTCACTATTTTCAAAAAAGAACATAATTAAATGTTCTACAGAAATGATTCAACAAATCCCAGTTTTATTATTTAGTCTTTCCGCAGTGGCATCGAAAAACATACAAAGTTTGGTCGTGATTCTCTTAACCACATCAGCTACAAAAAACTTCAATTCATTACAGATTGTAAAAAAAAATCTATTAGAATAGTTTGTTCAATATCGGTGATAATCTCAAATCTCATTGATTCATAAACTGACAAATACTTTTATTGTATCTCCACAATCAAATTCTCTCACAAAATTTAATTTGCAACGAACAAATTACTTACAAGCACGTGCTTTGGCTTTTTAAGTACGTGTTTCGAATCACAGTGAGTGCGATAATTTTTTTAGAAATCTACACAAGTTAAAGTAGTGCCAGTATGAGCCGCCATAGTGTTGCCGTATATTTATCTTACAAATGTTAATGCTATTGAAAATGTTCCCATACTTTGGTGACAGGTGCAGCAGTAGGTAACTTTATTTATATTTTTATGCAAAAAGATCATCTAATATTTGACCTTACCATTTTTAGTTCAACATAAGGTAGTTAACAGGACCTTTAAATAATCTATTATTTAGGAACATAGTACAGTAAGTATTTCATTGAAATAATATTGAAATAAAAACATAGTTTCTACCGGAATATTTATAAACACACTACCAAAAGTCTTGGCCACCAAATATTTTGACTTTTAATGATTTACTTTACCAAAATATTCAAAAACCCATGATACATTTAAAAACTTCATTATATTTCTCACTTCACTTTTTTGCAATAAAACTTTGTAATGTCCTTTTGCCATGATTGAAAAAAAGCGAAACATGTTTTCTGGTCTAGCTTTGGGGAAAATGATCTACTTCCATTGAAAAGAGCGGCGAAATTTTCCCCCGTCCTTAAAATATAATAGTCTTGATACAAAATTATTAAATTTCTAAAAATAACCATTTTATGTTAAAAATAATGATTTCTGCGAAAAGCCAACCCATTTTAAGAATTCAAAATTCTTCTATATCTAGACTATCTTTTGTTAAATTGTTGTGTAATTCGGGGGAAGCGGGATTTTCGCCGCACTTTCGAATGGTAGCAGTTTTTCCCTAAAGCTAGACCCCAAAAAAATGTTTTTGACTCTTCTCCAAACTTGGAAAAAGGGCACTATAAAGTTGTATAAAAGATTCGCCAAAACCCATGAAATGAGAAATGTAATGAAGTTTTTAAATGTAATATTTGTTGCGTATTGTGATTCACTTACTTAGTACTACCTGGAACCATGAATTCTTCTTGCCATTACGTCTCTTTCACTATAAGCTGCAATATGTGAAGCCTCATCACTAACATTGTTCACATTTTCCAAGATAGCGAAATCTTCGTCATTGAGTTGTTTTGCAACATTCTGCATAATAAAGCAGCTCAATACAAGAGATGGTACTTTTTCTGTTTTTACTGGGATTTTGTGTTGAAGTACAGGAAATTGCTGCTTGAATTGACCAAAACACCTTTCTATTCTGACACGTTCTCGAGTCAAACATCCATTGTACGAATTTTCTCGCTGCAAATGTTCTGCAGTTGACGGAATCTTTATCCACACATTTGATTTTCTTATTAAAGCGTCTATTACTTTTGCAATTGTTAACGAAACTGTTGTTTGGTGCATTTCTATATCCTCATCCACGCGACATTGGAATCCCGGGTCACCAACGTAACGGAGAAAAATTCTTATCTCTACTTTCAAACTGATCTCTTAAAAAATGTCTTTCTTCTTTTTTGTTTAATCTACACTAAACTCGATAATCAACTTTTCGATCGTCCCTTTGAACCCTATAATTCTTTCATGCACGATCAACAGGCATAAATTTGGTCATTACTTACGAAATCGAATTTCCAACTGATTTGAGCATCCTAACGAGGTAATTTAAAAGTATTTAAGTAACTGCTTTATTTCTGTAGTATATGCTTAATTTAATTCATACGAAAATTGAAGAAGTTACTCACTGTTAAGTAGATACTTCGAAAAAGAGCAGGTGCCCTGTTGTTAAGCATTTCATTGATACCAAATGAAGAACTTACTCCAAAATTTTAAGTAGGAACTTAATTTTATTCATATCACCAATTTTTAGCTAGTTTTGTATAGTATGCCTTAAAATATATCGCGATGACTTTAGATGGACCCTTCCCCAAAAACTAATACCTTGTTAATGGGTGAGTCCAATAACCAATAAAATTCAGAGCAGCACATTTTAAAAACTGAAGATTTCTGGATTTGCATTCAAACTGAGAGTAAAATTGCATTAGATTTTTAATAAACACGTACTTATGGGAGAGGCACCCATGAGTGTGTGTTAGTGCAATTATTTTATTAAAACATTTATGAACAAGGCATGTTATGCAACGCCACAAAATGTTTGTACGTGCTTTTAGGGACACGCTGACTACCTAAGGGTTTAGAAGTCGTTTTTAATTTTTGTATATTCTTTTTTAAAAGTCGACACACGCGAACTCTTACCGCACGCGGTTGCTAAAAGTACAATTCCTGGATCTTAAAAATAAAAGGCTGTAATTTATGTTTTTATGACAGATAACAGTTTGATCCAACAAAAATTTATTTATTCCATAAAACAAACTTCAAAAGCCCATTAGAAACTTACTACAAAACAGTGTTTTGGATCAGGAAATTGTTTTTCTATTTAAAATAACCACACTATGCACTTCTGATATAAACTAAGAAATTAGTAAGTGGGCAATAATAATAACAATATATGGAAAATCAATTTTTAACAAGAAAATGTCAACAAGGAGGGTTGTGGTTTAGGACCGCTTGCATTAGATGGGACAAAATCCTGAAACCAGCCAATTTACATTTAGATCTTTGGAAAATAGACCTATGATAATGATGAATGCTCTAAGAAGAATTCAAACTGTGTTGCAATTGTGCGCGGGCGAATGGGGGGACGCTTTTTTCAGCCATGTAGAATTTGTTTATTTTATCATTAAGCTAATCAAGAATACTAAGTTTTTAGAGTTCAGAATATAAAGCAGTTATTAATTTTTATTTTGTTTAATTGCTTGTGGACACTTCAAATACCTCTAATTCCATGCTCAACTGTTTTTCTCATAGTATTGCATTTGTAAACGTTAGTTAAATTTGGAAGTGCTTAGTGCGAAACAATTTTAAAGTGGGGAAAAAAAGACCGATTTTTTGGAACGAAAGAATAGTGTTAAAAAATATTTGGGCTATATATCGAAAGAAGTTCGTTTAAAGAATCTGTTGACATTAGTGTATTTTACTTAAAAATATCTATCTATCGCAGTTTTTACTTTTTTCTATTCAACAGGGTATCCAAAATATGATACCACCTCAAAAAACACAAAATTTATATTTCACCCTGTATCTCGAGAACGAAACAAGCTGCGGCATTCAAAGCTTCACGAGAAACCCTGTAATTACAAGCAAATTGGGACACAATGTACCTATGATACTGTTAATTTGTCTTATTTACACACAGCCACACAATTCTAATCCCAACCCAACAGAAAATAACCGCAGTGACAATATCCGCTGACTTCTGTGCTTTTTTTGAGCAAAAAGGACCCGCAATGAATGCATAATCAAGTGGGGCTCTTATGGCTGCCGGCAATAGATTTCTGCGGATATTGTTTTTATTAAAATTTCAACAGTAAGCTCGCCGCCCGTTTCTTTTTGAGGAATTGTTGCAGGATTGTTTTCAGAATAAACCTGCCAGAATTGAAATAGTTTGCTCTCAGGCTGTTTCTCGACAGAAACGCTGGAAACCTATTCGGTAATAACGGGGTTTGTTTACCTTGAAGTCCGTCAACCTACCACGCATTTAAACGTTTTTGAGTGAAAATTGGTTTTACTTTTAGTAGACATAAAAACGACAGAATTTTTAACATATGGTTGCCCTCGGCTGGATGCTTGACTTGAGAGTGTTAAATAAACATTCGAATTTATTGGCTCGCGATAATTTGCATTTCATACTTTAATATTTAAATCCTTGGTTAATGCGTTTTACAAATGGAAATGATCAACTGCGGTGGTCCCTTGCCAAATTAATAATTTTCATAAATGGTTTAGTCTGTTTTCCTTACGAAGCGCCCATTACCCTAAATAATTTACAAGCGTTTATCAGTACAGGAAGGTATTTTTATTTTAGTATGTAGACACCTCGGAAATTTTAAAATCATCTGTGCTTTGCTGTTAGTGGTGTTCCAGTCATTATTTGTTACGTTTAGAGTGCGGGCTGAAAAAATCGACGACGGATTGGAAGATAGTAACGAACCAAAAAGAAAGTGTCATTTCAACATGTGCTGCAAGAGAATCGTTTTACGAGTATACGATGATAAAATTTATAAAATACTTATATCTTTATCTTTATTATCGAACAATTGCACATACTGTTTCCACTTATTTAAAATTTAAAAAATAGATATCAGTCAAAATTTATTATAACATTCCTGAGAGTAATCAGATTCCGTCACTTGAATCTTTGGTCGAATTACTGCCAGTCGCGAAACATTGAGCTGAATGTTGTGACATGTGATAAAGACACGGTGTTGTCGAAACAATTGTCATGTAAAAATCTATAATTTCGTGAAAATTTCAACTTTTAGTTCTTATTTATTTTGATAAATGGATTTTCATCAAGTAAAAGCCACCTCAGTTCAATTCTGATTCCTAATTTTGTTTAATATATATTTATTATTTATATAACTTCAATTATAAAGTACGCAACACAACAGAATATGTTCATATATTTTGTATTTCAATTTCCTTATTACTACCGATTTGATTTATTACTCCAAAAATGCCTAGAGCAGTTAAAAACGTTAATAGGATTGTTACAGTCATGGTCACTTATCGTGTGTCAAAGTATATAGGTTACATTGGAAACGTGTAGTCATAAAATGGGAAATTCCGTCCAGTTTTGCTTAAGTGGGGTCCTGCCTTTGTACAATAAATTATTGTCATTTTTGACAATCTGCTATATTAGGTGACATATTGCCCCTCATTCTTTTATGACTGTAGCGACTTTATAAGTAAATTTGTTTTTTATTGGCTGTTCACAGAAATTTCCGAATAACTGGACTTGGATTATTGCGGGAGCGAAAGACAGTAGGAACCTCCAAGAAATGTCGAGGCAGACCAGTAAAAATTTTTAACGAAGACACAAGGATCGCAATGTGAAAAAAGATTAGTTTTTTTTAATTGAATATAATTTTACCATTTTATGAAATCCGCCGTATAAGGTATAGCCGAAGAATACAGTGTGGTAGTAGTAATATAGAACTTAAACTATATTTGATCAAGCCATTAAGGAAGAGAACCAGAGGACAAGCGAGAAGCAGTCTAGCATGTCATTTAGAAGGGGAGAAAATGTGGGATCGTGATTAACTGATTAAATGAGAATTCCACAGATGACGAAGACCTTGAAGGTTACTTGATCCATCGGACATTTGACCCTTTAATTATAACGTCGAGAGGAGATGACAGTTCTTCAGTTATTCAATTCTAACATTCTGAAAGCCGGCCGAAGAAGCTGTAGGAAGAAGAATTTCAAACAAATCTACCAAATTAAACTTTAAACCATGGTTCCCAGAAGAGGTAAAATAACTGGCAAACGAAA
Source organism: Cylas formicarius (assembly GCF_029955315.1). NCBI lineage: Eukaryota > Metazoa > Arthropoda > Insecta > Coleoptera > Brentidae > Cylas > Cylas formicarius. The sequence goes on from NW_026844214.1 coordinate 22,168,412, forward strand.
AACGAAAAATGAAATAGAGATCGCACAACCTAACACATGATGAACACAATGTCGTAAAAAACAGAGTAAACCTCAAAAATTCAACATATTGAAATAGCACATTGGAAAAAGTTCTCGACTGACATGGAACATGATCTTTACCTTAAAGGAGGATTTGGAACATGCTAAGGAATAGGAAAAAACCAATTAATGAAGAAGTAAATGTAACAAAAATAACAACACACAATGACTGGAAACAATACTTTTGTCAACTCTACAGCCCTGACACTATTGCAATACACATTGAGAAAGAACACCTTAGCATCCCTCAGGAACCATGGACCATGTCTAACGAGACAATTGAACAAATCAAACTAAAAAACCACAAGTCTGCTGGAGCAAATGAAATATCTAACGATTTGCTGAAGTACGGAGCAGAGGAACTATCAAAGAAGCTGCACGTATTCTTTAACAAAATACCTAATGCCCACAAAGTACGAACTGAATGGAAGGAAAGCCTAACCATCCCAATATTTAAGAAAGAAAGCAGAAAAGACCCAGCAAACTATAGGGGAATCACGCTGTTAAGCTCAATACTGAAGTTATTCACCAAAATCCTGTCGGACGAAATATCTTCTCGTGGGTTCTGTGAAGAGCAACAAGATTTTAGAAAAAATAGTTCAACAATAGATTCAATCTTTACAATCAGGCAGATTGCTGAAAAGTCTATAGAATACAATAAAACAGCGTATATGTCTTTTGTAGATTTCATAAAAAGCATTTGACCGCGTAAGACTCCCTGATGTTGTGAGACTTTTCAAGAAAAAGAACGTGCACCCAGATTTAACAAAGATCGTAGTTGAGGTAAATATCGATAATATGACCCAAAATGCCATACTACCAAGGCAGCCTTAATAGCAGGGTACCTGCGAGAAGTAATATAGCGAGACAAACATATGACCTTAGAAGGTAAAACTTACATATATAAGACCTGTGTGAGACCCGTTATGACATACGGTGTAGAAACAAGAGCGGAAAACTCGACAACAAAAAGAATCAGCCGAACAGCAGAGATGAGAACTCTAAGATCTATAATAGGGGGACCACAAAAGAAGCGAAGGCATCAGAGGACTTTGCGGTGTGCTTGATATTATACGATGGTCCCGAAACAGAAGGCGTGAATGGAGAGATGAGATGAACGGATGGATGACCACAGACTGCTGAAAATTCCAAGAGATTGTCTCCCAAGATAAAGCAGACCTCCGGGACCTCTCTCTATACGATGGCGTGAGAGCTGGAGCTCATCTTCCCAGCTACGTCTCTGACTACAGAGTACAAAAGCATTATAAAAAAGAAGAAGAAGAAGAAGTTTTCGTTTATTCGTCCCTGCCTTATTATACCAAATCACGAGTTTTTCATGTTCCTCTGACCATTTACCAACGGCCGGGCACAAAATCTTGGGCACGTAGCTTTATATTTTAGATATTATGTCACTTCCAATGACCTTCCGCGTTCATCATTCCTTATTATAGATAGATAGGCGTCTTTTGGCGTTTTTATTATTCCTATTCGTTTACCTTGAGATTATATCGGGACGGGAGGACGGGAGACGTACAAGCCCAAAGCGCGAGTCGTTTAACCTAAAACAAAACGGGGTGTCTGATGCCCGAACGCCCGGCACGGACTTTTACAAATGGCATTTTTTGCGGCGCGATTTATTACGTCCGAACCCTTATCGCGGCGTTGCATAAATTTTTCGAACGACGATGTTTACAAGGAGAGTACTGGTAGCTATATTTCAAAATCCCAATGATATTTACTTATTTATGTATTGCTACCGGACGCTGAGATTAAACATACAACTCTGCATACAACTTAATGGAACTTAAAATTTATTTCGTCCAAAATACTAAAGTCACTAACGATTTGCACACATAACGTGTATATTTATTTCCGTCGATTATTCATGTTTGCGCGTTCTGGCTTCTCTTTTCAACTAACTGACTAGCGAGCGCGGCACCACTCCGCAGTAGGAATGACACATTCGAGCAGTCTTTCCAAGAATCCAATGTGATCTCGATCTGATGCCAGCAAAGTTACTGCTAAAAAAGTTTAAGATCATTACTATAGCTTCGCTAAAGGGGGTGTCAGTACATTAGCCCGTAGACTTTTTTGTGAATGTTATTAATTTTTTGTGCAAAAAAAAAAATAAAATAATACTTTTTAAAGATTTTAATAAGAAACTTACTCTTGTTCAAATTAAAAATATACAGGTTTTGGAGTTATTTAAAGAATGTATATATTATTTTAAGTAATTTTCATACGACTGAACGAACTGCTTCGGAGACTACTTAATGGTCAGAAACAACTATGAAACACGAATATTTTTAATTATTTTGAACTTAAAATAGGTTTTAACAATTTGAAAACAAAACAACAACGGATAACACAAAACAAACAAACAAAAATTGAATGTGTGGGTAAGGATTTTTATATTAGATGTTCCAACATTTCCATTACAAAATAGTAAACCAACAGCATTATAAAATTATTTTCAACCCTCGCTTGAGGTAATTCAATGGAATTTATGTCGCGTCAACGTATCTCAACTCAACGCATCAAAATCAAGAAGGCAATTCCTTAAACTGGGGCAATAATTTAAAATATAGGACGCAACGAGGAGAACATTCATCTTAAAATTATGTTGAAAATGCTTTTGACGATTAATATTTAGATTTTTATTTACCCAGAAATTACTATTATAATTATCAGACATACCTAGTCTAGTAAAAGTTGATTCTTTGGTAAAAAAGATATTTTGTGTCTCATTCTTGCTTACCATAATTCCCGAAAATCACTTTTCAAAAAACAACTTCAGGAAATGATTCTGTCCGAAATGCATACCATTAACGAAAGGAACCTAGTAATAACAATGACTGCAAGAAATAAAGGAAAGTTTTTCTCCAGCATCAATGTAAAATCGATCTCTGCTACTCTAAAATAACGTAACACTTACTTTTCCTTTATTAGCAACCCCAAAAAAATAGTCAATCGATGTATAATTTCCAAAAAGTTTATTACTCCCGTTATTACCATTGATGTACAAAAGTTTTAGAAAAAATAATGAAATTAATGAAACACAAGTTTGTATATTTATCGAGACGATCCTTCAAATGTTTGTAAGAAATGTTAAATAACGTACACATAAAAAAATAACCTACTTTTTTTCTGTATAAAGTAAGGTGAAATAACTTCCTCCAGGGGTAATTGTGCCAGAGGTATTTAACAGACAACTTGTAACATTTTTATGGTCTGTTTACTTGCCAGGACAATGATTCTTTAGGAATTTTTAGAGAAGTATATAGCTCGATATATCTGAAACGTGTATTTGTGCGCTGTGGTGCATTTCACACAAAAACAGCGACCATTTTGGACCCCCTCCCTACTTTACGTTAGAGAATATGTATTAAGAATACTCAGTGACATGGTATTTTGTTGTTTTAGTCTTGTGCAATTCTCTAACCATTAGTAATATAGTTTCCGAAAATATCGATGCCCAGGAATTCATGGTTAAAAAATATTTTTTGCAAACTCTTGAAGATTTTACGATCATTTTAGTTGCGACTTGTGGGATCTTAGCAATATTCTAGACTGAAACAAACTGATTAGTTTGAATTTGTATTTTTCTAAATTTGATCATTTTACTTATCAGCAGTTTAAATTTAATATTTGGGTCGTTTTAGCAAATAAATCACCTTTTTTCATTGCCGTAATAGGGAATATTTTTTGCAATTGATTTTTCATACAAATGTACAGAATACTATCACAAACAACAAATAAGAAACAGATAAGAAAAAAGAATACATTTTTATTGATTTTTGAATATAATTTCTCTATAATCGGAGAGAGACCTGTGTATAAAGACAATTGTTATAATGTTCGTTTTCATGTAAACATACTGACCATCAAATTTGTTGTAAAGTTATGACTCAGTTACTCTATCATTGTGCACATTTTCTATGTTAAATTTTCAAATGAATGTTAATTCTGACTTCTGCGTGTGCCTTCAAATTTGAAACGTGCAATGTGCCGGAAGTTCTAAATAACAGTTTTGTTTAATCGTAAGCGGCTTAAAACATGAAATAAGATTATTTTAAACAAGTTTAGCTAGCACGCCGGCGGCTCCTTAAAATAAGGGATTGAAGTTTTCACGCCGTATCCCCGAGCCTTAACGCGAAAGACTTTGGAAATTAATTAGGAAATTTTAATTTCGCAATTGCGAATTTTACGAGAGGCGTTATTTCCAAGGTTTAATCAATTATTATTGTATTGCCATTTAAAATTTCGTAAAGTCGAAAGGCAGAGACAATATATATTTTTTTAATTAAAAGCAGATAATAATAAGATTTTTTAATAAAGACTTTAAACATGATAAGTGGGTAGTGAAGAAAAGAACAGAAAAAAGCTTGCAGGAAGGAAGTGACTTCCGGTCAGGAAAATGGTATATAGACAATATTTTTGTAATGCAACACTTTTTACAATATACATTGCAGCTCTGAACAACGGCCCTATCAATAAATTATAGCTTGCAAGGAAGAGGACGCAACAAGATATTTAAAAAGAACACGTAAAAACCTCGGAAAATGTACTTTCATTGACAAAGGCACAACAAAAAAGGATATTAAAATTAGAATACTGTAAGGAAAGAAATCAATTCTCTATTATGGTTCAAAGGCATAAGAGCGGACGCAAAGGTAAAAGTGGTAGGTTGTAGAACAATAAGAAAAGACAGCGGAAATGGGTTTCCTTAGAACAGCCTTAAAAACATCAATATTAGAACATGTTAGAAGTGAGGAAATAGGTCGAAAAACAGGGAGAGTGGACAAAATTGAAACAAACTAATTCTTATCGTATGGAAATGTACAGAAAAAGAAGAATGAAAGACTGAGTCTGAGATGCGAAATTTGGCAAGGTCGCCCATATTTGACTTTTGGCCTGCATATACAGCTCTTATCTTAGATATAATAAAATATTTATAAATGCTGTTAGAACAAGAACAATAAAAACCATAAGGTAAAGTAAATTAGGAAGAAAAATATTAATAAACTCGGCACTAATAACATCCCGACTAATAATTTTTATTTTATTAGGGTAACGGTTAAATTTCGAACTTATAGCACCTAAATTATTACACTGGTCCGCTGGTTGTTGAAATCAGTGTTTCCCAAACAAATAAAGCTTTTGTTTAAGTTTAACAATAAAAAATGTCCGTAAATTCCGCCTTGTTTAGCACAGGCATTCACATTTAACGATTTATTTTTTCAAAACCAGCTCAAGAATTATCCCCTTCAGTATTGATATACAATTAAGGAACGCCCTGTGTTACCTTATTGCTTTTTGATTAAGTGTCAGGTAAGTGAAATGTCTTACTCCGAATATAACTTATTAGCCGATTAAGAATCTTCGGTAGGTTTCATATTCTTCATAAATTACTTTTAAATTCCATGCATAGATTATAATTTGCAACTTCTTTTAAACTTTTTGGAGTGAGACAAAAAAGTTCCATTCTAATATTGTTGGCAAAAAGCATAAATAAAAGTAAAAATAAAACGGCTGTGAGACAAATATAACAATATCAAATCAAACAGCCTCTCTAAAGTTTCATCAAAGGTAACGTAATGGGATTTGCCGAAGGCATACGAAAAACACAATGCAAACAAAGATAACACCAAATTTATATGAAATTTTTAATAATGTAAGCTCTTTGTCACACGATATGAAAGAGACGCTTATATTAACTTAAGGTAGACTTTTCGATATAATTGCTTCTCATTTTAAGTGAGTGATATCAGCGGGATGAACTAATTCATGTTTGCAAGCCCTTTTTTTGTTAAAATGAAGATCAGATAGTTTAATCAAAAAATTACATATTATGGAACAAGTTTTGTAATCGCTATTTCGGCACTAGCGGAGCGATTGCTTAATAAACGAGTGACTAAGAAAGTTTATCGAGTTAAATATTATACTTTTATATTTATTATTTTATATTTCTTGAAAACATATATGCCATGTCAAACCCGTGACTAAAGTACCGAAAAAGCTCGGAATCGTAGATTTCGAAAATGACTTCTGAAAATGGCACTTCTGTACGCTTCATCAATGGATAATTGGCTAATTGGCAATAAATTCTAATCAATTTTTCATTAATATCTTTAATAAAAGCGCCACATTTCAAGGAATCTGGATAACGGTTATTTAAGATATTGATAATAAAATTTGTTCCAATTATAAACATGCAATAAATTGGTTTTTATATTTTTTTTTCTCAAAAACGAAACAAAATATGAAAAAATGCCCAGACAAAAAAGTTTGACACTTCTCGTACCCATGTACCCAATACCTCAAGGGTGATTAAAAACGTACTACTGTCTACTACGTCACCGTGAACAACTCCTTGATAAAATCATTCTACCATTAGACATTTGGTCTCATCCGACCTGGGTAGGGACGTAGAAGGGATATCCCAACTGCCGAAGTAATATTAACACGTTAAATAATAAATAATTGAATGAAATTAATTTAATTTAAATCATTTATATGGAAGGGGCCACTAGCATCGTCTACCATGTGCAACGCTTCCAGGATTCAACATTAACTAGTAATTTTTAGAACCAATGCAAATCGCTAACGCAACGAACGAAACAACAAAACCTAAAAAAACATATAATAGCATCAGCTGTTTTTGAACATTATCATGAGACGGGTTTCCCTTTGATAGAATTAAAGTAATTGTATGAAACCCAGTGTTCTATCAAAGAGAAATACGACAATCCATTGAAATCGTTAACCCCTCCTCGTCCACATCTTATTCACTTGACCCAGCCTCCTTCCAGTACTTAATAGTGTCTAGCATCCTACCAGCAGGACTTTTCGTCCTGCCGGGGGATCGGTTGTTACTAGAGTCATTCGATCAGAATAACTGAAGATATTGTCTTGGTGTTACGCTACAGACAATTTGCTATTATATAAGAATGATGTTTTGGCCTAACTCGTAACTCATAAACTTCGATAGTTGACTACCATAATATACTGAATTTGACTGTCTAGGCGAATGCAGATTGCTGCTCTATTTTCGAATATGTTTTCATGCTTGGTAAGGCTCCTGCAGCTTAAGAATTGCAGAGTGGGTACTGTTTTTTGTTACGCTTAAGAATCAGGACCGAAGAATGTACGTGCCAAGCTTTACATCAATCATGGTTTTCACTTTCATTAATTATTACTGAAATTTTGCTCTTTCTTGTCCTCGACTGATTATTTAACGAAGGCGTGCCTATTCTTTCACCTGCAGATAAGTGAAAATATGAGACATATATCGTTCTTCATTCGAGCTGCAACATTACTCTTACTGCAGCAAACCATTTTTTTCTTTTTCGCTAAATTTATCGGTACATCAAAAATAGTATATTATGCAACAAGTATGGTAAACAGCATTTGAGTCACGAATGTATTGGGCACGAGCGCAGCGATTGTTGAATAAACGAATGACTTAAAAAGTTATCTTTAATTTTCTTTATTTGATTTCACGTTCACATAAAAAAATAGGCAGATATTATAATAGTGTTATCGCGCAGCTCTATGACATCAAAATACGATCCGTCATAACAATTAGTACGTCCTTTTTAACCTTAATACGAATTTTTCAACCGTAATAGTATATTATGCTACAAGTGCGGTAAACGGCATTTAACTCACGAGCAGAACGAGTGTTTAATAAACGAGTGACTTGAAAAGCTTTCCAAAAGTGTTGCATACTGTACTTTTTTTACGAGCGTTATTTTGTTGGTACATTTGTGCAAGACAACACTAATACATTCGCTGATATGACAGAAATGACAAACGTTAAAATTCATGGCGTGCGGTAAAATCTCCGAAAACATCCGATTGCTTCCAATCATCCGTGCTATAATATCCCGGAAATGTCCGAAGTGACTCAGATATGTGAGATACTCCAGAGAGGAGTAGAAAAATACTCTTATAATTTATCGAAAAACTATTTACACAACAGCCGAGAACAATATCACTCTTTTTAACTTAGTTTTAGACGAAATTCGGGCCTTTTATTTGACATATGCATAACGCTATCTTTATAAATTGTCTAAATCAATACCGTCTTGTTCACTATTTTTCATACACGACAGTCAAATGGCATTCTAGAACATCCCTGAGAACCAGCTCCGAATACGAATGTTTTATTCGAATGGAAAGCATTGGCAACATCGCGTGTACTTAATATGTGCTTAACCTAACCAAAGGGACCGAGAATGGCTCGGTTGGTAAGGTGTTAGACCGGCCGGAGGTTATGGGTTCGATTCCCACCGGGTGCCTTGGATCTTGTAATGTTAAAAAAAAGGTTTGTAAGTTATAACTTGGTTGTAAGGTGGCCGAATTGCCTTATGAATCAGTGGGCAAATAAAGCGTAATTTAAAAAAAAAACTAACCAACATTTGTTTCATTTTTCGCATTCATCATGGTTTTTCGTGTAAAAAATTATGATAGTGATTTGAAATAAACCAAAATAGGGAGTCAAGAAAAAGCATAGGAACAAAAAAGGCGTTAGTCCAATTTATAAAGGATCAGCCTGATATCAAAAATTCCAATTAAATTTATAACGGATCTAACCTGTAATAGTGGCAATCTTAATTTTAAAATTATCAACGCAGTCGACCCGACCGAACCGTCGCACGCAAGTCGATTAGCAAAGCAAAAAAAAAGAAATCTGAAGTAAATAAAATATCGGAGAGCATGGAAACAAAATCGTACCCGTAATTGACTGCCTTATTTACTTCGGTCCTCGCCATATTTCTCCAAACTCGACGTATTTCCTTTGAAATCCATTAAGTCGCTTGGTCGTTTAACAACGCGACAATTCCTCAGACCTGACAGGCTCAAGTAGAAAGAAAGATTTCCATTTGTTAATCAGAAAATTTGGTACAGGTGTTCGGTACCCTCTTTTAATATCTTAATTTAGCCACCCCAGTTACGCGGCGCGGCTTTTGCGTCGGGTTTTATAATTGCGAGAGGCCTTTTTAAAATTTAATAACGGTTTTTTAGCGACGCCGACGTGGAAAGATCAACTTGCTACTTTGCAAATAAATTCTCAATCTTGAATGGAAAATTCAATTAAAGAGATACTATACCTATTGCTTACTAAATGACTATTACAATCTTTAAAGAAACTTCCACATGCTTCATCATGGCTTAATAAATCGAACTTACTGACGTTTCGTCAATCATGCTGTTGGCTTCTTCGGAGCTTAGCGGAAACTGGTTTGCAATTTACTCTGGACCTACTTATAATACTGTTTGAGGAGTCAAAGGGGGACATAAACATTGTCTCGGATGACTGATTCCCATATTTGTAAAAGGTCCAGATTCTTTGCTTGTTTAGAGATTTCTATTTTCGCGTTTGATACTCCAAGATTATACAGCATTCTATGCATATGCGGCAGAGAATACATTTCAGAGACAGGATGACAAATATCAACTAGGTAAAGAGAACATGGAATAGCCTTGAGACCACTACAAATAAACTCATCATCAGTTGGCAAATCTTATTCGTCCAAACTAAAATTCTGGCATTTAATTAGTTCTCCTACGAAAGAAGTGGAGTGGTTTCCCTGCACATTATGTTTTTCGGTATTTCTTGATCTTCACTTCTAGAAGTTTCTTTGCCACTCCTATATAAGAACTCTCTAAGATATCTCATAAATGCCGCTTTTCGTGTCCCTCTGATCGGCAGGTTTGGTTTTCGTGAGGTAGCTTCTTAGAGCATTTTTCGAGATGACTTACTAGTGTCTGACAGTTTCTATGTTGTAATGTCCCTCTACCCTTTATATCTATGATATTAAGCGAGGATTGACTATGTTTTTCTGCAGTTTGTATTTGCGTTGTCTGGTTTCTACCTCTTTCCAGAACTTTATTTGCAAGCTTTAATGGATATCTGTTTTGAACTACATAAGAGTAGAACTGTGTCCTGTTTATGTATTTTTGATGGTGCAGTGTCTGTAGGTTTGCGATATACTGAATTCAGAATGGTGTTATCGCCTCTGTGGATTAAACAGAAAAACAGAAACAGAAAATCTTATAGTTCTTCATTCCATGTAAATAGTGGCAACTACTGTACAAAAAAAATTGGTAGTACATTGTTTGGCTGACGAACTGCTCTTTTTTTGGAAAGTAAGAACTATTCCATTATAGCTTTCTTGGTTAGGGGTAGGGTAAGATCTCCTTCTTTCTATACACCCACAAAGTTTTGCTAGTTCTCTAGGCCAAACACCGCGTATAGTAAATAGTTATGCCAATAAAGCTGTTTAGATTTATTTTTATCAGAACCTCTGGGCTACTAAAAACGTTTATGACAAATTATTTTGAGAAGGTACATTTACTTACATTACATATTTTTGTTTTCGCTTTTCTATTCTAAATAAATAATTTTATTATTTAAAAATGTCAATAAAAAACTTAAAAAAAAATTTTTATCTAAATTTGCCCTAAATGGATACTGATTGCCCAAAAATTTATTCAAGAGAGTACAAATATTAAAGCAAACTAATACTGATTTTCGCTGATTTTCACTCATTTGGTCTACATAATGTCTACAACTTTAGTACAACTTTTTTGCTGGTAAAATTGGAAATAAATGTACTAGGAAGTACTTACTCAACTGAATGAATTTCATTTTTCTAAAATATATAATTTTGCTAGCTTCAGAGCATTGTACATCTAAATTCCCAACTACCATCAGAGAGTTGACGATCCTATTTTTATAACAACTCGGCTTGAAAAAAAAAACTGCGAATGCCGATCCCTTTCTTGCCCTTTTTGTGAAATTGACATTAAGGTATTTTTTAATTTTCTGAAAGCAATTTTTGTTAGATATGGCGCGGCGTAAACCAATCGGCAAAACTGTGGCGTATATTTCAGCCGGGAGCCTCTGGAAACCATTTCGACTTATTACCCAGCCGGATTTTTTGTTTTCACTCTGATTTTACCCCACGACGTAATCACTCAGTGTCTACAAAAATAATCCGCAACATTTAGGAACACCGCCTTTAAAACTCGCAAGGCAATAAATAGCGAGACTTCACTTATTATTTTTTCAAAACGAATTATTGTCAATTAACAAAATAAGAACCCAGGGCTAACAAGAATAATTACGCAACTGCTTTTAATTTAATTTATAGTATTATCTAACTAAATTGTCAACTTACGCATAGTTTGTCTCAAAGTATATCGTGCTAGCTTTTAAGCTCAGAGCATTTAACATCATATTATGAAACAAGTTTGATAAAACGATTTTATTCGCCAGTGCTTAATAAACGAGTGACTTGAAAAGTATCAACGTGTTGCATACTATACTTTTTGTACGACCATTAGTTTTTCGGTAGATTCCCAGTTTGAACGTGAAATTACTAAACCAAACCAACCAAAACTGTATTACCTATATTATAGGGCCATACAGACGCGCATTCAAAAGCGCGGATGCAAAAACGTAAACTACGTCTGCGTACAGGTAGTTTTGTTGATTGTATGAACTAACACGTAATTAAACTAAGACATAAATTTTGTTTCTTCTGGATACATATTAACATTTTTCACCGCGCATACAAAACTATTTTTACAAAACCTCTACAGCACCTAAATGGAGAATTCTACAAAGGTAATGGTGACAAAATTTTAGTCCCATATGATTATTTGTAAATAATTGGTTTCTGTTACCTTTATAAATATATTGTATAATTGTAAAGAATACTGTTTTCGTTACCGCACTAAAACCTACTAACAGTGTTTACCAAACAGCAACCATAAACGGTGTTTTTTCCCTTCACCTTTTCATTTGTTTATAATACATTTTATTTCGCATCCTTGTCATTGTATTGTACTTTTACTCTAAAGTGGACACCAATGTATTTTTAGTTTGAAATTAGTAGGAAGTTTTCGTATTAAATATTCATAACAAGTCGAAAACTCTACTTACACACAAAACACTTAATTTAATTCACAGTTTACCCCTGCTTAAAGTGAAGCGCTCTCGTTTGGAGCACCTTAAATCCCAATTTTGGTTTTTACATTTTAATTGCAAAATAAATTTCAAGGTTTTTACTTGAAATCTGAAAATTTCTTTTGCAATTAAAATGCATTTACATTAACATTTTCCTTTTTTTGAAACTTACAAAACTTACCTAGGTGTCTTATAGCACTATTGTTCTTGCAATTAAATTTAACCACTATAAAACTAAAAGTAACAGGAAAAACAATTGAAAACTATTAGTATCCAGATGTCAAATGCGAATTATACAACCATAACCGCGGGAGTCCAAGTTTCGCATACTAGTTGTAAAATATTTATTGGGTTTTATTAGGTGCTTCAAGATTTTTTCGCTAATTTAACTAACCCTTCAGGTTTTATCATTTTCGAAGTGTACTTTCTATTCTAGGACGCACTGTATATTGGATTACATACATTTTTTCTTCTTGTTTTATTTTTTTCCCATCCAGTCCATATGATTCGAGAGTGCCAAACAAACTTCCTCCAGGTCATGCGAAAATCACTCTGTATTTGTTGCGTCTACCTGTGACATTTTAATAGACAAGCAAGGGCCAGTAAATGTAACAGTTAAAACGTACAATAAATAAAAGAAATTCGCGTAAATGTGTTATTAATTATTGAATAGTCGGCCATTATATATTTAGATTCAATAACATTATCCAAACAAAAAAATAAAATGTAACTTATATTCTCATTCTCATAGAATATGTCAACACGAAGTGAGAGGTTTGGTCTATATTTCAAGTTATAAAACGACACCTTTAATTAAAGTACGAATAAACAAAAACTCTGAAAGAACGTCAACAAATTTACTTCCATTTCAACCGAGTGGCCGGATTTATACGCATTGCAGACGAGATGTAATAAAATTTTGGCAACATGCTGTTAAAAGTGTCGGCCTTTTTTTCCAAGGCCCCTAACAATATTTTAAATTAATGTATGCTAAGTAAAAAGTACGATTTTGGTAATTAATGACACTGAATGACTATAAAAGTAGTTTTAAATAAAATCGGACTGCAGTGCTATAACATCGGTGATACCTCAGAATTCTATTGGACCAACACTGTACTGTATAAGCTGTACAGCTGTATAACAGAGTTTCTAGTAGGCTCGTCTAGGCTCCTAGATATCAATTCCTTATCTGGTTAACTTACGTCATGCTCGGGGCACAAAATATCAAAACCTCGACAACAAAATAGGAAAAAATTGGTTTCTTAGATATATGTGCAAATAATATTTCGCTAATTACTGTGATTAGGTCACAATCTCAATATATACAGTTACTAGTATTGTTACTAGAGAAATCAACACTATATATCTCACCAAAACTGACGTTATATTGTAGGAACGCCATCAAGCAAATATATTCGTAGCCGAAGTACCAGTTTTAATTTATCACACCAAATAAAATACTTTCTTTCGTGTCGCCTTCGCCGAACCATTGAAACAAACAGGGCATGTGTATAAATCTACTTTGAACGAAATCAAATCAAACTCTTTTGCGGGACCTCAGCAAATTGCGAGTTTTCCAACGGGTCACTCTGTCGTCTCCAGTAAAATGTCCCCCGGGAGTTGTGGTGTTAAAAGCACTCGCACACATAGACCGTAAACGAGAACAATTTCCGGTTATATAATGCTGACCAGGGCTGCTCCGCTTCGTATTTTAAAAGTCCTTTTGACGAACTTTTACCATAATCCACTTTTTTCCCTATTCTACCAACGTCGTACGTGTTACAGCATAAAAAGTTGGGCCCATGAAGTTTATATATATTTATTGTTTGTGTCAATCCATAATATCTTACAAGTAGAATCAAAGAGTTCACACAATCTAAAGAGAGGAAGCCACGTAAATTACCAAACTGAAAAACTTCATCCAACTATGTTTTGAGAAAATAACATTTATTTCTAATACATAGAAGATAAACGACATGTAGCAATTTGACTTTGACTTCTGAGGGATCTAAAAAAATGTCAGCACGGCAGTGTTGTCGTTTGTTTGTTTTTTTTTTATTTTGCTACATTGCAGTTGCATTACCCTAGTTCCAGATCTTCTTCGGTCTTCCCCTTTTTCTCCTTTGAGACGGCACCAAGTTTACCCTGTCATCTTGTATTCGGTGAACATGACCATACCATCCTAGGCATTTAGCTCCAACTGTTCATGAAGGATGTAGTCACTCCCATTCTATTTTTGATATCCTGATTCCGTACGTGGTCTTGTAAAGTTATTCTACACCATTGCCTCCAATGCCTTTAATTTATCCTTTTGTATTCGATGTTCCAACATTTTCACTCTCATTGTCACACTCTCCACTATGGTTTTGTAAATTCACCTCTTCACGTTTGCCCTGACCCGAGGACTCCAGAAAACACCATTTAATTATTTAGTAATGGCACATCCTTGACCTATTCGTTTTTTTAATTTTGATCGCACTTGAACGAGATTTAGTGAATGTTCCCCATTCTAACTCCACTGTCAAGTTTTAGATCTCTGTTTTTGTCGTTTATGACCATGTACTCTGTCTTAGTCTTCTTTCTAACTTGCGGATCATGTATTAAATATCCCTGTTCTTACCAAGTAATGATCGGTACCACATTCAGTACCCCTCAGTACTCCAATAGATGAAATCTGAGCGTGGTTGATTGTGCTATTTATCTAACCTACAATGGTGTTGTACAACTTGTACTGCTGGCAGACTTGTTTAGTCCGAAGCCATTGTCATTCGCACTTACTCTTTCAAATGGTCCAACCACAGAGTAGTCCTCTTCAGATCTTGTATGGATAATAAAATCTTCCAAGAGTACAATTTTTTTCTAATTTCCTACTTGATCTAAAATTTGTGACAAGCCTTGTTTACATTCATCTTTTACTGCAACTCGGTCCTCATTTGTCTGCACATATACAGCAATAACCACCACGTCATAACCTTTTAGTTTTATTCCGGCTTTTAGTTTCCGGAAATAATTCTGTTTGTTTACTGCGTACACCCATATTAATATGATCCGTTCTGCTTTCCCCTACTGAGATTTTTTGCGTGTGGTGATTTTTACAATAGCAGGGGTGCAGGCAAGGTTTTCTTCCTCTGGACCGAATATCTTACTGGACATGCGAGATAACAATAATAATAATAATAATAAGAAGAAGAATAAGAATAATAATAATAATAATAATAATAATAATAATAATAATAATAAAGGGCCTTTATTCGGTTTCGAAAGAGATATCTTACAAAACATCCAACGGCGGCATCCAACATAGTTGCTCTCATGCAACCCAGTAAAACGAGACTATAACACTATTTATAAAATAAAATATAGCACATAAATTACATAGACATTAATTCAAAATGGTAGAGTTAATTTGTGAAAAAAACATTTTTAATAATTTTAACACTGTTAGAGTGAATTCAAAAAAGAAATACATATATACAATTTAATAATTACTAGTTTTATGATAGTATGTAGTATGATGATGTACTATGAAAAATGTATCGTTTCTGTTTGAATGAGGTTAGTGAGGTGATTGATCTCAGTTGAAGAGGGAGTTTGTTGTAAGCCTTGATAGCATTATACGCCCCCTACGGCGAGTATTAACCGAAGCAATATCTCTGATCCACGAGTAAGTTTGTCAAAAAGATACGTCGAACGTTAGAGAGATATTACTTTTTAATTAAGACTAAAAGCTGCGATTTAAAACGTTGGTCTAATGTTAACCAGGCTCTAGGCTAGTAGAGATGTGATCAAATTTACGAATGTTGTATGAGAATCCGAGACAGGCAGTCTGAAGACGCTGAAGACTAACTTTGTCCTT
Source organism: Cylas formicarius (assembly GCF_029955315.1). Taxonomy (NCBI): domain Eukaryota; kingdom Metazoa; phylum Arthropoda; class Insecta; order Coleoptera; family Brentidae; genus Cylas; species Cylas formicarius. Next base: position 22,184,308 of record NW_026844214.1, read on the forward strand.
TTGAAGTAGGCAGGCCAGTAAACAGTATCAAATTGAGGAGAGAATTAAGGAATCGGTAAGTTTTATCTTAATTGTTGTGTCCAGAATATCTTTATTACAGTAGAGAATCCGAAGCTTCTAAAACGATTTCTGGATCAATGAAGCTACGTGACCTTCAAAACGTAGATTATTATCCAAATGCGCACCCAGACTTTTCGGCAACTGGCCGTAAGAGAAGGTCATTTAAGTAAATTTTGGCAGCGTCTAAATAATTATTTTTCCTGTGTCTTTACCAAAAATTATAAGTTGCGTCTTATTTTCTTTAAGTAACAGACCATGCTACTACTAATACTACCCTGTGCCACACCCTTGCGAATATTTACATAATTGGAATAGCTATTATTGAAGAATACTGTTTGACACCGATCAGCAAAATAACAACTTTTTCTAGCACTTTAGATATAGTAGGCAGAATGCTAATTGAGAAACATCATGCGGTTGAGAGGTTTTAGGGACAGGAATGACGTTAGCGTATTTCCAGGGTTTAGGGAATTTGTTAGTAGACAAGCACACAAGCAAAGGTTGGGGAATAACGTATAATATCATCTTCCTATCAATCCCATCCCCACGGAATCAGTTATAATTTGATATATTGTTATTCCTGCTTCGTTAGGGTTAACACTTTAAAACCAAAGTTTTTCTTGATTTAAAGTGTTATTGTTGTTGTAGAACTGGTTAATTAAATTATTATTTAACTCTGTTTGGGTGGTATTATTATAAAAGTATTGATTAAGTATTTAGTGAAGTGACGGGAGAAGTTTTTTTATCATTATTTTTAAGTTTTTCGTGAGCCAAAGAGCTGGCGGTTTTGTTATCTTCGCTGTTTTCAAAGGAGCAAGCCAGCTGAACACCTCCAGTAAGTTAGTATTAAAAAACACCATTTTATCAACGTCAGTTAGTTCGAATACTTCATCCAAATTGATATTGTTTAAATCAAATTGAAAATGTTCGTAACAAAAATTTTAGATTTAGGTATCTTCAATTTGCAGTGTACTATATGATGGTCAGAGATGCCCTCCATCTTAAATACCCCGGACTCTATCACGATATTCGGGAAGGTACTGACAATTAAGTCAATGAGAGTCAAGGTACTATGACTAACCCTGGTAGGTTCCCGAATATGTTAAAAAAGACCACACTTGCTCAAAAAATTGGAAAAAATAGCAGAACTATTATTAAAATTCACTCCAAGAAGGTCAACGTTAAAGTCACCTCCAAATATAACACAATCATATTCAGGAATTAATGGCACTAAGGTTATTTCAAGTGACTGCAGACAGTCATTCAGATTCAAGTGGGGAGGTCTGTAAACAAACAAGCCCTCCTAACAGCAATATTAATAGATATCCACATTTGTTCAAGCGCTACATTGTTATGGACGATATCATCAAGAACTTTCTGTTTTAAATTCTTTCTAATGTAAAAAGCCACACCACCCCCTCTACCATCACTATCACACCTTAACAATTTAAATTTTTCAATATTAAATGGTACACTAGAAATATTAGAGCTAAGCGAAGTTTCGGATAAACCAATAATGTCTAAAGACAGATCATTAATTGTTGAGGAAAAAAGATCAAAAGAAGTACGTAGAGACCGAACATTAAAATATTACGTAACTTAAAAACAAACCATAAACAAGTTCCCAAACCAAAAACCATACTGTTTATTATTCATAACTTTACCAGTCTTATTTTAGATCGTCCTCCGTTGAAATTAGATCTTTCACGTGTCTGGCAACTCCAGTGGTATATTTTTCCTCCAGATGTCCAGACCTTAGCTTTACCAAACTTCTTTTTTGCCAACATTAGCAAGTCATACATGATTTTGGTGAGATCCTCAAAGATGGAATAACCAGTATTTTTAAGTGATCTTTTGGCGGTGAAAATAGCATTTATTTTCCACCCATGGACGAAAGTACCCACCAAAATACGAGGTTTATCCCCGCCGCCTTGCCCTATTCTAAAGGCGCAATCCAAGTTTTCCTTGCTACCAGAAACTCCTAGTTTATCATTCAGAAACAACACAAGGACTTCAACTGATTTGATCATCTGACTATTTTGGTCGACTGCAGCCTTTAAGTTACACAAGTCCATAGAATTGTTTCCAACCGTAAGTTGACGAGATTTCAAGCTATCACTCAAATTCGAAAGTTGCTTGCAGAAGTTAGTACAGACTTTAGAAATCAATTTCTCCATATCATCTCCAGGTTCAGCCTCACTAGAAGATGCGTTACGGGTGTTTGATCCTCCAGCCATAGTTACCATTTTATTGACACGAATGGACTAGCACAGTAAGTTTGAGGTTAGATGATGTTTTACTTGAAATAACTTCCAAACACAAACAGTCTTCAACAAGAAGTATGTAAGGATGAAGATATGAGTACACAGGCACACCGTGGGGTATTTGCAATAAATTATCGAAACAAAATACCACTAAACTGGATTAAAAATATGGAGCCGACAAACACAGACTACGCACACATGCCGCTCGTATCTCGGATTGATTTTGATTTTATAACAAACCTAAAATCAGGTGTGCCACTTCCGGCAGTTCCGTCGAGATCAGAGCTAATCTCCTTCGCCTTCATTACCATTGTGCGCTTCATTCGTTTCCCTGGACAATTTTTCAACTAAAACACTCCTTGTTGGAAATTATCCCGAGATATACAATGGATCTAAATCTAAATCAAAATATATCAAAAAATAGAATATGTAATGCGTCCCATTTACAATTAAAAGTGATATACTTCGTCTTGTGACCTCTGTAATGGGAACCGATTCCATTGAATACTGCATGTTGAGCAATAATTGTGATTATAATACAATAATGGTTACGATAAAACAAGCTCTGGCCAATACCAGTAGGTACCAAAGAGGTACCATATTAGAAAAACAAACAATTCTATAAATTTCGGCGACGTATTTGCAACCTTGAATTTTATAAAGATAAGACTAATTCATTTTTTTTTTTGAAAAGTTCTTTTTAACCACTCCAAATTTAGTAAAATCAGTTAAGTCCCAACTACTTTCGAGATAGAGCCAAGAGATTTCAGTTTATCTTAACTTTAAAAGAGTCAACTGCAAGTATGGTTACTATAAAAAAAATGTGCAGAAAACAGTGTTTTCAAATTTTAAAAACTTTTGTATTCCTCGATTTAATAACTAAGTTTGTTTCTGAAATTTCTAGAACCATCCGTTTTGCTGATGTTTCATATTCTTATTGGAACAGCTATTTTTAAAATGTAATATTAGTAACTTTGTGTTATTGTTACGGCGCGAAGACGAACAAAATTTTCGAGTCGAAACTTTTAGTAAATCTATAATGCAGGTTGATTTTTTTTTAATTTTCAATAACCACACAGTAACTTGGTTTTAATATGGTTGGTCAGTTACTTACTGTTTGCTGAATGGAAAGTAATCTTGCAATCTTCCCTTTTAATACAAAAAGTAGAAGGTCAACATTTGCGAGCCGAGATTATTCACAGTACCCAATTAGAGAAAATTGTTTACGGTGAAAGCACGCAAAATAAGTTTGTTCACAATGTAAGTCGATTTACGCTAAATTATATGTAAGGCATTATTTTCCGAGAAACAAAAAACGAAGCGAATTAAGAATAATTACTGCGATCGTGTTCACGTACAAATAATAAACGCTTTAATTACGGGCCTGTTTAATTGACAATTGCGTGAAATTACTTAAATGTACCCTAGCCTTATATGTGTCTACTGATATAGCCAACCAATCGACATAATTTTCATCGCACATCGAACGATCGCGTTAGTCTATTTAAGACAGAAGATTTCAACATAAAGCGTTGGTGCTTATTTATTTATTTATGCACAGTTTACGTTTAATGTAATTGTATATCCCAACTTATCTTATTCTTTTCTGGATTGTGAAACTAAAATCTTTTCTTGCCATAGACAATTGGCGTAATATTTCAGTGAATGCTTGTCTATTACCTATTGCCTATCTATTACTGAAAAGTTCTGTTAGTTTGTTTTGCTACATGATGTCTCTTTTAGCTTTTCATGAAATGTAAAACCTTTTTATCAAACGACTAATAACACAAAAAGACCTGATTATATTCCAGATTTGGTGGTTTAAAATTGATTGTCTACAAAATTGCTTGATTTCCTTTTTGTCCGATACAAAACAGAACTATTCAACGAACTTCATGTAGTTCGGAATATTGATAAACCATTTTTATTTAGTTGTAATTTGTTGAATTTACTAATAGGTATGGGTGTGATTTTATATGTTATATACTGTTTGTTCTCATGGGTGATTATATAATAGTACAATAACGAAATGTTTGTATTAACTAGATGATCATTTACATATTTCATCATATTTTTTATATACTATAATTTGGCCTTCGGTGTCATGTACATTTGAAAAATTTATCTATAATTTTTTTTCTCGCGATAAATGATTTAAACTCATTACCTCATGAATTTTTATTTCTATGATCAAACTAAAAAAAAGATACTTTTTGCTTAGTTTTAAGTTGACACTAATTTCCGATCCAATAACTTTTGTCTGTAAATTTTAACGAATTTTTGAATTTGAATTTATATGACTCTAGCGCCATCTAACTTGAGATTTATCAAAGGTCTAGTAAAAGTACTGAGTACTGTCACAAATATGGAGTTGGAAATAGTGCAAAGAGTTTATATGATTTTCGTACTCAAATTTATTCTGTCAGTACCGTGGCTAAATTATCTTGTGAAGTTGTAGTAAAATACGCTCAGGCTTTTATTTTTACAGTAAAAAAGATGAATATTATGCATAAAAAAATTTAATACCCCGCAACGTGCACACATATTCCATTATCTTCACAAATTCAACCACTAACAAATCCGACTTTAGATGTTGGTATTCGCTTTCTGATTAGTTAATGTAGGTACTTGAGTTAGTAGAAATAATACATGTTTCACAATTATGTTGGATTAAACGTTTTTTAAGTAAATAAACAGTTATACATCCCAAGGTCCTCTAAAAGTACACACTAATTTTAGTTTGTTTACTTTTGCCCTTAACCTGTATTTCACAAACCGATCGACGATAAACGAAAACCACCGTTTACAGATTCCGCTTTTCAATTGCAGCAACAACGGTGCGGGGAATGCGATAAGGATTCTCAGATGTGGCCTCGAGAGAAGCAACTTTTATATTATCCTGTAAACTTTGGTTATACCTAAGACACTTCATTTTGCATTCTTGAAACCACAAATATTAAAGCACAGAATGCACTTAATGGAACTTTAAGAAAATTATTTTCTCAATTAAAAATAAATGAGGTATGTTGAAACAGCACTCCAAATTTTCGAAACCGACGAAAATTGCCTGGAAGATGAATAATAAATATGGAAACCAACATTCACTAACAATTGAAACTAAATTTTATATAAAAAAAAGTCAGAGTCGAATTTTCCGCAGTTTTTAAAATAAATCAACATATTTTAAGTGTAAGAATGTGCATCAGTGCATAAGAGACTAATGTACCGGATAAGTTTATAAATACAGATAATAATAAATCAATATTCCAAATATAATTTTATTAAAAAATAACCATATTATCGGACCTATCTTTTATAACCTAACCACGACTGGAGCAATCTATTTAAGAATTTAAATTGAAGATTTAGAAAATCTTTTAGAAAACATCAGAATCAATAAATGAACAGGATGGCATCCCTTCCCATGATGTTGCTCCAACATGGATTTAAAAAATAAATTTTGGTTTGAGCGGCATGATAAAATAGATTACATTAAAGAACTAGGAGCGAAATGAATAAAATTAATGATTTGCTTCAGAACTGGAATCTGGTAAAAGTTATCATGAACTTGGAAAACAAGTCAAAGTTTTTCCTAAAGACAATAAGATTTTTCTTAACGAACATAACCAGCGTCAGAAAATATAGAGAAATAACAGTAAGAAAGGCCAGAGTTTGAAGATACGGTTTGCAGGAAGTCCTGGGATGCAGTTTAAGAAGTCACCTAATAATTCTTTTCAGAACAGTATTCTATGTAAAGTGTGAGGACTGGACACAAGCATAATATATAGTTCTGATAGTCTCTATGAAAAACGACTCTGTAATTAAGGCACAAAAATTGTTTGCAGTTGCAGTTGCTGTTGTTGCGCACAGAGAGGTTATGTGATCTCCCAATTAAGTGAGGAGTGAACAAGCACTCGAAAGATTTAAATATTTTTGGACTCAGGGATTGATTTGTCGTTTGACTTAATATGTAGAGAGTAAATCTTAATAGTTGACTTTTCAAAAAGAATGACACCTGTTAAGCTTTGCATGCCCCACTCCCTCATACGCTCCACGGCAATCGCATTGATCTTGATAGACTAACCAGGGATATATGCGACAGCACGATAGTGACAGAGCAACCCTGAAGCGAATACCTCACATGCAAAAAGAGAATATTGAGACCTGCGGTACTCCCTTTTTAGGCCCACTGAATTAGAAAAATATATTGAACCATTTCTAGTGACACACACCACCATCTGTCCATCTTCCAGGTATGATTTTAATATAGAGGAGCAAGTTCAACTCGAAAAATCTGTTATCACTCCACTCAGATAATCAAGAATATCACTTCCTCCTCAAATTTTCTTCCAACTAAGAAGTTGAAATACACTAAAAGCGTGAAAAATTCACTTAGCCTCAGCTTATATAGCCTAATTTCAAATCAGGACACAAATTTGCTATTTAAAAATGTTTAAGCCAAAATAAAATCATTTTTTATGGAACATTGTTTTTATTCTGTAGAGGAATACTAACAAATGATAAAAAACATTATCTGATTCTAGATAGTGACCAGTGATTGTGATTGTGATCGATGCCTTTCCATTTTTTTGTGGATAGCCTTCACCAGGGACAGCACGAAGCTTAGTAACGCCCTACACGTGAAGTGTTAAACCATAGCTTGAAAATAATTTTACTATAATCTTATTACCTCCAGCAAAGTCCATGTTGAAATCTCCATTTACAATGATGCATTTTTCTACTTGGAATACTTCATAGAGGACTTCTGAGATAATAGATAAGAAGGTATCACAATCTGCTGAAGGGGACCTATAAATACATATTAAAATGTAAAATTTCTGATTTATGGTTAACTGAGAAAGACAGAATTCACCATATTTCCCTACTGATAAATATATTGATTTCTTCGGATGGAAGATATCTCAAAAAAATATCTTGATATTGAAGTAAGATTATGTACTTCCTGACTTGCAGCTCTGTGATGCTGTCTGTCATATAGGTTTTTGAACCACTTGATTTCGGAGAAGCACTGATTCAGTGTGGTTTGTTGAGTTCGGTATAAAAAAATGCGTTCAAGCGTAAAGTTAAATATTTTAAAAGCTGTACCTTTTCCTCATAGTCTCAACACAAATACAATTTTGACTGCGCTCCATTGCCCAACTCTCCTAAGTTAACTAATACTATGTACAAAATGCCCAATTTTTATTCTTTTAAGATAAGGCTTTCTGCTTTTTATGGGTATCCTAGCAGAACGAATTTGGCACACCATTTTTAGTGTTCATGAATGAATTTCACAACCTGTACTTTATGTCAATACCGTGGCTAAATTAGTCAGTACCGTGGAACGGAAAATTTGAAATTTGTTTCTCGTTATTAATAATAATAATAATAATAATAATAATAATAATAAACGATTCAGATGAACAAAATAAGATATTTTGAGCCTCCGTTTTTAAACCTATCCTAAGAAGAAGGTAGCAGCGCTAGGCAGGAAAAATACAGATAAAAAAATAAATAAATAAATACCTAGTTAAATCTGTGCAAATAGAGGGATTTACACTTGGGAAATAGTTTACAGTAGACATTACTTAAATATTTAATGATAAGAATACTTCAAGCAGGTGTGTGGAAAAGGTATTGCTTAGCAATTTAAGAGACTGATGCAATGCATTATATGTTTTAGCCATGTCATATGTAAAAGATTTTTCAAAAATTCCAGAGGTGTTACATGGAGGGGTGAGCAGGCGTTTAAATCTTAAATTTAAATTGTGAACGTCCGTTTGTAAGCTGATTTTTTGAAAAGATAGCGTGGACACCTCAATCTTATAATTTTGTGATAAAGATTACATTTATGGAGGTATCGTCGATTTTTCATATTAAGCCATCGGACTTCCTTCAGTTTGCGACTAACAGGCCTTCCGCGTTTAATCCCAAAAATGAATCTTAGACAGTATTTCTGGATTTTTTGAATCCGTTCTATGGCAGCCGCTATCAGACATGGCATAGACGACATCACAGTGGTTAAAAGAAGATAAAACTATCGAATCACACAGGACCTTTTTTAATGATTGATTTAAAATATTTTAGAACCATATAAGCATTTTAAGTGAGCAATGGATTTTTTAATACATTGTGTTAGCTTACTGTCAAGCATAAGCCCAAGGTCTTTTGCCTCCGTTTTCAGAGGAATGCACACATTCGACATTTTTATTTCAACTAGTTGAGATAATCGATCAACACCCACGGGCCTACCAAAGAACATAGCTATAGATTTTTTTGGATTTAGATGGAGTGAATGTTCTAGAGACACATTGTTAATGATTTCTAGAACATTATTTATTATTTGAAAATGACTAATTAACTTGTGTATCATCTGCATACATTTGGGTTTTGCAATGCTGTATAAAACTAGGAAACGTGGACGTATATATACAGTAAAAAATTGGCTCAGAATGGAGCCTTAAGGCACCCCAGATAATATAGCACCGCAGTCTGGTTGCTGTCCATTTGGAACCACTTTTTGTGTACGACCTTGTAAGTAGTCCCCCATAAATTCGACAGCAATAGTTAGCAAAGTATGGTGATTCAAGGCATCAAACGCTTTAGAGTAATCCGACATGACCAAGATGATACATTTGGCTCGTTTAGGAGATCAGTTGCACAACTGTGCCCCTTCCTGAAGCCAGATTGACATTTTCCAGAATTTTATGAACTACAGGCAAAATGCTAATAGGACGTAATTCACTATAACTTGCGCGACTTTTAGTTTTGGAAAGAGGCACAATATGTGCGATCTCGCACGCGGAAGGAAAAACGGAATTATTGATGCAAAAATTAACGATGTGGCAGATATATTTAAGAATAAATGGACAACAAACGTTTAGAAAGTTCACATGTAAACCATCTGCTCCGACTGCTCTGGACTTAATGTTGCATAAAAATTTCGACACATCAGTCTCTGTGACAGGACAAAATTTCAGCTTCGAATCAGTCAAGACAACTGGGTTATGATAATAGTCCGATATGATATCCGTACTAGAGGTGGGTGGCACCGGGAATGAATTAAGGAAGTACTTATTGATTTCATTAACGTTACGGAGTTGAAGTGCAATATTTGATTTTTCCTTTGTGCTAATAATATTAAGATTTTTTAAAGATTTCCACACTTCTTTCGAGCTACGATTTAACACATGTTGCATATAGGCCTTTTTTTCCTTTTTATTGCCAAAATTTGCAAAATTTCTGAGACTTTTCAATTGTTCCAAATCAACGACATTTTTAGTTCTTTTATATTTGATTTTAGCTTGATTTCGGGTTTTTATAAGTAGTTTAATGTTGTCTGTTATCCATGGTTTATATGGTTTATGGAAAATAACGGTTTTTAAAAGTGCGTGCAGATCCATTAACGTGTGAATATTATCATTGAAAAAGGTTACCTCATAGTCAATATTATCAATATCATGTATGTTTCGCCACGAAAGCGCTGTAATTGATCAAACAAGAGAGTAAGATTAACATTCTTTAGATCCCTAAATGTACGGGGTGGAGTTTGCAAATGCTGTGATTGTCAAGTTAACTCAGCAAAAACCAGTTCGTGATCCGATATATCAATCGAGACTGCACCCGTTCCCATAACGGAGCAGTCCTCAGAAAGAATTGTATGATCAATTAGGGTGAGTGTTGTATTAGAAATATGCATATGCACGTCAATAAATTAAATAAAACCGAAACTCTCCAAAATACTGTTGTATGTTGAAACGACAGGGTTGTTTGGATTGAAAAGATCTATATTAAAATCTCCAACACAGATCAATTTATCTGTTTGTGGTAAAACATCTATTAATATGTTCTCAAATTCGTTAAGAAATGTGATTGAACTAAATTTAGGAGGTTTATAAACACAGCCGATAGAGATAATTTCCTTATTGACTTTAGTTTTAAGCCATAAACATTCTAAAGTATCATAATATGCTGGTGTTTCGCAAGGAATGTTTGTTTTTATGTAAACTGCCACACCTCCACGCCTATCAGTTCCATATATTTTGTTATTTTCTATATGCACTAAATCACTAGATACATGCGGTTTAAGGCATGTCTCACTAATACCAATTATGTCATAATTTTCGCCCCTAATGTAATCTTTAAATTCATTGAAATGTGCAGTAAGTGATCCGATATTTATATGACAAATTCTAATACTACCTGCTGCGCTTGGCATAACTTATAACTAAATCGATAACGTAAATATCCCACTAAACATAACAAAAAAAAAGACTCTAGGTCGAAAGCTAAATTACCCCCCAAACATAACAACATAGTAATTTTAAAGCAGCAAATTTCAATTCATATTATGCTCTTAAGCATTAATGGTAACAAAAAGGAATGTACACAAAGTGGAAAGATCACGCCATACGAAAATAAACAACAAACTTGCATATAAAAAGTATGATAGCATATAGAAACTATAGTGCTATCATTTACTCGTTAATAATCGCAAACTGATGAGTGCGAAAACAGATAAACAGTCGACCTCCATAAACACTAACTAATTTATAAAAATTTTAACCAATAGAGAAAGAAATAATAATAAGCCCAGTGAATAGAAACCTACTTACACAATAATCACATTAGAAATTCGCACTACACACCAATTTCCGCCAACAACTTACGTCGATCTAACCACAATTTTCCAATTGTTATACAATATGAACACATTCCAGTTGTAAGTCCACTCTGATTTACCAAAATGTTCCCTGTTCTGTCTCCATTTACTTTTGTATTTCTTTTTCTTTTTTTATCTTACTTTTATGTAACTTTACGAATGATTTTTTTGTTTACGTTGGGTGGTATTCATTCACTTTAGGAAGTGCTTTGGGTTTCGGGATATAGTTTAATTATTATTATTTTGTGCGTATATACATGCCTTGACAACTGTATACTCCGTCTGGTTCTCCCTCCTTTATTCCCGGGAAACCTTTCCTTCTTTTATATATACATTTTTTGTTACTCCATTTTTACCTGCCTCCGGCACTTCGCGAGCGGCCGTGCCGGAATCGAGAATAGCGCGTTGCGAGTCGGAAATTTGAACACCTGTTTTGAAAAGCAGTGTGCAACACCCTCAAGAGTCGAACCCTCCGGTAGAACCGTGCAGCGCATTCCCTTCAACCCAGCACATCCTCCACAAGGAAATTTGGGGTAAGTCAGGGCATGATTACGGTCATTTTATTTCGGATTCGGGGAACCAGAGTGATCTTGGAATTACAGATTGGTACCAACAAATTTATACACAACTTTGTTGCGTAACCGAAAACAATTTATTGGTCCTTCGAGCCGGATCCTCTGTGAGCCGAATCCTTACTCTTGAGACATTGCATAACCGCTTATTTACTCAAGAATATTTTTCCTTTTATTCATTTTACTTTTCCAAAGCACATCCTAGGTTATTACTTATTTCTTCAATATACTACTATGCCTTCGTATGCCCCCTAGAAAATGGTGCCATAAACTCTCAATATACAAATTGAGAAACGACCGATTCTAAATCAAAAAATACATCTTGATTTCTGCTATTTGCACGTGTATGTAGGTTGTCTTTCTCGTTCCAAAGACGACAAAAAATAATCGCGAACTCGCTCCGGCGAAATCCCTTTTTTTTGTCTCACCGCTCCCGGTCAGTACGGTGCCTGCCAAATTCAATAATTTACTTTGAATTCTCAATACAATTATTATTATTTTTTTTACGAATCCATAAACATTAGACTTGTTGTTGGAAGCCATCCCAAACGCGACCGTTGAGTGTAGGATACGGGGGCGCTTCCAAAAGTACCTAATAAATTTGGTATTTGTTTCGCTATTTACGAATCATAATCCTACTACTTCTACCATGCCTCCTGCAGGTGAGAAAGAAAGAAAAATTGCGTGCGCTCAAGCCCTGCGTCAAACCGTGCTTAATCAGTTGGACCTGATCGAATCCTCGGCTAATCATGCCAAAACGAACCCTGCCTCCCACTCCAAATTAAAAATTAATTTTAAAAAGTTGGATTCATGTAGCAAGAATTTTGAAAAACATCACCTTGCGGTAATCTCTCTACTTGCAGACGATTCCGAGACTCTTGCGGAGGAGCATAACATTCAAACCAATTTCTTAACGAGATGCGTAGAAATCGAGTCCACTTATTTTGATTTATTCGAAACAGAAACGGTTGATTTAACCCAAAGCAGGGAACACAATCAAACTATAATTGTAGCAGAACAAGAATATTCTTTGCCCAAACTAAACGTCCCTAGTTTTTCCGGAGACATCGAGGAGTTTCCCTCATTCATTGAAATATATAACGCGATAATACATTCACGGGGATGTTCCGATATTGAAAAGTTTAAATATCTACGTACTGTCTTAAAGGGGCCGGCTTTAAATTTAATAAAAAATATTAAATTAATTGGTGAGAATTATACTACGGCCTATGACGCGTTAATAAATAGATATGACAATAAACGCTTGCGTGCTGTTTCGTATTGGAAAGCTATAGAACATTCTCCGCGCCTTCCGAGTGATGACGTCATTAGCCTCCGTAGGCTCTTAGATACATTTAAAGATAACTTAGACTGTTTACAAAACATGCACGCGTAAACTGTTTGAACAAAAGCATTCATCTAATGAAATGCCCACATACGGTGACATTTATAATTTTCTTGAGCAGCACTGCACCGCGTTAGAGTCGCTCGAGTTATCACTAAAACAAAACGTTCCGCCGAAATCCAATCATTCGAACTTTACGCGATCCCCTCGTAAACATACTAACGCCTTTTTTACAAATAAAAGTCAACGACCTTTATCGTTAAAACAGAACACATGTTATTGGTGCAAGAAAGGTCATTAGATATACAGATGCGATGCCATTTTGGCTCAACCGGTGCACGAACGCGTTAATTCCATTAAAAATAACAAAGGTTGCACTAATTGCTTGGCAAACTTACATGTCGTGGCCCAATGTTCTTCACAGAAAAGATGCAAACATTGCGGTTACAAGCATCATAGCCTTTTATGTTTAAAAGGCAACCCTTCCCCACCCCCCCGGATCACCAGTTTCGGAATCTCGGAGTATGCAAGAATCAGACGAACTGACTCTACACAGAAATATCACTGTCGGCATAGCTCTAAATGATCACGATACCCTGCTTTCGACCGCGTTATTACATATTCGTGACGTTCATGGGAATTGGCATTCAATTCGCGCTATTCTAGATTCGGGTGCTCAAACCTCATTTCTTACAAAAAGGTGCGCTACAATGCTGGGTCTTTCTAAATACAATATTTCAATAAGTATTAACGGCTTAGAAAGTATGAGTATGTCCGCATACAGCGCGGTACATTGCGAAATTGCGCCACTTGCCACCAAATCACACACGTTTCATGTAGAAACTGTTGTAGTCGATCAAATTTGAAACAAAATGCCAAACATGTCGTTTGATCCAAATTCTTTGAAATTTTTAAAAGGACTAAAGCTCGCTGATCCTCAATGGTATACTCAATCCGAAGTACAACTTCTTATTGGTGCTGAAATTTATGGATCTCTTATACAGGACGGTCGTCTTTACTTTGGACCAAATGTCCCTACTTGCTTAAATACAGTTTTCGGTTGGACCTTAATCGGTAAAATGCCTTTGGATGCCGGCCCATCCAATTCTAAAACCATATCCGCGTATTTTACTACGGTGTCAAATATCGACCTAAATAATGCCCTACAAAAATTCTGGGAAACCGAGGATATTCCCAATGTGCTTCAAAAGCCACCTTCAGATATTTATTGCGAAAAATACTATGCAGATACAACTACCCGCGATACGAACGGTAGATATACAGTTTCTTTGCCATTCCGAATCACATCTCCGGCTTTTGGAGACACCCGAGCTCTCACTCTTAAGCGGTTTTACTCTTTAGAAAACCGGTTGCTACGTAACAAAGACTTATACCATACCTATTCCGAGATCATGGAGGAATATTTAGCCATGGGCCATATGCGTCCGGTTTCGCGCCCCAGCGATGAACATTTGCACGAATATTTTTATATCGGGCATCACGCGGTTATAAAAGAAGATTCTCGAAGTACTCCCGTACGGATTGTATTCGATGCGTCAAGCCATGCAACCAATAAGCCAAGTCTAAATCAGGTGTTATACGCCGGTCCTAAGTTACAACGCGATTTGGTAACCATTCTGCTTAATTTTCGACTACATAAATATTGTTTCGTCACTGACATTTCAAAAATGTATCGCGTGATAAATGTTGAATCAAGTCAAAGGAAATACCAAAGAATCTTATGGCGTTTTAATCCCGAGGATCCAGTGTCCGATTACGAATTACAAACCGTAACTTTTGGGATAAATTGTTCTCCATACTTGGCGATTCGAACGCTGTTACAATTAGCTGATGATTATCACGACCTACCCCTCGCTTCTAAGATTCTAAAAGAGTCGGTTTATATAGATGATTGTGCGGTGTCTTGTCCAGATTTAGAGCAACTTTCGCTTATGAAAAACCAGCTAATAGAACTGCTCCGTCGGGGAGGTTTCGAACTTAAAAAATGGGCTTCCAATGAACCTAAATTACTCGCGGATTTACCAGAAACCCACATACGGATTCGCGACTTTTCCCTCGATTTGGAGAATGATACTCCGTTAAAAATACTAAGTTTGCGGTGGGATCCGCAAACCGACCTTTTTTTTTACTCTTTTACTTGCACTTCTAAATTATGCACCAAAAGAAATTTACTTAGTACACTTGCTAGATGTTATGATCCACTAGGTATGCTTACCCCGGTCACATTTCTGGCAAAAACTCTAATTCAATACTTGTGGCAATTGAAATTGGATTGGGATGAGCTTGCACCCGCGGACATTATTTTAAAATGGAAAACATTCGTCAGCGAACTTAATTTGTTTTCGGATTTTAAAATACCCCGTTCGATTGACCTTTCGAATTCCATTTTTTGTCAGATTGTGGGCTTCTGCGACGCGTCTGAGCGAGGCATGTGCGCCACTATATTTTTTCGCGTTTCGAACCAGGATGGCACCTACAAATCGTACTTTGTGTGCGCAAAGTCGAAAGTAGCGTCAGTTAAGAGAATTAGCCTTCCAAGATTAGAACTTTGTTCTGCGGTCTTACTTGCCAAATTAATGCATTTTGTACAACGCTGCTTTGCTAACAAGATAATTTTCCAAAACTTCAGCGCCTTTACGGATAGTACCGGCGCCCTTTCGTGGATAAAAGGTGCTTCTTTCGGGTGGGAAACTTTCGTGGCCAACCGGGTGACTTATATTCAAGAAAAAATTGCGGCTTGCGACTGGAACCACGTTCCGTCCGAATTCAACGCCGCGGATCCCGGGTCACGTGGTTTACTTCCCTCGGATTTAATACAATGTACGCTTTGGTGGCAGGGACCCGCATTTCTTCGCACTTCGCAAGAATTGTGGGAATTTACTAAAATTAAAATCGAAACCCCTTCCGAAGCTTTCGAAGAAGAGCGCAGAATTGTACTCACGTCGACGATAACACCACATTTTTTAGACACTATGTTAAACAACATCTCTAATGCTAGAAAACTTATTCAGGTTTTAGGCTACGTTCTAAGATTTATACATAATATTCGTTCCAAAACATTTTACGAACCAAAGGTTCTTACTGCTCCTCCATGGCTACTCTTTTTCGAATTACAAAGCGCAACTAACACCTTTTTTGATAACGAAATTTCACTCCTCAAAAAAGGTAAACGTCTACTTAAAGTTTTCAGGAAGCTCAATCCGTTCTTAGATCAAAATGATATTTGGCGTGTTGGCGGACGTCTATGTAATTCAGAACTAGATTACGATAAAAAATATCCGATACTCTTACCAAGAAATTCTCGGTTTACGGATTTACTTATTAAGGATTTGCACGAGAAATATATGCATACCGGCGTACAAACCACACTCTTTCTACTTTTCCAAAATTACTGGATATGTGGGGCTAAGAAACTTATACGCAAAATAATTTCGCGTTGAATCACTTGCTGGCGTACGCACCCGACGCCTTTTCAGCCCCTTCTGGGAAACTTGCCAAAATTTCGGGTTTCACAAGCCAAAGCTTTTGAAAACGTGGGTGTTGATCTAACGGGAAGTTTTCCTATTACCATGAATCGCTTACGCGGCGCCAAGAGACTTAAAGCCTACATCGCACTGATTATTTGCTGCTGCACTAAAGCAGTGCACTTGGAAATTGTCTCCGATTTATCGGCCGATACTTTTTTAGCCGCATTTCGACGTTTCATAGCACGGCGTGGCCGCGTCAGTAACATTTACTCGGACAACGGCACTAATTTTGTTGCCGCCTCAAAACATCTTAAAGAAATCTATGCTCACGTAGCTATACACGAGTCAATCCGATGGCATTTCAACCCTCCTTCTGCACCCCATATGGGGGGCCTATGGGAAAGTAACATTAAGTCGGCGAAAACACATTTACTGCGTGTTATCGGCGAACAAATTCTTACCTTTGAGGAGCTTTACACTTGCACGACTCAAGTCGAAGCTATCTTGAACTCTAGACCCTTATGTCCCGTTAGCACGGACCCAAGCGATTTGACCGCGTTGACGCCGGGCCATTTTTTATCCTTAGAGCCTCTGTCGGTTATTCCAAATCCCGATACAAGTCAGTTAAAATTGAACTTGTTATCTAGATGGCAACTTTTGCAAAGATTGCATCGCGACTTTTGGCGTCGGTGGCACAAAGACTATCTACATACACTGCAACAACGGGCAAAGTGAAACGACCACAATGCGTCCGTTGACTCCAATACTATGGTGTTAATCAAAGACGAACAGACTTCTCCATTAAAATGGGCATTAGGTCGCATAGCAGAACTGCATCCCGGTGCAGATAATATTGCAAGAGTAGCTACCGTAAGGACGGCAAAGGGTTTGATTAAGCGACCCCTAGTTAAGCTTTGCCCTCTTCCTCTAGCGATCTGATTCAGAAAATAACCTTCCGATCCCTCAGGTATTTTCAGGGAGGGCGGAATGTTCTGTCTCCATTTACTTTTGTATTTCTTTTTCTTTTTTTATCTTACTTTTATTTAACTTTACGAATGATTTTTTTGTTTACGTTGGGTGGTATTCATTCACTTTAGGAAGTGCTTTGGGTTTCGGGATATAGTTTAATTATTATTATTTTGTGCGTATATACATGCCTTGACAACTGTATACTCCGTCTTGTTCTCCCTCCTTTATTCCCGGGAAACCTTTCCTTCTTTTATATATACATTTTTTGTTACTCCATTTTTACCTGCCTCCGGCACTTCGCGAGCGGCCGTGCCGGAATCGAGAATTGCGCGTTGCGAGTCGGAAATTTGAACACCTGTTTTGAAAAGCAGTGTGCAACACCCTCAAGAGTCGAACCCTCCGGTAGAACCGTGCAGCGCATTCCCTTCAACCCAGCACATCCTCCACAAGGAAATTTGGGGTAAGTCAGGACATGATTACGGTCATTTCATTTCGGATTCGAGGAACCAGAGTGATCTTGGAATTACAGATTGGTACCAACAAATTTATACACAAATTTGTTGCGTAACCGAAAACAATTTAGTTCCCGAAAGAATTTAAATAACTTTCGAGTGTTTACTGTCAACATTTCGGTAATAAGGAACTTGGTTCCTTTGAGTATTTTCTTAGCGAAGAAGATTTGATCGCGCATCCAACGATGGTCGAATTCTACTGCAATAGGCCGTGCTTTTTTGCTGCCGTTTTTTGATCCTAAACGAAAACACTGACTAATATCCTTTTTTTCAATATTAATACTTATTTTAGAGTTTCTAAAATTTATAACTTCGTTGTAAAAGTCATTTCCATCTTCTCTGACACCATGAATGAGTATTTGAAAATTGTAGTCACGCACCTGCGCAGTGTCGTTGTTTTTAAGATTATCCTCGAACTTGGCATGTAGCAATTTGATATCTGCTTCTATACTATGCAGTTCCTCCATAATCATGGTTTTGAATTCATTCAACTCACTGTTATTTATACCCTCAATTTCCTTCATCATGTCAGAAAACATGTCTTGCAGTTTGTCAACTCGATCAACGAGTTCTCTGAGGCTCTTACTGTCGCTCTTCACCATATTTATCACTCGGAGCAATCGGAATGTACCCAATATTTCGTTGAACCACTCTTGAAAATGTTTACTGCCTTCTATGACTTGTAATTTTATAATTTTAAATGAGTTATGATTTACACAACCGTTAGCTACGAAGCGCCATCTGCCATATTGACGCTTTGAAGTTGTAATAAAATTCTCTCAGGCTATCATTTTTACAGTAAAACGGATGAATGTTATGCATAAAAAATTTAATACCCTGCAACATGCACACATGTTCTGTTATATTCACAAATGCAACCACTAACAAATCCGACTTTAGATGTTGGTTTTCGGTATCTGTTTAGTTAATGTGGGCACTTGAGTTACTAGAAATAATACATGTTTCACAATTATGCTGGACTAAAGGTTTTTCGAGTAAATAACCAGTTATATATCGCAACTTTACGAAATAGATTTCAACCTAAAATACCCATTTACGTTGTTTACGTGTTTACGTTGAACACGGGCTGCGTTTTTTTTTTTCGAAAATTCATGAAAATCATTGCAAAGGCAAAAAAAGTAATTTAATTTTAGCCGCATGTTGGACATTCTAATATTGAAATATACTGTTTATCAGAAAAAAATGAAGTAAATTGTTGAAAATAAAACACTCTAGTCAATAAACAAAAATACAATAACCCAACAGATTTTAAGCATTACGCGAAAACGGAGAAATCTCGGGGCGCATCAAAAGAGGACGAAATACCTTCCCGCGACGACCGTAATTTAAATTTAAATGGAACGTTACGCCGACTTAAAATATGAATTCGCACTTTTGCCGAGTAAAGTGCGCCATCGTTCGCAGGTATTTGAAAACGTATTGTTATTTTAATTTTGTTTAAGGCGCATCTTCGCTTCCGAAACCAAAAGCAGACGAGTGCCGTTTGGGGAGTGAGAAGGGGGTGTTTAGAGAAAATGTAAGCGGCGTCATCGTAAAAGCCCTCCGGAAATACAAAGGGACGTTATAAAGCGGTGTCAGGCTTGATAGGATATTGACATTGTCTCGGCTGTATATGTACGATAATCGATGAGAACCGACCCGATGAACGATTGTCAACTACAGAGTGTGCAAGTAAAATCTCTCGTTTGTTTCCGTGTCTGGAAGTCACTAATTACAAACTATTTTAGATAATTGTAAAATAATAAAATGGGAAATTCCGTCCAGTTTCGCTCAATTTCGGTGTCGTAGGTAAACTTGGTGCAAAAGACTTATTTTTGATCTCTATTGTCATTTTTTGAACACCTGATATATTTCCCCTTATTATTCCTGTAGGAAAACTCAGGCCTTTCGAGCAGTGCAACAATAGAAATATACTCCTCTCATTCCAGTCACAAACTGGAGATTTCGAAGAGAAAACAAATAAGTTAATATGCACTGTTTATATTGCATCTCAACAATTTCAGCGTGCAATAGCGGTTTATAAAATGAATGACATGAACAGTGGGATTTAATCTAAGGTCACTGCACTTTTTGAGAAATTGACATAAATTGAATTTTTATGAAGATATGGGTTAAACACCGTTACAAAAGTAGAGAAGCAAGAGAGGAGAAATTGGAAGTGAGAATGGCAGGTTCAAAAATTCCGAGATAAGTTCCGAATTGATTTTCGACACGTATACAGTGTTTGAATTTATTTCTGTTAAATTATAGACTGTTGGCAGGGTTTTCCAGCAATTCCTTTATGCCCGAGTGACACTTCCATCGTCCATATTGGAAGAGAAGAGGGATTTTTGCTAACCTTTCAGTCTTGCCATACGAGAGATAACCGAAGATATGAATTTGGATACTTCGGAATACTGGTTTGGTAATATGGCATAATATATTCGGGAGTATGCAGCAGTAGTTGTGTAGTATGTAACGCAAGTTATCATTGACGATGCATCGAGAAAACTTCAACTTCATTTTGGAAAAATACAAGAAATTATCGACAGGTTAACCACCAAAAATATTAAATTTGAAGATAATTTGTAAAGGAAGGAACTATTAGCTGTAGCAAATTTACACAATCATCGTTTTTTGAAAACCGCTGTTTAAGATATAGCAGAAAAACATAGTAACTGTGCTGCGGATACCGAAATAACAGTGCAGCAAATTACAACACCATCAAAATGTGAAACCTGAAGCTATTGCTTATTCAAGCCATTGAGGAAGTTGCACCAGCAAAGAATAGGACAAAATGTGTAATACTGTCTTTAATTATAGCAGATGATTTTTTGTAATTTAATTCCTGTGTAATGTATTTTTGTATGTTTAATAAATTGGGTAACTACCGGGATAGCTTTGACACATTATGTTTAGTATTGATGAATGACTAACAATAGAAATAACCCATAAATCGAGCCAAACCCGCGTGCTAGTACCTGCACTTGATAAATGGAAATGTTTTCCAAAATTTCTTCTTCACCACTGTCGAAATCATCCTTTTCCATTTTAATTATTTTGCACAAAGTGGGTATTTTTTTTTTTAAGTAAAACAAGTGTATTATTCTTCTGACCTTCTTTTCATCCTCATTTATTACAGTTTCTTTTCTTTCTTTACTTCTCTTTGGTGAGCTGATGGGACCGCGTATATCTTTGTGCATAAGTCGGTATATAACTCTAGTTCAACTACCTGTCCCATATAATGCAATTGTTCAATAATGGTTTAAAGCTCTATCCCATTTCTAACAACATGGTAACTAGGTGTTGTGATGTCCATGTTGAAGCATTCTCCAAATATGTCCAACAAGTCTTCCACTGTGAACCACCCCGTGCTACAACAGGATACCACTGCAAAAATCACTCATAATAATTGGACTTTTGATACTCCTTTAAAAAAAATAACATGACTCATTAAATATTTTATAACAAAATAAATATCACGGCGGTCAGGCAAAAGGGCGACCACAGGCAGGACCTAACTTTAATTTAAACATCAACGACAAAGGAGAAGAGAAAGGGTCATTCGAGTGGATCGCTAACGGCGACGAGAGGGTCGTTTTAATACGTTCCGGGCAAGTACAAATCCGTGTCCGCCGGACGCCCGTTCACAGAACACGTACGAAAAATATGGGAAGCTAAAAGACGAGCCGACACGCCTGAGGTGAATAAAACGCGACGCGACGGCGACGCGAGTAACGGCCACACAACAAAAATGATGGCTCATCGATATCGAAAGTCTGGAACAACGCGATAAACTCATAGAGATGATCGATTTCCCTCTAACACTGTACTAAAGATATACACGAACACTGTTTTTGCGATGTCGAACAAAGTTTTGACTTTGGCTGCTCGCTTAAAGGTTTTCCTTCAACGACCTTCTCCCATTTTGTTGATAGTTTTCTCTCTACTTTGAGTTTGACTCGTAAAAGTTGTAGCGATGCACGTTGTGCCATCTTCCACGGGGAACTGGCTAAAAACTTCTACGTCATGATAGTGAAATGGGGGATATTTCAATTATTTTTATTTTTCCTTCTGTAATTGATATTTAGTTATTTTTTCGCACATTGGCTGCACAATTAAGAAGCGCTTTTTATAAAACATTTACCAAAACAATTATCGAAAACGTTTCGGAATATTTTTTTTACTAACTCCATACTTTTGATATTCTTAAAACAATGTTTCCTGTAATATGCTCCGGCAACACGGATCCCAGTTTGTTTACCTTTCCCCTTGCCCCACTCTCAAAAGGACCCAAACAATAATCTTTGTTTCAATCAAAGACTCGAATACAGTCACTAAGTGACATGTGAGTGCCGTCGTAACTGCCCAATGTCGAAAGACAATGGCTAAAATTTACCGGTTACATCTAATCATCTAATTCTTTGATCCCAACTAGCTCCAAAAGTTTTTGTTCTAATCACCTGCCGACTAACCACCGTCCACCAACACCCAGACCAAATTCCGGCATACTTTGAAGCAAGGTTAAGTGCCTGACCTTATTAAAAGACTTGAGGAAATCAGTGCGTGCAGGTACTTTTCCCTGGCATGAGTTCGACTTCACAATTCAAACCATTTTTTTTTTGTTTTTCGCTGTTTACAAGCTCCCTAGCACATCGCCACAAAATCAAGTTAAGCGTAAAGCAGAAACCAAATCTGCCGTGCTCGTTTATCTCTATCGGTTCTGAACGGTAGCCAATGCATGAAACGTAGAAGAGCATACTTTTTCTTTTTCAGTGTTCTAAAGCGAACTACATAAAGTATACTTCGGTTAACCTAAAATATATAGTTAAATCGTGATTGCTGTGTTTCGTATGACGCGGAAAACTTGTTCAAAGTATTGTAATAAGGACTGTTAAAACCGACCACTTTGATTTTCGAAAAGCCGGAAATGCAAAACGATTGTTTGAACCTATTGAAGTTTTTGTCAATATAATGTGTATATTTTAGGTTAAAGAAAGCCGTTACATCTAGAATTAAATAGAACAAAATCGTTTTTAACCAAAAAATTAAGTTTTACAAGCTACTATAAAGATATATAATTTAAACAAGCTAAAATGTTAATGCATCAGCATTTCTTGTATTAATAAACTCCTCTCATTCCATTCAGAAACAGGAGATTTTGAAAAGAAAACTAAGTTCATATCCACTATTTGTATTGCTTCTCGAACGTTTCACCGTGCCATAGCGGGTTACAAAATGAATGAAATGAACAGTGGAACTTAATCCATGTTCACTGCACTTTTTGAAAAATTTAAATTTTTATGAAAATATGAGTTAAACCCCGTTAGAAAAGAGAAGCAAGAGAGGAGAAATTGGAAGCGAGAATTGTAGCATGGAGCAAAGCTACGCACAAGGATTGGTTCAAGAATTTCGAAGCTAATTACCGGTGTGAAGTTAGCAGCTAAAAGTTGGCAGCAAAATTACGGAAAGAGCCGAACAACCAGTGGCGGCGGAGAACTCTAAAACCATTTGGAAACAACTGATTCAAATTAAATAGATCTTTCGCTTTCGTTTCCAGAGAAATTATTTTATTGCAACCCGTTACGCTATAGGGTGAAAATTAAAAGTTGTTAATATTGTTTATCCACTTTAATCGAAATTTACGTGTTTTGTTTTTTTTATGAAAATGAGTCAGTGAAGGATAGCTTTCGTTCCAGCAAAAATATCCACTTGCTTTTCTGAATTAAAATAAATATAGCTCAATGGAAATTTACAAGTGATAAAAAGGTTGATTGAATGAGATGATGAGTCAATAATAGGATAATTTTTATTTCCCGCTAAACTAAAAATCAAAGAAAACTGCGGTTTTCAACACGGAAAAAAGTATTTAAAACATTTTAGTTTCACCCTATACCAAACTCCCTTAAAGGAGTGCAAGGAAATATTTTAACTGGAAACGAATGCTAACTTTTATGGACACATTTTCATCAAGAAATAAAAGAGTGTAAATTTCGATTAAAGTAAAGAAACATTTATAATTTTTTATTTTACCCTTTAGCAACCCCCGTACTCGAAAGTTCTATTTAATTTATCTCAAATTATAGACTATTGGCTGGGTTTTCCAGCAATTCCTTTACGCTCGAGTAAAGTGAAATGACTGACACTACCATTGTCCATATTGGAAAAGAAGAGGGAATTTTGCTAACCTTTCAGTTTTTCCATATGAGAGATTGCCGGGGATACGAATATGGATGTTTCGGAATACTACTTTGGTGATATGACATTATATATTCGGGTGTACGCAGTAGTAGTTATGTAGTACGTAAGGCAAGTTATCATTGACGATGCAATATCGAACTTGAAGATAATTTGTAAAAGAAGGAACTATCAGAGGTAGCAGATGTATATTTTTGGTTAATCCGTTGCCATTTGGAATTAAATAAAAAAAACCGTTTTTAAGAAAAACCAGCTAAAATTTCAATCCTTCGGTATTTTGTGTATTAGATTTGGCTAAATTGAGACAGTTATTTTTACTTACTACTACTAGGGTCATTATACGCCTCTTTGTCTAACTTTAGGACACTTCCATATCTTCTTCCTACTCCTCGATAACCCGTGCCGCCTTCCTTTAAATATTCGACAAAACATGCCCCTTTTTTAAACAGTACATTTTAAGAGATTTCTGGGACCTCTTTCGAATTGTTTTGTTGGTTGTGCTTTTCGATGAGAAGTTGCGATACGCCAAAAAATTAGAGTATTCGAAATTATGAGGATCACCTGAGTCAGCTCTTTTACAATCCCAATTTTCGCAAAAAGAGAATTACTACTACTTCTTTGTACAAAGAGATAACGGTCACGCAGATGTACAGAATATGTGTTTTGGAAGGTGAAAAAACTATTTGCGGGCGATCGGATACTATCTATACCTATCTGACGTTAGAATAGTGCTAAAAATAAGTTTGTTAAGGAAACTGCTCAAAATTACGTCTGGGCATTGCTGCGCAATTATTGTTTTCCTCTAATCAACTAAAATTTTGTGAGCAATTATTTCCAAAAAATTATAAACCATGAGAACAGTCATTTTCGTCCCACTTAACGGACTTTCAAAAATTTCTTTCATCAGTTATAAGACTATGCTCCGATTTTAATGCGAGAGAGTTATGGAAGTGTAATGATCTTAACAGTATTTCATAGACGTAGTATTTTACATGTCAAGGCTGCCGCTTTATTGTTTAAAATTAGAGTTGTAGTTACTTCCAGGGAGTTGTTGGAAAAGTTCGTTGCTACAAAGGGCTAATGTTTCTGAATTTGTTGCTGAGAAATGGATTACTAAAACTGCGCTTTCCAAAAATAAGACAATTATTATTGTCACTGTGTTCAAAGCTCTACACCTCCAAAACCCAATATTCGAAGTTTCAAATATAATAACTAGTACATCTTCAGGCACCATGGAGAAGTGCACGAAGAAAAAAAATCGTAATCACTGAGAAGGAAAAAAATGCCATCAGAAGAATAGCTTACTTAAAAAGAGAAATACTAATCTTGGCCAACATAATGGTTGAAATGAATAAGGATGATTTCATTCCACCCATGTGTAAGAAGAAATTGTGAAAAACTTTGAACGAAATAACTTTTCGTTACAAAAAGACTCAATTCAAAATAGTATATTATGCTACAAGTGCGATAAACGGCATTTGACTCACGAGTTTATTTGACACGAGCGGAGCAAGTGATTAATAAACGAGTGAGTCAAAAAGTTTACGGGACGTGTTGCATACTGTACTTTTTCTACGACCGTTAGTTTTTGGATACATTTTCGCAAAACACAAATACAATTCACTGACATGACTGTCAGAATTGACAAACGTCAAAATTCAAAGCGTGGGAAATATCTCCGAAAACATCCGATTGCTCCCAATTCTGTACGGTAAAATCCCGGAAATGTCCGAAGTGGCTCGGATTCGTGGGAAACGCAACTGACGTGGTAAAGCGACGCTTCCCGCATGCCAGATTGGTGGGTAAATAGGCATTTTACAGACGGGAGTAGAAAAAAATCACTTTTAATAGAAAAGGACGAAATTATCATCTGGCAAAGATGAAATCTGAGAGTAGTTAGATGGTTTCGAAGGGAAAATAGGAATATCTATTATCTGGAATTTTTCTACTCCCGTCTGTAAAATACCTATTTACACAGCGATCTCGCGGGTGGGAAGCGTTATTTTACCACGTCAGTTTTATTTCCTACAGATGCGAGCCACTTCGGACATTTCCGGGATTTTACTGCACGGGTTTAGGAGCAATCGGATGATTTCGGATATATTTCCCACGCTTTGAATTTGACCTTTGTCAAGTCTGACCTCCATGTCAGTGAATGTATTCATGTTGTTTTGCGAAAATGTACCCAAAAACTAATGCTCGTAGAAAAAGTATAGTATGCAACACGTTCGGTGAACTTTTTAAGTCACTCGTTTATTAAACACTCGCTCCGCTCGTGTCGTTTAATGCACTTGTTGCATAATATACTATTGTCGGTGTCGGCTCACTAGCATTTACACAAATATTGCTTATTGCTCTTGGGTCTCCTATTGTCATATGGTCCAAAATGGCTTATTCTAAATATTCTTCATTCTAAATGAGAAGCAATTTTAGAAAGATATGCTGAAAAAGGAACTACTGGAGGAGGAGATTTTTTCGAAACTTGATGTTGACAAAATCGATTCAAAACGAAATATAACGGTACTTCACCTTTTGTGATATCACTGTGAATTAAATCCCACAGAATTGTTGCAAGGAATAACACTACTTTGAAGGACGTTAAAAGCCTCCTGCAAGAGGAAATAAAGACAGTGAAAAATGGAGCAACTGAATTGAACAGGTGACTGAAATAGAAAACACAGTAGAGCTCCTCATTATTTCTCTGGACTACATAAGTTTCTATTTACTTAATCTTTGCACATTATTTTTATAAACCAAATTCAGCTCTAGTGTGTGTAGATCGTTATCACCAATTGGTGTGGTGTCAAAATATATATCTATTATTATATTATAGAGAAGTGGGAGGGAAGTTATATATTGGAAACCATATCTTCATATAATTAGGATTGGAGATAAGTCATTTAATCCTTAAATTATATTTCACATTTGGTTTCCAGTATATAACAATATCTAAATAGTGTTTGCAACCTGAAAAAAAAACTTGAAACAGAGAACACTATAAAAAGTTTGTAAGCCAAATATTTGTTTTATTTATTCCAGAACGTCAGTTACAAAATAAAATTTCTTTTATTTATTCCTGAATGTCAGTTACAAAATAAAGTGCATCTATTATTAAAGTAATTATTGGTTTAGTAAATATATATAAAAAAAATGCATACAAATTATGATAAAAAAATAAATCTAGCTGGATGCACGGGTATTTTGTAATCGGAGTACAGCCTTAGCCTGCTGCTGACCCAATAGTGTAAACATTGGTTAATTGGTTTTTAAAATTTAAAAACAACTGTTTGTTATGTTTGGTTCGAAAAGGCTTTATTATTTCTAGGCGCAACAAAGTAGATGAAAAATGAAAATGAGAGAAAATGTTGATTCCTATTGCGATGTGAAGTTTTTCACAACTCCAAATTGCCATATCTATTATGTCTGACGAAGTGAGAGCAAGAAGAGTTACTGCCGTTAATGTCAATTCTGGCAGTGATAGCGCATCTATCTTCTTGCTTACTTTTGTCATCTTTGAGTGGTAAAACAGGAGTAACTCCAGGTGTATTTGTACTTGCGGCTTTGTTTAAAAACCTTCAATTAGTAACTTTTCTTCATCGGTTCGCAGAGGGAGCTATTGTTGACCGATATATATTTCAGCTAGTATAAGAACCTTGAAAACTTCGGAAAAACTATTTGAGAAACACATAATCTCATATGAAGGCCAGTGGGGTACACCTGATAACACTGATTCTTCTCTAAAATTATTTTAGTTAGTTGGTATTAAACAAAAGGGTAAAAGTGTAAAATCAACAATCTCTCCTTGATATTTGAGATTGTATCCAGTGCGCAATTTTAAAGATTCAGCGTTGGTTTAGAAGCAAAACGATTCAAAAGTCTTGACAGTTCTATTAAAAGCAACCGAACTTAATTCAATTTCGATTTTAATGCATACAAATCGTTTTTTTTTGTTCTATTGATTTTTAGCTCAAAACCTCAGGTTCACCAGAAGTGCTTGTAATAAAATAGCAGACAATAAACAAATTTTGGTGAATTTATTTCAGATTGTCTTTGTCTATTCCCTTCGAAATATACGAGGCCAATTGTTGTCTTTCCTAGGGGGAAACACCAAAAGATCAATAATGACGCATCGAACAGAATTCATCAATGAAAATCAGACTATTGTTTGGTTTTGTGATCCTTGCAAAAGTGAATGGAAATCTACAAAGGACAACATCGAGTGTTCTAACCAAGAAATTCTACGTAAGGAAACAGAATGTTTACATCTGGAAAAAGTTATTTTAGACAAACTGCTATCGGAGCTAGAATATACAAATAATTTGCAAAAATCTGCGATTCAAAACTACTTGACGCAGCAACGGTCAATAAAAATGCTATATACATTTCTGTTTTTGCATCCAGTTGATAAAACCTCCAATTGATATAGTGAAATTGCTAAAAAACAATTTGACAATAAAACAGCTGTCCTAATCGCAAAAGGTGGAAATAAATCTGTTTCTACGGATCAAATTATGAATGAACTTAGAAACAACGTTGTCCCTGGCAATATAAATGCATGCTAAACAAATACGCGGTGGCGTTGCAATAGAATGGGCACAGGGAGAATCAAATTAAGAAATGTGCAAATAACAAATTTAGATCGAGATACAATATTAATGAGACCAAATCGTTTAATCCTCTTCTGATTATCAAAAATGTTGAATTAGGTTGCTTGGAAAATAAGGGGCAAATAGTCGACAATATAATTGATTCGAATGATTTAGCTGATTTTACTAGGAATAATATAAAAATAATTACACAATTAAAGCAATTCAATAAATTTGATTGTAGAAGTACCACCTGTACCACGCAAATTGATTTTTCAAAGGTAATTTCTGTATGTTTGCTGGAAGAAATCTTATGTGTGCGATCATATACGCATCGTTCAATGTTTCAAATGCTGTGCTTATAGTCATGTCGAGAAAGAGTGCATGTCACAGTAACATTGTTCCAAGTGGGCGAAAAATCATAGTTTTAGCGCTTGCAGTGCGGAGGAATGAGCATGTATTACACAGCAAGGAGTTCGGTATGTCAGGTATTTACCAACTATATTCAAAATGTAATAAGAGTATTAACGTTCAAAATAAATATGAACTAAAAGTTCAGATTTTCACCAAATTATATAATATGACATGAACATTTGATAAAGACACGGTGTTGTCGAAACAATTGTCATGTCATAATATATAATTTCGTGAAAATCTGAACTTTTAGTTCTTACTTATTTTAAAGTATTACCATTGGTCACTTAAACGCAAGATCGATGCTTAACAATTTTTTTTTGCTTGGCGTGGCCCTTTTGATATTATTATTGTCACAGAGACTTGGCTCGCGCCTGCTGTATCGTCTGAATTGGCGAGTGTACCGGGTTTTGGACTCTACAGCTGGGACAAAGTCGTGGGGAGTTTTTTATGTTTTTGTCAGGAGCTATTTAAAACGTGAAATTTTCAAACTTGACAATAACATTTGTGGTCAGATTACAGAACTTGAACATATTTGGTTAAAACTGTCTTTTAGTCGCACATCTATATTATTCGGAGTAATCTACCGCTCTCCTGGGAGCTGCATAGACCGAGCTGTTGTCATTCTTGATAATATAATGTAATTTGTTATTCCATCGTTCAATAACATTCTCATTCTTGGAGATATGAACGTAAATGCTTTCAAATTAAATAATAAAATCAGTGTGTGAGTACTTATGGTTTACAGCAAATATTAACTGAATCTACTCGAATTACTGAACATTCTGAAACATTAATCTACCCGTTCTTTACAAATATCATCCTGAAAAATTTAGGAAAATTAGAACATTGAATGTAGACCACATATTTGATCATCATCTTGTATTCGGTGAAATATATTTTCAATGTTCTAAACCTAAGCCTCGAATAGTTACTTATAAGGACCTAAAAAATATAAACATTAAGGAGTTCAATATTGACTTGCAAAATGTTCCGTGGCACAAAATTCTCTATAACCCCTATATGAATAATAAGGTCAGGAGGCGAAGCTAAAGGAGGGACATGAACATTATTTCGAATGACTGATTCCCATATCAGTGACAGAAAATCATGTACGTGACGACCGAAATTATTTGGTTGTTTAGATATATCTATGGACCATAATCAAAAATTTTCTTAAAATATCCCATCATATCAAAGCCCCATCTGCAACCACCTCTAAGCCAAGCATTCCAAAGCCGAACGTATAGCTCTAAAATTTCTAAAATCTTCTCCCGTCATGAACGCAACTGGCTATTAAAAAAAAACAATATATGCTTACAAATGAATTTTATCGTCAACTTAAAAAAAATCCTGCGTCATCTATGGAACGCAATCTTAAATCTTAAAGTTTTTTCTCTATTAGAATCCGTGAAAATAACTTTCACCCCTCACGACTAGAAAATTCTTCGTTTCTGCGAGCTCCCTAAGGTTCAAAAACCAGGTTTATCCCTTCAAACTATTCTCAGCATCAACCTATTGTCTATAAAAATATCTCCCTTCTCTATTAAAACCCTTTACAAGGCACACCGATAGTTTCGTACATTAGATCCAAACAATATTCTGCTTAATTTCTGCAAACTGTCACTATAATTACAGATTTGTTAAAAGAAGAAAATCTGAAACCAAAATTTTCATCTCAATTGAAAATTTTTTTCTGGAACATATTTTTCTTGTAATGGACAAATGAGATGGGGTGGGATCTCTGACACTTGCCATTTGCACCAAAATTATGAAGGCGCTACGTTTGTTATTTGTACTCATAATGAAGAATCCTTCTGAGATTGACTCTATACACCCAACCATACTTTTTACCATTGAATTAGAAACCAGTAATAATCTCCCATTCCTAGGTATTTTCATTAAGAGAAAATTAGACCTAACATTGATTGATTCAATTTTCAGAAAACTTACGTACACAGACCGATACCTTAATGCATTGTCACATCAGCAACTGGGCCAGAAGCCGGCGGTTATCAAACTGTTTTCAGAGCCGTAAAACTCTCTCAACCCCAATCACTGAACCCAGAATTAAGACACAACTGCTCTTGTCTCAAATAACTTCCACAATAGAGATATTAAGTGTTTTATGACAAAATGCCCTTCACAAAACCTCCCAAATAAAATGACTCAGAAAGCAACCCCACACTGGTATAATTTAGAACCAATGTAACTCTCAATTTAAAGATAAATATAAATTAAATGTCATTATTTGATTGTTGCCAAAATCTATTCTAACTTTTTCACAAATCACAAAATTTTGTGTTGTTTTGTGAATTCCCATTTGCGTTATTGCAATTTTCGACTTTTCTGGATCTCATTAGTTTAGTGAAGAATCCAAAGAGCTATTTGACTTTTCTATAATTTGCAAAAACACGTAAAGGGCAAATGTCTAAAATGTGATACTTCATTTAATGGCATGGTGAATCTTGAATATTCCTAACGATTGTTATGGCAAATAAGTTACTTTTAGTGAGAAACTTACTTTTTTAGCTAGAAACCTCATTATAAAACAGAAACTTTTAGGAAATATCTAGATATAGTTTTTACATAACTTATGTTTATCTTTTATGACCTTTAAAAAATTGTTGAAAAATGCAATTCTTTAATAATTTTCCATCGTTTATATGCTAGATCCACTCTTTGTCTATTACATTTTAGTTGCCTCAAGTTACTAAAGTCTCCTGTAAGACTATTTAGGTTAAGACATTTTTGAAATTTATGTTCACCCGTAATTGAATAGCTGTGTCTGTGGGTTAGCCTATTTTATTAAATAACTTAAATAAATAAACTAACTATTGACTATTGAAGTCAGATTTTTATTACTCACTATCAGTAACACGTTAAAGCGTATAGCAAAAATTCCCGTGGCTTTGCCATTGTTCGAATAATTAGCGTAAACGATATATCACATGTATGTGCATTCTGCCACTATTATTTCCATATAATTATCATAACAAGGGTCAGAACGTCGCATGGTAATTTTAAGTTTGGAGTTCACGAGTTGGAAACACTGACGGAAAAATTAGTGCACTCGGCGCGTTCGAAGCTCGTTTACACATACATCGATTGTCAGTGATACCTGCTTAAGTTGCTAAACGCTCATTCAACTCAATTCGGACGTTGAACGGTGTGATAAAAGCAGTTAAAAGGAATTGCTGTTGACACGTTTTTTGGTGAAGGTTTTAATATTTTCCAGTGCGATTCAATGTCGGTAAGTAGTTCTAGAAAAAAATTTGCTATTTAATTTCCGCTTTTGATCTTAAATCGAAAAGATAAGAAATTGAAAATCTAGTTGGCTGATATAATCTAATATTTAGTCCAAGAATTTTATCTCTAAATATATTTATGATAATATATTTCTTCCTACTTGCTACTACTGTTGTATATCAATTTTATCCAGGGTTTCTCACAGTAAGCATTCGTTAGAAGTATATAGAGTTAGGAAAAACTTACAAGATTGCCATTTTGGGACTTAGGGTTATTCACAAGTTCCTTTTATTCAAAAATATTTTCAAGGTCACACCACTTCCGGATACACCGAAAGGCGCCATTAAGATCCTTAATTTTGAATGGAATGACCTCTATATTATTTTGTTTTTGAATTTTTAAAGAATTTTTGGAATGAGTTTCATTTTGTTGTTATGTTATAATTACATTCAATTTCGTTGCTTTAACACAAATATATTACTTTTAAAAACACAAACGACATTGTGGTTCCTGCAAAATATCGCGTCAAAATGGAACATACGGATTACCAAAAGGCAAATATGGGGAACCTTAAAGCAGATCGATGCATAATTGAATTATGTATCTTAATATCGAAAAATATTCAAACGGTTATCAAATTTTGATTTATCGCCTACAGGTATAGGTAGGTATCAGTCAGTTTATAGAGTTTTCTTAGAAATATTTTTAAATTTGATGTAGGTTAGGTTTTTGATTTCTGGCTTGAGTTTCAACCTGTACAAGAAAACAAATAAGTGAGCTGATCAAGTATTCTATAAACAACCTTGCGAATGAGTGGGGAATTTCTTAAAATTATCATTTCATTTCAAGAAAATTAATATATGTGGAAAGTGGCGTAGTAGTGTTAGTAGTAGTAAACATTTAGGAGTTAATATTTTTTAAAGATTTTTAAATAGGTAGATTTGACGCGAAAATTTATTCATATGATGAGGCCAACGCAGTCCCTAACCCAAATGAATTCCCAAAATTTTGACATTATTCACAGTATTAGCATTATTAATGGGAGGAAAGGTTATTTTTAGTTTTTTTTTTTCTCGATTTTGTTTTGGCTTGTTTATATTAAAAACTTTCATCAGTAATAAGCTCGAATCATAATCCTATAAAATAATTTTATTTAGTTGCTCAAATTTATATATAATAAAAAAAAGGGGTCCTGAAACAGAGCCTTGGGGTACGCCTGTTGAAACATCGACAAGACTTGACCTCATGCTAACAACCTTTCTTTTGCAATGAATTGAATAACTTTACCGAAAATGATGATGATAATGAAAATAGGTCTAAAATTATCGGTCTCCCCTTTTGAACTTTAAGAACACTCTCCCTCCAGGAAATATTTATTTTTTAGTACGAAGCGATAAAATTCCCTTTACTAAAAATACATTTAAATTATACACTTCACTAAATTTCATTTTCATTTTTTATAGCTAATTATGTCAGATTGAACTACAAGGATTAAAAGGAATGAGTTGTGTTTGTGGAGACCAGTTTATTACGTCTTTACATTACCAGCTCCAAGGTTATCTTTCAGCACATAAATGCCTTGGGTTGTTTGGATATTCAGACCAAATCTTTGCATTAGTTTTACCAAAGCTATGAAAAACAAACACATATTTAAATAGAATCGGTTATTTCGAAAAGGGTACATTTACTTAACAATAAATTTTACACTGAAAAAAAAATATTCTTAATAAATTGCGAACACATGTGGTATCAATTTTATAAACCAAATAGTTTTGTCAAAAATTGAAAAGTTCTATAAATGTTACTTTAGTCACGGGGTTGATTATATCCTTGAGAGTGTTTAACAAACTAGTGTTTGAAGAAATGTATCAACGTGACTAAATGCCGTCTGGTGTGACCATTAGAATTGAAAATATCATCAGCGTTTTAAATGTACTGAAAACATCCAGTCGCTACCAAACCCATGACTAAAGTACCGGAAATGTCCGAAGCGGATCGCGACAGTGTTTGACAAAGCTGTCGTCTGTGTTCACTCATCAGTGCATAATTTAATATTTTAGAGTAGGGTATAGAAAATAGTTATTCTGTATGTATTGGCGAGAAATGCTATTTTGGTTATCGAGAACTGGTTTTTTGTAACGAGAAGCAGACAAGTCGATATCATCAAAGTATTTCTCGCACTGGTTTATTTGGATTTTTAATTATATTTATACACCACCACAAAATATCACAAAAGGATAGAGGCTTCTTCAAATTATTCCTTACAAGCAAAACCAATTTAAGAAATAAATTGTCATTGTATCAATGTGCCAAACATTGTAATTTTTTGAAGATTGTCGGAAAAATATATTATTGATTATCATAAGTAATAACATAACATTTAACTATGTACTATATAACCCAGAATAATATTTATTTAGCATGCTTTACAAGTATGCGTAAGTTATTTTACCATTTTCGATTTTAGTATTTTAATTTGTATCTTTAAAAGTATTCGTTCGTTTAAAATAATTGAATCATGCATTCATAAAAACAACACATTAACTCAACAAATACTAATACTAAATAATAAAACAAGCAATATATTTGTGAACAGTCAATATTGTGAATTTTCTTAAATTTCACAATATCAGTTGGATGTTTGCTTCAAACTTTCTATGTTTTAAAATTCCAGAATAAGTTTTATTAAATAATTGCTACTACTACCACTACTCTACTTCCACATCGGTAGACTATTTAAATATGCTACAAATTAAAAAAGTGAAAAAATGGCATAAGTCATAACACGTTTAATTTAATTAACATAAATTTTAAAAAAATAATAATAACGCTAATTATATTATTCCTTATACATTTTAAAAAATGTTGTCGAACACGAAGAAATACGCCCAATGATTTCGCAACAGCTTATTATTTTTTGTCGTAGATCATTGATATCTGTTATAGGTGTTTCATGAGCTAAAAACTTTATGTGCCACAAAAAATAAGTCCGTCGGATTAAGGTCTGGTGAGCAAGGAGGCCAAGCTAGAGGTCCGCTCCGACCTATCCATCGATGTTCAAATGCCTGATTTAAATACCTTCATACAGCCAATGTAAAATGGGGTGGAGCGCCATCTTGCCTTAACCATATGTTTTGTTTCCACTGCAAGGATACCTCTTCCAGCAAAGGTGGTAGTTCCTTTTGGAGAAATGGCAAATACATTTCCCTATTAAAGGATCCGTTAAAGAAAGATATAAGATTATCTCCTATAATCCCTGCCAATGCATTTAAAGAAAACCGGCGCTGATATTTTCCTTTTTGCATGTGGGCTTTCAATGTTCCACTGATGCATATTTCGAAAATGTTCAATGACATCACGACTGAATGCTGCCTCGTCAGTCAACAATGTTTAAATGTAAATCTAATTTCCTGGAATATTAAAATCAAACGCAAACATACAAAATCTCAAAAAGCATATCTAATCATATAAATAAAATAACAAGTTTTTTAAAGCCCAACTGAAAAGAAATATTTTATTCCATTTAGGATTTTTCCCCCTACATTCCCTTTCAAGGTCAACAAAAACGCTTTTTTTTTATTTTCGCGTTTATTTTCGTACAGTATATACCAAATAAAAACTTTCTTTTCGGCTGGAAGTGTACTCGAAATTTACCCCGAGGTCATGGTTCAATTTGATATTCGGGTGTTTTGCTTGTATTTTATACCGTCTAAAACCTTGTTCGATCGTTTTTTCTAAAAGTAATAACAAGTTTTCCATATTTAAGCAGAAAATTATTTTTAATCATTTGGAAAACTTTCCGAACCAGATAAAAGCGCGAATTTATATTGAATACAGGGTAGCACACTATTGCGAGATTTTTGCATATCTCCATAACAACTTATTTTATCGAAAAATTTTAATCAAATAGTTTACTTCAATGTGCTGCTTTTATATTTGCCTTTTAATCATTTTTAATTATCGATATGCGCGAAATTAATATTGAAAATTAATTTATCGCTTACAGAGTGTCGACAATTTACCAACCAATTACATATTTTTCATTCAAACAAGACACCCTGTATGGTGTTGTGTACAAATTAATCCTACATCCATTTTCAACAGTTTTCTTGTTATTTTGTATTTTCTAACGAAAGTCAATCAAATCCCAAATTTATTTCTAAGTTACGTTATCTTGTGTTATTTATGTTCAGAAGCCCACAATTTTCTATTTATTATTGATGTTTGACAGACACTGAGAAACAATTTTTTAAGAAATAAAATTAACATGACAAACGGCAAAATGTTGTTTAATTAGCACATTAAATAAATCCAGGAAAAATTGAATTTAGAAAGCAGTAATCAATCAAAGACATAAAAACTTGTAACACATGCAACAAGAAATATAATATGAAGGTAAACATAATCGTTACGATAATTATATGACAACATTTTTGTTAAAGCACTTAATAAAATCTAGTATCGTTCGCGTAATGAACCATCAATGTTCGTCTTGATGATACAGGTAAAAAATAAAAACTACACTATTTCGTCTTTAAAGTCACGGATTGGAAGAGGGCTACAAAGCGATTTGTATAGCCAATTTCAGAGTTCCTTAACTCCATTAAAGCAAATAAAACCAAAATCATGTCAAATTTGTTCATCTTGAAAGAATTTTGGGGATCGACTGTAATAGGAAATACAAAATAGCAACAAAATCGTTGAAACTGTCATAAGGGAAAGGCATAGTCAAATTGATGTAGTATTAAATCATGCACCACCCTATACAATAATATACAGAGCGTTGCATTGCATCATTGAAAATGATGTAATTTGTAATTGTAATAAATCAATTTCCAAATCCAAAGAACGATTGTTTTATTTCCGTTTATTATACAAACGATTACCAGGAGTTAAAATTGGTTTAAAGGCGCATTGTTTAAACTAATGTCACATCTTTCAAAATTTTCATACTAATCAAGGTATCTATCTGTTCCATTTCAAATAGGAAAATAGGTAAGAAAAAAGAAAAAAAGAAAAAAGAAAAAAGAATCCCGCAGTGCAGAGCTACCCGGTATAAGTTGTATGGCATTGACATTTATCGGATAGTTTTCTTAGAAATGCTACACAATGTGTTTTTCAATTTGTAAACCAAGTGACAGAAATATTTAGGCAAATTGTCGCTTAGTATTAAAATATGAAAATGAATGCCGATGCCCACAACAGTTAATCGTTGCCTGAGGCGTAAAAAAAATTAGCACTTTTACGAAGCTACTAACTTCGAAAATCTTCTGCAGCAAGTTCACATTTTCACGAAATTATATATTTTCACATGACATTTGTTTTCGGTATATATAGTAGCAAGTAGTTTGTAAATATTACATTTGATAAAGACACTGTGTTGTCGAAACAATTGTCATGTCAAAATATATAATTTCGTGAAAATCTGAACTTTCAGTTCTTATTCATTTTGATATCCCTTTCTTATGAAAAGAAGCTTTTTTTTGTCATATAGCATATGCATGAACAATGTAATCCAATTTCTTGGATTACGCAATGCCCTGAGAAAAAAAAATCAAATACCCTTACCCGCCGGCTTGACACCATCAAAAATATAGAATTATCAAGTGGTTATTTTGGGTTTCATTAGTGTTCGAAATAAATTAGGTACTTATCTTTCAACTGTAATGTTGCACTTGCTGTTGGTTATAGCTTTTTTTGTAAATCCCGGGAAATTATTTGCAGACGTGTATATTACCGACTTTTTTTAATAGAATAGAATAGAATAGAATAGAATTTATTGACAACGTTTTGTTCTTACAATTATGGCAAGTCATAAATACAATGCGTAAAATATATGTTTATAAAAGACAAGACAATGAATAAATTATATCAAAAGTGTGTACATTATATAAAACAGTGTATAATACATAAGAACAGGACAGTGTATATAACAAAGTACAGGACGTTTATATAAATAAACAAAAGGAAGCAACGTCAACAAAATCATAGAAAGTCATTGCACAGTCACACCGTTCACAGACGCTTCTTTGACTTCAGTCACAGCGTAAGTAAAAGCAGTGCCTTTTAAGAAAGTTTTTTTTAAATTTTCTATTACTTAGAAATTTTCACGTTAGCTGGTAGTTTATTGTACAAGTTTAAGTTTAGTGAATTTGTTTGACTTTTTGCGTGTTTGAATCTTGAAGCGCAAAGTAGCTTGTTATTTCTAGTTAAATAGTCATGGTAAGAGGAGTTCTGACTGAAGATGTTTTTTGTGTATTTCTAATAATTGATAATAAATATACAAACCAGGAAGTGGCATAATTTCCAACTTCTTAAAAATTGATCGGCAGTGCTCCAGATAACCTACACCGGCAATGAACCGAACAACTTTCTTTTGGAGTTTAAATGCCTGGTCTGCTGTGGCAAAATTACCCCTGAGAACTATGCCGTAAGTTAGATGAGAGTGAAAAAGAGAAAAATAGGTAACTCGCAATGTGCCCGCGATAACCAGTCCTTTAAGTTTACGTATTATAAAAATATTAGAGGCCATTTTTTTACACAACATGTATGAGGGGCCCAATTTATACTATCATCAAGCGTTACTCCCAAAAGCCTCACATTGTTGCCCTGCAGTAGATTATTATTAGTTGAGAAAACAAGACCTTGTGTCTTATCTGTGTTTGGTTTAAGGTTATTGTTGTTGAACCAAAGTTCCGCCATCCGCTCATCATTATCAACATTGTGCATAAGTTCATTGGAGTCATTGCCATAAGTCACAAACGATGTATCATCCGCATAAAGTGTACACTTATTGGGGAACAGAAAATGAATCAAGTCATTGATGTAAATAGTGAACAGTAGCGAACTCAAGACGGAGCCCGGAGGCACGCCACTGCTCATAACGATCAACTCCGATATGTTATTGTTAAAGACTACACACTGTTTTGTGTCAGTCAAATATGACCTGATAAGTTCCTGAGGGTGACCACGGACACCATATCTGCCAAGCTTCTCCAGAAGCAGGTCATGAGAGACGCAGTCGAAAGCCTTAGTGAGGTCACATAGCGTGAGTGCAGCTTGTTCCCTCTTTTCCAGGCCCTCCACCAAGTCTCCCACAACTCTACGAACTGCCTGCACAGTGGAGCAGCCGGTCTTAAAACCAAATAGGGAATCACAAATGCATTTTGTTTGTCGAAAAAATCATGATAATTGATTTTTCAAAAGTGTCTCGAAGACCTTACCAAGTATGGGAACTATTGATATGGGTCGGAAATCATTTACCTTTACTTTTTTTAAATATTGGAACCACCCTCGCCACCCTCAATTGCGCGGGAAAACTTCCACTATCAATACAATTGTTAAATAAAAATGTGAGAGGTGTTACAATCTCGTTACAATTACACAGTCTAAAACATCGTCTTCTGCCATCCAATGCAAAAAGAATGACGAAGTTACATTTGGGATATTATTCAGGCACTCACTCCGTACTTCAGGGTTGACAGTTAAAGAGGCCAGAATATCAGCAGCAACATTGGTAAAAAACTCATTAAATTCATCGGGTGAAAGAGTGCTTGAAGGGTCACTTTTTTTATAACAATTTCTTTCATAATTCATAATTTTTCATGTATCTCTGGCTTTATTATTAGACCGACATATAGTTATCAAACGCTTTTTTTTTATTTTACCATTTTTTTTGTATTTGCTGTGAAAAAATTTATAAATAAGTTAATTATAATAATGCAGATTATCGCTGTGATTTCCCTCGTAGTGTTTATTGGTAAATTTCTGAAAATATGATAAACGCTGATGCATCAGATCACTTAAATAGCTACATAATGAACGGAAAGAAAATAATTTAGACAGGGTGTTCGAAACAAATGCGTAATGTAGTCGTTATTTGTTTGTTTTATAGATTACGTACTAGACTTTTTTAATTGTTTCTCTCACTCTGTGTAATTTTAAAATCTCAAATTTGAACAACGCTATGGAGGTTTGGCGGCTACATTTTTTTTTCGCTTTTTTTCCCCTAAGCGTTTTACATATCTCTTATCTTACTGTCTACTTTAGAAATCTCTAGAATTGATAGTTAAGTATAATGCTGTTGAACGGTACTTTTTATCTGGTGAAACCATTTGAAATGATTTTAAGTTATCCTCCCAAATAATTAATCACATAATGGCTGTTTCATTTAAAAATTATGAAAACTAAAAATATTTTCTGGAAACTTTTTAAATACAGAAATAAAATGAATATATAATAAATAGATGACTCTCCTCTGAAACGGATACTTCCATAACTTTGGAAGTTACGGGTTGGTTTCTAGTTAAATGCATTTTTCAGAGTAATCTATTTATATTACGCGAATTGAGTTATAAGTGACAATAATTTAATTAGATCGGCTGTTTCAGACCTTAACGCCAATTTCAGCTAAGTTCTGAAGACGCCATCTGTAGCAAAAAAAAATCCATAAGGATTGAGGCATATCATTGAGAAGAGAAAAAATAGCACGATTTAGCGAAATCAAAAAAATATGGTATACTAAAAAAAACTGTTATGCACATCAGTGAATTCTACATAAAACCATGTATCAGAGGGCGTTTTTATCTTTTTAAATCACATAACCCCCAACCAAGGGTGCTCAATGATAACCAGTTGAAAGACCGATTTAGAAATGTGTATCTTTAGTTATTTTCAATATATGGAACAATCGAATTTAGAATGCAGTGCACAAGGTGTTTCATTTAGAATATGATTTCACATTACACATAAGGACAACATTTTGAGGACAGTCATACTCTTCGGAAATGTTTAACCTTCCATCACCACGCTATGTTATATATTGAATTGCCTGTA
The DNA here is from genome assembly GCF_029955315.1 of Cylas formicarius. Classification (NCBI taxonomy): domain Eukaryota; kingdom Metazoa; phylum Arthropoda; class Insecta; order Coleoptera; family Brentidae; genus Cylas; species Cylas formicarius. Next base: position 22,225,462 of record NW_026844214.1, read on the forward strand.
TAACACGTTGTAGGCGCAATAAAAATCGATTTTTATATACAGAATACACCAATAAAACTAACCTTATCGAAGGCAATGGCGTGTTGACCGACTGGGAATAATTTCTCAGTACCAATTAAACTAAATAGTTTGGTTTTAATTGATTTTGTTTGTCTGTTTATTAGAAACACAACCTGGCCGGTCACACAATTATGTATAATCTGTGGTTTCTTTGCTTTTAAATCACAAATTAAAAGTTATAAAAAGTACCGTTCAAAAATATGTTATTAACAAGTTATTTCTCCGAACATCGCATTCAGTTCGAAATCGAACGTAGCGTAACGTACTACTCATTAGTCGTCATTATAAATCATATAAGTTAAGGAAAACTTTCAAGACTGGGTGAATAAAATTTTAATTTTAAATGTGGCCAGTGGCATAAGATGCAGCTACGTTATACGGGATGAATGAATTGAGCTTTACTGTTCTGAATTGTCAATATGAGTTAAATTGTTGCAGCAGCAGAAACTTTCCACAGCAATTAAAAATAAGTTGAATTAAAGATTTCTAAAGCAGCAAAATTATATGCCAATTTCAATAATAAAACTTTTGTCAAAAATAGTAGAAAAAATTACAAAAATAGACTACAGGGGCTGGCGAGTGCCAATATGGATTCCTAAAGGGTAACAATTCACTCAGATCATGTAAAGCCTTGATTCATACGGCCTCTTTGTAAATTTGAGAAAGTATTCGACTACTACTTACTACTAACTACATTATCAAAATTACAGAGAAATAACACTTCTAAATACAGCACACCAGTGTGGTATTGGCAGCGGTCGAAAAAACATACGAACACAAAATCGTTATTGAGATGCTCTGCATAGATTTTCGGCAGGCATGTGACTCGATTAAAAGAAAACGACTCATAGAAACACCAAATGAGTTGGGAATGACTCCAAAATTAGAAATACTGATTACCATGATTATGAAATGAACAGAAATTAGTATCAAAGCCAGAAAAACCGAGGAATTTGATATAAATGAAGGTCTCAGACATATATTGATACATTGTCAGTAACGTTATTTAACCCGGCTTTGCAGCATACACTAAGAAACATTGATAAGACAACAATAAGAAAAAGAGGGAATGATAGCGTATGCACACCCTATCGTACTAATTACTAAATACCAATTAGAGAATTAGAGAGATCGAACATGGTCTTAAAGGAAATTCTGCAACTGAATGAATATAAAACGAAAACAATGATCTGTGGAGGAAGAACTGATAATAGTTGCATTAAAATAGGAAGTAACATCTTTGAAGCAGTAAAGACATTTATATACTTTAGAGTAAGTATACCAGAAAGAGATACTGAAATTGAAGAAAAATAGCATCAGCCAAACATAGTCTTTTTATGTCATTAAGAACCTGCTAATAAGATTTTATCAAAAAAACTGAGAGATTAATATTTACAAAACTACAATAACACCAACTGTGTATGGAACGGTAACTATTACAATAACGAAGAAATTAAGGTGGTGGAAAGGAATCTCATTACAGCTTGTGAAAGTAAACGAAAATAATCGCAGGATAAGAATCAATGACTGACAGAGCTGAATGACAGCAAGTTGGATAAAGGAAGTACGAATAAAGTGAAGAGCAAAAGAGCTTAAATTCAATATTAGAGTGGAACGCAGGAGTAAGAAGAAGAAGGAGAAGACCCAGATCAAAATGATTGGAGGCAATTAAGGAAGACTTGAGAGTATGAAACAGAAGAAATGAAACTGACCCACCTCGTCAATTGGAACTAGAAGAATTTAGAAGTGTGAAGCCACTATTTATTCGATCAATGCGCTCTACTGTAACAAATTAAAAACGACATAGATAAGTAAATATTTGGCACTCCAGCAAAAAAAATATTTTTTATTAAATTGCAGAAGGTGGCAAAGATTATATTTAAACAGTATTTAAGATAGGTTTATCGAGTCTCATTCAATTATATGCAAACGTTATAAAATAAAATTCTAAAAACTCTTTAAAATAAAGATAGATTTATACAGATACTCCATACAAAGAGCTTTGTTTCAAAAAACTCAATAAATGAATGAACGAAGTATTAAATAGAAAATAGAAATGTAACAAAACAATCTATTTATGAGATATGATATAAATTCTTCTTTTATTTGAAAAATTATTAACTGTGCAATATGGCTTAGTTCAGATGCCCACCTTAGCTTTTACGGTGGCAAATTCGACTTCAAGAAACGTCACAAAAAAGTCTAGCCGGATCGAATTTAATGTCTTTTGTGAACAGCGCACATCACCAAAAGATGACTCTCAGATCATGCAAACTGTCGATTATGGCGTTCTGTTCTGTGGCAAGAGTGGACATTTTTTTTTAGAACTACATGTCGCCCAGGTCCGTATGGTTCAATTTTGCCTATGTCATTGTGCTGCAATACTCGTCGTTGATGGTAGACGTTTCAACAACGTCGTTTTCGAAAAGTCCAGAGCAAACAGTAAATTTTAGGGGGTGCATTGTCAACTGGTGAACCCCCGTAGGTTAGTGTCATCTCATATGAAGTAATTTCCCCTTTTAAGACAGCCATTCCTCCAAAAATGCGACTCGTCATCAAATATAATTTTTGGCCAAAATTAATTCTCTTTTCCAAACGGCTTGAAGCCCAGTCAGCGGGAATATAGCATTATTCCATGATCGAGAACTTTCACCTCCTGAATCAATTGGATCTTGTAGTGGGTTAGGTCTAAGCCCTAGAACAAAATTTGCTGTTGAAGTAGGTTGAAGTATGCGAAAGACCCATTTTTACCCTCCTGCAGCGATGTTCTAATTCGTTCCTTGAACGTACCGGTGTCGGCTATTGTCATATGTGTAATGCAAATATATATTTGATTGATTATTATGATGTATTCCCTAAACCAGTACTGCTGCAATCACTGCTTAGAGAATTAATTTATACCATCTATTGTGAATAAACCATAAATAATAAATGTATATGTTGTATATGTTGATAGAGAAAGTTGGTAAAATTAGTTAATTAATTAATACCCTGCTTTAATTCATATTTTCTCATATTCAATGTATTTTAAAAACCACGCAACAACACTGGAGATTGATTGGTCATCCAGAAAAAAAAGAAAAAAAGGTAACGTAGGTCCGGCCACGTTTTAGTTTCTAAGATGAGAGGGTGATAAATATTCAAGACACCAGACTTATTTTGCAATATCATAATTTTTTTGCCCGATTGTGTTGACATTTAGCAAAATCATATATAATGTTAAAAGGTTAATTTTAGCGAATTGTCAAAGAGATGTACATCACTCGCCTTTTTGCAATTGTACTTAAACACCAAATTTTTTTTTAAATAAAAATAATGAAAATTGATACTGCTTTTCATAAACTTAATTTTAAAAAATTAACGCAAAAAAAATGTTGAAAATGTTGACCATCATTTACCTCATTGTAAGCATACGACGTAAGGGTTTTTGCACTTCACCCTGCTTTACAAAAGCCGTTTTTTTAATATTTAACACTTCGCACCTTAGAAATTAAACTGTTCAGCACCTATGAACTTTTGTTTGTGCCAGCCGAGCGTGGGCTTCATGTAAGTATGGGCATCTGTAGTTATCGCCAAACACGCTTAAGAATAGGTAAAAAGTTTTCATTTTCTAAAACGCCGGAATACTTCAAGCAGACTAATGCTATAAGCACTTAAAAGTAAAAGTGGTGTTTTATTATATCATTAAACTAATACAATGTCGATTGTGCATAAAATTTAACTTTCCATTCTACAAGCACAAAATATCTACTTAAAATCCGTCGGTATAAAATTTCCAAGGGAACGAACCATAGAGAACTCATTAAAAGAAGCCAACAAGTGGAGCCCGCAATAAAATAGCGGCTCAACTACTCTAAAAATTTATACGCCGTGGATAGTTATGATATTTTCGTAGAGATGGCAATGATCTTCCGCGCATGCCTCTACACCACTAACCTCCACTTTGCTAAATTTTGTTTCTGAAGAGAGATACCCACACACTTGACTCCTGAATATTTAATAGGATCTGGACATATTTTAAGAAAACGCTGTCATTGGTTAAAAATGAGGTTTTAAAAGTTTTTCATAATTGCTTCATAAGTTCCTGTTTTATCATCGTAAGCAGAGCTGTATCTCTAGTAGCTATATGAGTGGGTGTAACGATAGCTACAACTGCCTCTTTAATCGATAACGCATGTCTTCATCAGAGATTTTGATCAGAATTTTGTTTGGAAATAAGCAAAATTTTAATATTAAAAATAAAATAGTATATTATATTTTAAAAAATGACATTTACATATTTTTTTAACGTTAATTGCACTTAATTATGTACAGTTATGGGATCGTCAGGCATCTATATACCAAAAACAAAAACAACAAAAAACAAAGTACCAAAAAATTTTATATTACTTCATACAAACATGGCATAAAACCCATTAAGAATATTAAACAATTTATCATTGAAAAAAACATCATTATCGTAATAATAACAGTCGTAAATGGTACTCTTTTAATGTCAATTTAAAAATTCACGTTAAATTCATGTCTTTGAATTTGTCAGTTAATTTATTTAATTTGATGAGACACATTCTTCCAAAGACTGTAGGATTCTGTTGAGCAATTGTTAATCTGCAGTATGGAACATTAAAAACTCCTTTTGACCTTGTGCCGTGAATTTCACATTATCGTACAGGTGAATTTGCTTTTGTAATTGTATGGTTAACAGTGGCAGACAATAAAAGGGCGTTAATTTTAATGTTTTCAAATATTTTTGCCATATGCATATTTTAGCTATTACATTTAATAATTTTTTTTGAAGAGCAAAAACCGAACAGGACTTGCTTGAATGTTCCCAGTATATCCAGTATATAATGGCATACGATATTATCGATTTAACTAGTCTAAAATATAATAACTTAGGAGTATTATCTGACACAGTAACACGAATATTCTTAATTAAAAACATCCTACTTACAATACTTAACCCTAACCCCTCTTGCAAGAAAAAATACGTAGTAAGTGGATCTAGCATGTTATCGAAATAGAAGAAGGAATATGGAAAGCTAATAACATGCTAGCAAACACTGTAGAGCCCCTTATTATTTCTCTGAACTCTAACGGCTGTAGTACTAAGAAAGTGATGACTAAAATTGGAGTGGAGAAGATTTTTTTTATTAATGACATTTAATACAATTTATCAATTTAAATATCACTCTTATTTCAAGGTAAATTTTTAATTGCTTGACCTTATAAAAGTTAGTAAGTACTTACGCTATCTTCTTCCATTCCCCAAATATCTGTTTATTGTATGTGACTCTAATTTATTAACGATTCGCGGTGTGTCGGACTTAAGAACTCAACAACAACAATTTTTCTGATCTTTACGATATGACCGATAAGTTTAATGGTCCCTGGCATTACAAATTTACATTTTATTACTCCCTAGCATTCAGAAACAAAATAAAACTAAAACTATTCTGGAATTTTTTCATTAAATTGATAAACAGACAACATGAGGCCTTAAATACAATAACAGAAAAAACTCGAGTGATCTTTAATAAATAAAATCACTGACAACGCCACCCTACAACGCTTCCGAATATTTTTTTTATTTACAGTTGCCGACGTGGTTATTATTTGCGATGTAAACTCATTTCGGCAGGGGTCCACGGATGAGGGTATGAGCCACGCAAACCAAACATACATGTTTTATAACTTTTGCCATAAACTAGAACATGGACCGAGATGAAAAGCTAGCGCAGGCGGAGATCGCAACGCTTGTCGTAATATTCGTCGCGACGGTTTTAGGAAATGGCCTCGTTTTGCTCGCATTATGGACTAGAACAAGGTATGACAAAACATTCTAGCGAACTCTATTACGGTAACTATGAGGCGGCCAATATGGATTTTGTGAGGCAAATTTTATTTAGAGGGTTTGCAATGAGTATTCTTTTCTTTTTCATACACTTTAACAATAGTGGCAGATCAATGTTATGAGAGATTTCTTCATTTTTCTACGTATTACTTACATTTTGAAATGTTTTACGTGCGTTTAAAGATCTATTGTGTTAATTTACTAAATTGCCAAATAATGCCTTTTGTTATTTCCGTAATACATCAATTAAATTAATTAAGTTTTATGAGATAATTCCGGAATTTATAGTTCTTAGTAGAATTGCTTGTTGTTAGGTGTTAATATTTTTTTATAAAAATCTGTCCCATATCAATGTATATATTTTTTTAGATCTTACGGACCAAAGAAGCTATCTCGGATGTTGTTCTTCATTTTGCACCTTTCTATGGCTGATCTCATAGTAGCATTTTTCAGCGTTCTTCCACAATTATGTTGGGAAATCACATACAGATTCAAAGGAGGATGTTTCCTGTGTAAAGTTGTAAAGGTATGGAATTATTGGAAGAACAAATAAATGAAAGTTCTGCATAGCGCCACCTATTTATGAGTAGTCGCAACGATGGCGACAGCTAGCCAGATATCCCCAGTACATCCAAACAGAAATCGAATCGGCAGCAAAACATAATTAGTTCACCAGGAATGCACATTTAAATATTCTGTAGTAGCAGCAAAAAGAGTTGCTTCTACAGTTGATTTAAACACATACAAACGCAAAATTGTATAACTAAAGTGACAAAAAAATTACTGCAAATTAATTTACGCTCGAGGATACTAATTCAAATATTTTTAGATAATCTAATTTTTCTCTAGATTATTTTTAACATTTTAGTAAACTTCTAGTTGTTAAAAATGACATTTCCTATGCCATCAATAGACTGCCGTAAGTCCGTACGATTCCTTACAACAGTTCTGTGAAAACTGTATTATATATATATATATATATATATATATATATATATATATATATATATATATATATATATATATATATATATATATATATATATATATATATATATATATATATATATATATATATATATATATATATATATATATATATATATATATTATTGTCTATTCTAAAATACGAATAAAGTTGATTTTGGGACTCATTTTCAATTTGCGGATTTCTATTAATATCTAATTGGGATTATGAATTTTTTCATTAATAATTAGGTTTAGACCAACTAATTTTATTAAAGTAGTAAAATATGTATATTCAAATAATCGGTATTTCTTTATACAGAACCATCAAATAACGACATGAAAATGCGTTCTTGACTTGTTGACAGATATGAACATAATTTGTTTTTCTGCTCCCTATAATAACCAATTATACACTCAAATATGAGGAGGGCATCATGGTAAGAAATTGGCTTCGGTGAACATCATTTTTGGGATATTTTAAATATGAATGAGGCCTTTTGGTATTTGTTAGATCTGACGGTCGCATTATAAATCACAATTTGTCGTAGAATAGTATATTATGCGGTAAACGTCATTTGACTCACCGAACGTGTTGCAGACTATACTTTTCTACGAGCGTTAGTTTTTCTGTGCATTTTCGCAAAACAACACGAATACATTCACTGACATGACCGTCAAAATTGACAAACGTCAAAATTCAAAGAGTGGGAAATATCTCCGAAAACATCCGATTGCTCCCAAATCCGTGCGGTAAAATCCCGGAAATATCCGAAGTGGCTCGGATTCATGCGAAACGAAACTGACGTGGTAAAGTGACGCTTCCCGCACGCTAGATCGGTGGGTAATTAGGTATTTTACAGACGGCAGCAAAAAAATAACATGTTATGCAACACGTTGACAATCTCCTTCAGTCCCTCGTTTATAAAAGCAAATCATTACTAAAGTGGCGTTTATCAAACTTGTTGCATCATATTGAAATGAATGATTTCTGTAACTGGAGATGTTTTTAACTTTCTTAAGCGATTTTCAACATTTTACTAACTAAATACGTTATATATAACTTATAATTTCTCTATGTGGATGATATATACGATTAAAAAGAGCATAAACAGCTCTATTTACTTAATTCGTGGCCAACTATGAGTTGCATATAAAAATAAAAGTTTATGTTATGAGGAATAAGCCAATGATGATATTCATATCTATTCCTTTTGTGTGTCTACAGTGCAGTAACATCACCAATTTTTATAAGAATAATTATTTTGAGAACTTTGAATTTTACAATTTAAAATATATAACATGAATGGATTTATATGAACTTTTATTTATTATATTTGAAAACTTGACTTTTAAATGCGCTGCTACAATAAACTCATGCATCCTCAATAATTTAATTTTTGAGCTAACTTAAAGTCCTTGCATTATTGGTGAGTCTTATTTTCCTTACTCTACAGCAACATCCACTTAAACCGCCAATTAGTTAGATGGATGTTGCTGTTATCGAGAAAATTTGCAAAATATTTAACGTTTTGCAGAAAATAATAAATGCAATTCTTTCAACGCAACAGCGCTTTATATACTCTATTTCTAGTATTGTCAGACGTTGGGTCCTTACCTAAGCCCATACATATTGATGGCAACAGCTGTGGATCGATATCAGGCTATATGCCATCCTTTAACGTACTGGGCGTGGTCGTCAAAAAGATCCAGCGCCATGGTATATGCCGCCTGGATAGCAAGTCTACTCTGCTGCGTACCGCAGGTTAGTAAACAGAGTATCTACTTTATAATTGTAAAGTTTTTAAAAGTTTTCATTTCTATTTTGGGGGCGTAGCGGAGAAATTCATCTTTCCTTATTTGATAACGTGCTAATTAGTACGTAATGAAGTTTTGATCTAAAAACAATGACAATGAACAGTTGGCACACGTAGATTTTTGAAAGTTAGTATAGAATTGTAAAAGCCTAGTTACCAATAAAAATCCATCCAAAGAAAACTGGGCATAACGTATAAAATAGCGTGTGTGTAGTAGTGACTTACTTCTTGGTATTCGCAACCGTTAACTGCTGAATCTACTGACAAATACTTTCTTTACTTTCTAGACCGAGACCTTTTGAACTTTTGAAATAATGTTTACGAATGTTTCACCATGGCGTTTTGTTGAATAACAAAAGCCGAGCTTAAATTATTGGCAAAAATACAGATATAACGCCTGCGATTTTTTTTCTCAATATCCCAGAAACTAGTAGCAATTTTCTTAATTTGTCACAAATGCTTTACCCTGAACTCCGTATCTTCTACCGTTTGTGAAATCCCAATAGCGATAAGCGAACTTTTCACACTAACCATAAATATTGATTAATGAGAGAATGAAAAATCATTCGGAAACTAAAATAAAGTAATTTCGTTAATTATGAACGTTATGATGTTATTGTTGTAATATAAGCATTATCAGCATTTGTCATGGAAATAAATTTAAGAAAAGCTTTTCCAGCTGATTAAGTTTAGATGTCAGGAGTTAAAGGTTTGCTAGATGGGGATAAATATATTTTCCAAAATATGTACAAAATCTCAAATCAATTGCTTAGTTTTTCTGTTAGCCTGTATATTGGCTCATGAACAAGTAAACTGAAAGGTAGCTGAAGTGGGACACCTATGAAATGGCCTAAGTTTTACTAGCTATAAGTTCCACTTTTCTGTACCGATGTTGGATTTTCAGACCATTATATCCTTTCATGTTATAATGGGTATGAATCTAAGGCGGCTATATACTTGCATTTTTTAGCGAAGAATTTTTATAATGTTGATCAACACTTTCCATTTTTTTGATACAATGCGTTGCTATAGGAATATGATCATTTTATGAAATTCCGTTTGTACTTAAGAATTAGAACTAAACAATAACAGGTCCAGGAACTTCGTAAAGGAATGAAAAGAAGAAACTCTATTTCTATTATTAACCTGAAAGGTGCATGTCGTAAATAGATTTTTGCAGGCTGCTGATTTGGACCAATTTCTGTTATTTCTTACTTCAATTTTAAAATAAAAACGAAACCTTACATAATTACCACATTGCCATGACAAATACAATCTACCAAAAAAATGGCAAAGACGTCCCGAGGTGTAGAATTAGTCATTTATCAAACATTTTAAAGAACTTTACATTCCCACCCTATATAACGATAAGGAATTTGAAAAAGTAATTCCAACGCTACTCATTAAGGATGACGCATTACACTGCTATAAGTTATACCTAATCAAAGGTTGCTATCTTCTTGGGTATCTCACTTCAACTGCAGTTCAGTTTATCTATGTCAAATAATTGAAATAGCTACTTTGTCAGTTCTCTCATTTTCTCTTCTTTGGCGAAATAGTTTCCAGATATTTATTATTACTATTGGTCCGAAATTACATCTCCTACTTTTAAATTTACCTTGTTTTATTGTAGCTAACAATTTTTTCATACATTGAAGTGGAACCTGGAGTATACGACTGTTGGGCCACATTCGCAACAACGTGGGGTGAAAAGGCTTACGTGATTTGGTAATTTTTTTTGAACACTGAATAACCTGATTTTCTGCAAACATTGTGAATTACTATTTCAAGAATTTACTATTAACATTATTAGTGTTCATTCATTGCATGAAATTTTCTTTTTTTTTAGAGTTAAAATGTTTATTTAATTATACAGGATGACTTTTTTTGGTTATTTTCAAGTTAACATGTTGTGTGTAGTTTACCAAGAGGACCTCCATTGGTCCTGTGATGGTTATAGACCAAGTGTGTGCGTGTGGAAAACGGAGCAAGTTAGCACATATTCTTATATAAAAATCAGACTTATTCTTGGACGATGAATATGGCCTTAAAATCTCCATACTGAATTCTGAACAAACCAAAAACAATAGAGGAAAAGAATAACAATAAATTGATACTATCTGCAAATCTCTATTCCTTCTGACCAAAACTCAATTCTTTACCAATATGAGAGAGAATCAGTCATCCGAGACAGGATGTTTGGTGAAACATCAGCAAGTTCAACAACCGATGCAGCAGGAATCCAGAAGATTTGTAAATATCTTAAGCACTATGCTTGTTAGTGCACATTTTTATCACCGGCCACATTTCTGCAGTTCTAAATTTGTTGATTTTTCCCAAAATTATATTTTAAATCGCCAACCAATTTTGTGATCTAAATTTTTCTCATAAATAATTTTTGTATGTATAGGTACGTCACGGCTAATTTGGTTTGTTGGCTAGTTTTCAAATAACCAAACCTAACCAGTTAATTTGCAAACTATCTAAATGAGCTGTTATTTTGTAGATATCTGCCGTTTCCCACAAGATAAGAGATAATTAGTGGATGGCTTAGAATCTAGCTGGTTTCATTTGCTTTGGTTAATATACAGTTTTTTTAGACACTTTGTACACTATCCAATTGTCTTTAGTTAGTATGATTACTATAAGCGTCTTAGTTGTCTAAAACAGCTAGTTTACTGGCTAACATGAACATTACTGTACACATACATATAATATAATACACTATATACCGTATTTTTTTTACAGGAACGGTAATTAAATTAATTATTTTAAAAACATGAAGTTTCAGTAATTTCGTATTTTCATGTAGTCGTTTTGAATGTACAACATTATTACAAAAAAGCTGTCGATTATTAAAGGTACAAGTCGCATGATTTTTAGCTCTCGACTGTACCTGTAAACAACAAGATCATGGCACATTTAAAGTACCTTTAGTATATTTTTATTTATTTTCAAACTTTGATGTAGATACTTATTTAATTTTGCTGGAAAAATTATTAAAATGACGAAAACGACCCGTAAAGATGAGTTCAATAACCAGTTACTGTTTAAGTTTTAATCATAACTCATAAATAATGCTTTTCATAAAATTTCCTTTTTTCATTATTGTTTCTTACATTTTTTGCAGAAATCTTTTATAATTCGCAAAAGAGTTAATGTAATGTTTTTTCTTTATTTCCTGACCTTAAACGTCCCTAATATTCCAGGTACGCAACTTCAGTATTCATTGTACCGCTCACGGTACTGATTTATACGTACGGCTGCATTTGTCGGGAAATTTGGCGGTGCACCGATTCAAAAATGAGCCCCCGCCACTCCAACGAATTGAAAGGGGCGGGTCTGCCTTTGATTTCTAGGGCAAAAATCAACACCGTTAAGCAGACGGTGGCGGTTATAGCGTTGTATATTTTGTGTTCAACGCCATTCATCATGGCCCAACTGTGGGCCACCATCGACCCCACAAGTTCCTTCTTGGAAGGTAGTTAGCATTACGTATACAAAAAAATAAGAGCCAGAAAACTCTATTCTCGCTTTTTAGGTCCTGTGTTCACAATCTTGGGCCTTCTATACAGTCTAAACAGCTGCGCGAATCCCTGGATTTATCTTTCTTTTAACAAAGAACTGTCCAAATTACTACTTAATCATTATTTATGTCGTCACAAAGACGATTACGTAGAAGCCAGCGATGGTAAACTTCCTTGCTTTTAATTCACTTTTATGAATGTAAATTGCTTATTTCCAGGTCCTCGATTAAGCAACTCCTCTGGAGAACAAATTACAACAGTGAGAAATTCCCAGCCCAGCTTAGGAAAATTTCAAGACGACTATTAAAACTCCTGTATCTAGAATATAATTTGTGTAAGACTAAAGAGCGTTTTTCTCATTACAAGATGTCATTGTACAGAACATTGGTTGATGTCCTTAAGAGGAAGATGCATCATTTTTCTTTGCACTGACTAAAAATCCGAAACTAACCAATAGAATCTTGTCTGGTCCTCAGCGAGCAATTAAAGAAAAAGGAAGTGGAACCGGAGTGATAGAAAAAAACTCATTGATGTAAGTGGGAGAATGGGGTGTTATCGTTGCTTAATTTATTATTTACCGATAGAATTGTCACTAAAATCATTTACATATTATTATTTAATGATTCGACAATATTTTCTTTAAACAATCCAACTTCTGAAAAAAATGTGGATATACATATGTACACTGTGTCCTATTTTGGTCTCGACTAAGGGGTATGTCTATTGTTGAGGAAGATAGAGCCTTGCGTTTTCGCAAACCTTTGGTACTTTTTTGTGAAACGAAAGATGACGTTAACAAAATTTGTATGACTTGCTGAATTTTTAAAATCCAAGGCATCTCGGGTATCCTATGAAATGCCGGAAAAGTGAAAAGCGCAATCGATATAGATTTTTACGTAGAACAAAAATAAAGTTTTTTTTAATGGAACACCCTATATCTTATCGGTTAATTTGATTCCGCTTAGTATGAGCTTCTCCAAAATATATAAATGACCTCCCAAAAATATTTTTTTTTAAATTTCATTAAGGTATTTGGTGTAGGCCTTTGAAAAACGATTTATGAAATAGGTAAAATAGTTACCTCATTTATTCCTGACTATACTTACACAATAACTTTTATAATGTGCATAAAGTCAACTTGGATTAATATTAACATTTTATTTGTAACATCTCACATAGCTCTATGACCTATATATTTTTAAAAAAGATAAACCAGAACGAGAACCTAGATATTAAAACAATTATTTGAAATGATAAGAAACATAAAAATTATTCTGTTCAAAATGTCAACCATTTTTTCTAACGCCTACCTACACCTACACTCAGTTTCAATCCTCTCCAAAGCATTCAGAATAACAAGAGGTTGCATTCGCAAACTTGAATGGCTGCTCGGAGCTCCCTGATATTATTGTTTCGATTGACATTTATGTTACTTTTTAAATGTGGCTACAAGAAAGTCTAAAACGCTTGAATCAGAGGACCTCGCAGGCCACCTGTTATGACCATTAGTGCCTATTATAAAATAAAATAATTTTAATAAATCCTTTTTCAATACCTTCATGAAAATATAAAAAAATAATTTTTGTGAGGTCATTTATACAACTAACCCCATACTGTTATATATTTTTGAAAAGCTCATACCAAGCGGAATCAAATTGACCTATAAGATATAAAAGATATAAAGTGTTCCATTAAAAAAAAACTTTTTTTTCAAAAAGACGAAACCATTTATAAAAAAAAACACTACACTAGAGAATTCTAAGCAAAAATCTATATCGGATACGCTTTTCACTTTTCCTTCATAGGATACCCGAGACACGAGGCGTGCTCCATAACTTCAAATTCAAAAAACTTTATTTTAAAAACTAAGCAAGTCATGAAAATTTTGTTAACGTCACCTTTCGCTTCACAAAAAGATTACCAAAGGTTTGCGAAAACGCAAGGCTCTATCTTGACTAACAACGGACATACTCTTCACTCGCGACCAAAATGGGACTGTGTATATATGTGTTTATATTTTTCACCATACGTACCGACTTTCAATACAAAAGATTTTAATTATTTTTTTTGTCTAAACTCTTTTGGTAGTAATAGAATAGAAAAAGTAGAATTGCAAATCTATCAAAATAACATAACTAGTATTTTTTAAATATAACCCCCAATATTTTTTAATTTATTTGAAATAGTATGTTATGCTTCAAGTGCGGTAGACGGCATTTGACTCATGAGTTTTTTTGACACGAGCGGAGCGAGTGTTTCATAAACGAGTGACTTAAAAAGTATAGGTACTGAATGTGTTGCATACTATACTTTTTCTATGACTGTTAGTTTTTGGGTACATTTTCGCAAAACAACACGATTACATTCACTGATATGACCGTCAGAATTGACACACGTCATAATTCAAGGCGTGGGATATATCTACGAAAACATCCGATTGCTCCCAAACCCATTAAATCTCGGAAATGTCCGAAGTGGCTCGGATCCGTGGGAAACGAAACTGACATTGTAAAGTGGCGCTTTCCGCACGTTAGATCGCTGTGTAATTTGGCATTTTACAGACGGGAGTAGAAAATTACATTTTCACTTAGCTATAGGTATGGCGAAAAATATTTACATTTAACCAATATTTTTCAATTCTTGAGAAAAGGAAATATTTTTAATTTTTGTGATATTTAGATCGACAGATAAAGAACACAAACTAATTATTATTTATTTCTAACTTATACGCCAAAATCTCATGACTGTCAAAATAGAAAGACGGTGGATTCCTACTGCCTGGCGATATGCTATTTGATGATCTGAACGTTATAATTGTTTTATTAGATGCTTAGTAGTCGTTATTACCATTAGGGGGAATTTTGCAAAGTTGTGACGTTAATTGTAATTTTGAGTAACGTATAACAAAATTTTGAAACAAATAAGGAAACTGTGTCCAAAGTTATCATCCAATTGTGAAGAACCAATCTCAATTGACTAATTCTTCTATTAAACTTATTCATAGGTATTCTTTTTACATTTTTATATTTACATTTTTACTTATATGTGTAAACGCTTTACTCGTCCAAATCACTAAACTTATTTTTGCCAATATATACATTACTGCATCGCAAAAATTTAACATTAACAAAAATGTTTATTAAATACTAGCATGATACTATTAGTAGGTTTTCAGCAAACACTAGATTGTCGAAATCAAAAATAGTAGGATAGATGAATTCATTTCGCAAAGTAGAAAAAAGAAAAAATATAGTACTACCAGTCACCATCTGATAAAATTTGCCTCACAAAGTGGACCAGCTGGCCGAACCAACTACACTGGGTGGTTACATAAGCGATGCAACTCTAACAAATCGCTAAATTACTTGCAGCAGACAACAACATTTGACGTGTAATTTAGAAATATCAAAAATCGCAAAATATATGACGTCTCCTCAGCCAGGGCAAAATATGAATATGATCGGGGTGTCCTTCCCACACCGCGTAATTCGTAGGACCAGTTAATCTTGTAACTCTTGTCACTTGTACAGTTCTCCGGCGGTAAAAAATATTTTTGCAAGTCAAATAAAATTCACAGTAAGAGAAAATGATCGATCATCGTTATGGTTTCATTAAAAGCCAAAATTTGACGTCTGGTTAAACCAGAAGCGTGAAAAAATTCTAAATTTTATATATCTTCCAAGTTTCAAATCAGCAGTATTGCCAACTTCTTTCTTATTGATTATAGTATTATTTTAGTTGATTAAATTGGATGTACCCAAGAAACAGTGGACTATCGCGCTTCCAATTTTCCAATTTTAAAAAGTTCTACTAATCATAAATTTTTCAGTTCAATTCAGTTTCTGGTGGATTCGCCGGGCACAGGTCGCTCGTCACAGTACTTTGTACTCAACGGCTAACGCACATTGCAATAATTCATATTTATGTTTGACAAATAATGACCGTAAGAACCGTAAAAATGCACACTAACTTGCGCTTTGTTGATTGTCGCTTTAAGGAGTGCTTAAGTTCATAAAAAGGCGACATACAAAATCAAAACTGTGAAATTAAATGTCAGCAGCCACAATGGTTGTGGAGGGTCGCTAGGTCTTATTAGTTGATAGCGAGATTTGAAGTGACAGGTTTTATTGGTTGAAAACGAGATATGTCTAACCATGAATAACCTTTATTAACCCTTGATAAAGAATGAACTTTGCGTTAAAAAGTTAACATTAAAGAAAATTATCACTATCAGCTTCATTACATGCATATAGCCTAAAACGTAAGGACTTTCACTCTGTGTTACAAAAGCTGTTTTATTTGCACTACGTTTATAATATGAATTAGTTTCTGTATTTTGGAAGACGAATATCCAGCTAATAGTTTGAGCATTTTTTTTTAAATGCCCTAAATATTTTAGTCTATGATAAAAAATTATGATAAGATAACAACAATTCGTGGACTTGGTTGATGAGATAACTTGAGTGAAAAAATAACGTATTAATTTTTATATCGACTGAGCAAAACAAGGCATAGCTGAGAAAAAATAGGAAAGCAATTTTCTTACATGGTCAAATTGCAAACATTCTCTATTTTGTGAATTTCAGCGACGCGATCTAATAATGGGTGTTTTTTTTCGATGTATAGAACTTTAAGTTGGCATTGCTGTTCAAGATGGCGACCGATTTAACAGCTGTCAAGTGATTTATTCTCAGTTTGGTTTGGTATATTCATCATGAATTCATCAAGTAAGGCATAGATTCGTCGAATGGGCCCAAAACGAGATTGCCGTTGTTCCCGATTTTCATAAGCAAATTTTGTTTAGCGATGAAGCGCACTTCTGGTTGAATGGCTACGTCAACAAACAAAACTGCCGCATTTGGAGCGAAGCTAATGCTCAAGTGTATGTCGAAACACCGTTACATCCAGAAAAACTGACTGTTTGGTGCGCTTTATGGGCTGGTGCAATCATTGATCCGTACTTCTTCAAAAACGATGATGGCCAGAACGTTACAGTCAATGATGATCGGTATAGAGCTATGATTACTAACTCTTTCATTCCTGAATTGAATAACCATGATGTCCAGGAGATGTGGTTTCAACAAGACTGCGCAACATGTCACACAGCTCGTGCCACAATCTATTTTTTGAAAGACACGTTTGGTGACCGCCTAATTTCACATTTTGAGCCTGTGAATTGGCCTTCAGATCTTGTGATTTAACTCTGCTAGACTACTTTCTGTGGGGCTATGTGAAGTCATTGGTCTATGCAGATAAGCCACAGAGGCTTGACCATTTGGAAGACAACACTCGCCGTGTTATTGCCGATATATGGCCACAAATGTTGGAAAAAGTCATGGAAAATTGGACGTCCAGATTGGACTACATCCGCGCCAGCTGTGGCGGTCATATGCCAGAAATCATATTTAAAATGTAATGCCACAAGATTATCTTTCGGATAAATAAAATTCATGTCAATTGAATAATCCATCATTGTTTTATTGCAACTTAAAGTTCTATACATCGAAAAAAAACACCCCTTATAATGAAAGTTATGAAAAAGGAAATCCCAGTGTTTGTAATATTGTTTACCAACTTAGTTAATAAAGAGGGGTTTTCATGCTCATTTTACAAATAGAATCAACTCTGGTTGCCAGTTTTGCCAATATAATTAACCTATTTGAAATTTTAGCAATTTGGTCATACACGAAAATATATGAAAACGGTGCGTCACGCCGCATGGAAAAATTGAACATTTTATTTTTCGAAAAAATAGTGTCATTTTTTCTTCATAAATATTCAGTCCACGCCCCGCCTCTTGCCTTTGCTATTGGTTCTGAAGACATGTAGATTAATAATCCCGCATATAGCAGTAAGCGAGAGACTTATATTTTTAAATGAAACTGGAGTTTGTGTTTGTCCACGTCCACCTCCTTAATAAAAACTTTCAATAGAATAACATTATCTCACGCAAACTAGGTAAAAAAGAAATTTAACTAAAATCTCAAGTCCCAAAGCAATTCATACATACAAGTCTAGTGCAAAGTCATATCATTTAATGATCATTCAGACAGTTGTGTGACATGTCAGATCACTCAATTTAAAGATGTGATATTACTTAGAGCATGTTACATAAATTTATCCTCCAAGTGAAATGAAAGCATCAAAATGCTAAACTATTTGATCCTCCTATAACAGGATAGGTGACGTCGCTGCCAGGTCTATACTGGCGTTTACCGTCCTTATTCTGCGGCCTCCGATTTTCTGTTCGAGCAACTGCACGTACGATAACAAACATGTATGCTTTGTTGTTCAATTAGCAGCGTCTAGGCGTAATGAAATTTTAGCTATTTCCGAACGCGCTTCGCATAGAATGTGCCGGTCAGCTGTCTTTGACAGATTGGTTTTAGTTTTGTTACTTGTTTGTATCGAATTGGTGTTTGTTATTCGGCCATTTCGTGAAGTAAATTAAAATTATAATGCGGTTGTTATGGACTTGCCCACATTTCATTTTCTGACATGCTTAAGTAGCTACACAATGTGGAGTTATGGGTAAGATACACTTAGTTGGAATTAAAATGTTTTCTCCATATTTTAAGTGTGCAATTCAAGTGGAACTCGATTGTGTGGGCCTATTAGTGTTCGTTTTTTCAACGCTTTTAATAACTAGCTATCCGATAAGGTTTAATTACGTTTTTTCTTTATAAAGTTGAAAGCAATTGACTGAGGAAACTTCATTATTACATTTTTTTTACTAATTTCAATGAGAAATAGTAGCACCATCAAATAGATAAATTGTATTTTTTATTTATTTATTTTTTTTAATTACGCTTATCTATATCTAATCCATAAAACAATTTATCAGAAATTCAACCGACTTGGAGGTTATTTCATATCTGGCACCCGTAAAATTTTCATTGCAAACGTATTTGCGCAGTTACTGTTAATCCGTTATAATGGATTACTATGATGTAAACAATGTGCTGTAAAGTTAGTAACTAAACATTTGTATAGCATAATATGGTGGAATAATACAGGATGTTTGATAAGTATGTATTTGATGAGTATGATTCCTTGAGTGATTTTTAAGAAAAAGCATGTAAGTCGGCATTCACAATATACAGGGTGTTGATTAAAAAAACGAATTTTTCTGATTTTCATTACAAGTGCTCCAGATATTTTGTTGAAATTTGTTTTTCAAAAATAGATAGATGAAATTGTTGACAGCATGTAGATTGTTACAAATACTACATAAAAGCTGTTTTGTATTTCAGTTACCGATTAGTTTAAAACCATGCTTTCTTTATATTTGATTCAATTCCTTCTACTATGTTCCACTCCAACTTTGCAAAGTGAAAATTTGCGCGTCATAGCAAGAAGTCAAACAGCCAGTCTAGAAACCTATGAATCATATTTAGATGCTGTAGTAAATAATTTTCGGGTCCCTGAAAATACTGTTTTTGCGTCATTCAGATTCACTGCTTCAGAACAGGATCTATCCGTTTTTGGTAAGTTTAATTTCTGTTGTTAACATAACCATTTTTGTATCCCCTATGTTCATTTCAGGTTGTTCTACAAGAAATGTTTCACTATATATGAAGTATGGTTCACCTCCAGTAATAAATCCAGATGGGTCTCCATTTCCGGATGACTTTAAGAACATCACCCGTCCAGAAATATACAATTTGGAGTTTTTTACAAACAGAAAGGAACATTATATTAACATTAGTGCTCCAGACCCGGGAATTTATTATGTTGCTAGCTTTTTGTCTTATTCTGATCCACGCTACCGAGCTCTGACACAACAAGGTAAGTTATTTATATTTTTAACATTTAACACTCAAGAACAATTCTACAGAATTTGATTTATCTCAAAAAGTTAGGAGTTATGAAATGTTTATTTAAACATGGTCTCTCGAATAACTTTGAAGCTGAAAATAAATAAATTAAAAAAATTTTAATTGAACATGGTTTGCAAAAGCTATCCTCAGTGTATCAGAGCAAATAGAATGAAGATTCTGAAGCTATTTATTCAATTCATTCAAGATTGCAACATGACTAACTCCATTTCCACTTTGATTAATAACATGTGCATGTGTGTACTTAGTTGTCAATTTGTAAACTGATTCTACAAGTGAGTAATGCCAAGGCCAGTACGAAGAAGCAGCCAAATAAAACCTGATCTATCAATACTCAGCACTTAAAACTTGTACTTGCAAAAGTGTAAAAGAACTATTTCTTAATACCACTTTCACATGTTAACTTACCACTGAAAGCTTAATACTTGTACTTGACAAAGCGCAAATCAGCTATACATTTAAGTGTCTTGGTCATTATTCAGTATTAATTTGGATATACCGGAGACAAAATAAACTTGCACTAACTAAATCGCAAATTATATTTCGTTTCTTAAAAACATAAATTGCAAAGCTAATTTTTAAAAATTTTGAATGTTTGTTTTTAAGACCTACACCTCCAATTGTTCTTAAATTAGGTCACACTAATTTGCGCACAGTAGAAAGACGAGTTTAGTCAATATAATAATTAAACATGAGAAAAAAAATAAAGCCTTATATAGAAGTAAAACCAATGTGCGAATAGATAAGTTGTAATAAATATTTCTCTCTCTACAGTGTGCTACTACAGCATGCTATCAGCTGCTTCTTTTATTTTAATTCCATGCACTTACTCTATTTTTCACAATCCACTGTTGACTTTCGAATTCCAGTCATATTCGAGCATATTTCAACAATTTTTGCAACTTGTTGAATTTTGAGTTTTTTTATGGTCAAGAGCTTTTGAACATATTGAAAATTATAATTTTCACATTTCTAGAAAGCACAGTTTTATGACCACCTATAATTATTTATAACTCTTGAATTAAGAAACTGAAGCTAGCAGTGTTTCCTTGGTACTTTTTTTTTGTACCCAGGGAGATCGAACTACACTTGAATGGGACTCTGCGTGCAAAAGGTGCAATATGCAATTTTTTGTGTGTTTGAAAAGTGAAAATGTTTAAAAGGGGCCCTAAAAAAGTTTTTTTATTATTATTTCGGAAACGGTCTAAGTTAGCTAAATGAAATATAGGCCATAAACACTTTTGATCGCCTCATAAAAGTTACTGCTGACAATATTTTCAAAAATATCAAAAATTTACAATATTTTTACGTCATAATTGTTGCTGAAACAGTTATTATTCTCTGCGATAGTTCCTTGTCAAGTTACTATAATTTATTATGTCTTGCTAAAACCTCAAGTAGCTCCAGCACCAGCTATCTTTTACTCCAAACAAGGGTTTTTTTTTTATTCAGAACTGTTAAAAATTATAATTTTTTTCCATAAATAAAAAATATCTCCCTAAAGACCAAGTTTGGGGACAAAATAAATGGCACTTTTCCTTAGGGACACTCCAGTACCAAATATGAAAATTAAAAATAGTCAAAACATATCATGTGTATGATATTAATGTGTACGACAAAGAAATCCCATCTGCCTGTCTTCCTCTGAATAAAATTTGCCTTATAAATTCGATATTGTATGAAAACCTGTTGTTTACTTTTCTAGGTTTGGGTCAATCATGTTACGCTTCGGTTGAAACCGTGCTTCACGTAAAACAAGCTCCTAATCCCACAATAATAGCAGAAAACCAATATGTGGATGTAACCCTAAATCAAACGGGCACCCGCCATTTTAAATTCTACATTCCGGAGGGAATTGATCACGCATCGATATATATAGACAATTTTATAGTTTCCAAATATGTTAAGTCGGTGAACATCTGGATCCAAGCAAAAAAACCTCCTACACCCGACAGTTATTTGATAGAAAAAGCTATTTTTAGCAATGACTCCGCGTACAATCTAAAGTTGCGAACTGAACCGGAGTCCTGGCATTACATGACGATCGCTACACCTGGCGGCATTCCTGCCGACCTAGAGTTCAATTTTATGATAAAATACTTTTCTAGTCAAATATATTTGCATTCCCGGTTACTGGAAAATGACGACATCATCTTGAATACAACCACAGTTATCAGAACTTATTATAGTAGTAATCTGACTGAAACGCAACCTTATAAACTACATTATTTGGTTAGGGAGTCCAGTTCTGAAAGTTTTTTGTTCTCATTCGAGTTGGAGGACGAGTTCAATTCCAAAGTTCTTGTCCCGATTAACGTATCAAGCGACCATTTTTCCGTTTTGAAGTTCAAATTGCTCGAAGGACACGACATTGGTAAGAATTGTTCACAATAATTTTTTTTCATAAATAATATTAAATATCTTTATTGCTGTAATCGATACTAATAATAACATTGACAAAATTATTTCCCTAATTAAGAGCTAAAAAGTCAAATATCTGGCACAGCCCAAAATTTAGCATCAAATTAATTGAAATTGAAATTGATACTGGACAGACAACGCTTGGAGTGGGAATGGGAGGGAATTTTGCTAGTTTTAGGGTGGACATTCTATAAGAATTAATGAATTTTGCAGGTGGAACACTACAGTATATACTAGCTTTCAGACCAACAATAACTAAAGCCGGCAAGTTTCTGAGATATAGCAATGATCCAGGAGAAGACATAGTCGTCGCTTGTATTAATCACGGCTCCATCGCGGTACCCACTTGGCCTAATCTTTGCGTGTCTAGCAGCGAAACGTCTCAGTCGCAATTACTTCTCAACAGTAGTACATCCAATTCAACCATACTGATACCATATCCGGAATATGGTGTTTGGTACGCCTCGTTCAAACTGTTCAGTGGTGAGTGCGATCCCTGTAATTGTTCCGATTCCTGTCAGAGTGACTACAGTTTGTGCACCGATCAGTGCGAATTGATTTCTATCAATTCGAATGAAGGGGAATATGAAAATTGCATGAGAAACTGTAGTTCAACCGTTATCGCAATGGATGAATGTTCGAGTTGCAATTGCGATGGTCCATGTAAAAAGAACTCGGATATCCACAATGCCAGCGTCGTTTTTGACGTCAGTTCCCGTCCATGTTACTATGGAGATTGCGGGAGGAACGGACGTTGTGTGTTTATGATCTCGGAGGGCACGGTGTACTCCACTTGCTACTGCACTAATAGTTACAGAGGTAAGTTATACGTTTTTTCTTTTAGATGTTTAGTTGTGGCACTGTTATGGTCCTCCTCACTAACTGTGAAAGGACAATTCAATTATTGTCTTCAGTTTATACAAGGTGTTATTGAAATGACATTATATAATTTAATGAACAATATCTCTCGGAATGGAATCCTTGTGTAAAACAGCCTTTGCAGCTTATTTATCGAAATTAACGTGAAATATTTACGGCAAACAGGTTGCGATAATTTACCAACAGTGGGCTGCTTGTAATCCTTATTGTCGAGTTCACAATTTAATGAGACCTCTGGCGGAAAAAAATATTACCATAGGTTGGAAGTAATATGTTTTCATACGAGGTTCATGTCTGCGTTGCATTTTTTATGTTGATATTGTTTTAAAAAACTCGTTTGGTGTAGTTCACCATTCATTTATGGATTCATCACAAAGTTCAATAAAAGCTTATCGATTTCAAATCCAAACACAAAACAAATTGCTCTGTTGATGAATGTCACTCAAGAAATATTAAATAATAATATTATCCTAATAATAATTTTTGATGTAAAATTTTTATTCTTGCAGTGTACCTCGTGTTAGGGCTGGTCAATTGACCACTTCTTAATTGTCTAGTCAAAAAATATTTTAAATAATATCTTTGTAATTGTAGAGCGTTATCTATCATTATTTAATAATAAATTATTATCTGTTTGTGATGTCCGATTTACCTAGAACCTTAAGGAATACCCGACAATGATACTTAGCGATTTGGGGAATCTGAATACAGTGAAGTCGCGATTTAGTGAACATATTGTGGTAAAGCAATTTTACTATTTCGGGGGCGTTCACATTTGCGGGGTTTGAGATTAAAGATAAAATCAAAAAAATAATACATATATATTCTGAAAAAGGAACAAACAACATAAAGTACTATTATATTTAAATGCATACTAAGGTTTATGGAAAAAATATTAAACCAAAAAGTATTTAAAATATGTTTATGTGATATTTTTATGGAACATGCATGAAAAATGGCGTTAGTTTAGGCGGTTTAAACTTTTTCTTTGGGTTGATTTCTACAAGCTGATAAGGTCATTAACAGATTGCATAGCTTGGCTTGATGAAATGAGCTTGTCTTCTATATTTGACATAGTATTGTCATAGTCATCTTTTAATTTTACTTACATTTGCATTAATATTTTGTAAGAGGTCTATAAAACTCTGGTTAGCATTGTGTGCTTCATCATTAAGTAATCATACTTTTAAAACACTTAAGGGGACATTGTTCTCTTCATCATCCAAGTTGATTGTTAAAATATTTCTCCAACATTTCTCTATAACATTTGGTTTTAGCATATTCCAGGCCAAAGCCAAATTTGAAACTGCATCCCTTAAAGTATATGTTTTGCAACATTACACTTAGGTCATAATTTTATTAAATTTTCACATCAATTGCTTTTTGTAAAATCAGCCCACTCACCGGTATCTTTCTTTCAAGTTTAGAACATTTTTATAAATCTCTTTCCATATTAGAACAGCTAGACACTTTTAATGTCTTTGTTTTTTTCTGAACCTCTAAATGTTTGTGATAATCTCTTTAGTATCGGCGCCATTTTCTTTGTTATTGTACATACGATTGACATGGCTATTCCATATTTTTTAGCAAGCAGACCCACAAAGTCACCTTTACTCAGGAATTCTAGAAGTTCACCCTTTTTTCTTTAATTCAAACATTTCTTTCTTGCGACGTGTTTGTTGTGTAAAACCTCACATTTAAACGTACTTATCCGCACTTAACCTGATAGCATGTAAATACACACAAACAATAATCGACAACGTGCAACACGCAAAATCCCCGAGTCGCCGGGGGAATCCCCTAATTATGTATTTCACGACGTGCGTTGCAGTTCATTGTATCGGAGTTTACCGCGATTTAGGGTATAGCAAAGCACAATGATACCATTTATGTGATGAACTGAGGTGGCTTTTACTTGATGAAAATCCATTTATCAAAATAAATAAGAACTAAAAATTCAGACTTTCACGAAATTATATATTTTGACATGACAATTGTTTTGACAACACCGTGTCTTTGTCAAATGTCAACTGATGTCAAATGACATTTGATAAAGACACGGTGTTGTCGAAACAATTGTCATGTCAAAATAGATAATTTCGTGAAAATCTGAACTTTTAGTTCTTATTTATTTTCATTTGTGTGTTCACTCTACAAAAAAAGTTCACTCTATAAAGTTGCAACTTATTACTTTACTACTGCAAGCAATGCGGTTAATGTATCTAGGCCTTTTGCAATATTTAATTGATCCTGAATTTCATATGGAGTGCTTTTAATTTTGCTAGATTAAAAGCATACTGTAAATATGTCTTTTAACTTATCGATTCCTGTAGTAGACCCATTTCAAATTACTTGTTACATTTAATAACACTTTGCCTTCCATGAAACTCCGGCTTTTATATTACACTTTAAATACGAAAAAAATTGATTTTTTCCTAAGATGCTGCTCTTGCTTCACTTTCCACAAACCGCACACCCCAAAAATGATAACAACACCACTAATCATGCTTTATTGTCGGTTATGCAGGTAGAATATGCTGGTCAAATGTTAAAAAGTAACATGTAAACATTAATTTAATAGTATTTAATAGTATTTAATAGTAAAAGGGGCATGTTTATTTACGTTTATCTCCGTTACCATCGGTGAACTAATTGGGGAATCGTCATTCTAGGAAAAAATAGTCCTTTTTATCTGATTTTGACCGAAGAAAATATCGATTCGGTATTACGGCGGGGTTATTATATGATGTAATTTCAATAACACTCTGTATTTGTAAATTAGTTGTGAGGCTAGAACTCAGGTGCTTTGATATTTTTCAAAAGTTAATCAAGTAGAATCAAGAACCACCAGTGTTCCAGTGATTAATAATTTACGTGGGTGTTCGACAATCACAAATTTGGCCTCATTAAATTGAATGGATTTTTTTTCAATTAAGTGACCTGTCGGTAGTTATTGATTAATTGATTAATTTTATGACTTCCGAAGTTTTATTTTTTTAAATAATTTGTCATTTCTATTTTCAGGTTTTGATTGTTCAGACGGATCATTAGCTACACCATACTACCTTGTGGTTATTGGATTTCTGCTCCTTGTGTTTAGCAATTTACTGTTCCTGCCTTCGACATATGTGGCATTTAAACGAAAGTATTATGTAGAAGCTCTTTCCTACTTTTCAGTATTTATCTTTTCGTCTCTGTATCACGCTTGCGACGCGGGCGAAAATATTTTGAGCGTGTGTGTTACGCGATTAAGTACGCTGCAATTTGCCGATTTTTTCTCGGCACTGTATTCCATGTGGCTTACTTTATTGGCCATAGCCGACTTAAATCCGACGTGGTTGTCCGTATTGCAAGTGGCCGGGTCTATCGTGATCGCATTTTTCGTGACCCTCAACAAATTAGCAGTTTGGATATTCCTCATACCCACTTGCCTGGGGATCATCATTATCGGCGTGAACTGGTTCCAGAAATATTGGAAGTTCAAGCAGAGGTTCATTGATAAAATTTATCTGAGGATTAAAATGCCACTGGGCATTTTATCTGTGTTGTTCGGATTGATCATTTTTGGGCTGCTGCAGACGGAAAACAACTATAAATATTTGCACAGTTTGTGGCATATTATGATGGCCGTCGCCACGATGCTGTTGCTGCCAAAGCGGAACACGTTCCAAGTAGAAGTGTTACTTTAAATTAGTGTTACTTCTTTTTCAGAATGGATAGCTATATATATTTTATACACGTTGACAATTTATGATAGTGATATAGTTGTAGGAGGAAGGAAGGAAGGCGAAAAAAAAATTGTTTGGTTCCTCTAATTTATATTTAGCTGAACTCGAATCACAGGTTCATTTCTATTCTGAGTTACATTTGATCTACTTGGTTGTATTAAACTCATTAATTAATTACATGTGGCATTGTCAACTTGGTCCAATATAAGAAATTCAAAAGCTATACAAGGCACTACCTTTGTGATTCTAAAACATCTGCAACAATTTTCAAAATTTTGTCAATATTAAATTCCAAAAGTATATAAATATACTTTGAAATTGATAGGTAACAGCTGTCCCACTAAGAATAGCTCTTTTGGCCGTATTGTCTGCGAGTAAAAAATATTTCCGAAGAGCCCAAAGAAAATCGATGCCAATTATTTTTAATCTCTTAGAACGGCCGCCAGATGTCGCAACTTCTGTGACGAATAAGAAAATGAGATTTTTACAAAATTTTGCCTAGGGTAAAGGTGTTAAATATAGTGTCATGATAGTCTTCGTATGTTTTGCCCTGTCTGCTAAAATTATGTGGTGGTTAAGGTTAGTTTAATTCCGCGTTTTTTTTTTTTAATTTCTCAACTACTTTATTTTTGAAAGGGTGAGTATACCAATTCTTAGAAAATATGAGAACCAAACAGGTAATTTATTTAATGTCATATGAATTAAGCGTCAAAATTACAATTTTGATCATTGATTTATTTGGATGATTTGATTTCTAAATGCCTTTATTAGTTGATGTAATTAGGATACACTGTGAATCATTTCGCAAAACTTTCTTCAAGGTGCGAAACCTAAGCATTAAATGTTCTATTCTTGCCGCAGACTTCAAAATCACCATTTTCAATCGCCTACTTGTTTTGGCGTTAATTATAGCATTTTACATAATATTCAACTAGTATTATCGACATCAAAGTGAATTAGTCATTTATTTCTTATATTTTTTTAGAATAGTCATAGCCAAGGACATTACTGACACTACATCTAAAAATTAGATAGACAATGGCGTATCATTTACTATTAATTACACTTTTTGCAAATGTCTTAGATTAAAAAAATACCAAGGTGCGGTTTTCGCTGAGTTTTTAAATTTTTATTCCTCTCTAATATTAGCTGAAATTACACATACTGTTGGAATTTTTGAAAAAATGCGCAAATGCTCCCCAGGGTCTAGTATTAAATACATCTACGTTCTGCAAGGTAAAATATTCCTATAACCCCATTCGGAGTTATAAACATTTAAATAAAAATATATCTAGCCATCCCCCATTACTCTGTTTTAGTACATATAAGAAATTGGTAAAGAAAAATAGAAATTCGCTAAAGTTAAGATTATGATCCAAAATTTCGTGAAAATGTCATTTCTTATTCGCACTAGCTGTCTCTAGCGGCCGTTCTAGGCATTTTCAAATTATTTCCAACAATTTCTGTTGCTGTCTATGGGGTATGGTATGGTATTGTAGAAAACAGTTTTTAGGATGTAACCTTTTTGGCATTTAATAGAAACAAACTTTACTTTCTCACGGAAAACTGCACATCTTCTTTCATTTTCGGAATACTCCGGTAAATAATTCATGGTGCAATTTGTCCTTTATTAGATTTCTGGCCGTTCGTCTTCAACAGACTAAAAGCAACGTATCTTCTCAATTTCAAGAAGGCATTAGACATTTTGTTTGAAGAATTTACGGTTCGAAAAAGTAGAATATTGACCAACCGTCTAGCTTGTCAACTCCTCCCATATCTGTATTGCGACTTTCAAAAATTTTAGGTTGGGAGGGGGCGGGGATTGAGATTTTTTAATTTATTGCCGCGACAGTAACGTAGTAGATTCGAAGTTGGATGCTGCTGTAACAACTTTATTGTCTTTCCAGTACACGAAAAAGAATGCATTCCGCGTTCTTCTTTGATAGACTTTTTTGACCAATTTTTAGTGGATAATCCTTTAATCTGTTAGCTCTAATAGTACCTGTGGCACAGTATCCTCACACAGAAAGGTGGCCTAGTAACATAGAAGCAAAATAATTCTTGATTTCGAGGAATTTCAGCCAATTCAAGCGTGTTCAATACCACAGGACCACCTAAACCAAATGAATTTGTTTGCTTTTGAGAATTATTTTTTCCCAATGTATATATCAAAACTCAACAGATATTCATTATTAGAGCATATTGCCCATTTTTGGCACATTGCTTTCATTTGACTAGTATAGGCGTTTCTTTGGATATTTACCGTATCCAGACACTAGAAGACCTCCAAAAATGACGAGTAATTCGCTTCTTGTCATGTTCAAAATATTGTTTTTAGGATCAGGAGTTTTGCAACTACAGTTCTGCTGAATATTCAAAAGTAAATTTTGAGTCGAGCATTTACTTCTCTTCGGAGGTGGGGGTTTGTTGGAATTTACTCGAAAGTTGTAAGATGCACCACGAAATAATTCTGCAAGTGGTATATCATCATCAGGATCTTTGTTGGTATGAACAAGAATAGCATCGTAATATGCTTCCTCATCACCTAAGCCTAAGTGGGAAATACTTTCATGATTGTCATTAGACAGTTCACTGTCCATATCAGCCCCATCTGTAGCTTTCAACGTCACTTTTTTCTAAGCAGTCGACAAGCTCAGACAGAGTTAATCTATAAAACAAACGATCGATAAAACAAACGCAACAAAAAAAGCAACATATACTAAATCGTCCACTTTATTTTATATATTCAACCTTATGCTTTAGGTATGTGTGGTAAAGATGTGTTGCAGAATGTATATAAATAAGTACAAGCTCACCCGCCATGGCGACTATTGTATAAACTGAGATCGAATATTTGATTAATGAACTAAAAAATAGACACAAGTTAAGTCTGATAAGAACTTGAACCTTTTTTTCACCTCAGTCTGACAACAAATGATGGCTCTGTAATCAATTAAGGTATGGGTTAATATCAGAAACAACAGCAAATACATGTTAAATAGCTAAATTTTATAAGTAGTTCAAACATAACTCCAGTAGTCTAAGACCTACCACTGTTACCGTTATCTTGCTGTGATTAAATGTGATCAGAAATATTACACCAAACCAATATTTGTATTCTGTAAGCTATGTTCATAAATTGCGGTATACAATTGTAACATAATTATTTTTTAAGGCCGTCATTGATTTTTACCGAACTAAAATGAAATTTTTTTTATGGGAATAACTGAAAGGAATTATTTAAGTGTAGTAAAATCACTGAACCCAGTCGATGCGGTTTTAGAACAATTTAAAAAGTTATTCATATTTGTTTGTTAGTTTGTTAGCTGATACTTGAGACTTGATTGTTTCCTTATATGGAAGTTTTGGTACCGTAATTTTTGTCGTTTAAATTTCTCTGGTTTTCCTTCTTTGTTGGAAAGGCCGCCTTAAAGTGTCTTTTGATGTTATTAGGAAATTGTACCAAAAAGCGCAACTAAGTGAATGTTTATTTTGAAGTTGTTGTTATATCAAAGCGGTTTTGTTGTTATACATTCGATTTTCAAATCATTTGGATGATTTTTAAAGTTGTTCAGTACATTTTTAGTTTAGAAAATATGTAATTTATTAATATGGTAGACAAATTGCTTATGACTGTGGGTTGTGCATATGTAAGTGCAATTTAAGTGTACATTGATAATCATTTTGTTGAACATATTTCATACTTTGGCCAACTCAAGCTTTACACTATATATATATATATATATATATATATATATATATATATATATATATATATATATATATATATATATATATATATATATATATATATATATATATATATATATATATATACATAGTAATTAAAACCCAACAAATTCGTAACTTAATAGGCTTTATTCGTATTAATACAATATTTAAATTTTGAGTTTTTATAATTATTGTACAATTAAATAGTATTTGTAAAACTATTATCTTCTATTCAATTCACCTTCAAGTTAGAATTCTGAAAGTTGATGCGACATTACTGACAACATGAGATATGTCATGGTTAAAATAGTTGACATAATTGAAAATATTGAACACTTACTTGAAGGCGACTACTCCCAAGTATGTTTTAATATCATTTTGGGCGTCTGTCCCTTTCAAAATTGTAATTGACTGCTTTAAAATTCTATAATTTAATTATATTAATATTTTCGAAACAACGCAAATAGTTTCTCTAATCATTTTGCTTGTATCGGGGTAATATTTGAGTGTAACAAATTTGTGTAATCAAATCACCGCTATCGAAAGCTAAATTGAAGACTTTCTTTTGAGTCAGTATTTTACAAAATTTTCTTATACGAATTTAACTAACTAAAAATTAACTTAAGTAAATTCAGCGTAGCTGACAACTCTTAACAAATTATCAAAGTCATTAAGGAAATTTCGAAATCCGCCACTTGGTGTACTACTTGAAAATTTAGATTGTGGTGCAAATGCATTTTTTTATACAAGCAAAATAGTACAGACATTATATATACATACAGTTTACATTAAAAACGAAACCAATGGACCTAAATCATTCGAAATAATAACGTGTTCCGACATCAGTCAAACACAGAGAATTAGTTAAGTCACTAACGACCTACCTTTCTCAGCCTTTGAGGTATTATGATTGTCTTAGATATATTATTCTCTCGGTTATAATTTGATACTCAGTTCCTTCTTTTTTTGCCATTCACGTTTGACTAACTCCGCGATGAAACAGGACTGATGACCGTTTAATAATTCAGAATGATAGGCAATAGGAAATATTTCAGCATATTGCATGTAGTAAATACAACTCGACCCTAATTTTAGTTAAGTCGCAAAAAGCTTTTCATTTCGACACGAAGACAGACTGTGAAGCTGACTTAGTCGACCTGCAAAGCTTTCAAAATCCTTTGCAGATAATTTAAGGATAAATGAATGTCATCAAGGCTTCAGCGGAAAAGAAGATATTAGAAAATTTTGTCCAGGTGGTCGCGAAGTGGCATAACCGCCATTTTGCATTTTTTAAATTATTTCTATTGGAAATCTAGCTAGTTTCAAAGCGAAGTTGTTTTTTTTAACACTTTTTCACCTTTTTATAAAACAAAGTGGTGGGGAGGTTGATTCATCTACTTTTCTAAATAAACAGCTGGAACTTACGAACAAACTTGCTCTCGTTTAAAAAATAATTTATTAATTCATCAAACGAATCTTATCCCACATGCAAAAATAAGTTTTTTTTTAATAAAAAATTTGTGAAATGATAAATTATAGTAAGCTAGTGGAAATAGTATCTCGATATCTTGGTCCTAGCCTAAAACATGGAAGAAAGTAAATTTTGATTTATAAAATTTAAAAAAGCCTCTATGTTTCAAGATTCAGTGATTACATTTTATAATTTTAGTAATGTATTCTTGGTGGAGATCTAAGAAAAAACGCGTATGCGCATATTAATTAAAATGCAAGGCAGAATATAAACAGTAGACCAGAAAGGGAAAACAAATGCATAAAATCGCCTTTCCAACAAATACTAAAATTCTACTTATACAGGCAGTTGTTTTGTTTTGTTTTTGTAAACACCAGTAGTAAGGCGTTAAAACCTTTAAAATGCTTCTTACAAACGATAATGGCTTAAATCAGCTTTTAGTGAGAAATTTTTGCTATATTGGCAGTTTTCAACTTCAGTAAACAAAAAAATGTATAATTATAGAATTTTATCATTGAATATTGAAAAATAACAATAAATACTGGTGTAAATGCGTTTTTTTTAGAATTATATGAAAACAAAAATTTTTTTTTATCGTATATGGAGGTATATGGAGATACATTTTTTTCATTAGGCTACTCACGAGATTTTTATGAAAAAGGTCATAATATTGCATTTAATTTTTTATTACTAGATAAGCAATAACTGCTGTTTCCAACAAGGCCAAGTTTGTTACAATGATTTCAGCTTTGCAACACCTGTTTATTTAAACAAATAACACTCCCACCACATTATCATAATATATGGGTGAAAAAGTGTAAAAAACAAACTACATTTTAACTTTGAAAGACATACATTTTTTTGGTACATTTACTAGGTGCATTACAGTGAAAAATCAATTTATAAAGTTAAGATGGCTGTCTTAGAAATTTGAAAATATTTCCCACGATCTTATTTCAAATAATTTCTGAGATACAGTACTTCGCACGCTTAGCATATGGATAAAAAGACTAATTAAAGTAATGCTTCCATCGACCACCTGAAAAAGTCATTAACCTATTAAAATTTCTTCAGTTGTCCAAGTTACTTGTAAATGACAAAAATTGCCGTACCGCAGAAGCGCTTTTATTCTTTCGTTCATTCTACTGGGGTACTACTAGCACTCAAGGTGTAATTTCTCCATATTTCCCATAACTTATCTGGCCGATTTTCCTTTGCCCCTCTTTTTATAGATAAGGGGTAATTCAAGGTGAAAATCCCCCTATTTTTTATATATCTTGTAACGGAAAAGTCCGGCACTTTTGAAGAGGCAAATTTTATCGTGTTTCCAAATGGCTCTTTTCTTAGACGTTTAATTTGAAAATGAATATCTCATCTCGCCCATTCGTACTTTCTAACTAAGTAAACGGTAAATTTAATTTTTATTTACATTAGCATTTTTATCAATTATTTACATAGCATACAAATTATTTTTAGGAAGAATGAAATTAACCAGTTCAAATACGATTAAGGTATAAGGTGGGTGGCTCGTTTATTATTGGATTTATCTCGGAACCTGTAATATGAAGGCAAAAATTGTTTTGATTCACTTATACTTTTAAATTATTTTATTTTTATATATTATTGTTATATTTCTGTGGACTAGTAGCAACTTTCTTATTTTAAATAATCAAATAATTTAAAAATTTAAACAATTTTTAATTCCTAGCAACTTTCTAGAGATATTGACTTACTTACCGACTTTTGCAAATTTAAATATAGCTATCGATTTCTAGGACTGAATCCTTTCGTTTATTTGTAGTTGTTTGAATACGGGAAACGGAGCTCATAAATAGGAGAGTGTTTATATAATAGTTTATATATACCACTAGCATTTTCTGCATTATTTAGGTCTTTGTTAGAAAAATGTTGTTTAAACAAGAGATATATATTTTTTAAAACTTCTGGATTCTTTCTGCGTCGGTTTTTGTTGAGTCGAACTTACTTACGTTTCGCCAATCACCAGAGCTTGACTGAAACTGTTAAACAGTCGAGCTCTGAAAAAGTCAACAGGATGATTGGCGAAACGTTAGCAAGTTCGACTCAACAAAAACGGACGCAGGAGAAATCCAGAAGTTTTGTAAAAAGTGTTACAGTAGCTTGTGGAAGTTTCTTTGAGAAATTATAAGCAAATTTGCAAAAATAAAAAATGATATATATACGTATATTGTTTCGCCAACCATGCCGCCATGCCGATAGTTACTTCTTTTATGAATTATTAAATGCTATAAAATTATAAAAATGGGATGTTTCCATTAAAAAAAAATTCTCAACGATGTTTTAATTGCCTGGTTATTATTGATTTTGAAAATATTAACATAGACTTCTAAATTAGATAATCCTATAAGGAAATCAACCTTAAATATAGCTCAGCTTTCAAACAAAAACTTAGGCAACATATTTTTAATAGGCTTGTCACTGTTATTATTTTGCTCTTCTCCCTTGTTCTTTCTTTACTTTTCTTTTACTCATAATATTGTATTTTGTGTAAACGAATAAAAGTTGTTTCTTCTTCTTATTCTTCTTCTTATTGTTATTATTATTATTATTATATATATATATATATATATATATATATATATATATATATATATATATATATATATATATATATATATATATATATACATATATACATATATATATACATATATATATATATATATATATATATATATATATATATATATATATATATATATATATATATATATATATATATATATATATATATATATATATATATATATATATATATATATTCTCACGTATTGATTCACGGATGGAAAAATGTGATGACACTATATTCCGGGATATCATCCGTTCGCTCGTTGAACTCCGACTGGAATCCTGCATCCGACTGGAATCCTGCAGACGTTTCGCCAAAATCTCACTTGGCATCTTCAATGCTCGAACACTTCGAACACTGAGTGTTCGAAGTGTTTTCGGAGCGCGAGCATTGAAGATGCCAAGTGAGATTTTGGCGAAACGTATGCAGGATTCCAGTCGGATGCAAGATTTGCAGGATTCCAGTCGGATGCAGGATTCCAGTCGGAGTTCAACGAGCGAACGGATGATATCCCGGAATATAGTGTCATCATATATATATATATATATACATATATATATATATATATATATATATATATATATATATATATATATATATATATATATATATATATATATATATATATATATATATATATATATATATATATATATATATATATATATATATATATATATATATATATATATATATATATATATATATATATATATATATATATATATATATATATGTATATATATATATATATATGATGACACTATATTCCGGGATATCATCCGTTCGCTCGTTGAACTCCGACTGGAATCCTGCATCCGACTGGAATCCTGCAAATCTTGCATCCGACTGGAATCCTGCATACGTTTCGCCAAAATCTCACTTGGCATCTTCAATGCTCGCGCTCCGAAAACACTTCGAACACTCAGTGTTCGAAGTGTTCGAGCATTGAAGATGCCAAGTGAGATTTTGGCGAAACGTCTGCAGGATTCCAGTCGGATGCAGGATTCCAGTCGGAGTTCAACGAGCGAACGGATGATATCCCGGAATATAGTGTCATCACATTTTTCCATCCGTGAATCAATACGTGAGAATATATATATATATATATATATATATATATATATATATATATATATATATATATATATATATATATATATATATATATATATATATATATATATATATATATATATATATATATATATATATATATATATATATATATTTAGACCTGCAAACGTCACTTTTGACATAATAGTATATTATGCAACAAGTGCGGCAAATGGCATTTGACTCACGAGTTTATTTGACACGAGCGGAGCGAGTTTTTAATAAACGAGTGACTTTGACAAACGCCAAAATTCAAAGAGTGGGAAATATCTCTGAAAACATTCGATTGCTCCAAACTCCGTGCGGTAAAATCCCGGAAATGTCTGAAGTGGATTGGATTTATGGGAAACGAAACTGACATGGTAAAGTGACGCTTCCCACACGCTAGATCGGTGGGTAATTAGGTATTTTACAGACGGGAGTAAAATATGTTATGAACAATAAGTTCCCTTGAATTAAAAAATGTGTGAATATTCGGGCTGCTCTATTTGAAATATGAATCTTGTTACTTGTGCACAAAAATACACACATCCTTTATATATAACAAAATATTTTACACAAAATATTTTTAAAATATAAGTGAATCGAAACTACTTTTGTCCCTATTTTTTTGCTATTTTTTAGGATTCCAAGATAAGGATCACAAGGTATCCTATAATAAACTGGTAACCCTGTAGATCTGCATGTATGTAACAGCAACTTGTACGCACGTGCATGTGTGGAACAAACAAAAAAGCAGCGACGTCAACTTAACATGACTAGATTGGTATAGAGATACGGGAATGTTTATGTTACTAGCGAGTTTTGTTTTAAGTGTACCAGAAACATCGCGTTTTCAATTAATAAATAGAAGTGTAAATGATCCCTATTCATATTAAAATTGGAACGACAAAACTATTTAAATTATTGTCTGCTCAATTGAACATGAAGCGGCCATTTTTAACAATTTCATAAAAAAATTCGCTGTACGCTTAATATTAGGTACAATCTGCGGATTGGTTCATGTTATTTCGCTTCTATATGTATGTTCTACATTGCGATTAGGTAAACTTTTTGGGAGGTTGTAAATAGATTGTTTTTTGTTAGTTTGTATAGGGTGGTCCAAATTCGACGAACTTCGGGAGATTGGTCAGTGCAATTGTTCAAAATGTTTGCGAGCCATAAAGGATTTGAACGTTTGTTTGCGAGTTGATTTTTCAATCTATCTAGACCTATTTTTTTAGGTGTAAGGCAGGAGTTAAGAGTTTACCAAATAAATATACGAAGAGGTTCATATTCCAGTTTTACTAAAATATATAAATTTGAGAAATTTAAACTTCTTTCTCTACTAATAAACAAGAATTGTAACCGAAACCAGAGTGTGTGAGTTGTGTTTTTCTTGTCTAACCAAAATAGTGCAGACAGTATTCTGGACTCAAACGCTTTGCTTAAAAGGGTTCTGTTCAAAGAGATTTTGCTGTTTACCTATTTACCAAACTAACGTTGATATTAATCAACCGAAATAAACAAGGATGTCCAGTAAATCCGAGCATTTTGCTATGACCTGTCTCAGTTTTCCTAAAAATATTTGGACCAACCTGTGCAGCGTTGTTCTTTTTTCAGTAACATCCAAGGTCCCACTCAACAACCTACGTCGGATCTCAACAACGACAGTGTACGTCACGAATGCATTAAACTAAAATCAGCTACTTCTCCCGACATCGTCCCGGTTCCATACATCTAATACCACACTCCCGGTTTGATCATCCATCGTAACTACGTCTGTATCAACCGGGCGATCTTCTGGAATCGTTATCGCGGTGCTCCTGCAGGGTTCCTCATCGGGATAGTGCTCCTCGCTTTCCCGATGCACCAGCACTTGCACAACAGTCGATTCGCTGCTTTGTCTTTGTAATGGCGGCTTTACATTGATGGCACTGTCCGGTGAAGCTTCGGTCACCAGGATGCTCACGTCCGAGGTGTGCGGACATCTTTCCGACTGCGTCCGGTGACAGCCGCCGGAGCTCGCCATCGACGTGGGTTTGACTTTCACCGATCCACCACGTTTCCGACGAATCAGGCTGCCCCTTTTCGGTTTCGCCTCATCTGATGACGAAGTCAGATGAAGGGATTCGCCTGAGAAGAATGAATAATTTTGAATATGGGTATGCTAGGAGCAAAGTTTGTAAAATGTTACATATGGTCGATTCTTAAAACATGAACGCTTAATAAAAAAATGCTTAATAAGATCACGCATTTGAAATGTGGACATACAGGAGAATGCTTAAAATATCCTGGACCACAATAACCACAAATGAAGAAGTTCTTCGAAGAATGGGATACGACACACTACTTCTGAATATTATCAAGCGTCGAAAATTGAATACCTAGGCCATATAATTACAGTATTTCGTTATGATTTTCTCCTTAACGGAAAAATAGAAGGAAAAAAGTGGATTGGGCGTAATAGGCTTTCATGGCTAAGAAGTCTGAGACAATGGATTCCAACTATGTTTTGGTAAAAGCAAAAATAGGCGAGTTTACGGGTCTTTTTTTATTTGGAAATAAATCAGGGGAATATCCTTCTTATTCGATTTTAGTGTACCTACAATGATAATATTCTGAGTCATAAAGTATGAGCCAGTGTACCAATCGAAGAACAATATCTTTTGGAGCATTTGCCAATTTGTTTCTTTCCGCAGTAAAGTTCAAAATTGGACACAAAGCATGTTGGAACCGCACTACACTTATATCGGATTCATAACATTGACTATATTGTATTGACTGGGTATTTCTGGATGAATACGATAAATCGTTTTTTACGATTACGGCGTCATATACTGAGAATCCAAAAGAGAACTTTGGACAAAACGTAACGATTTTGTGGCGTAGAATTCGAATCTGTAATAAAAATGGGAGTTTCTAATTAAGCTTTCAAAGTTACCCCCTCTCCCTGACCAGTGGGATAAAGCAGGGGGCCACGTCTGGTATTATTAAACAGTTCTTATTTTTTTGTTTATTCATCAGTTATGGAATTGTCGAGATATTTCATCGCTTCTATAGGTTCTGAACACTTGGCATGAAATTCTTCAAGGAATTGAAAAATGAAATAGTATATAGGCTACTCCATTTAAAATAAGTAAGTTGGTCACCAATTTTCGGTATAACCATAGTTTGTACAATTCCAAAATTTTATTAATTATATATAATTCTCCACCACCAAAGTTTTCGGTGAGATACCCAGTTTTGTGTAATTTCGGCTAGACATATCTAATTGAATTTATCTCTCACCCAGTATATGGTTAATATGACAATTCCGGTTTAGTGTCAATTGTTTTGCAAAAAGTTATATTGGTTTGCTCCAGTTTATTATGTGTATTTGCATAGAAATACTGCATGAAGTAGGTGGGTCAATTTATGACAAATGTTAACTTTAAGAATTAATTGCTATTATAAAATTACTTACCACTAGAACACAAGTTTAGTTTATTTAGTGGTTGGCCACTTAAGAAATATAACTATATATAAAAAAAATATTTTTTTCAATATAATTTATATATTATATTATATATAACTTACTGGTTAATATTTTTTATTAAAATTTTTTCATTTCAGATATATTTTCTTGCGAAGCTTGCAAATTGATTTCAAGATATTTTTTTTATATTTAATTATTAAATAAAAATAATTAGAAATGGAATAACAATATTTTAATTTTAGTAAGAAAATTTAGGTTCTCGACAACTTTAAAATAAAATATTTAGAACTTTTTGGGCTGCCATTTTTAGCTCATTTTGAGTACACACTTAACCTAACTTAACGCTCACCCAGAAATTTAAAATCCCTTCTGGGTGTCAGCGGCGAAGTTGCAGCACTGACGGTATCCGGCTTCTCGATCGCGTCCTGGTGACGCAGGAAAAAGTTGTACAGACTCCGGCGACGCGAGCCCGTGTTCGTCGGCGTGACTGCGCCTTTGGGCGGCGAGCCGGCGTCCGGAGTCGCCTGGCTCACCTTGATGCTCACGACATCGGAGGACTCGCGCCTCAAATCCAGGTCCTCAGGGGGCAAATTGGCAGCGCTGGAGAGCAACAGCAGGGGCAAGTTTAACCACGGACCACCCAGCTCGCTGAGATCGCTAGCGTCTGAGGCCCGTGAGGACTTGCGAGATGAGGCCCGGGACCCACGATGCACGTGAAGGAAAGCCGATAATCGGCCTCGCCAATCTCCGGGCGAGGAAGTCTGAGTGGTTTCGTCCACTTCTTCAGCTGCCTTCTCCTTCTTCCGCCTAGCAAATAGAATAAAGTAATTTTATTTTAATAAAATCTTCTGTGATCTCGTCACGTCTAGTTGCTCTGTTGTTTTATAGTGATTAAAAGTTTTCAATCTCTACCCACCATTACCATTGGACACGACAATTTCTGTACAAATTACACCGTTCGGATTCTTATTTTAAATTTAAACATTACGAGAGGATTTTCTAGAGTATTATTCTACTATCGAATGATGTGAAAATATTGATCGGCATAAACGAAGACTCTGAGCCGCCCAAATGTTGAGTCTTTGTGCATTTATACACTTCTTCCTTGTCTGTCCAAATCATATCCACAAATAAGTTTAGTTGCAGAGAAGCATAGGTTTTTAATATATCTTTTACCTTTTGAGGTTTGGTGTTTTATAACTATTTTAGAATAACGAAGTATTGAAATATTGAATAATATTTCGGTAAGTATTTTATCGCTTTATAAAATAGAGAAAGGCAAAAATCCCCTTTACTACTGAAATATTTGCCTTTTAATCACGCCGCTACCATTGCACTTTAGATCGAGTTCACTGCGTTAGACCTAGCGAAAACGTGATGGTCATTCTAATGATTGTTTAGTTGCGCATTATGGGTATGGGTAGAGTGCGTATAAAGTATAAAGTTAAACATTTCTAATCTTTATATTATAGTGTACGATTTATTAACAACGAAAGACAATGACAACAAAAGTATAAAATACTAAAATTGTCTCTAAACAATTTATAAGAAAAAATATTACACATTTAAAATTCTTAATAATTAGCGAATATTTGGTACTAGTCAGCAATGAGAAGTCATTA
The DNA here is from genome assembly GCF_029955315.1 of Cylas formicarius. Taxonomy (NCBI): domain Eukaryota; kingdom Metazoa; phylum Arthropoda; class Insecta; order Coleoptera; family Brentidae; genus Cylas; species Cylas formicarius. The sequence goes on from NW_026844214.1 coordinate 22,266,558, forward strand.
ATTAGATTCATTTAGAACAATCGCCTAAATTAATTAGTAAATGATACAGAGTGATCATAAGTCGAAAAACTGCATAGTAGTTACATATGTAAAATACCATAAGCTGCAGATTAGAAGTGCCAACGAACACTTATGTGTTATACGTACAATTTGGGTACGTGCAATTTTGCACACTGCTATTGGTCCTTTTAAAATTACTCTATGTATGAAGCGTGCCCGTACAAGAATTACTTTTACATACACCTGAAGTAGTTTCATTTAAACAATCAACACTGTCGTCATTCAACCAATCGTTCCCTACGAAAATAAATCGAGAATACATACTTTTGATAGTCCCGCCACGTCTTTTGAATAAATCGCGCTGCCTTATCTTGCCTCTTCCATAACCTAGTAGACGAAACAATTTCCAGTTCTTTTCGCGTCGGGAATTGCTTCTTAAATTTGATGTCCATCTGTTCTTGCAACTGAAACATGATTATTTGAAATTTTGACATGGTGAAAACCGTTAAGTATAAGTTTTTTTTAAAGTTTTTTGACAGTATATGTTTGAGGCTGTATTGTCTGCTAAACAGGATGAGCTTAGAACATAGACAGGTAATTTTTTTTAAACAAGATTAATGCTAATTTGTGTATGAAATATTGTATTGCGCCTCTGTCTCCTCATATGACCTACGTAGATTCTATTGAAAAAATTCCAGAAAAACATTTGCACCACTTAAACTAGGAATTCTTGAAGTTTTTAAGTTCTTAAGTAGTCATATCAAACTTCTCACAAGTTCGATTTTGAAATTAGCGGCACTTTTCAAAAGTTCCAGCGCACCTGTTAATAAAAAATGCCAAAGGGTAATTTTTTCTCTTATGTTTAATTTTTCTGTGTTTAAATTTTATAAAATGGGGTGTAGTGGACATAATAGAAATAACACCGAAAACCATTTAGTGCCTGTTTTTCAACGTAATTGTTTTAAAACCAACAAGCAAAATGTTTGCATAACATTGTCAAAGGCTAAATTAATTTACGTCCAACAGACGAAAAAATTATAATTAAATTATTTCCGAAATATATGTCATTTTAACTTGGATGTTAATGAATACCTTTTTTTCAACTGACAAAATAAATTATGCTTCATTTGACATTGTTCAGTTAGTATGAACTCAAAATAATAATTTAATCAAAAATTTCGTATCTAATCCGTTAATTGTTCATTAATAAAAGTTTTAATTTCGGTTTTAATTCAATAATGGTGAATTACACTAATGCAGAAGTGGAAGATATATATTTTATGTGCGGGCGTGCAAACGGAAGTTTCTTGGAAGCCTAAGTGCACGTATCCTATAAAATCTATTTTTGTATTTTGGTGTCTTGGTTGCAATGCGTGCAATCCTTTATATTTTATTTTTTTAACTGAAAACTGTGTAAGTATTCTGCAAACAATGCAAGAGACAAAAAAGTTTCTAATAAACCGGTGTACTAAACTTTATTTTTATTCCATGTCGTTGCGTAAGTTCCTCTTTAAATTTAGTTAAGAAGAATGGTAGGGGTAGTCAATCCATTTCACTCATTTTAAAAAAGTGCTAAAATGTGTTTTTATAATAGTAATACTTTCATAATATTTGATTGTTCTATATATTTTCATTTTCCGCGCAATGTCTCTAATGTTTGACTTTTGACCAGGGGTTGATGTAGCAAACTACCATTTATTTCAAACAACCCTTAACTTTTTGGCATTTATTTTGAAGCACAGTCTATGACTAAATAACTTTTCTAAATCGATTAGAAAACGGCCTTTCTATGGTGGTACTTTCATTGTAATGGAGCGACATTTAATTTACACGTGTTACAATTAGAATTACGTGTAATTATTACTTTTATCTGATAAATTTTTAATAAATAACAATATTTATAAGTGGTACACACTCCTTCTATAGAGTACCCCCCTACCATTCCCCTGTTTTTATTTCTTGAAGCAAAACAAAATGCTTGTTACTGTTTCGGCTAATCTTAACAATATCCACACTGTAGGTGGCGCTACGACGCAAACTGGCTTAATTTTTTTGTGAAATAATATTATTTGCAATGTAAATATGGCCATAAAATATTTTCGTCGCTTTGTCCAAAAGACACTCTGTAGTTTAAATAAATTGCTCTGTTGGTTGCCCTATAAGAAACTATAATTTTTTTTTTACCAAACATTCAAAAAGTAAAGAGGAAGCGACTTACTTTATTATTACTTATACTATAACTTTATACTATTTTGTAAAGATGCTAGTATAGAAAACTTAAAACCTCCATCTCCCTTTTTAGATTTTTTAACGATTTTAAAAACCTCAGTTTTTTCACTAGATATTATAATTCTTACCTGCCGGAACGTATCAGTCTCCTCAACGTGCCCCAGAACATGTTTAACGAGTGCGTGCAAAATATCTAAACAGTGTATCCTGTTCCCCTTCGCTATCGGTAGATTAAAACTAACCAAAGCGACCGTGTTGGGCTTGGATATACCTAGAGGAGGATCCAACGACGCAATGAAGTCAGACAGCTGAGAGAATCTTATAAATTGAGTAGCGTGTGGATCATACCTGAGAATTAAGCAAATATTTTTGCATTGATTCTCAAATTAGTTCGTTGCTACTTACTTGCTCCATCTAATATAAAACATTTCTAGATCGTCCTCCACAATGCCGATTTCTTCTTCCTGATGCGCCTGATTGAAGTTTTCTAAAATTATTGCTATGTACATGTTGATTACGATCATATAATTGATGATAATAAAACTGGTGAAGTAAATGATGGCCAACAGTGGGTAGCCGCAATCCCCGTTGGTTTGGTTCTTGTAGTGAGGATCGCAGTCTGGGTACTCGATCATAAGGGATTCGAGAACGTCGTTCCAGCCAGCGGACGTAATTAGCCGAAAAAGAAGATGCATGGACCTACCGAATGTTTCGAAATTGACCATGTCGTCGAGCGCACCTAAACGGTAAGCAGCTACAGAATACTATTTGAACGTGAAATAACGTGAGGGGTTACCTTGTTGACGCACGTGGCCAAATAGAAACATCCCTATGATAGCGTAGATGAAGGTGATCAACGCCAAAAGAGCACCGATATTAAACAAGGCTGGCAATGACACTACCAATGCGAAGAGGAGCTTTCTGATACCCTTGGCTGCCTACAAATAGAAGCATTAAGCAAGTAATGGTGGGCATGATAAAGCTGAGTTCTATAAATGCTTTAAAACAACATATTCACTCCTTTCAAGTACTTGCGTTGCAGGACGAGACCTTCTGAGTAGTCATGAAAGATCTGGATATTATCGCCGGAATTTCAGAAAGTGGAGATGAAATAATAGTAAGAATCTCGATAACCAGATGAAATGGTGTGTAAACAAATAAACATCAAATATCAGTATAAAATAACCCATCTCTCGATATTTATTTACTAACAAAATTGAATTACCAATGTTGGTCTCCTTCGACTGGCTTATAAAAGTTCCCAAGACGAATCAATCGGCTCGCACTGTCAATATTGCAAACCGATAGGCAAGTGTTTGATAAACGATCAAGACGAGCATCACTTTCCGCGTGTGTGGTGAATTGCAGAAAAGTTCTTGGGAAGAACGTCAAAAGATTGAAAAATTGGAATTACTAAGCGCAATTGTGCACAATCCTTAAAGTCTTAACCTCCTAGGAATTGAAATAGCGAAAATAATAATTGTTGATCATGTTGTTCATTTTGTTCAATATTAGTTGATTGTTTGTATTCCAGAAATTCTGACCTCGAGGCTTTGGAGGTCATCGGTCCAAATATGCCGCTAATTAAACCTTGTTTGGTAATAGTAATACTCCCATACTATTTAAATCAAAGAAGAAATGTATTGTCAAAGATTGTCACCTTCCAAGCCGAAGAACCGGGGTGTATTTTAATTTATAGGGGCTCGAATGTAACCAAAAAACAAGCTACGTTCACGTATTTTTACTTGAAAGTGGTTTCTTGAAAAAGAATATGGGCGGATGGATTATCAGATATAATTAATTTGGTTGTTTTGCATAAGACGCGCTACACGGGGTGCAGGAAATCAAAAATCATGTTTTTTCTATGTATTATTTTTCATAGGTTTCTTTTTGATTGAGTTTATTCATTTATTGCGTCTATAAGATTTCCATGGGTATGAAATTAAACTGCGGAACAAACAAAAACAGTTACGTGTTTTCAAAAATCTTTATCTGCAAAACGAAAAAAGATATGTGGACATGAATTTCGGCTTATGGACGCTCATTTTGTTATTAAAGTTTTTAAAATTTGGAAGGATTCATTGTACAGTGTGGGAAACCAAACACTACATTTGTTTGACAAGAAACGAAACTTTTTTTCGCATTTTGACCACATTGCTGAGTTCTATCTATGTATTAAAAGTAAAGTATGAATACGAGCGATTTTTGATATTTTTAACAGTGTTTTTTTTTTCTATTTTCATTTTTTTTATTATTTACCCTAAAAAACGAAATTACTTTAGGTACGCTGGTTAGGAAGTGATTGAATATTTTCGGTAGATTTTACTTAGCATTCGCTCTGCTGTGCTCCGCTGTCCTTCGCTCTTACCGAAACAAACTCGTGCCTTCCATCAAAATTTTTTCGTACTTTTTATTAATTTTAGCCATTTTTAAACCGAAACGTCATGCTGAATGATGCTTTTAATTTGATATATTCATTCAAAGAATTATATTTGTACCCTTCCTAACTGTTTATGGAAAGTCGGATAATTCATAAAGTCAGCGAGTTTCAAAAAGTGTTACTCAAAAGGTTAAAAAACATGGACAACTCCTAACTAAAAATGCCCAGCATATATTTTTGAAAGAGACTAATAACTCACTAACTAAAATGTCAGCTGTTAGTACAGGGACCTTAGGAAGTCTTGGTTTTTATTATCTGTCCCAGACTTTGTCATAGGTTTTTATATCTTACCACTCAAAATTTAGTCTATTTGGGGCAAAACGAACGACGTTTCGCTATTGGATCTAAGGAAAGATGCTTAGTTTAAAAAATCAAAAATCCAATATGGCGACCATATAAAATAAAGTTGATGATGGTGAAGAAAACTGGAACACCAAAATCAAAATAAAATCAACATAAAAAATGATTTAATTTTTTAACTTAATTTCGCTAACGGCCGAAGGTATTTTCACTATATAATTTTTGCAATACTCAGATCTGGATTCAAATTTTGGAATCAAATAATTGTCTACTTACTTTAATCAGTCGAAGAATTCGTCCTATCCTAAACACCCTGACAACCCTCAGCAGGGTAGGAGATACCGGAAAATCGATCATGATATCTTCCATGAGAATTCCGAGTATCGAAGCCAATACCAACAAAAAATCGAACACGTTCCATGGCACTGTGAAGTAATGGTACCTTAATCCTATAATTTTAACAATGGCCTCTGAAACAATATTAATACCAGCTTCAGCAATGACAGACGCTATGCGGACTTGTGCCTTACCTAAGCCGAAAACGGTCGTAAAAAAAGCATTGCTAACTTCTAACACAAAAAATATAGCATGCGGTTGCCCGTAATGCTCAATGCCCATCGTGAGCATGTTTAGAAAAATTAAAACGAATATTGCTATTTCGAAGCGCCTTGAATTCGATAAGTCGTAAAACATCGCTAAAAATCGGTTCATTGGTCGTTTGATCACTTTCTGGGGTTTTTTCCTGCCCAGCTTTTTCATCGCTGTATAATAATGCTTCTGGCTTTCGGTGAGAAACATCTCTAATACCCCTCCTTCGTACTAAATAAACACATATTTAATGAATTGATTTAAATTCATAGCCCGAGCAGCACCTTTGTTCCACGAGAATAAATTTTTCGAAAAATTAATTATAAGCTTATTATTAATTTTTAAATTACAGAGCCAAATTATTCGGAATAGGACAAACTATATATTGAGAAACACCAACATGTTAGGTAAACTATGTTCCAAAACTACCTCTTATTACTGAAATGTTTGTTTAAGGTTCTGTTATGGATAAGCATATTACTTTTTAAATACTCAAGAAACACTTACCACTTGACTCTCATAAAAGGGATTCTAGATCTCAGATAGAGCCTACACAGTGTTTGTACTTCACCAACTCAGTAGGTATGGGAAAAATTGTTTTCGTTTCTTAAGTAAGCAAGCATTTTAAGTTTAGCAGCATTGTGCTGTAATTTATTTTTAATGACGATCTTTCTTCACGATTTAAGATTTCCTTAGCGTGTAGTATTCATTGATTATAGTTATTTATAATAGGGATTTCTGTTATTAGGGAACAATACTTTTATTATCCCAGCTGCAAGATGCATATTTCACAACCACAATTCATTTTCCACAACTCTTTCAATTTTAACTTTTTCGTGTGGTTCATTGCTGATGACAAATTTTTGAGCTCCATATCTATCGCTATACGATGAGTCGATATACTGAGATATCAGAACCTGATTGTAGTCGCCATTTTTCGCATAACTCTCTAGGAAAAACAGTGGCAGCAGTAACATATAAATGGTATTGTAGCCAATAAGTAGTCCATTTCAAAAAATCACTATACAAAAGAAAGGAATAAATACAGTCCGCTAGGAAACCCAAAATATAATGAGCTATTGAACGGAGACCCTTAGGAAAAATGTTCTTGTGGATCAAAAAACACCAGACTTTTAAAAACCACAAAATTTTCATGCTGTTGAAGGTAAGATACAAATAAATTTACAAGATCCGAAGTAATTCCAAAACTACCAAATTGCTTTAGTAATATGTTACGATTTATTCAACCCGTAGGCTTTTGAAATATCCCTATATATTACATTTACTCTTTTCTTTGAGTTTACAGCTGTCTACCATTCCTATCTATAATACTTATAATTTCATTTGTGTACCACTTGGGATATCTATGTCCGTTTTGATACAACAGTGTGGAAACAATTCTGTGGAATTTACTCACTTCAGTAAATTTCAAAAGAAACGTCCAATCAATAATTGTTATCTGATTTTGCAACAAAATTTACCTTGGCAAAATTATGATTTTTCTTAAAAAACATATTGTTTTTGCAACATGTTCTGCAATAAATGCGAATATTATGAGATTATGAGTTAAGTTACAACATGAACAGGATAATTCACATGGCAAAATAGACATTTATTGAAAACCAGATGTAAGATTGTTCTGAAAACGTGGTCCCACAGAGACGCGACGTGGCCCCTTCTTTAAAAACTGTTTTGGCATTACTTTTGATATTAAATAGTATATAATTGCATTATTTTTCTAGGTTTTGGTATAGATGCCATCATTAGGGGTTTCCGATGAATTACTTTTTAGTAGTCCTATTAAACGTGTAGAAGTATTTAATTCGCATTAAATAAACATATCTGCCTCGGTAAATATTAGGATATCACTTGATTGTAAAGCCATGTGCTGCTCGGACTTACAGAATGATAATTGAAGCTCACCTTCTTTTTTAACATGTTAAAATTATCTATGATCACCCCTATAAACAAGTTCAGGGTGAAGAACGAGCCGCAGACTATGAATATTACAAAATAAATATAGGCGTACAAGTTGGCCTCCCTTTTGGGTTGCATGTTCACGCCGCGAGCATCCACCGCGTCTGCCATTATTTCCATCCATCCCTCGAAGGTGGCCTGAAACGGTGGACGCAGATACAGCCGATGCAGTTTGCACGTATTGTGCTGTACTTACCACTTGAAATAAAGCGAGGTAAGCTATACCTACGTGGTCAAACGAAATTTTGGAATTAATCCACGTATAATTTAATCTATCACAGTCCCATTTTGTATTTACAATCTGAAACAGACTTTGTTGTGCCTATCGCAAAGATTTCACACAAAAAATTTGTTAGCACACATTTTTTAACAAGGAGAACTTCCTTTAACCATAACGATGATTATGTTTGAAAATTACCAGAAAACACAACGTAAAAAAAATTAGCAACGAGTTGATACCAAATACTTATTTAAACAACTGTACATTGAAATTCCGTTTTGGAAAAAAATATCTCCGAGGTTTTCCAAACTTCACCGCAGTTGTATGAAAAACACCCAAATATGTCTTCAAAATCTTCAGTGCCATTCGAATGTTTTTGTATTAAAAGAACATTAAATGTATTATCCAATGTCAAAGTGAAAGTGAAATGGGAAATCGAGTGAACCACGAAAACCAAATTTGGGTGCCTGTCACAAAAATGATACTTGGTAGCTGGTTCTAAAATATGTTTTCAACACACTGCGTGGACAGTCATAATACCTAAACTATTAAATCTATATCTACAATTCTCTAAATATTTCATTTTCACAAATACGTTAATTGATCTTTATTATTTTATTATATACTAAAAATGGGAAAATAGGGAAAATCAATGAATTTGATTTTTTAAAAATATTTATTAGAGAGAGAGAGAGAGAGAGAGAGAGAGAGAGAGAGAGAGAACCCTCGAACTGTCCAGGAACCAGTATTAATTTGGTTATTTTAAAAATGGATAAGAAATATCAAGTCAATTCCTAAACAGAATTTTTAATCCTCTATATTAATTTATTAAAATCGACTCTTGATGGACTTTTTACAGTATACTAATCCTATCGAAATAACAAGTCAGCGAAATTACTCACTTCTACATCTAACCGTTCACCTTCCTCGTCAACGCATTTATAAAATTTCCCACTAAAGAACTGGACACCCATAATGGAGAATATCAACCAAAACACCAAACAAACTAATAACACATTGAAGATACTCGGTATAGCGTACATGAGGGCATTCACCACTATCCTCATGCCTTGCCATCGACTTATTGCTCTTAAAGGTCTTAAGGCTCTTAAGGTTCTCAGCGAACGGAGGACCCGTAGATTTTCATTTTCTTCTATTAGTAGACTAAATAACGACACCTTAAAGAAATTCAATATGCCGACAAGTATCTAATTAAGGACTCTCCGTTATACATACGAAAACGATTAAAAAATCCAACAACGTCCAAAAACTGGTAAAGTACTTATAGAATCCTAACGCGATCCACTTGAAAAACATTTCTATAATAAAAATTACTGAAAAGGCCAAGTTAGTCCAGTAGAGGACCATTTTCAAATCGGGACTTTCATCTAAATGAATATCCTCGAAGCACAGCGTCACGCTAGACGCGAATATCAGCACCAAAATGAACCACTCGAATGCTGATGTATCGACGATGCCCACTACAAGGCTCCGAAAGTTCATCCATTTGGTTCCGAATTTGGACTTGGAGCATCTATCAATACAAGGACACCTAAACGGCATAAATCAATGAGCAAGGATCAACGCACACCAGATCTCGTCATACTTTTGATAGAAATGCCGAGGGAAACAATTTGGTGGAACCTTCGGTGCTTTCCGCTTTCCGAATCCGGGAAAGCTGCCTTGAAGGCCGTCCACGAATTGCCCTTTGGAGTTTCTCCTGCCACCCAACGTTAATTCGTCAACGTACGAAACCAATGTTTGCCATGGTTTCGCGTTCGTGACCTCGCATTTTTCTTTTTGGCTGGTCAACGTCGTTTCTGGTTTCGGCTCAGACTCTGTAGACGAGAGAAATTTGGTCTTCGTATCCACCATTTCGCTATTGTCAGTTTCTGAAAGAATACAATTTTCGCTTGGTCGAATCAAGGGACCAGGAACGTTGTCTTCTTGTTCCATTATTTCTAACGATCAAGAAATACGTTGAGAAAAAGGAAACCTTTTTTTTAAATTAACTTTTACCGAATAAGATAAGATATTGTACTGTACATGTGATCTTTGGGCGGCACCCTTGAAACATACAAATTTTTTAACAGCGCTTGCAACAGTTTTTTTAGTATATCTATTTTAATTTTTGCTTTACAAGCACTCACTTATTTTTCCTTTAGTTGAAAAAGTAGACATTTTTTAAAACTATAACTTGCATTCATAATCATAATTATTATTATAGTTTTTGAATTCAAAACATTAACAGCAAGCAATTTCAAAACAACATTTGGGTACAATTTATTTTGATCTAAATTTATCTAATATGAATAAAATTACTTCTAAATTTACATGTCAGTTTGACATAAGTTTTCTGTCATTGATTTAAGTAATTTAAGTAATAATCCTTATATTAAAAACAAAAATAAATAAATATTGCTTTAACCTCAACAGAATATTAAAGACAAAAATCCACAATATAAGGAAGTTTATAAATATTTACATAATCTGTAACTATAACATTACAAATTCAAAAATAAATAAATAAAATCAAAAAATTAACGTAAACGTTCCCATGACTCCTTCAGTGTTACAAGTTTCTAACCCCACAGCACATCATGACCAACAAGTGACAAATCCTAACAGGCGTATTATAGCATTATGACTATAGAAAAATGTTAAATGAATGGAACAACACGCACATATGTGAAAAATAAAGATATAATTAAAAAAAAAAAGATAAAAAAATCTATTTCACTTTTTTTTTAGCGTTTTTAGTTTCTGAGGTAAGAGGTTATGAATACTTATTTCCATCTGTAATATCTACCTTAATTGGCGCAGCTTCGAAAAATGGTTTTAAAGGCTGTTGCAAAAAATTGAATAAGGAAACATTTATCTAATGTTTTCAATTATAACAGGTATTTCGTAAAAAAGTGGCAACACAGTTTGGTTATTTGTAAACTGACAGGGACACTTCAAGCAGGCAATCAACCTACAAAATATTATAAACATACGTAAGCATATATACTCCGTCCTGCAAATTATGTAGCTTAAACCTGATTTATAAAACGAATTTAAATGAAGCCTTCGTCATCTCTAGCGCAATTATTTTACTATTTTCTGATTAACGTACTTGTTACAACTAATGAACTTGCGAGTAATGTGGCATACATTATTATAAAATTATGAACGAAACGCCTCGATCTGGAAAATTTGAAACTTTAAACCCAGTATATCATACTTACATCTTTTAGCACCAGAATTTAACACATTATATTCAATATTGCCCATCAAACAGAATACAATGTTGTAACCATGGAAAATTGCAAATAAACCGTTATTTCAAAAGTGAAGACCATAATAATTTAGTTTTGTGAATTACATTTCCCATTTACCTATTAATAACGTGCATGCGAGATAGTGAACACCCACACTCACCTCTGCTGCTGTTTGTAGTACCCCTTCCAGAGGACATGTTCCGCAAATGTTTCATTTCCGACGTTTTCTTAATGTCAGAAGCGGGATCTCCTGAACTTTCTGACCCGGTGTTTAGAACAATGGCGTAGTGCTTGTTTAGAAGAACATTACCTTCTCCTGGCGCGAGCACCTCCTACAATTACAAAGTGTAAACATTTGCCTGTGACACCCTATATGTATCAACTACAGTCTAAGTAATAAAGTGTCTACGATAAATCTCTGAAATAATTCTTTTTATTGTCAGATTTGATATCAGGTCACATCGTTGAATGGGTAGACACGTTAGGTTTCGAATTATCTTTGAGTTTGTAATCCTTTAAATCATTTGGTAGATTAGGTAGTTTTTACCGAAAATCATGTAGGTACATTATATCACAAGTGTTTTACACACGAGGATGGTTGTTCAAACTAACCACGTTAATAGAGAAAATGCTTCAGAGAACAACAAAGTTAAGTAAGTAAGCAAATAAGTAGCAGCTTCCTCAGTTTATGTCAAAATAATTTTGATTTATAAAAATTTAGATAAAAATAATGCTCGTCAAAACAGAGACGCCTGTGTACATATATATATATATATATATATATATATATATATATATATATATATATATATATATATATATATATATATATATATATATATATATATATATATATATATATATATATATATATATATATATATATAATGTAAAATGTATTACATTAAATTTATTATTTTATGGATCATTAAAATCTTAGGTACATACAGTGTAATTATAACAAAAATTAAATACAAAACTTATTGGTTTGAATGTGGCGCGTGCAATAAAAATAGTTGCTATTATACAGGGCTTCTCATATTTCACAGTACCTCACTTCCATATTTTAAGTGCAACATCCTATATGTCAATTAATTTTTGCATTTATGAGACAATTTCCTAGTAGGTTCCTAGAGGTTTACGTGTATTTAATCCCAACAGTTTATTTGATAACTTGGTTATTCCAATATTAATGAAAAACTACTTTCTTACACTATTTTTTGACTCGTAGTAATCGTCTGCATAATAAACCAAAACACAAGAATCTTCTTTTCGAAATTGATATTGAGAGTTGATTGATTTATTATAAAGTGTCCAAAATTTACCAACTTATAACATTATTTTCAAAACTGTAAAACAGTCTTTATTTAAATGCGATATCCTGTAGATTAATGTATTGTGTAATGCACAAATTAATTCTACATTGATTGGCTCTGCCTATCAAAAGCCAATCAAAAAATGTGTTTTTCTATTTAGAATTGATTTTGGGTTGACAAAGTTCTACATAACTAATAGTTGTATTTTATTCAAACATTCTTCTTATTATTATTATTATCCATGACCACTGCTGAGTCAAGTTGAAAGATATGTCGCCATTTCTCTAGGGTAATATTTGAAAACATGGACTTCCATGTTGTCGTGATAATTTCCAGTTCGAGAGAAGTAATCCATGTTCGTTGTTTCTTTAGAAATCCGGCTCCGCTTCCAAGACCTTTTTTCCGATGATCTTTTAATATTATTCGACCAACCATCCATCAGAGCATGAAAATTACAACTATTTTTGTGATTGCACATTCCACATAAGCTTCATTAATCCACAAGTCACCAAGATATAAAATATTATTCTGCTTTATGCGGTTCTGTTTTATAATTTGTATACTTCATATATACTTCATCGCTTTCAAGTAAAATGATTTAACGGTTACGCTTTTCCTAGGCAAAATTCATACCCTACAAGGTTCTCCATAGTAGTTTTCTACTGATTGTACAATCCTGTTGTACTACAAGCTCCATCAACATTCCGTCTAGGGTATGTATTTTCTTTTTAAAGGGAAAAATAGAACTTTTTCTCGAATCGCATATTTTGAGTCCACATCAATGAGTTGCTGATCTTCGTGAACTTATTTTGACCTGTATTTCTTGTTCTGTACAGTAGTGTTTTCAATGTCAGTAGTTATCTTTTATTATTGACAATGTCTGGTTGTTCACTGATAAGGGATAATTATTACAGATTCTTTTTATTGGAAAGAATATCCATTGTATAGTCATCGTTCTTATTATATCTTAATTATTGCTGACTCTATAAATGTTCACCACATACTAAAGAATACGTAACTGGAAGTATTTATCATGGTCGTTACCTATCTGAAATAGTGGTCCTACTCAACGGAGTCCCTTGTTTTATTACTCCGCACCATTTAGAAACAGACCATAATTGCATAATTTTTGCTAGTGAATTCCGAAGGCACGAAACCTGGAAGTTTTGGCAGAAGAGGCGATACGTACTGGCAATTTTGGCTTTCTTCGGTTTCTTTAATGTATATTCACTTAGAGCTAACTTAAGCATTGCCATAGTGGCTATGATTCAGGACCGATACATTACATTGGAAAACGGCACAGAACAAAATCTGGTAAGATGCGGTCTCGAACTCGATTCCAAGTTAATTTTTTTGTGAATTGCTTAGGGGCCAGAATTTGATTGGGGGAGTGAAATCAAAGGATACGTTCTTAGTTCATTTTTCTATGGCTACATAACCACCCAACTTATTGGCGGCTACATTGGCGCCAAATTCGGTGGGAAAATAGTTTTTGGGACCGGAATCGCAGCGACTGCCCTGCTGTCATTGTTCACACCGATGGCGGCAGCCTACAGCGTTTACTTGCTTTTGATTGTAAGAATTAGCGAAGGAATATTCGAGGTATGTTTACAATAGCTTCAGTAGAATTACATAGGATGTGACTTCTTGCAGCTGCTAAAATAGATAAACAAATAAATAAGTTTAACATAAACTATCAATATCCTTTAATATAATAAATATTGTCAGTTTAATAGGTAAGTATCCGAACCCCAATGTGTTCTGTGGATAAAAGTTGAAAAATATAAAATGTCTTAAGATGCAAATCTTGTCTGGAAAAGTGGAATTATTTTTAACCATAAAACCAGCACCATGAATATGTATTTAATTTCATTGCATCACTCGTCTTGGAAAACTGAATCAACATGACATCATATTTTTCAATTTGACTTAATTTTGAAGTATTAAAGGTTTATGATAGGAAAAATGAGTTAAAGATGCATAATGTCATCAAGTTACCAACATTATTAAGTTATCTTAGAAGTGTACGAAGAATAGACTTAAAAAAAGCAAATGAATATGTTTTGGTACGAACCTCCTAGCACATTAATTTTAATTTTTAAAAAGAAAAGGTCAAAATTAGTTTCTTAGGATTACATATGGTTAGTTTACAGTATATTGAGAACATTTCCAGTATGGGTGGTAGCGGTACCAAGAACGAAATACCAATACCAATGTCAAAGGAAATCATTTTTCTAAAATATTTCTGGGTCTTATGCAATTAAATACAAAATTTTTATGTCAGTCAGGCGATCTTTCATCGACTATGTACCCCCAAACACAAAGCTATTTATGCTGAAAATGAAATTGCATTTCGAACGATATCGATACAAAAAGATGGAAACCTATGTTAAAAGAAAATCAAACGTTCAGTATAAATTGTTGCGCTAGTACGAAAATTTGAATTGAAAAACTTATCTGCATATATAACTGTACGGATTCTTGGGAACCAAAGTTAAATATTGTCCTGCGACAAAAGGCTGGAAAACAAATAGCCCACAGCATAAATCCATTCTTGGTTCTAGATATACGAGGCAATTTCGTTGGAAAATTCAAGGCATATCTGAGCGTCAATCCTTGTTCTGGAACTATATACCGGAAGTATACCGGGTATACGAAAACTATTTCGCAAAATTCGAAATTTACCTATACATTTATGTCAATGTGTAGTAAACGACATTTGTATAAGCATTATTTACCGCTACCTATCTCAGTGTTAACTTTAGTCTGCACAAAGAATACATGAAATACAGTTATAAATAAATCGAATACAGCTTATTATCTCTGGTCATACGCAAATTTTTCTAAGCTTCAAATTGCTTGTAGGTATAAGTAAGCGTTTATTTAACATGCGCATGAGTGAGATTTAAAATCTCGTTTTTAACCAATGACCCTGCCTCATTCAACAACCAACATGGCTGCTGACAGATCCTCAATAAGTTTGAATTTTACCACAGCATTTTCTCAAAATATGCCTAGATCTTGTTCGTTAAATGTTCTGGGAAAACGTTGTTTAGAAAGAAAAGGGAGCAAAGTTCGGTTGTTTAAAAAAATACAAATACGAATTTTTTTTAGAGCGTAATTATCAATGAAAGAGTTCAAAAACTTGAAACACAAGAAACAAGACATCCAAATGAAAACGAAATCAGTACAATGATAATTGCTTGTATATGGGTTTGGTTCAAGCAAGGAATAAAGTCTGACTAATATTTTTGCATAATTGACCTGATCAGTCGTTTGACATCCCACATCTAGTTTTTACCAGTCCATAGATTGAAAAATCCAAGGGCTACAAATCGGGTGACCTGAATGGGGACTTTCATTGTCAAATAGATTTAACTTTGGGATTTGATTGAATTTTGATAGAAAATGCTAAATAATAATAAAACCGTTAAAAATAGGTATAGTGAAAGACGATGTAGAAGTAAACAATTTTTGTATTTATGTTATTTATGTAATTGACGACAGTTCTTCTTACGCTTTTCTTAAATCCAAGTTCAGCATTGATATCATCCGTTGAAACTAAAAGACATTCCATTATCTTGATTTCGTTTAATATTACACAACATTTGGGTTAACTCAATAAATTGCTTAAATAATTATGCTTATATACCAGCTCTTCAATACAGTTGGGCGCAGTCAACCGTGAATTTGCTTGCAAAGAACGCCAGGTGCAAAGCTTAATATTATTCAGTTCAGCATCAAAAGAAGCTGAATTGCTTAAAATGCTTTGTCAGTGTAGCTGCAGTTTACATAATTCGTCTTCATAGGGAGTCACCTATCCAAGTCTACACGCAATATGGGCCAGATGGACTCCACCATTGGAAAGAAACCGGATAACGATGATAGCCTATTCGGGAAGTTATGTGGGGAATGTGGTTGCCATGCCGCTCAGTGCCTACTTGTCGGAAGCATTCGGATGGAAGAGCATCTTTTATTTCTTCGGTGCGTCAACCCCACAAAATTTTATACAATTTAAAAAACACTTTTATAGGCGTTTTTGCATTGGCATGGTACATCATTTGGATGTGGATAGTAACGGATTCTCCAGAACAAGATTCACGAATCACTCAATCCGAATTGCTGTATATTCAGGAATCCTTGAGGGACACCAACTGCGATGGAAGTCTGAAGAAGTCTGTACCGTGGAAATCTATATTGACTTCAAAAGCGGTGATGGCGATAGCTGTAGCGAATTTTAGCGAAACGTGGGGATTTTACACGTTGCTGACACAGCTACCAATGTATCTTAATGGTGATGAGGCATATCGGGTAAATCTGGTAAACGTAATTTTTTAAACATTGGAACCGATTTCAGATATTTACAAATACGATCTGGGCAAGTCGGGATTCTTGAGTTCGCTCCCGTACATTGCCATGGCGATAATGATCCAGTTTTCCGGATATTTATCGGATTGGTTATTATCCAAGAACATACTTAGTCGTTTATCCGTAAGGCGGATATTTAATGGATTTGGCTTTATAGCTCAAACAGTTTGCATGACCTGTGTAGCTATATGGTCCAACGATGTCGCCACCGTCGCCCTCTTGACGGTGTCAGTCGGATCAGGAGCTTTTGCACTTGCTGGATTTGTGTAAGAACATATTTTTCCAGGTGATCTGATTTGGTGCTGTTACTGAACTATAGCGAAATATCCTTTTTTTTTTAATGATGCAAATTTGGAAAACAACGTATTTTCTGGGTTCAAGCTTTTTTGCAGAATAAACCGTGTTTGGTGAGGTTTGAGATCCTTTTACATAAATACCCGTGTTTTCTGATTTCAGATATAATTTCGAGCTATTGTTAAAATGTAATAAAAATTTTTGGTAATAATTCGTCATTCGAATCGGTCGACAAAAAATAAATAGTAAATTAATCCATATCATTAACCAAAAATATGTTTGGTCCAAGAAGGCTATCATTTTAAATAAATAAAAATATATTTGAAAGGAACTTCCGTAAGCTGTGAAAATTTTTTCAGCATTAGATTTTAAATAGCTTTTTTTAGGCAGCGCCCCGAAGAAGCAGATCTGTAAAGATGTATACATAAAATTATATTGTGTTATTTTCCATTTCGTTTACATACTTTCCTAAGAATCTTGAACACTACCTATACTTAAGCAACTAGCTTAAATCTGGAGCATCAAGAATAATTTACTACAAACGTAAATTTCAAGTTATTTCAAATTGAATAATATCACAACAAAACAAAGAAAGGGGCTGCATTTAAATATCTCAAAACCTTAGTGCAAGAAAGGAGTCGTTAGTGTTCTGTTGCTCAAAATTTGTACCAAAATCTTCCAGAGAATAATCAGCTAAACCCAAAATGTGACGACAGTCCTAATAAAGATATCTTGATTTGGTAACAATATTAGGTTTCGCAAAACCTTTTTGGGACTCTTCTAGAACTTCAGAACACAGTATCATTTTTCTGACTTTGGACCACATCTCTACCTATCATATCCCATGTATTTACAACATGAATCGCTGTGTTACGGATGTGATGTAATTAGAGATAAAATTGATAATTCAAACCTTGGGTCTAGATGAAAAAATAGACAAAAGAAAAGTTGTCCAATAGGACGGCGCCTTGCCTAAAATATTTCCATACCATAATCTTTATAAAATTATATAGATTTTAAACCCAGATATTGTTGCTGTGTTATTTTCTAAAAACAAGCAACACAGATGCAGCGCGCATTAAATATGCATTATAAAATGTGGGATGGATGTCTATCCGCTTTTCAAATCGAAGTAATTAAAATTCTGGTCGGCATTGCAATTCTATAAACTGCTAACTTGCAGACGTCCAGACGATGCTTTTCTGTAGCATTTTGATTAACTAGCAGGGCCTTACTTGTGAAAATTAGGAACATTTAGTAAATACGCGATCTTCTTGATGCAGAACCCGATGTGACGCGACCAATGTCGGACAAATTAGGTTTTTGTTAGATTGTTATGATTATTTACAATCAGTTTTTACCACTTGATTAAAATTGATCTCCGGACATTTAACGAAGCACATTTTAAAAATCTGTTTTCGAAACCTGAGGTAACCAGAATCTAAGGTTTTATAGATAAAGTAGCTGAAACGCATTGAAAGCAACATTATAAAACTTAAATATTTTGTTATTTAATGGACGGACGAATTAAAAAACTTGTTACACTAATCGTTTTCTTATAAAGCTATAAGATTTATATTTAAAAATAAATGCCTCTTCCTTTATAAATATTGTTTAAGTTTAGCGAGTCTATAATTGAGTGGTAATATATCTATGCAATTTTGTAAAACGACTGTTGACGGTTGACTGTTCTTTCTCATTGTAGCGCAAAATTTCGTAGTCAGCTTTTAAGCGTTCCTTACTGATGACATTACTTGTCGAACTGTAGATATAGAAACTACTAAAATTATGACGCCTATTATTTTTTTGCAGCGTTAATCCACTGGACATTGCGCCCCGGTACGCTAGCATTGTATTGGGAATAAGCAATACGTTTGGAACGTTGCCAGGAATAGTAAGCCCGATTCTATCCGGATATATTGTTTCTGATAACCCGGTAGGTAACGTCAGTATTACCGCGATCCTTATTGATGTGATTAGACTGTGGCTTGCTAAGTACTATGCGTTTTCCTTGTACACAAACGTTCATGGTCAGTGCCATCAAACTGCGTACTATTTTGGGAACGCAGTTTTCTACATAAAAATAAAACCAAAGCAAAAGAATTTGCTAAGGCAAAGCGCAGACTTGATTAAAATATTTTTTAAATGTCATTTTGAAAGAATAAGCACCCGTTTAAACCTGTTTTTTTTTTAAATATTCGAAATCTACTGACATGAAGATATGAAATTTTATTGATACGTGCGATACGTATACTGCATAATTTTCATTTGTTTTGTGTTTTGATTTCTTTTTGACGTACCGTTTGACGTAGGAAACAGCCCAAAGAACTCGAGTTTAAGTAAATGTTTCCAAATCCAGGCGTCTTCTACAAAAGTTCAATTCTTCCGACAACCTTAAAAAAAATTAACGTCTAAATGTCTAACTGGAAGTATTTTTTCTGTGTTTTTGGATTATTATTACAAAAGAGTAGTGGTTTTTCGATTATTATGGGATATATGAACGAATATGAGAATCTCAAAACCTGAACAAAATGTCAAGAAAATCTAGAAACAAAATCAGTTATACTTTCAAAATATTTTGGTGTTATATATACACCATGCGTCTATTTTTGGGAAGAAGTAACAATATTCCAATTTTAACTGTTTACTGTTTAAGGCATTTTTGAATTCCTTACAGCTATCCAGGGATATTTCATACACAATATCCTACTATATATTAATTTATGACCTACCATTTCTGACATATTTGCATGTTTTATTTAATATATCTATCGATTTTTCCAACTGAAAGCCTTTGTTACATATTTGATTAATTTTCTTATAGAAAGAAATGTTTTCGGTGGACATATAAAATTGGACTTCGGCTTCGTCATTAAAATTATACAATTTAATTAATTACATTAAGTTCCTGAATTTGTTTATGTAGACAAAGTCAATACAGGCGTTTGTGAATCAATCAAAGGTTATTTGGGGTTATAGACAACACCGTATCACTATTTTGAAGGAAATTTTTTACAATTTAATGTAAAGCAATGTAAACATTAAACTAGAGATGTTGTTCGATACGACTGCGGCATAATTTAATAATGAAATTGTGTTGAATAACTTGTTTAGAATTTTTTAGTGTATCCTCTTTTGAAAATTGTGGTTAGTGATTTTGTTAACATGCTAAAAGGAAAAGTTGCACTCGTGAGTCAGTTTAATTAAACTATTGGCAAACTAATGCCATTTAAAGTTGTTGTCGTGTCAGCGAATAGGGTGATAAGAGTGTTCAATAAGTTTTTCATATTTGGATGTATTAAGCTAATGGTATAACCAAATTTTGTTGACACTAATACTAAGACAAACTATTTTTTGAATATGAGATTAGCAACGTTCGTCTTTGTAGTGTTATGAAACAAAACAATATAAGTCCGCTGAACTTTTAAAACGCGGCCATTATTTTGTCATCCCATCGAAAAATCCCGAGACAAGCATTTTATACCGAATCTTTGTCACAGTTTTTGTGGAATACCAGGCAGTAACCATTATAACTAATATTTTGGCCATTTTCCCCTCCATCATAAGATTTATTTGTTAAATTATATGATATCATTTCAATAACATCTTGTATCAATCATGTGATAAAAACATCATTTTTGGAATATTTTTCCTGTTTATTAACGATACTATTTTCTTTGCCGTATTCTCAACATGGTTTCTGTTTTTGGTAGACTGTGGAAGAATGGCGAATAGTATTCTTCATAGCTTCAGGCATATATTTATTCGGTGCGGTAATTTACATCGCTTTCTCGTCAGCAGACCTCCAGGATTGGGCCATCGTCGAAGAATTCACGGAGGACCAGCAGGGAAAATTTGAGAAAGATACTTGATTTATTACTATTAATTAAATGTTTTTTTAAAGTTCATTTTATTTTTCCTTATTTTGTTTTCGTCAAATATTTCTGATTTATTTCTGGCGATGGAGATCGTAATATTGAAAATAATCTTTTATTATTAAGTAGCATTCTTAATTAGTCAGGTGTTAAAATTTCAGCTCTATCGATCGCATAGTTTATTTTTGTCGATTGAAGTAAAAAACTTGTATTTGTCTATAAAAATGCGTAAAAGGAACTTTCGAGCAGTAACTTCTATTTGAAAGGGGTGCTGATGTTTTTGTACCTGGTTTTAATTGGACGCATTCTAGAAATGTCTACCCCCGAAATGCACAAAATTCACGATATAATTTGAAGTGATAGATGAATCAAAATGCGTGAAATAGTTGAGGTTACATGGGCATCGCAAAGTACAGTGGTGTTCATTTTGCACATTTGTTCACAGTGGAGTAGATCAGTTTCCACACCGATATATGAGGTCGATTGGGCTGAACTACATTGATTATTTGTAAAAGGGAACAACGATAACAAAAGAGCGCTATGCATCATTATTGGAACGGCTGAACAAAGAAATGAAGGAAAAACGTCCTCATCTGTAAAAGGAAAATATCCTGTCTTAACAAGACCATGCTCGCGTGCTCACCTGCCGAGTTGTGATCTTGGGATTAAAGTTTCAAAATCCCGTGTTTACCCAATTTGGCCACCAGACTTGGCGGATAAAACTTTACTTCTAACAATGAAGCGGTCACACAAACAATTTTGAGGAACTTCCAAGATCTTACTTTTTAGACGGCTAAAAAAACTCGTAACTAAAATAGCTTTTATCAAACTTGTGGCACTATATATGCTAGTGTGGGTTCTCCCGAAGTACAACTATTTTTCTTAAAGCCGGAGAGCGGTCTCATGTAAATTTTGTAAATAAAAACGGCACACTAACATACAAAAGAAGTGACTTCAATACTTTTACCAAGCTAAATTTTATCAATGTAGGGCTATGGCGTAAAAATATATTTCAATACTTATCAATATTTCATTACTTTGCATCATTTTTTCAGTCTTATTTATTTTTGATAACGATTGTAGTTTTTGAGATATTGGCTAAATTGACAGTATATTTATTTATTTATTTATTTATTTATTTATTACAAAGGTGCCCTAACATGAAGAACTAACTTCACAATTTACAAGGACACACTAACCATTATTTAATTAACAAAGTAAAACTTATAAGTAAGTACCTACCTATATCTACGATAAGCAGAAGATAAAAAAAAAAACAATAACAATCAAACTTGCCAAACTAAACCAAAACTAACACTGTATAATAAGTGCGTGAATTACAAAAAACAAATGTGAAAAAATAAGGAAAACAAATCAAAAATTAAAATAAATTTATAGAAAAACCCTAATTGCTTGATTTCGAAACGAATTAAGTGATAACGCAAAGATGTCAATGTGCGAAAAATAATTATTGTAATGTCTATGTAAAAGAGATATTGGGGAATTGTTACCTAAGTTTGTATTAAATCTAGGCACGTAAAATAATGAAGGAGTTCTTGTTATAACGACTCTGGCATTGAAGGATAGTTTTTCCAACAGTAAAGGACAGTCAATCCTACTATTAATAATATTATGCAAAAATATAGCACTGGAGATAATTCTTCTAACAGATAACTTCAGTATATGGTAGAAATTAAGACTAGCTTCATACGAATGAGTTAGTAAGTTACAGTTAAATCTAAAATTTAAATGGAAAACAAACTTTTTTTGTATTCTCTCGATTCTGTCTATATATTTATAATACTGAGGACTCCATATCACACCGCCATAGTCAAGGTGAGATCGAACGTAGGAATTGTATAGAATAATAAGCGATTTGTGATCCTGAAATTCCTTGCTAACTCTTAATATAAAACCTAAATTTTTATAAGCTTTTTTTACTATATTATCAATGTGGATATCAAAACTTAATTTTACATCTATAGTTATTCCAAGATCCCTAATCTGCTCTACTTTTTTTATTTTTACACCATTGAATGTGTAGTCAAAGTTTATATCATTTATCCGCCTGCTGAACTTAAGACAGTAACATTTATCAATATTTAAAAATAGACGATTTTTTACACAGTATTCATAAAAACGATCAAGATCTTCTTGAAACTTATGACAGTCGTTAAGGCTTTTCACGGGCGCGTATGATTTCTGATCATCTGCGTATGATGCTGATTTAGCAAAAAGAAAACATTTACTGACATCCGCGATAAACAGTGAAAATAACAATGGTCCCAAATGGGACAGTTAAAAATTACAGTGTTAAATGTAAAAAAAAAAACAAATACAGCTTAAAATATCTATAAAGAACCTTGTAGCCACTTATATCTGATATTGTTTTATAAAAAAATAACGAAGGTAGCACACAAATTTATTATCCAGTTATTGCACAGACCTTTTTTCTGTTTCAAGTTTCAACAAAATATGTAAAAAATTGCGAAAACACAAAGTGGCTCGCGGCTGTGAATAACGGAGCTGACGTCTTATAGTTACACTTTTCGTACCCTTAATCTATGTATAATTGGGCATTTTCCAGTAATCACACTTTTCGGTTGATACGACCTTTTCTAAATTATAAAATATAGAAAACTGACCCCAAATGTTTGCAATCATATATTCGATGCCGAAGAGCTTATTCAATATTTATTTGTTCAGTCCTCTCAATTTTTCACAGCACGCATACTGAATATTTAGAAAAGCATGAATAAGTAAATGGCTTCGGAGTGTATGTACAGAATATTAAAAATTCCATACTGAAACATACATTTTCATGAAACTAAACGCTTAAGATCAACTGTGAGTCCATAACTAAACATCTAAAACAACCGTCGGGTTAACCGAAAGTGGTAGAAAGTTTTTATTTTATACCGTTCTTACTAAATCAAGTTTCTCGTTAACAAATCAATAATTATTGTGGTCGACATAATACCTCACATTTATATTATAGATAATTAAACCAAATCCAAAAATTATTTGATTTTTTGATATATAATATGATATTGCTACTCGGGGACATACAATTCAAAATACTTTCGAAGTAATTGGCAACAAAAAACTTAAATCAATGATACTACTATCAAACTGAATCAAAAAAAGACATAGGACAGTAATAGTTTTAATAAATAAAAAAATTTGTTACCTGATAATCAGGCGGATCGTAGCTGATTATTGAAATTGGCCTATTCATCGCCTCCTGGTAGCTGAGTTTGTCGCGAGGTAATTTCATCTCCGCTGAAATTTCATGCAATGGTGTCAAAATAAGTCTCTCTGTCTTAATAGAATAGGAGCAGAAACTCCATAGGATAAGAGAAAAAACATTTATTTTATGTGGAAAACAAGTAAAATATTAATTAACGATACAATAAGGTCAAAAAGTCACAAATTTTAAACTGCATATAAATTTTTGAAAACTGCCACAAACCTTAAAATTAAACTCGTTAAAATTTCTTTGCATAGACATAGACAATATTTTGCATCTCCAACCTTCTATGATTAATTTGACAGCAAAAAGCAAGCCGACTTAGAACAGCATTGTAATTAGAATATATACCTTAGAATTGTCGATCTAAATGCAGCAATTCTTAAAAAAAAGATCTGCACACTTTCTATATTGTCAATGTGCGTATTTTATAAACACGAGACCATAATTGGCTTGCATACGCAATATTTTAAGTTAAAGATAAATCTGCTTTAAATCCAAAAATAAAAGCTTTTCCGAAACATTTATATGTTTCGGAAACGAGACTTTCGTATCAATTAATACTCCAAGATCCTTAACTTCTTTTACTCTAATTTATTATTTTATATTCAAACTCAAGGGTTCAGGTTTCTCTACAATATGTCACGCAAACGGCAATAACATCATTTATATCAGACTGAAGTGACTGGCAATCTGTTAATTATTTTATAGCTCAAAATTCCTTGAAATCATCTGCAACTCCTTGTATTAAAGCAAACATAACAAACTTATTTATACGGAAGATTAACAAATAGAACAACATGGGTCCAAGGTTATTGTTACTATATTGCTGAACAGATATAGCTTACAGAAGTTTTTCTACTTAATTTTTATGAAATGTGTAAATACTGATTACCGGGTCAAAAATTATTGACCCAATAACTTTATTAGTCAACATTCCGCACCAAACAGAGCCCTACGCTCTTGCTTTTTTACCGTTTCTGTTTTGCAGGGATTTTCAATGACCCAATAGTGCCTATTTTTCCTGTTGAACATCCCTGCAGCAGTGAAGATCGAACGGTAAGTAAAAATGTTTTTTTCACAAAATGCCTAATATTTTTTAAGAAAAACTTGCAACACATTCTCATTGTTTTAATAAAAAAGGCAAATTATTGAACGTTCCTGATATTCCGAATGACCCACATAATTAACAAATATTGTTTCCAGAAATTATAATTAGTCATCGCGACACTATTAATATCTGTTAGAGTACCATCAAAATTTACACATAATGTTTTGTTCCTCAATGGACCCAAGTTATTTCAAAAACGAATAAACCAAATATCGACCAACTAGATATTTTTTGGTTTGGTTAAAATTGACTTTCATCTTAAGTAAAAATATACTGGGTGTTCCATTAAAGAAAGTGAGGTTGCCGATGTTCTTTACATTTCCAGATCTGAATTGTTTTTATTGGTACGTTCAGAAGATCATAGAGAAAAACCTTTAATATCAGATGGTTGTCAAAATAAAATGAAAACAAATTAAGTTAAATACAAATATAAATTTTGGAAAATGCATACAATAATTTTCTTTTAATATTTGAAGAAAATACTGTCCCCATTACTAGAAGACTTTTTTTAGTGTAAAATTTGCCTCACTTTCTATGACGCCCGTCAAGATCAAATTCACTACTATATGGTCTTCAACTTGTAGCGGGTTTGATACAATTTTTTATTAAATATGAATGACCTCTTTTCTACTTCTGCAGTGTTCACAATTAAACAACCAGCAAAAAAAATCGAATTCCATGCACTATTCATAATAAATTACACCAATTGAACTGAACAGTTCAAATAAGAAAGACAAATATTTACAAATTTTAGCTTCTCACCTGTTCTCAAAGCTTGTTCTTCGGCGTGTTTCTGCATCACTTCACGCACGATCTGCTCCAGACGTGTATTGTTTTCGTTCTGGTATTGTTCCTGAAGGCGACGCTTTCTGACGAGGTCCCGGATTCGTTGAAAACTTTGCGCCAACTTCGATTCATCACCAACCTCCTGTGATTGTACGTTATATTGGATAATAAGTTAGAGCAGTTAATTTCCGTTTATACTTACCTCTTTTCTGTGCTTGAGTTCCTCTGAATTGAAACTATTAAGCAACAGAGCCAAAAACAAATTGAGCACCATAAAATTGCCCATGACCAGCGTGGGTAGGAACACGGCCAAACATGTTCCGGGGCCCTAGAAATTGAAAAATCGACAAAAAACTTTAATACAAGAGTAACTCACGTCAGGTGACTCTGACCTAAAAATTGATAAAACCCACAGACAATGTAAATAGTCAAATAGGTTACTGTAGTTACAGAGTGTTCAGAGAGCCCTTTACCATTAGCAAATATATTAAGCCGAGATTTATTGGAAAATTTCTAAATTGAAGAAAGTGAGAATGCTGCAAATTCTACTTGAACATTGCAAGAGTGCCTAAAGGGCGTAACTGCACCACAAATCGTACCATCAAAAAAATTGTTTTCGATCACTTATGCTTTTAAATCATTACTTGTTATAAAGGGTGTTTTTTTTTTCGATGTATAGAACTTTAAGTTGGCATTACTGTTCATGATGGCGACCGATTTAACAGCTGTCAAGTGATTTATTCTCAGTTTGGTTTGGCATCATCATGAATAGCCAAACGATCATCAAGTAAGGCGTAGATTCGTCGAATGGGCCCAAAACGAGATTTACGTTTTTCCCGATTTTCATAAGCGAATTTTGTTTAGCGATGAAGCGCACTTCTGGTTGAATGGCTACGTCAACAAACAAAACTGCCGCATTTGGAGCGAAGCTAATCCTCAAGTGTACGTCGAAACACCGTTACTTCCAGAAAAACTGACTGTTTGGTGCTCTTTATGGGCTGGTGGAATCATTGGTCCGTACTTCTTCAAAAACGATGATGGCCAGAACGTTACAGTCAATGGTGATCGGTATAGAGCTATGATCACTAATTCTTTCAGTCCGGAATTGGATAACCATAATGTCCAGGAGATGTGGTTTCAACAAGACGGCGCAACATGTCACACAGCTCGTGCAACAATCGATTTATTGAAAGACACGTTTGGTAACCGCCTAATTTCACGTTTTGGACCTGTGAATTGGCCTCCAAGATCTTATGATTTAACACCGCTAGACTACTTTCTGTGGGGCTATGAAAAGTCATGATCTATGCGGATAAGCCACAAACGCTTGACCATTTGGAAGACAAGATTCGCCGTGTTATTGCCGATATACGGCCACAAATGTTTGAAAAAGTCATCAAAAATTGGACATCCGCGCCAGCCGTGGCATTCATATGCCAGAAATCGTATTTAAAATGTAATGCCCCAAGATTATCTTTCGGATAAATAAAATTCATGTCAATCAAATAATCCATCGTTGTTTTATTGCAACTTAAAGTTCTATACATCGAAAAACAATAAGCCTTACATAGGGGGTGTTTGTATTTTCATTGACAACTAACAACTTTATAATTTTAAATAAAATACCTTTGCATATAAAATCATTTTTTAATTCCTCAGAACTTTCAAGACATATTTCACATATGCAGGGTGTTTCAAAACATGCGAAAAATTAAGTGTACCATTAGGCAGCTATCCATTCGTCTTAACGCAACAACGCAACTATTCAAAATTCCGTTGCTTCCGCCAATCGCGAAATCGCCAATCGATTTTATTGTAACCGAAGAAAATCCTTGACGCTTGTGTCTACAAACCCAAATTTTCCATTCCACGTGAATATAATTAGTAGGAAAATTCGGTGACATTAAATGAGTGTTAATATGCAAATGTTGTGTTTATTTTAGAAAGTGGCCTTGCCTGAAAGTCATAAACATCCTCGATACACATCGCGTTTATGCAAAATTCTTCTAATATGCTCCTTCGGTTTTATGTAAACACACCTACATGCTAAAACAACACGAGCAAATCGTTTGCTATGCATGAAATTTCCACTTTACGCTACTCTAGCAAATGGGGTCTAAACTTATACTTGGACGAACTCTTAACGAGCGCCGTTAAGGTCCAAGCTCATATTATTAATTTTACATTTTATTCGAGAGTGGGGTTCACCCCACACTCTTACTGCTGGCAACTCAGTTAGTTGATGCAGCCTGTCTTCTTGTCTCTGTCGAAGTAAAATCTTTTCAGTGCAATAGTGCCATCGCTTGTATCAAAAAGCGGCTACAACTTTTGATTTTTTAAACACGACAACCAGTATATTGTTCAATTTTTCTTTTTGCTAACACTTTGTGTTAATTTTTGTAAAATATATAATGATAATAAATAGCTATAATGCTTTAACTGTTAATATCAATAACATTAACAAAATTATATCTCGAAATAAATTTGCTACCAAAGGGTTAAGAAAGTCAGACATCTGGCACAGCCAGTTGCTGCTTCATCCCAAAATTTAGCAGTAAAGTAACAGACAGCGGAATAGACAAGGCCTGGAGTGGGAGTGGGAGATAAGACAAGCAAGTATCTAAGTACAGGTTAAGTAAGTAGAAATGAAAACGAAATCTTTTTATACATATATTTTTTCATATTTATATTATATTTTTTATTATTTTTTATATTTTTATATTTTTCAGTACCACCCCAGTAAAAGTACCTTATCTGCGGAGAATGACATTGTGGATGTACGTTCGAAATCTAATTTTGTAGTACATTGAATAATTGACACATTGCACATTGAATTGAATAATTTTAGAATAGAATAACAGCGTGGAGCTTATATCGATTGCACATATTCAACTAGCCTGAACTAACCAGATATGGTGAAATAGCTAGTTCTACGACTAACTCGATCTACCATACATTAATTTCAGACTACTTTATGCAACTTATAACTTGCTGGCAATGTGCCTTCTACATTTTAGCAGTGAATCTAAAGTAAGTTCTAAACTTTTGCAGCTGTTACAAAAAGGCAAAAGAGTTTTTCGGTATGGACAGTTTTACGTCGCTTTTAATTTTATAAATTTGCTTACTTCGTTAAGGCATTTCTCAGGAAATGAAAAGTACAGTTAAATGTCATGGGAAAGAAGATGATAATTAAAAAATTGTGATCATGTTGTAAACTCGAATTTACAAATTGCATAAGAGAGGAACCTAAAATACTGCTTTGAGGTGAACAGCCAAATGTTGATACGTTAAGTATTATTTTTTGTGTTCTGTTATTTGAAAATGATGATAATAATTTATAAGAAATGAGGATTTCATAATTTGTCAATAATATGCTAAAATTAAGTAAAGCCAAGGCAGTACTTTTGTTACCACCATAAAACTTAAAAATATCACCTCATTCATTCATTTGTAAGAGCGCATTCACAACTATAACAGATCCAAAACCGAGGAAAAATACAAAATGCCTAATTTTTAGAGTGTCATAATTTGTCAATAATATGCTAAAATTAAGTAAAGCCAAAGCAGTACTTTTGTTATCATCATAAAAATTAAAAATATCACCTCATTCATTCATTTGCAAGAGCGCTTTCACAACTATAATCAGATCCAAAACCGAGGAAAAATACATAATGCCTAATTTTTAGTGTGTCAAAATAAAATTATAAAATTAAAAAATTAAAGTAATAAGTATGTGTATAGTCAGTCTGTTGTCCCTTTGTTGAGGTTTTACACCGTTCTGAAGTCTCTTTCAGGATGATTTTATTGACTGCACCGAATTCAACCCAAATATATCAGTTTGCTTAGTATTTTAATTTTAGAAGGTTACTGTCACTTACCTCTGTGCTTTCCGCTCTCATACAGTCCCATAAAGGTTCGATCCATTCCCCGCACAATATTCGAAATATCATCATGAACGAGTGAAAGAAATCTGTAAAATTCCACCTGCAACAAAAAATGTTTCTATCATAACACAAAGGATGGTTGCTTAAACGCAAGTGTACCTTGGTACCGGATCCGGAATGAACTTATCTTCAGTGTAGTCCTTCGAAAACAGCTGCATTCCTATGACGGCAAATATATAGATGACTATCACTAAGACGAACGTTAAATTTCCCAGTGCACCAATGGTACTTATGATTATACTCAACAGGACTTTCATTGTGATCCAAGACTGAGCTAGTTTCAATACCCGTAGCTGGAAAAGAAATGGATAACAAATGAATCTCAAACCGAATTGATATTAAAAGAAATTTTTAATAAATAGATGCACGATTGCTATCTACGAAATATAGTAATTTCATGTCTTGTCTAAAATTTTATTGTTGTATTCTTGTTTTGGAGTTGAGACATAGTGTCTCTCTGATAAGTAAGGTAAAAACATTACTGCTTGGTCCTATAATTTTCTTCTTTTCCCTTCTGATTTTCTGATTATACAGACGTGAAAAGTTTCGCATTTATGACAAGTGGGCATTTGCCGGTAACATTTAAAAATGCGCGGTCAAACGTTTTTACCACTTATATTAATTTAATTTGGAGAAAATTTGAAATATCTATTATTTATTATTTATCTAATTCTCTATCACTTTTATCTGCACCGCCGAATGTCAAATCTCATTATGAACGTTAAATATGGATAAAAATTATTGTATTGTATCAACTGGTCTATAACTATTATATTATTTAATTTACTCTATCTTTTTTAAGGTATTCACTTTTGTTTAGCTACAGTAAAAAAAAAAATAAAGAAAGGAAAAAGCAAAATACAAAATTGTTTGGCAGTTGAATTAAGTACCTATCCAAAACTTTGTGATATATTTCTTTCAAAATTTTTTATAACAAAAAAAACGCCCATAGTAAGCTTATTTCTTAAAATTTTAAAATCTTGTGCTCAGAATTTTTGTTGAAGAAAATGAAGAATTTATGACAATTTTTTTCTAATTAGAACCAATTCAATTCAATTAGACAATCAAAAAACACTTTTGACAGTGCAAGTAGCCAGTTTTTTGTTAATACCAAATTTCGTATATATAACATAAAGTGCATCTCCAGATTGGTGGATCGGTCATGAAGAAATAAAAAAATACCAATAAAGTTTCAGTTTTATGGTTTTTTTGCAAGCAAAACTTTGAAAATTAAAAGCCTCTTAAAATCAAAATCCGAGGTTATAATGAAATGACCATTCAAGGTTCATATTTCTAGAATCAAATTAGATCCAATTTTGCTTAATATTTGTAAAACGTTGTTTTTCTTTAAATGCAAGGCGCTAGTCTGGCGAGATATTTTAAAATACATAGATAGAAACTTGTTACCACTTTCCGAATAAGCCGGAAAGCAACACTTAGTAGTTCAAAAGTAATTTATAGAACTGTAATGTTGCTTAATGCAACTTGGAAGTTTTGAACTCACTGCAAAGTCATAATATAGATTAACTTACCAACCGAAGTCCCCTCAAAACTGAAAGGCCATCGACCAACTCGAATATCAGGTCGAGTAGGCTGGCTGAAACGATTATCAAATCGAATATATTCCATCCACAGTAGAAAAAATCTTTGCTTAAAGCCATTATTTTTAGGCAGCATTCGAACGTGAATATTGACGTAAACACCTGGGAATTAGATGCTTTTCGTAACAAGAAAAATTAAGACAAATGGCTTACCTTATTTCCTATATCTAGAGCTCTAAGAATCGATTCGCTCATACCGTGGTGTTCCAGAGCCAAAAACATAGTGTTTAATACGATGCAAACGGTAATTGCTAATTCGAACAGAGGATCCTTTACTATTTGGTAAAGGCTTTGTTGGAATTGCAACCAGCCGTCGTAGTCTAGGCAGCATCGCTCGCAACAGTTGCAGTTTCTATCTATTATTTCACCGTCTAAAATCCAAAAAAAAACATTAAAATGTTTACGCAAATTTCGGCAAAATAATGTCATTTTTTAAATTGATTTTAATTATTTTTATATATATTTCGAATTCGGTGGCCTAGTTGATGATATTTTTTAAGTCTTAAAATTACGACAAATAAACTGGTCATGACATCTTATTGGACCAAAACAAAATTCTTGCGTGTAGTCAAATCTTCGGCCAAAAAAAGCGAGAATCCATAGAAATGTCTAAGCAACAAATCTTTAGATCTCATGTCTTTACCTTTGATCAAACATTAAATAAGCAGCTTTCACAGGACGAAGGAAGAATGCAAAAGATTTGAAAAAAAAATTATGTTGTATTAATATGGCGAATTTTTATTCAAATAACGATTTATTAATATAACACAGAAAATGAGGGTTTCTCTAACCCAATACGGTTCAGCTGCAAAATTTACACTCGTCTGTTCAAATAATCTTTTTTAAAAAGTATGAATATTTTTGATATATTATCAAAATCTGAATAATATTGGGGTTAAGTACTGCGACACCTACCATGAAATTTTCTGAGGAATCAAATGTTAAATAACGTAGCGGGTGTTTCATTAAAACTATAACTTTAGGTGCGGTGAGGGGCTTTTATACAAACAAATCTAGTATCTAAAATTTTTCAATAAATTTTACTCTTATATATATATATATATATATATATATATATATATATATATATATATATATATATATATATATATATATATATATATATATATATATATATATATATATTACTGGATACCTAGAATTTAGTTAGCTATGGTTTGTAAATATTTTTGACATTAATGCATGGCCTGGTAACTTTTTGTTTGAAATACATATAAGAGTAAAATTTATATATTAATTATTTATTATTAATTTATATATTATTAATATATATATATATATATATATATATATATATATATATATATATATATATATATATATATATATATATATATATATATATATATATATATATATATATATATATATATATATATATATATATATATATATATTTGTTGTTGGTGTAATAGCAACTTCAAACAAAAAGTTACCATGCCATGCATTAATGTCAAAAAGATTTACAAACCATAGCTAACTAAATTCAAGGTATCCAGTAATATATCATAATATCATATAATACTAAATTTCAAAAATTTTTGATTTCCCTATACAGAATTAACAAACGTCACTATTCCACCAGTGTATAAAATCTGTAATATGGAATTGGCATTTATTTCATCTATAATATAGGTTTCATCAGGACCTAACCCAAATTAAAATAGAAAACCCATCCCAGCCTATTTTAAACCACTCGAGTATATAACTTTTGAACCACAAAGAAAATACGATTAACAACAACAATTATATTTGCAATAAAATTTGTTGCAACCCCCTTATGAGTTGAGTCGTAATCTTTCTGTGATTATAATGTAATAGAAAAAACTTGTAGTATAAAAAACTAATTTCATGTCAAAGTTCTTAACACTTTTAACAATACCACATCATAACAAAGAACTTAAAAAATCATATTTTCATAACATGCTTAGCATCATAAATCATGTTCAAACAGTCGATTTCTCAAGACCACTCGCATCTCTTAGAAAAAGAATAAAAACAACCCTTTCAATCGCAATTTTTTTTTTTTTATAAATTATTGTTGTAATTGTTATAAATAAAATTTCTTTACTTATATTTTAATTGTTGTCTATATCCACTAAGTTATAAATTCATTTTACCCAAATGTGTTCTTTAGGTCCATTTTTTCTATCCTTTCCCATACCAACTTGCAGGTAAAAATATATATAAAGTATAATAAGGATATAGTTGTCAACTACTTATTTCATACGTAACAAGGCTAGTAGGATCAACTATTATTTATTGTTGTTGTTATTATGATCCAGATCTCAACAGTATTTGTGAGTTCATCTCGTAAAAAACAAGGATCAATTAACTCTTTTGCTGTAGTAGCATTGTTATTTCACGCTGTTTTTTGTTGTTGCCGTATATTATTACAGTTAATAAAGTATGCAGTATATTAAACAGCATATTATTACAGTTAATAAAGTATTATTATAGTTAATAAATAAATAAAGAAATCGCGGCTCTTATTGAAGAAGAAAATACATTGTCCTAGAACTATAAAGATTCAATTAAATCTCGAAGCCGAAATCTCAAAAATTATTATTTCTAAAATATTACACGTGTTTCTCCCACACGGACGTCATTAGACCTATTAAAGCAATTTTTTTGAAATAATACAAAAACTTAGATAAATTAAGAAGAATACGCACATACAAAGAAGTCAACTGAAACGCACACAGACACAAATTGGAATAAGACAGAATCCGTTTGATTTTACCGAGAAATAAAAATTGAAATAATGTTGCGATTAAGAAGTAAAAAATACAAAACTATAAAAAAACACTTAACCGGGTTACATGGCACACCTGCAGTTTATATTATTAAAAATTAATGTCGGCTCAAAAATGTATACCGAGCTCTTTATTGAATGGCACCACTTAACCAAAAGTTGTCATCAATGGTCTAGTTCTTCTGTTGACGACTGCGTTAGAACAAAAATTTTTAGGCAAGTTACATGACTATCAATGGGTTCTTGCCGGTCACCTTTTTTAAGTGAATTTTTCATGAACAATCTTTAGAGAAAAATTATGGATGGTTAATTTTCCACATATTAAATAGCTTACAAGACATATGTGGAAGATATATGTATTGTCTGGAATGGCAGCCAATAAACGCTTACCGAATTCCTACCATTTACCAATTCCTTACATGTGAAAATTTATTTTACATTGGTAAAGGAAATCGGGTGTACCTCACCGTTTCTTGATATTCTATTATTTAAGAAAAGTAAAAGAATTGACTTCGAGATTTTCAGAAAGGCCACATCTACTCTCCATATTCTCATAAATTTACCTCTTTTAATTCTTTAATCAACAGGCTTTTTGACATTCCACTTTTAAAGGAAGCATTTAATAAGGAATTGACGGCGATTAGACAAATTGAATTCAATAACGGTTCTCCAATCGTGTGAAGATTACTCTAATGAGCCATGTGTTCCTCAAAATAATTCACAATCGAATCTACAAAAAATGCGAGTCAAACATGAGTGATATTCAATTTGGGTTTCGTAACAGCCTCGGAACACGGATAAAGACACGGTGTTGTCGAAACAATTGTCATGTTAAAATATATAATTTCGTGAAAATCTGAACTTTTAGTTCTTATTTATTCCGGTGATATTTCGTGACACTTAGCTAAATTGTCTATAGCGTTAAAAAAAAAAACAATACATACAAACCATTTATAATAAAAGTTACAGATCCAATAGATCATTTTTCTAGATCAAAAGTATATTCTTTGAACTGTGAGAATTGTAATGAAATTTATATGGGACATTCTGGCAGGAAGATCTTCGTGAGGGTTCACCAACATCCCAGTTTGGTGAAAAAGTACAAGGACACTGAAATGACAGAAACCAGATTTGCTTTCACTACTCATCTTTTATCCACGGGTTATATTTTTTCTCCAAATAAAAATGTCATTGTTTAACATGAGTGCCCAAAAAGTAGAAAACTTGATCTGCTGGAGAGATTAGAAATCAGCAAAGCAAAGAGGAGTCCTATCCTTGATTGCGTCAATGTCGTTTTTAATTTTGAGTCGACATTAATTTTTAATAATATAAACTGCAGGTTTACAGAGGCGCTATTTCATACTTGACCTCTAGGAACTTAAACAACTTACAACAAGTAGTCCCCTAAAGAACATTTTTAACTAAATATTTAAGATGTTCTCTAAAACGCAAATTAGTATGGATTAGTATTAAATATTAATTTAGTATCGTTTAGTTTTATATTTATATTTCCTTCTATAAACAATTTGTTATTTTTGTTACTAAAACATATAAGTTTGGTTTGACTAAAATAAACGTGCGGTACACCACACAAAATTTCAACAGTTCAAGAGAAAACATTTTGAATAGATATCCTTTGACAACGTCAGCTCAAATAAGAAGCAATTAAGTCCGATGCCAAGTCAAAAAATCCATATTTTAATTTTGCATATAAGAGTTTATGATTAATCGTGTCAAAGCCCTTGGAATAATCGAGATACAAGCACACTAGCTAATCCTTCTATGCTTTTCTAAAGCTACATTGCCCTTCCCGTATTATATTATTAATATGGTGGTAATCCCAGTTGTCAAACTTCCTTCGTTAATTTCCGGCACACCGCCGTTCTTTGTAAATGGTTTTAGTTTACAAAATTGCATTCATCTATTGCTAAAAGTCGACTAAATTTGCAAAAAAGGTAAAACTGCATGTCAGTACCATTTCGTTTCGGATGGCACAAGGATATTTATTAACGAATTTATTAATAAAAGAATTTAAATCCATTGTTAAACATATTTCGCTCAAGTGTCAAATAAAAGATGTTGCATTTTAGCAGTTTTGACCTGGACATATTTTTGTCCGAGATGTACTGGTAGTTTTCCGGTTTTTTACAGCACAATAGCAATAACGCTCCAGAAGGTATGCATAAGAATTATAACAATATTTATTTATAATTTTTCTGGTCGATTTTCTTAATATGATTTTTTTTCAAATTTCTACTGCTATTTGTTCTCCATACCAGGTGACACAAGAAAGTGGGAACACTCTATACTTTTAAACGGCTTGAGATAGCGATTCGAAATTTGGAACTGGTGCACTATGTTTAAAATTCCTAAGAAATGAAATTGAAGACTGGTTAGATGATTTTCGGCAGGATGGCGCGTCCCCTCATAATTTTAGAGATATCACTAAACACCAACGTGATATTTATGAAGATAGACTAATCTCAACACACGGTCCAGTCAATTGGCCCCCACGATCACAGGACTTGATACCGTTAGGTCTTCTTGTTTGGGGGTACGTAAAAGACCGTATTTATGTAACTCCAGTGTTCGACCTACAAGAATTACAGCGGAGAATATCGACTGCATTTAATAATATAATTCCAGAAATGTTGGGAAGAGTTACAGCGAATGTAAATTCTAGAGTCAGGGAGTGTCGTATACAAGAAGGAGGACATTTTGAAAACATTGTACGAAAGTTTATCTTAAAATAAATTGGTTATTAAGTAAATATCTATTGCACATATTTAATTCAAATAACTACAAAACTCAAGTTCCAAAATAAATGAATGTGATATTGTGTGTCAATGTAAAACTTGTCTTGCAGTAACACAAGTTGATATACCACTTTCAAATCGATTCCACCGACATTGTTGAGGTTTTATTTTCTAACAGATTTATAAAATTTTGTTTTGAATTATCTCAAATAGTGTCAGATTTGAAAAGCAAAAAAAATCTATTCTCTTGTTCTTCTGAGTTTCCGGCAAAAAGTGCTTATAACTTATGATGTATGTATACATACAATACTTAAGTTAATTTTTGACGGTATCCCAGTGATCCAAAATCATATAAACTTTTTACTATAATAAAACACTTTCAACAAAAAATCGTTGAATCTCAGAACAAACTCTCCCTTGAATTTAACTTTTGTTAAAATACTAATCTGTTATCTGGTTTTTTTCTTTCTATGCGCTTATTTTTTAACAGATTTTGAAAATTTTGGTGTCAAAATGTTGCAAAAAAAGTACCCGTTTTAAAATGTTTTTATTAATACTAGGGTGCTACTTGAAAAAACTAGGTTATCCTAAAAAATTAATAGTTCATTACATTAAATTCTATTTGCCATTAGAGAAGTAAAGAAAAGTTGCATTTACAATTTTTCCTATGATCAGGTGACCTCGTAAATAGTATTTATGATAGTCACAGCCTCCTAGACACAATTTTTAAAAATTAAATAAAAATTTCAGAAAACAAAAAAAAAAGAGGTAAACCGTCCTATCCTAAGAAGAATGATCCGCGAATCCAAAAATGCAAACAAATATAGATTGTGCCATATAAAATTAAAAGTCACTGAGGTTGCCTCTCAAACCGGAAGTGTAAACAATGACTACGTATTGTCAAAAAATTCAGCCTATATTTAACCTTCCAAATTTCAAATAACTATCTCAAACCGTTTAAAAGTTATAGAGTGTTCCCATTTTCTAGAATTACCCGGTATATGGTACCTCGCCACCACTAATATCCAATCGAGCTTTCCCAGGCGGTTCTTTTGTACTGACCTGTTATATTCTATTATTAAATCTTATTTTCATGATTTCTCAAAAAATTAAGGAAGTATTCTAGCTTCAAATTAAATCTGCAACGGGTTTTGAAGGTCATTTATAAAGGTTGGATGAATTCTTATTTTTAAACTCCAAAGTCGTCTATAAAGGACATTGAAAGCATAGTAATTATCTAACAGATGGGAGCAATAGTTATACGAAAATTTTTATTTCAAACTAGGTAAGATATTGCTCTAGAGAATATAGTGCAGAAATGACATATTTTTACCAGATCTATAACGACTTTAAATGTCTACAGTTTTGCATGAATCTGTCACAAAATCGGAACAAAATGTTATTTTGTTGCTGAGAGGAATGTAAAAATAAAATAATATAAAATAAAAATGGTTCGAATAGAAGCGGCAACATTGCACACATATTTTATAACGATAGAGCATCTCCGTTAACATAAACAACTACAATAAATTCATTATTATGGTATTTGTACCTTGAAGAAATGGGATATGTGATCGATATACACACATATAGAGTTTCCATTTTAAGCAATATAAAACCGTCAACATAATAGAACTGGATATGAATATCGATTTCGCGGAATTGGAAATATTTCGATACAGGCAAAGGAAAATCTGATTTCCAGAACACTTTCGCGAGAAATCATAACCGATACGATCGACTTGTTAAATTATTGAAGGAATTCTTCTCGAAAACATGTATATTCCTTAAATTATCCCGAGTCGAATACGAGAGACAATTTTCTAAAAATTTTCATGACTCATAAAAAATCGCGGGAATTAATTTGTCCTCGATTGGTATTCGTTAATGCAATTTCACACCAGAATGTTTTTAAAATAAAATAAAAATATTTTTGTTATTTACAATGTTTTTTTTTTGACAGACACCAGCAGTTGATTGACTTTGTAATTAACTTGCCATGACAACTAGTAAAACATTATATACAAAAATATTATCAAGCGTGTGGAAAGTATCACTTTAAGACGTCAGCTTCTTACGTTCGTACGTTTTCAGTACTTTAGTCAAGGGTTTGGGAGTGATCGGATGTTTGTGGCCGCATATGCATGGAATGATATTAGCTCCTGGCATCTCAAATGGAATTTTGTCTTTGACAGATCGAAGATGTTGAGAGATTTTTGGACAAGTGGTAAATTTGGCACACAGACCGATACCTTAATGTATTGTCACATCACCGTCCGGTTCAAAAATCGTCGGTTATCAAGTATATTGTTTACAGAGCCATAAAAGTATTTCAGTCCGGGTCATTAAACCCAAAATTAAAACACGTTACCTCTGCTCTTCTCTCTAATAATTTCCACATTAAAGATATTAAGGGTTCCATCACAAAATACACTTCACCACAACCTTCCAATAGCAATGAATCCGAAAGCAATCCCACTGTTGTCCTTACATTCAAAACTTTACTGACCACATATCAAAAGTTCTAAAGAAATATAACGTCAAAACCAGATTTACCACTTGCCCAAGAATCTATCAAGGTCTTCGATCCCTCAAAGACAAAATTCTTTTGAGATGCCAGGAGTTTACAGCATTCCATGCATGTGCGCCAAAGAATACATTTGAGAGACCGGACGAAAAATATCAATTAGGCATGAAAGAACATGAAAGAGCCTTAAGACCAAAACAAATAAACTCATCAGCAGTTGCCGAACACAATCACGAAACCGGGCATAAAATTTTACAACAAACAATATATAAGCAGGTACAGTTTCAGTCAAGCTCTGAAGAAGCCATCAGGATGAATGGCGAAACGTTAGCTAGTTCGACTTAACAAAAACCGACGCAGGAGGAATCCAGAAGTTTAAAAAAAAAATCAATTTTGATTGGCTAAAACCATTCTGGTGTGAAATTTTAATTCAAAAAATATTATATCTGGTTGGTTTCCACATATATGAGTTTTTCGGTTTTATTTTAACTTACTGATGACGACGATGTGTGAGATGTAATCAGGTTGTATAGTAAACATCTCGTTTTTCTTCTTGCAATTTCCGACACCGTTGCACTTGATCACCTTGATGTCTTTGTAGTTGATAGGAGCTACAGGTGTTACGTCCAGGCGCTATAAACAAAAATATAATAACTACAAAGTTACTTATATTATTATTTACAGGAGAGATATCAACAGAATACAGCTTGTCCGCAAAGCATGCCTTCGATTATTTTTGACATTAAAGGAAACGAAGTGACTTTCTATAAAGATTAGCAGAATAAAATTCGATATCGAACAGATATGCAAACTCTTTATTTAAGATTTCGTTGCTACATATCTCTTCAATGTCGTTTAGAGTAAGACAAATTTTAGGAATACGTTATACCTACACCTCAACACCTACTTCTTTAAAAATAAATTGTGCACAGAATTAAAGATCCTCATTGAAGAACTTATTAAATTAAAATCACTTAATTTTCTGTGTTAAAGTGCAATTCTACGATTTAAAAACCTAAAAAACAAAGATTTTATTTAGCGAGAGGTGTATTTGTGACAGTGAGATTTCATATATCTCTTAACATTGTTTCTTTAGACTTTAACACTGACCATATTAAATAAATAAATATTGTTTCACGCAAATATTGCCCATATTTTAAACAACTGAAAAACATTATCAGTATTTGCATTTAAATATGAAAATATCCTTTAAGGTAATACTGTATGAATGGCTTATCTCTTTTCTCTGTTTTTTTTTCTATTTAATTTTTACCATAAGAAGTTTTCAGTTAATATCACACTACACTTTTTATAATCTGTTTTTGTAGAGGATATAGAATAGTTTTGTATTTTGAATGGCCTACTGGAGTAGGTATTATATAAAAAAGAATGTAGCTAATCTGGAATCTTTTTTAGATTCTTTTTTTATTATAGATATTCAATTTCAGCCTCATTTTTGCTTGTAAAATTGGATATAGCTACTGTTACTGAATATACAAACACTTGCAGGAAATAAACTACTATTATTATTTGTGTATTTTCTTGTTGAATATTATAAACTTGCTAATAAGAAGAACGTGAAAAATCGGATCTTTAATAAGAAATTATTTTAATAATTTGTGTGGACTTCGCTAAACTTGCACTACGCTTAATACACTTTAGTTTCAATTATTATCAGTTTATTAATCTATTAAAATACTAATTTCTACAATAAGGTAAGGTTTAGTGTTTTTCCCAGGTATCCCGCAGTTATAATACTAATCAAACCTATAGAAACCTTGTAGAATCGGCAGAAACCGTTCGACAAATAGCTGCATGTTTCTGTGGTTAGGTATGTAAATCTCCGAACAAAGAAAATACAGATTTTATCGTGAAACTCTATTTTGAAAAGTAAAGGAAATTACATGCAGGGAATGCTACTTGCGTCCTGAAGGAGAATCCAAGTGATAATGCCGATATTCTAAAAATGCTCTCCCCAAAAGTAGTTTCTATCATGTAACACATTCGGATAATCTCTAGTCTGAGAATAATACATACTACCACAAATAACAAAATGAAACTAAAAATTACAAGGAAAATATATCTGCGACAATTGAACTGTACGGTATGGCCTGTCTCAATCTTCATCGTGCTGATTTTTGTCCGCAATTATGAAAGTTACCTGCCGACGGCAGTAAAAGTGGGGTCCGGTAGGTATTAAAGGACAGAACATTAGTGAGGGCCTCTCAAAGGTTTCGGTAATAATATAATTTTTTCGTTTGTTTAAGTGGGTATAATCTTAATAAATTACAACTAGAAAAAAGAATGACATTTAATATATAGAATACATTTATGGCTATACATAATTACATTTTTATCCTAAACGTCTAAATCTAATTCTGTTTCACTATCAGAGTCGTCATTGAGATTATTTATTGTTTTGTGTAGAAATCTCTTCAATTTTTATAATGTACTGAATTTTTCCAGCTCTCAATTAGTATGCTATTAATTACATTTTTTTTCAAATTTATAACACTCAAATTTAAAGTAGGAGTAACATTTTCTGCTCTGCCTGTGATTTTACTTGGTTCCACAAATGCTCTATGGGGTTAAACATGCAAAGTTTTCCAAAAGTTGCGCTTTTTTGTAACTGAAATCAAAATAAATATAATTTTCTAGCAAATATTTCTGGATTGCAGTTTTTTTTATTGTATCCGCATGGTAATCCAAGCTGGAATCCTTAATATTCTTTGCATACAACAGCAAGCAGTTTGGGACAAATCCGTCTTCTGACCCAGCGTGTGTTATAGTGATGCGTTGTTGTTTATTTAAAGGTGCCTTCGTCTGACAGGTTTGAGTGGAATCAACCCATCCTTTCGATACAGTGTCGCGTGTACCTAACCATGTTTCATCAAAGTAAATTATCTATCTGTTGTCTAATCTATATCTTTTAATTTCTTGAAGGTAATTGAATCTCCAATTGCATAATCTGTGTGATTCCATCGCCACTTGCCTTTTGTCTATTACAAACAACTCTATGGAGGGAGGCACGGCTTAAATT
Organism: Cylas formicarius; assembly: GCF_029955315.1. NCBI lineage: Eukaryota > Metazoa > Arthropoda > Insecta > Coleoptera > Brentidae > Cylas > Cylas formicarius. The sequence continues at coordinate 22,309,216 of NW_026844214.1, forward strand.
TATATTGGTTTCATCTTCTTCTAGCTGCTTTTACAATTTATCCTAGGTATGAACAAATTAGCTTCGATCACGGCAATATATTTTCCTTCTTATTAGGTCCTGATCACTATTGTCTCTACGGCGAGTTTGAAAATCACTACGTTTATTCTTTTTCTTCAATTCTCCGCTATTAATAATATGCGTCAGCGACGCAATTGGCATTTTTGTAAGTAGACAGGTTTCGTTTAAAGCTTCTTGTTGAATAAGTCCTCTGCTGATTAAAGTTTCACACACATTTTTCCCAATGTGTTTTGCATCAAGTGACAAATGATTTCTACGCGACATTGTTATATTCTCGTAAAATAACTTTTTCGAAACGCACAGTAAAAATGATTATTCAACACTGCTACAAATAGTCAACACTGAAGAAATATATCAGAAAGAAAGAAATATACCTGGCCCACCCCTGCCTTGTCACTCAAGTAATGTTATGTGTGTGTTGATGGCTTTACCCAATAACAATAGGTGATAACATCGTTAAAGTTTTATGAGTGGGGATCCGTCAAAAGCTAACACGATTAAGATTGAAAGAGACTATAGTTAATTGCAAGAATTGCTGTGTACAATTTAGGTATTATAGGAGTAATTTTTGTTATTTTATAGAAGCTATTCGAATACCGGGGGAGCCGGTGTAACGGACCCGCTGCCGTCGCGCCATCGTTAAATACTTCCGTTTCATTCTGACCCAATTTTGCTAACGACACGGGTGTTGGAAAATTAGATTTGTCGCATATTTTCGCCAAGTTATATTACCTCGTGACGTGCGTTAATGAAAACATAGAAAATCCATTAAGGGTAACAAACAAAAAGACGCGCGCGCCGGAGGTGGCGGAACGAAATTCATAAATCGGTTTTGTTTCCCGTCCCAGGACGTCGTTGTTCTGGTTTCGAATTCCCTCGGCGGGGCCCTCGCCGCCGGGCGTTTCGATAATAATTTTATTACAATGACGGGACGCCGGCGGTTATCTCGCAGTCTTGCGAGTTAATTACTCGAAAATTGATTACAAACTAATTGAGATATTGGCGCGGTCGGTCTGAAAATAAGGACCCGACGACCTTTCGCGTCACAGGGAGGCGTCGTTTGAGCCGACCACGCGAACTCGTATATTGGGGGACATACAGCGTCACCACTAAATTGCATATCATGCGAACTTTACTTATTAATTACCATTAGCAAATTTTGTTGCTGGTTATAGTGCATCGAAAATAATAAAAAAATTAATTTACGAAAGTTTTTAAATACATGTCAAAATTAATACTTTTATAACAAATATAAAAAAATTAAAATATCGAGGAAAAAAAGTTGTTTCTTTTTCACTTTTCTACAAATATCCGATTTTTCAAAGAATCTAAACTAATCTAGGTTATTTTGGTGCACCCTAATTTAAAAAAATAGGAATCAAACTATTATATAGACTAGACGAAATACTTTAGTAAACTGTTTTCCTTTAAATTTATCTTAACACTCGATTTCAAAGAACATCTGCAAACTCACTGATAGAAATCGTCATCATTTTTAAAAGACATAAAGTTTAGTTGATTTTATTGAAATTCATTTTTATTATTTTTGCTAATGTATTTTTTGACCATTTCTGTACAAGATACATTATAACAAGAAAAAGTAATGTAAATATAAAAACGATTATTTATATGATTTAAAAACCCGTTATACAGCATATAAAGACAAACTGCCTAAACTCATTAATAACTCAAAAAGTCATTGTTTTTTTAAATGCAATTAAGGGCGATAGAAATAATAACACAGGTTTGTGGAAAAGTCTACAAAGGATGAATGGTACAAAGAAGAAATTCTCGATAACGCAAATGCAAAGCAAGGATGGCACGATAAAACGAGAAAAAAAATGATATTGCTAAGAATACCTGCCGAACTGTATGTATCCGCATGAGACCGATGTCAGCGAAATCAGGCGCACAACACTAAATCTAAAATCCAAAAAATCTCATGAACTTGCCGGCATATGGGCGGAAACACTCAAAAAGATAGTAGGTTTTATTGTGAAACCTCTAACTCATATTCTAAATAACTGTATTAATAAAGGGATATTCCTAAAAATTTTAAAAAGACTGTAAACCCTGGAAATTATAGGCCAATCACAAACTTCGAAGAAATATTTCAAAAAAATACGAAAAAAACAGAATTGTTAGCTATCTCGAAAAATTAAAAATTGTACACTATCATCAATTTGAACGGTAAATCCACCCAAGATGCTATTACTACACTGAAAGAAAGAAATCTATAAATCTTTAGATAGAAATCTTAAATCACTTTGTGTTTATTTAGATATTAAGAAAGCATACGATAACGTAAATCACAAGAAGTTGATTGATGTTTTGAAGGGTCTACGATTTAGGGGAGTAGCCTTAAAATTAATATCAAGCTATCTCAGTGTCCGAACGCAATTTGTCATCCAGGATGGTATGCTTAGTTGTTACAGAAAGGTTGAATACGGAAGTGTAATGGATCAAATTCTCTTTGTTTTGTACATTAGCGATATGTTTCGTGTAAACTCAAATGGGAATATTTTGAGTTTTGCAGACGATACCCTGATGTTCTATACTTATGCATTATGCTCAAAAACAACGTCGAAAATAACTTAAAAATGTTGTACAATTACTCTTCCTATAAAGAGCTAACTTCAGACTTTTCAAAAAATGTTTTCCTCCCATTCTCCTGTGATTCGTGTACTTTGCCAAATAGTTTTTGCAAAACTTCCGGATTCCTCCTGCGTCGGTTTTTCCTGAGTCGAAATTTCTGACGTCTCGCAAATCATCCTGTTGGCTTCTTCAGAGCTTGACTGAAACTGGCTCGTATTTTACTCTGTATCTGCTTATATATTGTTTGCGGGGGCGCTAATGACAGGTATAAACCCCGTCTCGGATGACTGATTCCCAAATTGGCGACAGGTGGAGACCTGAGTCGCGGTTAAGATTGTTAGGTTGTTTTTAGATTTCTATAGACTCTTGGAATTTTCGTTGGTAGAAGAACTGATTACATGCAACAATTTTAGTTTTATCGAAAATTTTTTTATTTTTTTTATGCCCGGTTTCATGAGTGTATTCAGCAACAGCTGATGAGTTTATTTGCCTTAGTCGTAAGGCTCTTTCGGGTTCTTTGAGCCTAGTTGTTATTTTTCGTCCGGTCTCTCCAATGAATTCTTTGCCGCATATGCATGGAATGCTGTAAACTCCTGGCATCTCAAATAGAATTTTGTCTTTGACGGACCGCAGATGTTGAGAGATTTTTGGACAAGTGGTAAGTCTGGTTTTGACGTTATACCGACGCAGGAGGAATCCAGAAGTGTTGTAAAAAGTATTACAGTAGCCTGTGGAAGTTTCTTTGAAAAATTGCTTTGCAAAATTTCACAAAACTTGGAGTAAACTCAATGAGTTTATCAATATAAACTTGCGTGCATGGAAATCGGCCCACTGTAAATTTTTGATTTTAGTATATATTTTTTCTAGAAACTATTCAACTGTCCCAAAAAATAAACATGCTATTTGAAAGAGAATTTAATATAAATAGTATCAGTTTAAATTTGTCAAAAGTGCTGATCTTTTATATGCGCAGCTACGGTTAAAGAAATGAAACGTGTTCATGCAGTAGTTATAATGATAGTTACAAACTTGTTATAGACTTAAATTAATCGCCTTTGCAACTGGAATTTTCACATTATTTGTTTATAACGATTTGGATACCGTTTATTGGGTTAGCTTGATGCATACTACACCACAAAATGCCGCTCAAGTTATCACCTTAATCGAAAGTGGACTTCGCCAGCGAGCTGTTGCTCGATAACTGAATTTTCACGCGCTGGCGAAGGGGAATTACAGCGGCTCGTGATGGCTTTATTATGTCAACAATAATAAGAAATCGTCACCTTAATGCGGTTCAAGTGCAACAACAGCTTCATGAAGTTTGAAGAGTGGTTATCAGTCGGTGGAGAGTGAGCAGAAGACTGAAGGAAAATAACTCTACCACAAAAATAACTACAATTAGTCCAAAACTTACTTCAGCTCATCCACAAACACGCCTACGCTTTGCACCGGATCATCTGAATTGGACATTGTACCAATAGGGTTCTGTTTTGTTCTCAGGTAAAACTAGAATATGCTTTTTCGGTAGTAACCGACGAAAAAAAGTGTACCGAAGACCAGGAGAGCGATTGCTTATGAAGGTGGTTCCTGCATGATATGGGGTGCAATTTTTATGGACGCACGAACCGACTCTGTTTTCATCTGTAGGGGCGGCCGTAGTCAAGGGACAGGAGGTTTAGCAGGTACTAAGTACATTGATGATATTTTATCATATCACTTAGTACCATATGTCTAAAAATTCATTTTTATGCATGACAATGCTAGACCGCACATTGCAAGTATCGTGCAAGATTACATTAGTCACTTTTCGAGTTATGAAGTGGCCAACATGCAGTGCAGACCTCAATCCGATCGAATATTTATGGGATGAGCTAAAACGGAGAGTTCGAGCTAGACTTCGTAGTCCAACCTCGATCCTATAGCTTATTGTTGCAGTGGAGCAAGAGTGGCTTGACATTCCACAAGAAACAATAGCGAACTTAATTAGATCTATGCCTAATCGAGTCAGAGATGTTATTGGGACAAGAGGGGGTTATACCCATTATTAAAAAATAAGTGTTGAGTTGCTAATTGTCAAATGCCCTAATAAAAAAAAGTTTATTTGACTCGTGCAGTTATTTTACTATGCTAAACCTGAAAAGCAGAATTAAATTTTAATCAATTTATACTGGTATTAAAGTACACTAAATTGCCTTTCAAACAGCACATTTTGTTTTATCTGAGCAGTAATTTCTCAAAAAAAATAAAATAAATTGAAGTCAAAAGTTCGCAATGGTCCGATTTCTATGCACGCAAGTTACGTTTCCCCCTATTATGTGTTATATAGTGTTATGATAAACTTATTAAAAAATTGAGATCCTTTCTCCAAATATTCAAGAATGCTAGGATATTTTGTGATATAGAACACCTAAAAATGTTGTATAATGCATTGGTCGAACCGCATACGGTCTCTTAGGGTCCACCCAACCCTAATAACTACTACAGGAAAATTGAAATTACCCAAAAATGGATTCTTAAAGTTATATATGATAAACCGCTTATTTATCCTATAGAAGAATTGTATCAAACAGCAAAGATCTAAGATATTAGACAATTATTTTTTGTCAAAATTACGAATTATTATGACTAGCGCAAGGACAGCTTACTTCTATTCGAGCACGATTATTCGACACGATCCTAAAGACAAAAACTGCGAGTAACAAGGTCAGAAAAGTCTATAGGTCAAGTCAGGAATCCTTTTCTTAATTAGTAACAAAAATTATTGCCGTGGTACCTGAAGTAATTTTAAATTATAGACCCTACATTGAATATAAAAAGAAAATAAAAGCATGGGTTATTCAGCAACAAATAGAATTAAAAAATTGTTATTCTATTATTACAACTCATTAAGTTTTTAGTTAAGATCCATAGACTTTGTTCCGATTTTTGCAAGTCTGTTATACATCACATTCTTAAAACTTAAAATTTTATGTATTTATTTTTTGATTTATGTATATTGTTCAGCTCACACACAAATATTCATTTGGTAATATTTCGTGGGCTTCTCAACTATTTATTCACTATTTATGTATCTCTACTTATTTAATATTCTTTAGAATATGTTATTTGTAAATCAACTATTATTATTATTACTATTATTAAACATAAACACACTCACATATAAAGACAAATACAAAACTATTCATTCGCATTCAGTCAAGCTCTGAAGAAGCCAAGAAAAATATTCAAAAACTAAATATAAGCATAATTAAAAAAAATACAACGACTGAGTATGCGATTCATTAAATCCGCTTTAATTATTCATTTTTTTTGTGGAAAACAAAATTACTGTCAAAGTATTCCTGAAGCGAATAAAAACAATTACCAAACAGATACTTTCACTGCTCTTTTCAATTTTTCATTAGAAATATCTTTGACAGATGTCAGCACTCAGTAAAATAATCAGAAACAGATTTTGACATTCTATACCAGCGGAATAGTGATTAAATCATTCATAAAATTATTAGAGTGATGGTAAGTGTGTCTTTTTATAATGAACTTCAATTAGGATAAAATAAACAATGATGGCTGGCAAACGCATAATCCTGTGGCTCAGAAAATGGGGTCTGCCCTCTTTGAATTGTTATTAAATTAAACAAAACTTTAATTGGTTTTAAAATTCTAAAACCATATTAACTTCACATAAACTTAACCACTGTATTGGAGTGAAAAAAATAGAGTGTGGCCGATTTTTTTTTGAAAATACGCACATTTGTAGAAAACCGAAAAAGAAAAAACTTTTTTCAATTAAACTTTTAGATATTTTAATTAAATTTCACCCTTATGATGGTTATTAACGACTAATAACCTAATTTTTCTGACGTTATTTTGAAGTCAACATTTTTAATTTTTGGAACGTTACTTTTTGTTAACGTTATATTAAAGGTTAGAATTGGTCTAGGTGTCTTTCGTAAATTTGTGTTTATCGTAATGTGTTGTTTTGCTCGATATTTTTGAAGATCAACCCCTAATAATACGGACCATGTTTCTTAAACATTTAAAAAAAGATTTAGACCTCCCGCAGCAGAACTAGGACGTCATTGTCACCAAACTGCATTCGCTTTCCAATATTTTGCAAGTTCGAAAAATTAAAAAGAAAACTATGTGCTGAATGTGCTACCAAAATTTAAAAAAAAAATGAGGTGTAAAAAGTCCTCTAATAATCTAATATTTTTTATAATAAATGTCAATGTTGCATGATAGAGTCATTATTTAAAAACTTTCTTAAATTGATTTATTTATTATTTTTGATACACAAACTATACCGAAGATCAAAATTTGCAATAACTGATTAATAAAAAATGTGCCCACACGGCCTCTGCAAGATATATAGGAACGCCCACTGAAACTAAGTAATGTTAATAATCTTTTGCGGAGTAAGCTTGTCGGCAAAAGTGTTGCATCCTTGCCTATCTGAGTCGCAAAATGAAATATTTATTTTAGGCAATCGGAGTATTGCTTCCTTGTCTAGTTCAGTCCGGACCATTTCGACCAGTTCGACAAGAACAAGCGTTATCATCCATAAAAATAAAATTATTGGCAATACCAAAAGAGTATGAAAAGAAAAGAAAACGCAACGGTAAATTGTAAAAAAACTTTAAGAGCAAAATGTAAAACTGGGTGTTTAGAAATTGGTTACCGAAAGTCGTTAGAGTTTAGAAGCAATTAGAAGTTTATTTATTTATTTTTTATATATAAATTATTAGTAATTAGTAAACTTCGGTTGTGAAATTTAAAGTATGAACAAAAAGGTAAACTTCGCTTCCAACCTATGTGGGCAACCGGAACCCCTCCATAATTACTTTTCTCTAAGAACGCAAGATGATGTAACGGTCAAAATTGTTAATAATTTAATTTACCGCCAAGATTTGCTAAGTAAAATAAATGTTGGAGTTTCAAGAGATAGTTCTAGAGTTTTTGATCTACTTTACACAAACACTTCCAGAACTGTGGTTATGTTTGCTTGAAGGTAAGGTAGTAGTAAGCAGTAGATATACTAAGAGATTGTCGAACTTCCGTTGTCTTCATTTTATAAAATAAAGACGATGGAAATTCGAAGACCTCTTTGTATCTCCAGAGTGCTTATGGTTAACGCTTCATTACAAAATCTAATTCATTTGTAGCTATATATTAATAATAAGTTATAATCTTATATAAGTTATAATTTTAGCTACCAAAAAACTTAATAAATAAATAAATAAAAATATATCAAACCGAAATAGAAGATATAGTGTACAGTTCTCAACTGCAGCAATAAAGCTGCTGGGAAGAAGGTAGGTAATTGGACAAGCGGCCCGGAATGAATCAACTTATTCTGTAAAATTTGTGAAAACATTTTTATTGTAACAAAAAATTTGGAAAGGTTAAAACCGATTAATCTGTTTATATTAGCGTAATCTAGAGATGAATTTGGTTGATTTTTAATATCTTACTTATTGTCACATATAAGTTTATTTTTAAAAAATAATAATTTTTTGGAAACGAACGTCTATCTTTATTATCCAGAATATCATTTTTTTATTGAAGCAATATTATGCATTTTGGTAGTGCCAGCAATAAATAAATACAGAAGTACATCGAGATAATTGGCTTGGAGTTCTATGTTTCAAAATTTAATAGGTTTAATTTAAACAAAATATATATATTTACATATTTTTTGTTGGACAAGATATTAATTTTAATTAATTTTCAGTAATTTTGTCAAAAAAAGGTAGATCATACTCACGTTATTTCTTATATTTTGCAAAAATGTGTCAATTAAATATTGGAGTAATTAAACAAGTCCGCTATCTGTGACAAAGGTAACATATTTATCAACATTTGAATTTCGAACTTAAATTGACGAAAAAATGCTAGACCAAGTTGCGCAAAATGAAATTCGCCCCGTAACACATTTACTCATTCTTATAATATGTTGAAAACAATCTACCACAATATTGAAACAATAAAAAACACATAAGCATTATTATGCCGTCAAAGATGAAAACCATAATAGCTGGCAGGAAAGTGCAATATTTTCAATCAGCGAAATAATAGGATATAAATATTTTAACAATAAATTATTTCTTGTTTTATCATAATTCATAACAGATCCCCTATTAAAGCAAAAAATGAAATAAGCCGTTATTTATCTACTATATACATAAAAGTGAATGAATATAAATATTAAAGATATAATAAAGATAATAATCAATACAAAGTATTTAGTGAAAATTTGAAAAATATACAGAATTGAAAAAAAAAGAAACTTTTAATTTAGAAATAATCAAAGTAAAGTCTATAATTTCTTAGTTACTTATTTTAACTAGCATATTATGAAAGATAATGAATCTATCAGTTCATAAAACGTGTATACTTAAAACAATACAATACAACACTTTATTAACAGAAATATACTGCAAATTATTGTCTTTTTAAAGAAAAATTTTTTTTTTATATTAATGGGATCAGCAGCATCATATCATTCTAGATACTCTAGGAAAATGATCTACAAACAATGCTTTTTGATTTGGGTAGGAGAATTAAGACTCCGATATCTAAAATTCAAGGTGTGAATCAGTTCGGTATTTAATTTTTTCCGCAACAAATACTTTTTATAAAATAAAATAAATATGTAAAGTCTACAAATGCACATTTTTAAATTAATCGAATTAATTCATAATTGACTTCTAACTGAAATTTTCAAACGTGAAGGTTGAAAGACATGAAATTATAACACACTTCAACAAATTTCTCCATGTTTGATTGAAAAATTTACCAAAAATATTAATTGAATAGTTTATTACCTTTAAAGAAAGCGGCATTCCCGTATCGGATATTCCGTCACCATCTTCGTGGTCATCGACGACTCCAGAGTCATCTAACGAAGGCTGTTTACCTCCGCTGTTGCTGCTCGCCTGCCTGCTGTGCAGTGCGGCCTTGTTTGGATCTATTAAAAATTAATACTCTCAAAACATCATATTATAATAGCGACATCGTAGAAATACGGAGTGCTTCAGAATTCAGTACAAAGGTAAGGGCATATTTATCAGCCACAAATTAGTCTCCGTTTTTATAATAATAATAAACATTAAGTGGCAGTTTATTATACAATCTCAGGCACATGTACCAGGGATTCCATGCAGTTAAGGTTAAACAGTTCAAGGTTCTGATGTTATATCCGTGAAATATCTGCAGCTCGAAGTCCTTTCTATTTTTAAAAAAACAATATTAATGCTTCATAAATATATAAAGCATACACGGTGAAAATGGCTTCCTTATGCCAAGTGGTGTTTCGCCTATACCTGATCTAGTTCTAAAAATAATATAGTTTGTTTTTTCTTTGTTTAATATCAATTTATTTCCTAGAAACCAGCAATAACCCCTTGCGATAATATCGTTACCTTTATCACTAACCTCGGTAAGACTGTTTCCACCTACAAGCAGGTTGGCTAGTCTAGCATAGCATATTATGCTCTTTTCTTTTTACTTTGTTACAAAATACACGTCATTCACAAAAATGATGAATAAAATTGGGCGAAGAATACTACCTTGTTCTATGCCCAGACCATTTTCCTTAACTAAATAACTGCCATTTTTGGTTTTTTAACATTTTTTTTTCTTCCCTATAAGTGTGATTCAAAGAATTTTAGCACATTGTCTCTTACACCGTATAAATCTATTTTTTTGGCCAATAAATTCCTATCTATACAATCGTATGCTCTAGAAGGATCAAAGCACGTGCCTAAAGCTATTGTTCCTCCTATTGTTTTTATAAATTGAAAGATAGCGGTTTCTGTTGATTTACTTGCTACATACCCATTCTGATGACGATATTTCATAGCGCTTTCACCATGTTTTTTATGTTCTCAACAAAAGGCACTTACCAGGACGAAGTCTTTTATCACTAACGTTTTCAATTCTTCCAGAGTTTTCCAGTTTTCTGTTAGGCACAACAATTTACACATATCATTTTGTAGCATAGCATATTATTTATGCTGTCCACTCACTGCGTTTTGACGAATTATGGAGCATTTATAAGTTTATAATTATCTTGCTCTAAGTGTGAGCCAATAAGTGCATGATTTGCTGTCAATAATGTATTCCGCTCACACTGCCCTTAAGGCTGCGTTTAAAAAAAGATTATTGACAATTTTTGCCGTCAGATCAACAATTTAGTTTAGCTGTTTATATAAAAAAACGGATTGGCTGATTGGCTCATAACAATGACCTAAAAATCTTTGCAATTAATTTTCAAACACCTTATATATCGCCTATTTTTGATATTTTTCAGAGTAATAAACTACATGATGTCCCATGAAACATATTGGGAAAACCAGCTTCCTTAAAATTTTCTTGCATAGTTTATTAATTCTCCTCTATCACGCTTATATTCAAATAATTATATATGATAGAAAATTGCTTTTATTTTGAAAACCTTACCATTTGGGTATAGAAACCTGACTATATGAATTGAAAAACGTGTTAATTGTCTGTCAGAATATTTCACTTTTTTTTGTGGCAAATAGAATTTGAAAAATCTTGCAATTGCAACATGCCGTTTTCCGAAAATGGCTAATGTTCCATCAACGAGGAGACATTCTGTAGTCAGAACCGATATTCGCTAGAATACGTCTACAGCAAAACTCGTGACGGATAACGAGATTGCAGATACAAATTTAAAACTTTTAAATTCCAATATGAAGACGAAGCGAATAATTAACGTTTCGTGTTTTTAATTTGAGAGAGGGGAAAATGTTTAATCGAAGATACTCCTTTATGGTCATGCGATACATTAAAATGCTTTAGCTCGATTCGTTACAATTCTTTCTACAGTTTCCCCAACTTACGCAGTATATTCTGAGGGTGAAGGGTGTCCGAGTATTTGTGGTCAGCGAGTTGGACGTGCTTCTGAGGTACAATCGCAAGTTGTTGAGGGCGAGCAGAGTCCACCTTTTGTTCGTGTCTAGGACTGGGACTAGGACTTGGAGTAACAGACCTGCAGATAACATAATATGTTCTTTCTTTTAAAAGTTAATGATAATAGAATAATAATAATAAAATCAATATCAATAATAATAAAACATTTCACTTGCTTTTCCACACTACACAATGTTAAGCATCGTCTGATAGTATTAAAATTGTGACAGTCACAGACATAAGTAGAATCGTCAAACAACCCTTGCTTATCCAGCATATCCAGCAACAAACACATTACCTGTGTGTGATGAGATATCCAGGCACAATATTCTGTAATTTTCCTTTAAATAGATATTTGTAGTGACAGGTTCCTCATAGGGAGCGGTAGTTCTATAGTTGCAAATATATGACTTTCATGAGTTATAAATAACCGATCATTGACAGTTAAGTAACCCGATTTTCTCGGTACAATAAATATCAGACAATGATAGAAAAAAAAACATCTTCTGGGCGTAACCCAACAAGATACAATGAGGTACAATGCGGCGCCACTATCGCAACGTTGGATTCTAATGAGTGAGGTTAATATGGAGAGGGTCGCATTAAATCGTTTGAGTCACATTGATGGACATTCCCAAATCTTGGTGTAGGACCAATACAATACTTGTTAAATTTTTACAAAATAAAAATTAGTTATTATGCATGTACATAGTTGAGTGTTGAGTATTTACCAAATATTATTTAATATTTATATTAAAGCTGGATAGTAAATATCAATTAATCACAGGTGAAATAATCTGGATAATCGACCTTATTTGTTAATTATGTCAGTAGTTTTCTTAAAATAATTTGGATAGATGGATCATTTTTGGGTTAAAACTTTAGTTAGTCATTGGGTTTTTTGGAGACAAAAAGTTTATTTATTTATTTATTTATTTATGACAAAGGTGCCCTAACATGAAGAACTAACTTCACAATTTACAAGGACACACTAACAATTATACCATTATTTAATTAACAAAGTAAAACTTATAAGTAAGTACCTAAATATATCTACGATAAGCAGAAGATAAAAAAAAATAATAATAATAATAACAATCAAACTTACCAAGCTAAACCAAAACTAACACTGTATATTAAGTGCGTGAATTACAAAAAACAAATGTGAAAAAATAAGGAAAACAAATCAAAAATTAAAATTAATTTATAGAAAAACCCTAATTGCCTGATTTCGAAACGAATTAAGTAATAACGCAAAGATGTCTATGTGCGAAAAATAATTATTGTAATGTCTATGTAAAAGAGATATTGGGGAATTGTTACCTAAGTTTGTATTAAATCTAGGCACGTAAAATAATGAAGGAGTTCTTGTTATAACGACTCTGGCATTGAAGGATAGTTTTTCCAACAGTAAAGGACAGTCAATCCTACTATTAATAAAATTATGCAAAAATATAGCACTGGAGATAATTCTTCTAACAGATAACTTCAGTATATGGTAGAAATTAAGACTAGCTTCATACGAATGAGTTAGTAAGTTACGGTTAAATCTAAAATTTAAATGGAAAACAAACTTTTTTTGTATTCTCTCGATTCTGTCTATGTATTTATGATATTGAGGACTCCATATCACACCGCCATAGTCAAGGTGAAATCGAACGTAGGAATTGTATAGAATAATAAGCGATTTGTGATCCTGAAATTCCTTGCTAACTCTTAATATAAAACCTAAATTTTTATACGCTTTTTTTACTATATTCTCAATGTGGATATCAAAACTTAATTTTACATCTATAGTTATTCCAAGATCCCTAATCTGCTCTACTTTTTTTATTTTGCACCATTGAATGTGTAGTCAAAGTTTATATCATTTATCCGCCTGCTGGACTTAAGACAGTAACATTTATCAATATTTAAAAATAGACGGATTGTTTACACAGTATTCATAAAAACGATCAAGATGTTCTTGAAACTTATGACAGTCGTTAAGGCTTTTCACGGGCGCGTATGATTTCTGATCATCTGCGTATGATGTTGATTTAGCAAAAAGAAAACATTTACTGACATCTGCGATAAACAGTGAAAATAACAATGGTCCCAAATGGGACCCTTGAGGAATTCCAGATGTGATGCGGGTCGTTTGGGATTTTGCAGAATTCAATTCTACAAACTGAGTCCGAGGACTGATGTAGGATTGAAGAATTTTATAAAAGACAACCGTGCACACCGAAATTTTTTAATTTGATCAACATTGTTGGGTGGTGAACCTTATCAAAAGTTTTTGGGAAGTCGGTGTACACAGCATCTATCTGCACCCTATTATCTAACGCCTCAGAAACATCCTGGACATATAGTGAGAGATTGGTAGCAACCGACCTACGCCTAAAAAAACCATGTTGTGTATCTCCAAGAGCATGTTTTAATTTGAAAAATAACTCATTGGTAATTATTAGCTTCCAACATTTTCCCTGGAACGGAAAGAATAGATATAGAATATAGGTAGTTTGTGACGTCAACCTTGCTGCCACTCTTGTGCACAGGTATTATTTTGGCACACTTCCAAATAGTTGGAAACTGCCCTTCAGATAAACTTTTATTGTAAATAATAAAAAGTGGCTGCACTAAAGATTCAGCACATGATTTGAATAATATCGGGGGTAGGTTATCAAGTCCAGGGCCTTTATTTATATCAAGCTTACTTAGCTGGATCCTGATTAAAACAACAGTGTCACATGGCGGTTCTAACAACGGAATTCTCGAAGGAGTTGTATCAGGTTCATAGACACTCGAAAAAAAATCAGAGAATGCTGCACAGATATCTACATTAGTATAAAAACTACGATTTTGATACGTTACTGATTTTGGTATGTTTTTTGATTTTTTTTTATTATTTACAAAGCTCCAGAATGATTTCACATTATCTTTCAGATTACTTTCAGTGTTTTTAACATAGTTTTTGTAGTCTGTGCTTATTGCAGCTCTGACCTTCCTTCTCAAATTAGAGAATATGACATAATCAACAGGATTGTTGTACTTTTTCCATCTTTGGTGTGGTTTATATTTTTCTTTAATAAGCGCTCTCGTACTTGGAATGTACCAAGTAGGAAATTTATTATTTACTTTTTTCTTCGGAACAGTATCCGTGACCACCCCGTAAACCCTTTCATAGAAAATATGTACACAGTCCTCAACTTTCAAGTCTTTAAAAAGATCCAACCACGGAATACGTGACAGCTCTACGTTTATTACGCCATAGTTTGCATACCTGTATTTCAATTTCTCAAAACTACACTTTCCTTTAAGTGATTCCTGTATGTTTGTATCAATCAAAATATCAATACATTTATGTTGAGTAACTCTTTCCACTACAAAAGGGTCCACAGACCTCGTCACGCTAACATTTTTAAAATTACTAAAGACCAAGTCCAAAAATCCTGCATTATCATTAGGGACGCCATTGAATTGATCAACATTAATTAAATTGAAAGAATCAATGAGTGACTCACCATATAATCCAGATATCTCTGAGGGTACGTAACAACTATCGCCACTATCGAATATCCACTTTACTTTCGAAGCATTGTAATCGCCCAAAATAACACATTTTTTTGCAGGACACATCTGCACAATACTAGAAATTTTATTTAGGTGCGCATTGAGATTTTCAACACTTGATTCAGGAGGTGCATATACACAACACAGCAGAATAGACACAGATGCTTGCAGCTTAATTTCCACCCACAGATCCTCAAAAATCCCATCACAGCTCTAATCAAAATGTGCTTCTGATTCGAACTTTTTCGCGACTGCAATAAAA
Source organism: Cylas formicarius (assembly GCF_029955315.1). NCBI lineage: Eukaryota > Metazoa > Arthropoda > Insecta > Coleoptera > Brentidae > Cylas > Cylas formicarius. The sequence continues at coordinate 22,324,625 of NW_026844214.1, forward strand.
ACACCCCCACCATCTTTTTTGTTTGATCTAAGTAGATCTCGATCCAACCTAAAAACTTCGTAATAATTTGTATCAATGAACTCAGAGTCAAAAATATTATTATTGAGCCAAGACTCAGTAACACAGAAAACATCCGCTTGATCAATTAATGTAGATAAATAAAACTCTTGCAATTTTGTTCTCATCCCACCCACATTCTGATATTTAATTTTAAACGCCATTGTTAAAAAAAAACTAGAAAAAACACTATATTAAATTTACGTTAAAATTTTACACACAAGGTCATTTCAGCATGTTTTCAGATAATATTTGTATCACTTTATCCTTATGGTTCAAGTATATTTTGCAGTCAAAAGTCCAGCACTTGGCTCCTGGATTTTTTCTGCAAAAATCGCGGGTTTTCTTGAATAACCCTTTATTTTCAAATGTCAGCTGCTCATTGATGTATATAGCCGAATCATTTCGGGATAATCCTGTTTCATTTAATTTAAGACCTTTCTTTTTCCGGATAGCAGCAATGACAGCATCTTTATCATTTTTGGATTTCATAGTAACAATTATAGAACGCGGAGTCCTGTTATCAGCATTCAGATGGGCAACCCTCTTGTAAGATTGAAAGGTATCCTTTTCGGTACCAAGAGCACCAAAGACTGAGTTAATTACCATACGTAGATCATTTCCGCACTTTTCTGGGATATTATTTATTTCTAGATTATTCATTCTTGCTTGCTGCTGCAGAATATTAACGGATGATTTCAATTCACATACTTGTTTATTTAGATCTGTTACCTTTGACTCAATCTTTGGTATCTCCTTGACTGAATTTTCCATTTCAATCATCTTTTTATTGAAGTCGTCGATCTTCCCTCCAAGGAACTCAATCGAGACCTGTAGATTTGTTTGGGTGGATCTAAGGTCACCAATATTGGACTGCATAACATCGATCTTGTTATTCATATCCACCAGCAACTTTTTTATAGTATTATCGGATTCTGTGTTATCACCGGACAAGCATTGATTACACCGGTGAGAAAATCCCTGAAGTTTAAGTACTTCAGTTGTGTAGGGAGACTCCAAACAGGTATTATGATATTGTTGTTTACAAACAAAACATTCTACGGTCACAGCTGACCGGCCTAATCGCATTTCACATATCTCACAGTTCAATGTCATCTCGACGAGCTCGGATATCGCACAAAAAAAAACGGCAGCAAAAAAAACTAAAAAGTACGATAAGAGATTTAAATTTATTACTATCTCTGGTTGTTTATACACGTTTTTTGTAAAATTACTAATGATAATGAACTAGGATTCACTTGAAACTAATCCACTAAAGTTCCGCGTAATTTTCTATACTTTTGTCGTCAAGATTCGAAATTAATCCGCACTTTAAATCACTGTTTTAACCATTTTATACGGAGCGATAGATAAACGTGTTTTACTTTAACGTGTTCGGTGCAGATGATGTTGTTGGATACATAGTCTGTTAAAGTTATAATTATTATAAAATATGCTTATTATCTATAAAATTTTCAGTTCGTGGACCCAGCTCTTCAAGTGGAGTTACTGGTTGTGATATTATTAAAACCATTTTCTATAAAAGAAGAGAACACTGTGACACTTTAGTGGCAAAAAATATTAAGACTGTTAAGACTTCTTCTCTACCATTGCTTCCAATCCGATTGCACATATTGAATGAGTTCAAACTGTCGGTAGGAAGAACAATATTTCGTCAATCTTGAATTCTTCTGTGGTAAATTTAATCCCGACGGATATGCAGAATATTCCGTACCAAAGCTGGGAAAATTTTGAAGCTCATGTTCAAATAGTAGAACGTAAATGTGGATATGCTGCCAATAGAAAGAATTGTGATAAACTTTGATGACGACAGTGACAGCGAGAGTGAAACAGACCTAGGTTAAAACTTATTTTTCGTTATACTTATTTTTCTCATCTAGTTAGCTAGATAGGGTGTTTCGATAATAAGACGGCGGGTCATACTGTAACAAAAATGCTTATACATTGCATAAGCAAATTAAATATAACCAAATAATACCTTTACGTGGATTGATTAATTATTAAAGAAATCGTCATAATTTTTGAACTTATGAAAGAGTATGCATGATATTGGTATTTGGGGCCTTGTTGAATACAAGTAATCGTGAAGTCCAAACCGATTATTACAAAGCTGATTAACATAAAAAAGTAACACTAGACAGGTAGAAGAAGTGAATATTCATGCATTCAGCCGCTCGAAGCACCGAACGCGTAAGAAAATCCAAAACAAGTGAAAATATGAACTACTGCAGGTGAAAATAACGTGGCGTCGAGAAATGGGTGTCGGAGAAAAACTCGGACACGAATATTTAAAGTGGAGCAAATTGGAGGCAAGTTACGCTTGCAGTAAAACAATGCGGTCACGTTCGCGACGTTTATATTTCATGAAAGGAATCCGGGACGAATCCTCTCGACGAGATTTGCAAGACGTTTATGTTCAAATAGCATTTAGAGTGTTAAAGTGATGCAATTTTTCGACTCGCTTTGTTTTAGCATTTTAATATAAAGGGTGTCACAATAGTGGTTGATATTTTGGAAACAGTTGGAAAATTGGAAAAATTAAAATTGCACAGATGCGTTAGGGTAAAATCGTAATCGTAAAAAATAGTAGGTTTCCTGCTTATCGGCAACAAGAGTTCAACAGCAGCGTAAATATCGAACAGAAATAAATATTTATCTTAAAGTGGGGAAGAGAAAACTGCTTGTCACTAGCGTCACAATAAAAAAATAATATCCGTTCATCGTGTTAGCGGTTTCAGAAGTTTCTTTTTGCATTTTGGTCTTTTTGTGTATTGCATTCCCGGTTGTAAAAATGACAATAAGCTATTTAAAAGATTCTAATGTGATACAATGGAATAAATGTATGCGTTGGATATATGTTGTAAGGAAAAAGCGTATTGCTGAACGAAACATAGGAAATTCCATGTTAATTTTTAGGTGGCCAATATTGCCTCTCCTGTACATTTTATAGAAATGTCGTAATACAACTTTTTGAAAGGGCCGCTATGATTAACTCATGTGCCGAGTTTGAATAAATTATGATGAGCCAATCTTTAGTTATTGAATTAAATATGCGAGCAAAATTAGAAAATTTGTACAGTTTAGGTAATAAATCAAACACCAGTAACATACATTTTGACAATGACAACACGAAAATGCGTGACAGTAACAACGTTTCTATTTGTGATTGTTTGTTATTAAACGCGCTAAATATGCGTTACTCAATTCAAGAAAAAGTAACCATAATTAAGTGGTAGTATACAGGAAATAGTCTTAGAGCAGTGTCAGCAATGCATCACCCGGTATAACACACTATTTTAGCATAGAGATGAAATTGTTTCTTGGCATTACTCAGTTTTTCTTATATAAAGAATGCCGGAGAAGTTTGCAACAATTAATTTACCAGGTATGTAATTTTTCATCCAGATGTTGTTAATTGGTATGCGCTCGTTTTATTGGACATAAATTTAAACAAAATAAACAAAAATAGTTTAAAACTACCTAATTATAACCAAGTCTGCCAAAAATTTTCTTTATATGTTTTCATTAACTACAAATTAATAAACATTATGTAAAAAAAAAAAAGATGGTAATTCTTGGACAAGTTGAAGGTGTGTTTTGACATTATATTATAGCGATTATTTAAAAAATGCAGTCCTTTTATTTTGCGAATTTTTAAACCAAATGGGTACTATTTATAAGCTAAAATTTACAATTGCGGGCGAGACATTTTTGTTTTTATTTTTCAACTTTAAGCTCATCTGCAGTTTAAATGCGACTGTTTGCCAAACGCTTCTTTTTTAATTTTGGTTAGTAATACTTTATACGATATTTTGGCCCAAAAATAACAGTGATAACCTGTCGGGAAGTTTATGGCGTTTTGTGACATAATTGATACCGCCTGCTCCGAAACGGCGACCAGTTTCAACGACGCTTACGATTTCAATATAGCTAAGATCTAGGCCATTTTCATATTTATATTTATTTTCCTTATGAAACCCCTTATATATTTTTTCGTATTTGACCATTAATTCTAAACATATTTTGTATAACATTATGCTACGTCTTTTGCTAGGTCTTTTGAAAAACATCGTACACTATTTGTTTTTTGACGCGGACTTATGATTTTGAACAAAAATATTCTTGGAACTACTGTTTAACTGCTTAAGTGAATACAGTTAATCAGCGCACTCAAAGATGTTTCATATATTGGAGGGAAATGAAGAAATTGTTTTTTTTTATTTTCTTTTACTTCACGCTTTTCCTAGCATCAAATGTTTCCTTTCCTATACCAATATGTCATGGTGTTATGTTGGTTTGAAGAAATATTTTTTTATTGAAATTCAGGATTAACAAAGTATATCTAACAGAAAAAATTATTTAATTAAATGGTCAATGGAAGTACCATATCTTTCAAGCCATATTTGTGATCTATATTCGAAGTTATTTACCAACTTTTTTCATTTTAAAAGTGTTCAATCCGGCACGCCAGGTAATTTTTTCTAATAAACCTAAAATTTTCGGAGTAGTATTCGTATTTTTAAAATTTATAACTCATCTCTAATTTTACTCAAAAAAAAGAAGGTGAATCTCCACCTTGTAGTAACTAAACGTGATAAGTTCACGTTTCAGGTTGCTACCGAGCAAAGATACAAAGAAGCAGTTTTCAGGTAAATGAAATGAAGAGCTGCTGATAGTCTTCCATTGTCAACCACTACATTTTTCAATGTAGACAAGGCGCCTCGCAAAATTCTGTGACTAATAGGTGGACAGCCCTTAATAAAAGATTCTTTGTTTGAAAATATTGGGATTTCAGTCTTCAGTTTTTCATTTTGTAAAATACAGGACTTTACTTTTTGTTTCAAAAATATCATTTTGATTTATAAACATCGCAGTTTTCCGTATATTTTGTTAACACCTGGTATGCTTAAATATTGTGTTGGATTACACTCTTCTAGCAAATTTTCTAAGTGCACACTGATTACTAGCAAAAAAAAAATTGCCCCGTACCCTATTACCACCCCAAATTAATTTTAACAAAGTCTATGGTCTTAAAATATATTTATTTCGTTTTGATAAGAATTTCGGTTATCTATATATAAAAATTGGGCAAGTTTTCATGATGTTTTAACAGCTTAAGACAAATAACTTTGTTTCCTTTTAGTTTACGATATAATATGAATACGCCATTGACGTGAGGATTTGGGGGATAATAGGAGAGAGGAAATTCCTCACTTCTCTCAGTGTGCCATTTTTCATTTAGAAAATTTACATTTAAAGTCTAACCTAACAGAACAATTATACCGACCAAGTTTCAACAAAATATGTAAAATTAAAATATTTATAAATAAAAATGTTATTTTTTAAATAAAATTTAATAAAAATTTATAGAAACTGCGAGAGAAAATCAAAAATGGCCTAATAGAAGTCCCTATATTTTCACACAATAAATATGTTGTTAACAAGGTGATCCATCTCTTGGAGTCACTCTGTATAGATCTGGACCGCAATCAGTTTCGTATTCACAATTTAAATTTCATTTCACCGACATCGCGAGCGGTTACGAGAGAACACGATTTTAAGCAAAAACTAAGTTTATAAAGTTAAACCACCTCGAATTGCGAAAGTTTTGAGTGGCTTTCTTCTTATTAAATCTTGTTAGCTTAAAACGACTCACCTGACGTCACGTCTGGGAGACTGTTTCTTCGGACTGGTCTCACTGCTCCGGTATGTATTGCTTACGTCTTCGTCCGATTTTCCTCCTGCGACGGGATTCGTCGCACTTTTTCGTTTCCGACGTCTCGTCCTTTTTCGCGTATAAGATGAGAGAAGAACCCCCTTCCGGGCGTCGATTTTCTTGATTTTGTGTTTCGACAGTTCTTTGACGTTCAGTGTGGTTGGGTCGAAACTGAACGTCGAGTCTTCTCGATGATCTACCAGTTCTTTTTTACGTTCCTAATAAAAAAAAAACAATATTTACACTGGCATCGAACTTGGAAACGTGAAAGTCAAAGGACACCACTTTCATTATGCAAAATGTGTGCGAACAAGATAAGGAAACCATAAGTGATACGAAGATGGTTAAATTAGAAAAAAATGGAACATTTAAAGGTTAATAACGTGCCGTTGAGAAAAGTAAAAGAATTCCATCACTTCCGAAGATACGCCAATAAAACTTTTGCCGATTTAGTTGTTATTTTTTCTCGTTTTATTTAAAGGGATATAAAAAAATTAAGGATTTTTCGCACTTTTTGAGCTCTACAAGATAGCGTTGACACAATTTAAGTACGTTAGTTTCGGAAACTCATTATAAACTTTATTTTTTCATTTGATCCGTGAAAAAATTACACCTTGTATTAAATAGCAGTTTATATTACGAATACAATGATGTGCGGCACAATATAAACACATTGTTTAAATCACAAAAAGTAGTTTTTATTAAATTTTCAATATTTTGGTATAGGTGGGTTGTAGGAAATCAATATTCAAACATTATTCAAAATATTTTAGAGATAAAAATTCTGGTGCCAGGTATGGGATTAGATCATAGTTATTTCGGTATGAAAGGAAACTGTAAACTTGTAATTAGAATATAGTGTTGTAGAATTGGACGATGAGTTTAACATTTGTTTTATTTATTTACAAAAACAATTAAAACATTGTAAAAAAACTGTTAAAGTTTTCATTTTTTGTCCTTAATTAAAATAGTCTTGATAATTGTCTATTGTTCTTTCTTCAATAAAAATTGTATCCATTATTATGCGGAAATTTATTATTCGGTGTATTGTATGGTTAGATAAAAGACGGTGTTATGTAAAAGTATAACATAATAACACGGTTTGACACATGTCCTCAAGTTTACATATTCTTTTCGGTTCTCTTCACACTGTGGTTTGCCCATAGGATTCGAAAATATCAATTTTATATGATTTAAAATAAGGGGGAAAAAGTGCCTAATAAGTATTGTGTGGTTGTGTGATTTCCTTCACTAAGTTTAAGTGGACCAGAGTATTTTTATCTACGTAGGTACTTAATCTAAAAAATAAGAATTATTTCGAGGATTTCCAAGTGCTATTCTTGGTTAAAAAAAATCTGTATTGATCTTCTAAAATATAAATTAATAAAATTAAAATTATTTAATTAAAACTGATTTATTTGTCCCTTTAATAATAAGATTTCATTTCATGTTTCATAAACTAAATTATTTAATTACAATTTTTACAAAAAGATCAGGATCTTTTTGTAAAAAGCTGTGATAGAAATTAAGCCTCGATTTTTTTTTTACTAAAACTACTCAGAGTTTTTTACAAAAAGATCCTTCCTTAACGGACGACGAATCAAAATAAGGTTTTCGGTTTCACGGTTACGTTTTCAATAATACTCATTTGAAAACTATGTGGGTGCCTTTTTATTATTTATTACATAACGAACGCGACGAGGTTAGGAATGGAGGAAATGACGTCACGAATTCGTCGACGCTTTCTAGCTTACGATGTTCGAACTTAAATAAGATCAAAATGGAGAAAGCTAAGAGCAAGAAATTTTCATAGTACACTTTACTGATAAAATAGTATCGAATTATGTGAAAAAAGATGCAAAAGTGAATGTTGCAAACAAGCCCATTATGGTGATGCTTTTTCCTTTATTGAAGGTACTTTTCTCTGACAGTTTTTACTGGAATCAATCCATCTATTGGACCTTATGGTATTTGTCGAAACAAGTTTCATTTATGTCTTTTATACATTTGTTGTCGGATTTATGCTTTTTAATTGTTCTCTATCTAATTCACGGTATTCAAATCTCATTTTAACAAATAACTGTATGGAAGGTGAGACGCCTAATCGTAATCTCCTTTTCAGTTTATCCAAAGTAGAAACTATTTAGTTGCGATTAAGGGAATATATTTTCCTTCTTATCATACCTTGTTCACTATTGTCCAGAGGGCGAGATTAATTGATTTTTTGGTTTATTCGTTATTGGGTTTACTCTGTAATAATAGATTTAACTGTCGAATTGCTTTTTGGAGGAAGGTCTCTCATTTGCTTTCAAAAACTCCCTAACGTTCCTCCTTCAATATGCCGATGTTTAGAAATATGAAATATACAATTTTTTCTTCAGACTATAAAAAATTACAATAATTGCATTTGAAATTGAAACAGCTACAAAAAGAGGAGAAGAAAAATTGGACACAGAAACGCTGATCACCCTTCTCATCTTATTTTGAAGGGAAGAAAACGACCAAACATATAAACAACAAGCAATATAAATAGATAAATAAAAATAATTGAGATAACCAGAAAATTACTGATATGTGTTTGTATTTATAGTCCACCATAAGATAAATAGACTTTCCTGGCCTATCAAACGGTCTTTTATCTTCTATTTTAGTAGTGTCGACACCTTAGAAATTTTAAAATCGGTTGTACTTTGCCATTATTCGTGTTACAGTGATTATTTGTTATGTTTATACCGTGGATCGAAGAAAATTTCGACAACAGAATGGAGGAAAGTAACAAACCACGAGGAACCACTGGAATATTTGCTGCACGAGAATCGTTTAACGATTATATCAAATTAGAATTTTTATAATTATTTATTATGGGAAAATTGCACATACTGTTAGAAAGTGTTTAAATTTTAAAAAACTGTCTGAAAAGACACCAGTCAACGTCAACGTCAATAAAAAAATTCGCTAATAATTTATATTTTTAAATGTCTGCATTTGTGTGCAGTTTAGTTAACTCGAGTTCCAAGATCAACTTTGTATCGATTCTTTGAAACGATTCACTAGAAAGGAAGGAACGATGTGACAAGGGCATAATGAAAGTGTTTGAGAATGGTGATAGGGTGATACGATGTATAAGAAAAATAAGATTCCATCACTTGAATCATTGCAACAGATATTTAAAAAAAAGGTTGCTGGCGGTCGTGAAACATTGCACCGATTTCTGCACAAAATCGATTTTAGATTTAAAAATACTAAAAACCTTAGTTGCATTAAAGATACCCAATGGATAAAAATATTTAACTCAAATTCATCAATTTCGCGTAGAAAAACGTAATATATATTATGCACCTAGAGGAAAAAGAATATTTATTTCACACTACGGCTCGAGGGAATGCTAGGTGTCAAACGCTTTGCTAGCTTCAGTTAAAAAACATTAAGGACTGCTCATTAGACAACAATCACGACACGACAAGTGAACTTTTTAAAAATTGGGTAAAAAATTCTCGTGTTCCAAATATGCCACCAGGAAGCGTAATAGTTTATGATAATGCTTTAGTTAAAAAAGTACCAACGACCAGTAGCAAAAAAAAGGTATGGCAAGAGTTTATACAAAAGAACAACTCGTTGAAGTTCCAAGAACCATATCGTATGACCAGACTTATAGTTTATCATTTTTTATCACTGCGATTTGAGCCCTAATCAAATGATAGGAGCGAATTAAAAAATAAAATTAGACGTAATAATATATACACAAAAATTAATACCAGAAAGCAGTTGGAGGGACTGTGTTAATCATGAAACTTGAAGCGAAAAATAATTATAAAAAAGCTTGGGCAAAACCCTTACTTATATCATTGAATGCTAGTGGTAGCACAGATTAGACTATTCTGAAGACCAATGTTATTTAATAGTATTTATTCGACGAGGTTACGAGGGACCTCTGACTGTATGTTTGTATGTATCTATATACGCTTGGGTTTCCAAAAGAATGATATATATATAAATAAATAACATGATCCACTTAATAAAGTTATTTTCATTTTTACATAGATGAAATGAACATTTTTAAACAAATATGCGAATACACGAGTTCTTGGACAAAAATATTGAATATTTAAAAATATTTTCATAAGATTTCATGTAATCATGCTCTACCGCCAAGTTTAATAACTCGTTTAAAAAAGACAACAAAAAAATTCTGTTCTTATCAGTAAATTCCACCGGCAGTTTCAAACATGTACTTCGTATTTTTTCCATCTTTAGTGTAGAAGTATTTGAAAATTTAAAAGACCCTCAGGAATTTAGTGTTAAGAATAGAAAAATTCTATTGTCAAACCTTTCAGGTTGTGTTCTTTTTTAATGGTTTAATTTTTCGTGAGGCTTGATAGCTTGTTTTTCAATGGAGTTATTAAGCTTTGTAGTAGTGCACGAATACATTAATTCTTATAAAAATTAATTTAAATATTTGATATTTTCTATTACAATAATTAGTTAAATAGTGGAAATACAACGAAAAAAGAGTCCCTCGTTTAATTTACTGCCACAACTTTCCATTACAAAATACGTCACAGACATTTTGCTCAGTTATTTCGGTCACCGAGTAGAAAACGCGCGATATTCGTTGCAAGCGCACCGTGTACTTTGTCGAAGGCGTGAACCAAATTTCGCCTGCTGCTAACCTACTGCGAGTTGACAAGGGACACCCTCCAACGGTCGATCGGCAACACGTTGCCGAGTGCGGCGACTTATATTTTAATTCTGTAAACTTTGCTACTGCCCTGAACCGGTTTGCTTTATTAGCCCAAAAATGCCTAAGGGTAGATAAAAACGTTAATCAAACAGAAAAGGTGTTTGTAGTCATAATTACAGTATAAGAATCCCATATCATTCAATGAATACACTACGCAATGAAACAACACGTGTATTTTTTATACTTTGTTGCTTGTTGTTTATATTTTGCTTCTTGATTTCTCTCTTTCAAACCACGTTAAGAATAGTGATGCTAATATCTTATGTAGACCTTTATGCGCAAATTTCGATTTTTTTGTGATCAATTTTTCTTCTCTTTTTTGTAACAGTTTCAATTCCAAATGCAATGCCAGTATTGCACTGATGTTATATAGCTTTGAAAAAGAAATAGTATTTCGAAAAGTCAACTAATTGAAATCTGGGTTTTATTGCCTGCAAGATTCTGCAACATATAAAAACATCTTTCGATATGCTTTGATGCTTTGTGACACACTTTACTACGGAGTTGCATAAAGCTGGGAAAATTGCCACCCCTCCCCCCACCCCCCTTACATAGCTCTGGGACAACCCCTAGCGAAGTTTCGACAGTTGCGCAACAACATTTTACAATGCATAGAACGCATCGGGAAGTGCGTTACGAAACTCGTTCTAAAGCGAATCGAAACACAGTGTCGATACGAAAACACCACTTCGAAATTTCCAATTAACACGAACCCGCAAATATACCGGTTCCCATTTCTCGAAAAATCAAATTGGAAATGCAAAACTGCGAACGATATCGGCGTGCGTTGCGACAATTTGTTACCTGGAAATGAAACCTTCCCCGTGATTAATTATTCAGCGGAATGCTAATTATCGGAATACCAATCCGCCGGTATGCGGAAATTTGTTAATCAGTGCGGTAGCTTTAAAATTATTTGATGGTTCTCTCTAATGTTTATAACATGGTAATAAATTAACGTTGCTGATTGCAAAGTTAGTTTTGTTATAGTGTATTTATTTTATATATTTATTTGGATAATTTTTATATAATTAATAACAATCAATAAGTGGCATCTAGAGGCAAGGGACATGTGTACTCCGGATAAATAAATATTACACTAATAATTATTTTCACAATTAAATTAGAACAAAAAATGTTCGGATTTTCATAGTTACTTAATATTTTCAAGTATTGATTCACGGATAAAAAAATGTGATGACAATATATTCCGGGTTATCATACGTTCGTTTGTTGAACTCCGACTGGAATCCTGCAGACGTTTCGCCAAGATCTATATATATATATATATATATATATATATATATATATATATATATATATATATATATATATATATATATATATATATATATATATATATATATATATATATTTTTTTTATTGGTTTATACTTTGTTGCTTGTTGTTTATATTTTTGGTCGGATTTCTTTCGTTTAAACCAAGTTAAGAAGGGTGATATATCTTTTGATATCTTATTTCATCTAAATGTCACATAATGTAGACTAGTTTTATATAACTCAATCCGTTATAGAATCCTATACCTAGAAGCGACTCATCCATATATTTGTAAATTAATTGGAACAGTCTCGTATTAGGGACCTGTTTGAATATATGAAACTTATAAATTGATACGGATATTTCCTGTAACATAGAATACATGATCCGTCCATTTTTCATTCTGATGGATTACCATTCCCAAGTATTTTACTCGCGCTACAGTATTTCCTCAACCCAGATTCTTATACTATTGAAACTGTCTTCAAACCCTAAATCACCCAGTCTCTAGGTCGTCCGAGTCAGTCATGAAATAATATAAGTTATTAAGAGGAGAAGTCCCAGAAATGTGCCTTGCGGCACACCTGCTCTTATTTTAAAAACAAAAAATTATATGAGTTGAATGAACTTGCCTGATACTCGTTTCCTTAAAAAAAAAATTCTGTTTTACTTGGAAATAGAGTCATCATTAATCTTAGTGCTTACCGTGTAATGCTGTAAATGAGGGTTTAATTCCTAAAGAAGAATCAGTTACACTGTGCATTCAAACTGGAAAAATAAATGCAGAATGTTGCCGTATACACATCCGAACACTGAAAGGTTAAGAGATATCATACAATACTACTTTTTTTACTCCTCAATCTAAAATAAAAACACTATCACGTCAGTTAACATGTCACTCGGTAAATGTACTCAAATCCGATGATGCTAGAAAACAGGTGGACTTATTCGGTCACTCATTTATCAAGCTCGGCTGGTGACAAGCTAAACTCCTCACGCAAATGTTGTTTATCAAACTTGTTGCTTAGAATACTACATCATAGATGAACAACTATAAATATATTCGCATATCATCAGTAACGTATGATGAGAATAACCTTTTACTTAGGTGCTTGGAAAAGTCAGACGAATAAATCGAGAACAGTAAAGGTCCTAAAATGCTGCCCTGATGAACTCGAAATTTAGAGAAAGACACTACTGATACCACACAACGCTCTACCGGTGACCTTTCAGGCGACTTCTCATAAAAGCAATAGCCGTGCTGCTTAAGGTCTTGCTAAAATCAAATAAAACCAAAGAATCCTGCGCACTAAGAAGGTAACATTAAGCCTTGTTGAAGTTGTAATGTGTCCGTGCCTAAACGCAGATTAGGTGGCAGGTAAAATATTTCAGGAACATGATTAATAAGTTGGTGGTACATAATCCTCTCCGATATTTTAGACATTGTACACAGCATGTTAATAGGACGAAGTATGAGATTTCAGATGATGAAATTATGTTTGAAATATAAAAATAAACGTATAAATAAACATAAGATGTAAGAAGAGTTGTATGTAAAAAAAGTATTTTTACAGCGATGCCATGTACCTTGACTTAATTTTGGATATTACTGTATGCAGATGCTCCTGAGATAGAGTTCAAAATTTAGCCCACTATTAATTCCATCATAAACACAACCTAAATGCGAATTCCGAAATCATATCATTATCAGGTGGCAGAACACTTTCTTGAAAAATATGATACCATGTCAAAGAATCAGAGACATCGGCTGGATTGCATTAATGTATTAATATTCAAATGATTCAGTCTTCCAGATAAGCATTTTTTCCTATTATGAGAACCATAGCAAAAAGGTTGCGCAAGGTTTTATATTCATTTTTTGCTACATGCGTCTTTAGTCTTTTGTACTTAGATAACGCTTTATTTCTCTGCCGTTTCATAAACCTTAAATTATCATTAAACCAAGGTGTTGGTGCTTTGATTCTTGTTGACGTATTGCAGGCAGCATGAATATTAAGTAAACTATCTATGTTTTTGTTATGTTTGGTTATTTATATTTTATTAGTTTTGTTACTAATTGATAGAGCTTGTATTTGATTGATGACGAGGCGGAAAATAAAATAGAATAGAGGGTGTGTTATTTAAAATGTCAAAGTTGATACTACTTTTTTGAAGAAGTAGTAACGCCACATAGCTGAAAGTACATTCGAAACGACAAAATTTTCAAAAAGATCCTGCGTCTCGTTCACCGTATATCACCCTTTATCTTACTCAATAAGCTGTGCCATGCATTGTTGCAGATTGAAACATTTGTAATTTCCAAAATCCGTCAATGAGTGAATTGATGTCAATACGTCAAAGCTCCGAATGTTCGGCCATTTAGAGCGTTTCGATGTTTCCAAAACGAAGAGTCAAAAGTTTGTCGGAAGTTAAGAATAAACGGAACGGGGCCATAACAATGGCGCGTCGAGTGTTCCGACGACGGTACCAAACTTTCAATGGAAAGGGGCAATTTAAAGTGGTAAACTTTTCGACACTGCGTTCCATCTGTGGAATACTGATGAGAATGTTTTCCATTTATAATATTAAATTTGCTGCAGTGGTCGGTTAATAATAATTTTGAGGATCGGCTGAGAATCTCCAAGAAAATTGTTCGTAATATGTAGTACATTTTCCAATGAACATTTCTGGCGTGAGAATGGTATGCGATACCATCGAATTGTAAGCACGTTGTTAACCGTGTAAGTTGAGTGAGAAGCACAGTTTGATTCGGTTAGTTTTCGTTAACTTTGAACTGATTTTAATAAACTTGGTCTTGTGGGAAATAGTATATTGAACTTTACCAGAAATATTATTCCTCTTTAAAGGTCACAATTGACTAGTGTGTGTGAGCCCAAGATCCAACTTTATAGCCAGCAGGAATCCATATCAACAGATTTTTCCATAATAATTAGTAATTGACTAGGATAGGCTAGGCCTACGACGAACAACGTTTTGGCTTGGGACAATAGTGTTAATACTGACGATGTTTCTGTCATGCATTTGAATGTTCAATGTCTTCCTAATAAGACTGGCCAACTAAACTTATTTTTAGATAATGTTTTATTAAATTTTATTTGCTTTTCTGAACATTGGCTTGACAGCGAATTTTTATTCACGCCCTTCCGGTAATCACGGCGGGCTATGTATGTTTATTTGAAACCAGCAATCTAGACCTCTCAAACTCTAGTACAGAAAGGATTGCCCAATTTTGTGACAGAAAAGTGAAACGAGTCAATACGTGTTTTTAAATCTTGTCTGTGCGACTTTCATTTGTTTATAGAATAATTTCAACAACTTCATTCGTACTTATCTCAGCTTAACTGAAATCTATTTTTTTCAGGAGATGTCAAGGTGAATTTCTGCGCAAATTTCCCCAGCATCTCGGTGTCCCGCAAAGATCGGTTTTGGGTCCGCCCCTTTTCCTCATTTATATAAGTGATTTTGAACATTTTATTAAGCCCATAAAATGTACTGCGGAAGTTCATCTCTAGACGAACTGAAGAGTAGAAGTAGTAGAAATAATATTGCTGAGGAGCGGGCGCGATCTTGGTTAGTGGCAAATAACTTGCTTTTGAACAGAAATAAAACGCAAAATCCTTTAGTTTCCACAAATGTTAATATTACGAAAGGCACGAGCGTCTGTTCATATTGACTCCCTTTGTATGTAAATCGTTCTCATCCGTAGTGTTTACGCTGCGAAAGTTTAATCAATCTGTTAATACTCGAGTTATGAGAAGTGAGTATTTCGCTTTATTACACTCTAAAATGCTATATGGGATCACCATATGGGGTGGATCTCATGCAGTCAGAGTGTTATGTATTAAAAAAAAAGCTTTCTTGGTTTGGAGTATAGAGAATCTTATGGAACACATTTTTCCAGTATTCATATTATGACTTTACCATCTTCTTTTATATACAATGACCTAATCGATATTGACTCTAATAAATCTAGTTTTTTTGTTCAGTCTGAAACTCATTCTCACGCAACGCGTAATGCACACCAGTTAACGATTCCCCGATACCGTCTTAATAAATAGATTAAAAATTCTTTAAACCTGGACTTTTTCAATAAATTACCTTTTAATATAAAACGCCTTGGTAACAATTCTTTACAATCTACTGACAATAAACTTTTTCCATTACTGAAGAGTACCTAAATTTCAAATTTTAAACCTGTGTACCCTGTCCACTTTTACAAATTTGTTTCGGAACTTTAAGTGTTTTAAACTTAAATTCATATATTGTTTTATTCTCCTTATATGTATTTTTTGTTGAGTCGAACTTGCTACCGTTTCTCTAATCATCACTGTTTTGCAGTTTCAGTTAAGCTCTGAAGAAGCCAATAGGATGATTGGCGAAAAGTTAGCAAGTTCATCTCAACAACAACCAACAGTTGCCTGTGGTAGTTTCTTTAAAAAATTACCACGAGTTTGATTTGACACCCTCAGAGCGAGTGCTTAATTAACTAGTGACTGATGAAGTCCGTCAATGTGTTACGTACTATGCCTTTGGAACAACCCTCGGATTTAGAGTACATTTTTGTAAAACTGCACCAGTACATTGATTGGGTGACGCTTGAGGCGACCGTCAGAGTTAACAAACTAACTATACCTAAAATCCATGAAAAACATCCGACAGTTCCCAAACCCCTGACTAAAATATCGGAAACGTCAGAAGTGATTTACGGGTAATGAATTTTATTATATTTTATAGGTCTTGAATGTGAGTTAATATATCTATATCATGGTACAGTAGGTAAATAAGTCCAATTGAAAATAATTGTTAATTGGGTGAAATCAGTATTCAAAATTTGGTCGTTGTCGATTTTCCCCAATAATAGTGAAAAAAATAACAGTAAGTGGGAAAACACAAAAAAAAAAGAAAATCTTGGTGTCAGGTGTGGGGTAAGATTGAGGTATGAAATTAAACTATTAAAGAAACTTGTATAAGAAAGTACGAAGTAGAATTAAGTGAACGAAAAGAAAAAGGGTACAAGCGGAGCGAGTGCTTAATAAACCAGTGACTGAAGAAGTGTCTCAACATGTTGCTTACTCCGTTTTTGGGTGCATAATGCGACAGTGTTTAACGAAAGCGACTTCTTAAATTGACACTTTGCTCACGCCTGATCAATGCATGATTGCATAATTGAATATTTTTGAGCAGGGAGTAGGAGAGTTTATGTCCCACCATTCTCTAAATTATTTCGGTCTTAAATAAATTTAGATTTTTTGTCACTCAAAAAAAAGGAGGTATTTACCAGTTAGTCAATAGAGTAAGCAGATTTTGACCAAAGCTTACAAGGGATTGATTGAATTTTTTCAATATATGCCCAGAATAATTTAGTTCACACATATAAGAACATTTTTAAGTGCCAATATTATATGTACCGGGTGGTCAATAAAGAAGGGCACTCGATCCTATCTAGAAAAGTAATTATCGCAAAGACTTGGGTGAACTTATGACAAAAGCGGCCCAGAGAAAATGTTGGAAATTATTTTTAAATTTTTAGAATGGCCGCCAAGGAGCATAATCGCATAGTTGAATTTTAATTCCCATTTTTTGAGAAATAAATTACTAAAATCAACTCAGTTTTAAAGTTGCTATAAATTCGATTACGTTGGTAGCTGGTTTTCAATGTTTTGACAAAACC
The DNA here is from genome assembly GCF_029955315.1 of Cylas formicarius. Lineage (NCBI taxonomy): Eukaryota > Metazoa > Arthropoda > Insecta > Coleoptera > Brentidae > Cylas > Cylas formicarius. The sequence continues at coordinate 22,342,130 of NW_026844214.1, forward strand.
GCGAAACATACCAAGCACTTTTACAAGTGGAACACAAATAAAGTGACCAAAATCAATCTTAAAATGATTAATACTTAAACACCAATGTTCCTATTTTTTCGAATTTCAATTTCAATCATATTGAATGAGTATTAATTTTGGTTGACATTTTGAATATAATAAAGTTTACCTATCTTTATCTAAAATATGGCGGTATTATTTTATTTATTTATTTTTTTAATGCCATTATTGGCTATTTGTGTTTGCCAATATTTGGCTATATTCTGTAGTAATAAAAGTGATATCGTTGCGATTAACTTTTTTAAGAAAATAAATTTTATTTATAGTGCTGTAAAACGTCCTTTAGCAGCGATACAGGCAACCAAAATCAATCTGCTCAGGGCAGCGTTGATAGCCCAAGAAGAGTTTTGATAACTCCAAGTTTGATAGCATGTGTTCAGCCATTTGGAAGATATTGACGTTTATTTCCGAAAATGTGCGATTACACCCCGATCAGCTTTAAGTATATCTAATATAACAATATTTCTCAATAAACGGCATTTCATTGGTGGTCTGGCGATACAAGGAGAACAATTTTATGTTGCAAAAAAGTATAAGGACCATTTTTTAGATACTAGTTGTTCCGGCGAAAGTAAAAGGGGGCCAACTGAAAGATAATTATGACTTACCTCTTGAGTTATTTCCGCTTCTTCTTCGTAACTAAGCGCAACCACAGCCAACATTAGATTGATGAGGTAAAACGAACCGAAAAACACCACTACCGTGAAAAAAGATACACTAATTGGTCCACAAGATGCCAACACCTGAAACAGAAATGAAATTTTAAGTTAATTAATCCCAGCACTGTTCGGTCCAGCTCACCATATTGTACACGTTCTCCCAGTAATCGAGGGTAATGAGCTGAAACGTCGTTAGCATCGACCACAAAAAATTATCGAAACTCGTATACCCGTGGTTGGGGTTTTCGCCGACGCAGAGGCAGGTGTGTGTTGGCGGACAGTGGCGGGATCCAGTCACGTTACCGCAAAGGACCGGATCGCCTGTCTCGTTTTTGATTAACCAGTTTTCCGGATCTCTCGTCCAACTTAAAAACATCAAAAATAGCATTGGTTTCACAGGCTACGTATGAAAACCAATCAATTTCGTGAAAAACTTATAAAGTTTTGGTTAAAATTAAATTAAAATGAAAAACCATGATTTTATAGTTACCCAAAAATGATCACACACGGTCTACAGGTTAGTGAAATTGTTTCCATAGGAGATTCGTAAAATCTTAAGGAGCATTTGGCAAGGAAAACGCATGGTGTGAATTTTATGCAGAAATTAATAGTTTAGTTATTTACAAAGAAAGTGATTACCTTAAACAATGACAATGTGGTACCATTTTTTATCGAAAATAGGCGATACAAACAGCGGACGAACGCCACTGATAAAAAAGTGTTGCGCACCAGAAAAAATATAATGCATCGTTTCTGGTAATATAATACAATTAAACAGTATAAAACAATTCTTTTCTCCTGAAAATTTTACCGCTGTGTAATTGAATGGATGTCTTAAAGTGCATCCAAGAATTATCCCATATTGACACGCCATTAAGGAACACTTTGTGTATAGGAAGTTTCACAAAATGTCGAATTTACATTCAGAATTAAATATTTTCCTTGCGATACAACAGAATTCAAACAACTTCACATAAAGAAAACATTCCACCTTATACGTGGAAGTCCAAAAAACGCTTAATAAATAGGTTTTACACCCGCATAAGGTTAAACCCACTAGACACTTATCTAAATGTACAAAAATGATGAGGCAAATCCTTCTAGACAGAATTAATAACAACATAAATTTTTAATTAATTTAAGAATATGTCATGTCGGCTTGTCGAGTTTTTGATCCATATCTTTCATAATATTATTTAAATTTAGATCCTTTGACAATCGATTGATTACGAGTTAATACGATAAAGAATACCTATCTATGCAAGGATCAAGCGTTCGCCACTTTAAGCTTTGTTATCTACTGTCGCGATCCATTTCGGATGTTTTCGGTATTTTAGTAACGGGTTTGGGAGCGATCGGGTGTTTCTGGCGGTCACATCCGACGCCATTTTGCATGAATATATTCAAAGCTAATGGCCCTAGAAGTACAGGCACTCGTTTCCTAAGCAAGTGCTCCGCTGCGCTTCACTCTTGGCAAACCTACTAGTTTAATTTGGTGTTTATCATATTTCTTGCGTAATATACTATTTTTCATTTATTTTAATTACTATTATTAATATTATTATGGACATTCTCTCGTTAGTAATAAGATTAGGATTAGAGTGAAACATCACTCTTTGCTCGGTCGTAGGAATTACTAACTAACAAATGTCAAAATACCATCCGCGATTTGAATCTACCGAAAACCTCCGATAACCTCCAAACCAGTGACTAAAGTATAGCACAAGTGACATTTTCTGTGGGCTCGATGGGTGCATAATTAAGTATTTTAGAGTAGGAAATAGAAAAAAAAACATCATTTTCCAACAGCTATAATTTAATTTACATACCAAAATAAAAAAAAATTAAGATATGAGACATTAGTAGGGAAACATCCGGTAAATCAACAGATGTACTTATGGAAGTTTCTGCAAATACGTTTCAATGGTGTGCATAAGTGTGGTAAACATCAAAAAGTTTACCAAACTTATTGCATGCTATACTTTTTCTATGACCGTTAGTTTTTGGCTATAGGTCCGTCAGATTTAACAAACGTCAAAATTCAAGCCATTTGAAATATCTCTGAAAACATCCGATTTCACACAAACCTGTCCGGTAATAACCCGGAAATATCCGAAGTGGCTCGGATTCGTGAATTTTATAGAAGGGAGTAAAAAAAATTAATTTCTTATCGGTCAATGTGAAACGCAACATTTAAAATTAATAATAGTAATAATTTAAAATACTACATACATGTCCCGAAAAATGAAATTTCGAAGCAGTTCATTTACTTTGCCATTGTTTGAACTCCGGCTGTCGCTCATGTAAATAATAAAAGTTAGATTAAGTATGATCTAAAGAATGAGTAAACTAATACTAATCGAAAAGTGAAAAAATGTTTAGTTGTGCTATACAATGGAAAATTGGAAAATATAAATTAATAGGTGTGTTGACGAAGTAGATCTGATCTGCTGTAGAACATCACAATGATGGCAACTCAAAATCATAATTTCTATATTTACAAGTTACAATTACAATTAAGTTACTAACTTGTACCACATTACGTATGACGAGTTGTTGTCGTCCATCTTCAGCACACATTTGTTCCGCAGCTCTCCTTTATATACTTGTAAAGCAAACAAAGCAAAAACCATCAGGCAGAATATGGTCAGTGTCATGACTTCCGCCAACTGCTTGAAGGAGTGTAATAACGCGTTAATAATGGTTTTGAGACCTAAAAGAAAAAAAATTATATATATATATATATATATATATATATATATATATATATATATATATATATATATATATATATATATATATATATGCCATCGGTTTTGGACGCATAAACATCATTAAAAGTAAGTAGCATTTCCAAATAGAAACTTCATAAATCGAGAAGTCTAATACTTACTTACTTACTAATAATACTTTCAACTCACTAATTTGGTATTTATTAGCGAATTAAGGGAACTCCAAGGTTTGAGTACGGCCTGTTTATTGCGAAAACAAAGAGACTCAAATAATTCTAAATACAAGTCGAATATATTCAAAAAATATTACAGTTTTAAAAAGCACCACACAAAAATATTGCATTAAAATAGTAAAAAGAGAAAACAACAAAGATGCCCATTTTCCTTGATTTTGTAACTGCATAAAATTCCAGATATCCGCATAATAAATTCTAAAACTTTTGCTAATTTAATGACCTAAAAAAATGTAGAACTAGATAGATTTACATTTCGTCATGTGCTCACACCGAAACAGTAAGCAAAAGGCTGCACATGGCAAAATTTGTGTAGAATCTACAATGTTAAAAATTAGCAAGCTTCATGGCATTGTAAGGATCTAATTGCTGATGATCCAATGGTTATTATATAGCGTAAAATATGTTAGATATAAAATACGAAAATTGATATACGTTTTTTATGAACTGAGGACATACTAAAATTTACGAGAATCAGATATCTATACGAAGCATTTGCAGAATACATAATAAATTATGGGATAGTGTAATATTATTCACATATAAAAAATAGCAACTCGTTTGATAATTATGAAACAAATATCAATCATGTTCTCCATATATATAAATAGTGTTTATGTAGTAGGATCTAAGATTTATATCTATTTACCTGTTTCATTTAGATCTAAGTCTTGCAGCGAATGTAAAATAAAAATTAAAAAATTGTTGCAAACTACTTGTACTATTTAATTAGAGAGCATCCTTTCTTGTATAGGTATGTAAGTAATTTCTTATGGTTAAAGCTCAAGTGTATTATTGTGGTTAAGAGCATATTTTTAGTGACTAGGATATTAAAAACTAGACTTAAAACTTTTGACTCATAGAAAAGTTCACACCTCGGTTTACACCTCGATTTCAGCTTTGAAATTGAAATGCTGTCGATTTTTAATTTGTCTTTTTATAGACCCGATCGAGGATTTTATAATCAGATTAAAAAATGTTATCTATATTTAAAATTTATATTAACAGTAAACTAACCTTTTCCAGGCATCCCACAACGTACTACACCAACAAAATTGAAGGCAACCAAAACATCACCAAAAAGAGAACAGCTACTTGGAAAATGTCAGAGATGTTAGAAATCTCATCTACAAGTACAGTAGCCGCATTGACTATCCCGACCATCTTCGAAGTCCAAACCGACTACGATGTTTGAATATGGATTTGCAGGATTTGCGCTTTTAACTGCTTCCTTTCCGATGCATGGTCAGCTTTTAGAAGATTATGAATGTTTGTCAGACAGGATGTAAAAGAGATTGTTTTAAAAAACAGAATTGTAAATTTCGGTAACAATGAACTTTTTTATTTTATTGTATCCAGCGCGTTGCGTAATCGATATTTTCGATGGGCCTTACAGTTTTTCACATGGTTACAGCACAAGGGTATTGAGGATACTGAATTTTTTCGTATCCTTCCTACTGACGAAACTCAATTTACACCTGATGAATTAGTGAACTGCCACAATATACGAAACCTGCCCTAACAACATGTTCGAGTTAACCAAATTTTTTAATCACACAGTTGGAAGAGTTATGCCGGTGCTCAAGAAGAAAGAGAATCGTGATCTAGACAATTATAGACCAATCTGCATAAAAATTTAATATCCAAATTGAGAAAGTTAGCAATTAGCGTCTCCGTCTCTGCGGTCCAAAGGATCTATTGTGACTCTCTCTCTCTCTCTCTCTCTCTCTCTCTCTCTCTCTCTGTAGCTATAGAGCTTCATCTAAGTTCGTTTCTTATGAGAGACTCCACAGCTCCCATAATGGCATCTGAACATGAAAAGTTATTATCGATAGACCTTCACATTGGTATACTACGTTTGTTGCTTTTTTCTCCCCCACTCGGTAGAATCTCTATTGAATGCTTTCTTTCACTTTCGTTAGGCATCGATGTCTCTTAGGCACAGTGGCCCGTCGGTAGAACTACTATTATATTTACAGCCTTTCATTTGTGACTTAGAAGATCTGCTGTAAATTTGGACGATCAACTTCTGAGGAATTTCTTGGCCTGTCTTTATTCCGGTCCTTATTGATGGTTAACAAAACAATACCTGGATGTAGCGCCGTCCCTAGGCATCCTTGCTTTTATTTCCATGTATAGCTGATCATATTTGTTGCTATACACACCAATTATTGGTGACAGACTAGCTAGCCTTTGCACACTACGCAGCTGCCTTGTCGCATCCACCTGCATGGTTCTTGTCCATCAGACAACACGACATCCACGCTGTCGTTGGTGTTACTACTGTTCAATATAGCCGAAATGTCCGTTATTGGATTTAAACCAGCGTCGAACCTGTATCCTCCAGCGAAGTTCTTGAAGGTCTTAAATAAATAAATCTCGACTGACCTCGTGATGAACATTTAGGCGACGAACAAATTACAATGGTAAGAGTGAAACGTCGCAATCGATGCGAGACGTAGCGTTTTTCCCGCAAATTAAAAAAAAAGTTTCGCGTATTCGCTGATTGATTGCAATCGAATGACTCTAATGGAATTTCTGCCGGGATATGATAGATCATTTCAGGATGTGACGGGATAACAGGTAATAATGTTTGAGAAGACTCTGCGTGAGTTTTTTTTTTCGAGATATAATGTTCAGTTATTTGAAGAGGTAGATCAATACGGTTCGCGTTAACTTTAATGCGGCTCTAGTGCCAGACCGGAAAGGATGTTACTAGGTGTGACGGGATGCAGGAAATTGAAAAATAATTTGATTTGAAGGTTGCGCTTGTCGTTCCCCTACATTTTAGATATTCAGTTTGGCGTAATTTTTGAGCAAAACGGTAATATATCGGGTGTACCAATAAGGGCGACGAGATGGGGATTTGGGACACTGACGGAGCAGAAATTTCACTAAGAAAATTAAGTAAATTGGCCAGGACAAAATGCTAGAAATTATTTTCGGGTTTCTGAAATTGCAATCAGGTGGCGTTATTCCAATCTTGGTTTTTAAAAGCCTATTTTTTCAAAATTTTCTTATATTAACTATAGTTAAAAATTGAAGTCGTTTTTGCTTAATGCTCTAGGGAAATAGTGGGGGTTCGAGCATTTTCGGAAATTAATGTAATTAAAAGGCTGGACGCATTTTAATAAACTTGGTGTATTTAAAAGGGTCTTTTAATAAAAATAACATAACAATAAATATATATTATAAAATTAAAAAAAAAACAAAACTGCAAAAAAATAAGGACTAGCAACAAAATTTTATTTCGACATCATTTAGATTCCTATATAATAAATTAATGTTTGATTTGGTAAATTCGGCATAATTAGATTCATAATAACCCGTAAAGTGGAAATGCTTCCCAAAATTCATCTTTCTATTATACATATTTTAGGTTATTAAAATGCGGTTTGCACTAGGTCGTTGGGCTCTTATTTCGCTACTGGCTTCATAAAAGTCACATCGTTTCCTTTTTTTTTTTTTCTTGCGACTCCAATTAATTGATGGAATCGCCTCACTCATAGCACGATTGCTAGCCCATAAATACTACTGTTTTCAATGATTTCAAAGTTATTAAAAGGCGTTAAGCATTATTGGATAGTAACTGCGGGGTATAATTATCAATTATCAATTTATCAACAACAAACCTTCACCTTGCCTTTTCTTCAATCTTGTGTATTTAATTTTTAAAGAAATATAGTGAAAATTACATATCAAAATTAATAAAAGTGGTATTTTAGACGAAACGTGAATGTTTTTCAATAATGGCAGTGGTTCAAAATCTAAGAAAGATGAGTCCGTAAAAAGTAACAAGAGGACTGCAATAATGCAAAAAACGTTGCATTATTCAAGTTCAAATAGTTTTGCAAGATCAGTTAAGAGATAGTTAAGAAATGTACCAGACTAGAAAGATATGTATGATCTATAATGAGCGGCAAGAAACACTTTAGAGTCAGTACACTGGATACATTACTTTAAAAAATGCACTAAGTAAGCTGTGCTTCTTGATAGGAGAGTATCATCCTCTCTAATCATTATTTAACTCTAAAACCTACTGGTCTAAGCCGTATTCAATAGGCGTAATATTGTTATCCACCTGCTCCTCAGTGTTTAAACTTATAATTATAGTTACTTTCGGGCAGTTGTTGGCAATGTTCGTAGTTGAAAATGGCTAGTGTTTCTGAATTTGTTGCTGAAAACGGATTGGCAAAACTGCGCTTTCTAAAAATGAACAAAATATTATCCTCAATTCAATTCTCAAAGCTTTTCTCAGCCAACACTAAATATTCGGAGTTGCAAAAATATCTTCGAATATAAGTGGAGTCAACAATATACCGACCGAATTGCACACAAGGATAAACGCGGCCCAATCAGGTCACCAAAGAGAAGTACAGGAAGAAAATAAGCTGTAATAAATAAGGATAAAAAGTCCGCCATCAAAATAATAAAACTTTACTTTATAAATACCCATCTAGGACAAAATAATTTCCGAAATGAAAAAGGATCATTTCATTCCACACATTTGTAAGAAGAAATTGTGGAAAAATTTGAAAACCGATAGTATCTGCTGAGGACGACGGTACTTGAGAACAGTTATACAGTTCCAAAGAGAAAATAGGAATATCTATTATCTATCTATCTATTATAAAGTGCAAGCTTTCATGTATAGATGGTCGGTCCACTGGGATAAAAGCACAGCCAATAATTACACACATTGGTAGCAAAAATGGATTTGTCGTTGCTGATGTTTTTCAATATTACCAAATGCTATATCGTATTCCTCCTAGGTGTGTTATAATCAGGATAATAGAATAAAATGACATCATTGTCTTACTTTAAATAAAAAGTAATTTAAACAGCAGCTACTGGAGATTGCAATTTTCAATAAACCGCCTTTGTACGAAATTTGTTGTCGACAAAATCACTTCAAATGAGGTATGAAATGGGTTTGCCAAACCCCATAGAATTGTTATGGGCGTCATCGCTCTTGCAAGAGGGAATAAATACAGTAAATTGTGACAATTGAGTAAGTGCGTTGAAAGTGTGATTGAATTAGACGAAATGAGATCTATTTTCATATTATTCTTACTTCTATATAAGCTTTTATTTACTTGATATTAGAATAATAATTATTTAATTCCCCATCTCTATAATAATTAGTATAGACAATTATCAATAAACAATATAGCAACGTCGCTGTCACGTTACTTTCATCTGCCAAACTCATCTTCTTATTATATATAAATTAGTGTGAACCTAATTTGGGGATAATTCGAGGTGTGTAGGTAGGTCACTTCACAGTATAAACTTTAACCTCTAACGATCCCTGTCATTGCAAATTTACAATTTATTACTCTCTTGCAATAAAAAACCATGTATAGCAGTAGCAACAGCTGACATATTTCCAGAAACTAACACCCCCATGTTTGTAGGATTCGCTTGCTTTCCAAAAACAGTATTTATTGCATTATCGCAACTATTCAAATATAGGTTTACTGCTTGTAGCATTTAACCTAACCTTGAAAGGGCTTTTTCAGTGTAGGATTAATTCCTAACTATCTAGATCACAGATATCAGCAAGTTCCAATTGACATTGGGTCCCTCAAAGTTCGCCATTAAGACCTGTTGTTACAGCAAATATATCGAGTTGCTTGAAACTAAATAAATATCTGGAATCTGCAAACCTGAATATGTTTATAAATGCTATTCAAGTTCCAGCGGTTGCAGAATTGAAACTTGGATATAATCTTTGATAACAAATTTAGATTTCATATACATGTTTCCAAAATTCTCCAAAAGGCTCTCCTCAACATCTATAAAAGTAAAGACGTACTGAATTTTAATTTAAAGAAAAAACTCTCTGACGCTCTGGTTCTGTCTCATTTAAACTACTGTAATTTTGTCTATTTATAACGTTGAACGAAGAGATCACGATTTTTGCTTATTTTCTACACAAACTACTTAAAGCTGGAGGTCCCTCACACTCATTCTTATTGGAAAAAATGACTTGTAGAAATTGCATTCGTTTCTATGGAACTCCTTTCAAATCTCAGTATGACCCTAACTAAATGCTCCTACTCGTATATAATATCCTCAGTGTAGTCAAGCCAGAATACCATCGTATCACAGATATTAAGATTATGCGTCATTTTCTTTTTTGTTTTATACTCGATCTGTATAGGCATATATTTTTGTAATATAAAATTGGAATACCAAAGTTGTATGTCTTACTACATGCTCAGCTAATCTTGACAGAGATTAAAAATAAGGCGTTTTTGTTTATTTACTTATAATTGCAAAATCATATAAACTTAGTAAACCAGTTCTAGGCTAGATTTCCGTCAAGTGCTGGTAGTCTAATACTGCACCAACCTTACTGATTACCGTATACCTTCTACGTTTATTTGACCGCCGTACAAACAGTATGTAGTATATACAGTAACATTATATCAGCGAGTTTAGTACCATTGCGTGACTATCGTGTCAGTCGAAGCATATATTATCGAGCGTAGTAAAAGCACTGTTTGGGGCCATTTGAGCATGAATTTCAGTTTAAAAAATTAAACGCTCACCAGAGGCCGGAAAAAGCCGGGTCGATTTGGTCGTTAACTAAATTACAGTTGTGATCTTTATTATCTTTATTTATAACCGAATCGTGCCAATAACAAATTCGAATTACGCTCTCCGATAAAATATTACTAGTAGTTAAACAAAGCGGAGGGCAAGAATCTCCGGGGTTATTAACTTCTTTTTTGGCGAATATTACCGAGCCCTGTAATTCACCTACTTGTATTTTATCATTGCTTCACGCATAAAAATGACAAAAAACTGGCTGTCTCCTTTTAAAACAACTGTCATTACTTATTCTGCCATCATGGACACCTTTCAATTATTTTTCAAGGCTTGCTATGAATTTATCTGCTATTCTTTTTGTGTACCGTTACGGCTGCAGTTTCACTAATTTGGTCATAAGTATTTCATGTAATAGTGTAATATAGCACAAGATGTTAAACAAGCTTTTTTTTCGGTTACTTGCCAAAAACACTTAAAAAATTACATCGCAAATTCAAACTTCAAACCTGTTTTCATCCTGCTTTTAGCGATAAATATTACCTTTTGTATATAAAGTAAATGGAAAATAGGTCGGTCTAGTCACAAGTATAACATAAAAGGCTATGGTTAAGTATATGACGCCCCCAACATTAAACAAAAAACTAAGTTAATATTACAATTTCTCGTCACCAACATAACCAGTATCTTGAATTTTGTCTAGCTGCCATGTTACTAAACAAAAATAGTATTTATTTCTCAAGAAACAAACCGGTCCCTTGTTTATGAACTTTTTAACTTAAAATTAGTAAATCCCTTTAAAGTTCGTACAAGTATCTAATTAATAACCTGTATACTATTCTCATTAGACGAATAATTATAAACCAGACACACACCAACCACAAGCGCATTTTCCACGACAAAAACTGCAGTGTTTCTTTTTTTTTTTCAAAAATTATTTTGAGGAAATCACACAAAAAACTGTTTCAGTAATTTAAGACTCTCCTAGGGCACTGTATTCCAAGTAGAGATTTATGCAATATTGATGTGTGCTCACGAGAACCTGTACATGTGATACTTCGGTTGGAATAGCAGACAGTATGCTGAAAATCGAGCTGGATAAATTAATTCGGGAGGCATTGGGAAATTTTGGCAACTAACATTAGGAGGAATTCTAATAGGATATCAAAGACAGCACCTCCATATCAAGCGGCTGAGCAACAACAACGTATGTGGGCTGAGTTTCGAAAAGAAGGAAACTCTAAATTTCCACCTAACCAGCTGCGCACCACTAGGGAGCAGCCGATTAAGAATACTGGGAGCACAATTCACTGAGCCCGAGGAATTATCCAAAATCTTCCTGGAAACTTCAGGGTTCTTCTAACGGAGCGAGTGAAGACGTAATAGATAGAAAGGCGTGAGTGTAGCGCCCTGGCCATTAAGATATCCATATAGATAGCCTTATGGTATGAACAACGAGAGAGACATCACAATAACAAGCCAAAGAGACACATGTGTCGCTCATCCTAATGAGTTAATTTAAAAAAAACACAGTCTCCGAGTAAACAAGGGAAACATAATGCTTCAAACGAAAATCGCCCTTTTAAATTTAGTTCTGTGAGTATCTCCAGATTACTATTATCTTTTCCCTCAGTTAAAATGGAAGATTTAATTTCTCAACTTCCAACGTCAAATTTTAAATATCAAGTAGAAATTCTAAAAAACTAAGAGACTCCTTATTCCGAGTCTGATTTTGGTTTCAATTCTAATTTTAAAATAATACCGGTGGCCGTTAAAATGCAACATTTTTTTGGAAAATGACCAAAATATCTAACTAACCAAACTAAACCAAAACTAACCGACCAAATGCCCTGATAAATGTTTGCTCATTAGTATCTGGTTCCGAATTAGTTTTGCAAATAAATATTAAAACTACCCTTTGAGCTACATTTGCTGACCAAAATTCTCTAGATCCTCTTCGGTAGGATATTTTTGTGAAATCAGATCAATGCTAATAATTGTGGTCTAAGCTTCCATGACGCGCGTTATATTTTATTTTCAAAATTAAACGCTTCCAGTGCAGACGTAAATTGAAAAAATATTAAAATTATTCGCAGATCGTCAATAAGTATGAATGCGGCATTTTTACGGCAATATTTTCTTAAAATGTGTGCAGACCTCGTTAAATCTTCTGGCGAAACGAGTTAAGTTTGTGAAAATCGTAGTTTCGACAGAAAATGGCACAAAATGCATGTTGTGGGTAAAATGCAGAGGCATGAGCGGAAAATTATTCAATTTTTACCATAGTAGGGCCAATATATTATGTAATGAAAGCGCATCGATTCTGTTTAATCCACAACGTTTCCAAATAACACCAAATCCAATTATTCAACCACAACAAATTAATTTTTAAGGCGAAAAATCATTCATTTAAACAAGACCCTATTTATTAAATGATATAACTATAGTTCAAGGGTTTTTACCTATTCAGCCATCCATTTAAATCTAAATTTTGCACCGAATTTCAATCTATTTAATCAAAGTGGAGTCCCAAAACAGGATAAAGCAGAACCCAGGGGTACTTAATCTACCAGAATTAATCAACTACACTGAAATTTCGTTTGCAAAGAACTATACAATCAATTAATTATCCCTGAAAGCAATATTCGATAATTTCATTCGGTTACCATTGAATGAAATAAAATTAATTATTAAATTAAATTCAAGAATGATTATGATTATTTTCAAATATACGTAGTTATACATTTGGTATACGAAATACTTGGCAGAACCGAAGTTCCTATTAGCTTTGCAAAACTAAATATTGCATCGATTAATAAGTATTTCAACTTAATTGTTTGAAGAAATCTAAAATTCTAATAAAAAGAGATCAATTACCTCTTAAAGCATTTCTCGAAAACTTATTAAGTCCAACTTCAAGAAAGAGATTTTTTAAATTCAAGGAGAGTGTAAAAACAATATAAAAAGTATATTGATATGTCGATCCCATCTATTTCTATAAATAAATTACGGCAATTCTTCAAGAAAGATAATGAAATAAAAAACAGAATTACACAAGCACGAACAACCGTTGCTTGCCTCAATGGAATCTTGTGGACTCAAGAAATAGGGAAATAACAATACGAACTATAAAAATGCACGATATTTGACACATTTCGATTTCTCGTGCTGGAATTTAAGAAACTAAGTACCCGTGGGTGTTTATTCCGACTAACTGAATATCCGTGGTGCTTTGGTGAATTGCTACTACATCGGGCAATTTCGTGAGTGCTAGCTGGAAGGACCAAATCGCCATCCGAGAAGCGAAATCTTATAGTAAGATATAGACGACATCGTTCTGGTAGTAATATAAGTCAAGACATTTTTTCGATTTTTAATCCAGTTCAGAAACTGTTTTCAACCAAATTCAAGACGATATTAATAAAATATCCAAACAAATTTCGAGTATTATCAGTAGAAATAAAGACTATGAAGGTACTAGTTACTTAAACAGTATCCCGGAAAGTAATGCAATGACCCTTTTTAAGCCGGAGTACTCAAGGTGTGCTCTTGAACTTGACGAAAATTTAAATCGTTATTTGACAATCTGTGAAACTTTAATCACTAACTATTATAGCTCTAGCAATCCGAATGATTTTTAAAATATTTTTTCTGTTGGATAGTTTATTACGAAAATTAACCCAAAATGCAAAAATTATCATAAATTGTCAGAATGTAAGTACATGGGATGAATTGAAAGCAACGTTAAGGAGGAACTTGTAATTGAACTGAGGAGGCTTTGGCTTTTACTTGATGAAAGTCCATTTATCAAAATAAATAAGAACTAAAAGTTCAGATTTTCACGAAATTATATATGTTGACATGAGAATTGTTTCGACAACACCGTGTCTTTATCAAATGAACAATTGAAACAATTGTCATGTCAAAATATATAATTTCGTGAAAATCTGAACTTTTAGTTCTTATTTATTTTGAGGAACTTGTAATGTTAAAACAACAAGAACATGAACAAGCGAGTCAATTTTACGATATATATACATATATTAAATTTGTTGTGTTCTCATATTGAAAAAATCCTCATATAACAAAATAGCACTACAACTTCTTTTGGGACTGAAAGAACCTTTGGGGACAACTATTCGATATATGCGTATCAAGACCTTGGCGGAAGCTTAACATTTCGTAACCGCAGAATATAACGTCAATTATTTTCAGAATAGGCTAAAACTTCCTCTATATCAACCAACCCCAAATTTGAAATTAGCCTGCCATAATTTTAATTTTCAACCACCTTTTCAAAACTCTCAAGTTAGACCCAATTTATTTCCATTTAATAAACATATTCCATCACAACTAATAAATATGACCGAACTTGAATATCATACCGCCAAGACTCCCTAGCAATTCTACTGTATTTGGTAGACCTAACCAAATTAACCAGGTTGGTAAATGTATTTTTTAGACATAACCAGAATAAACCATAACCCCGCCTCAACCAAACTATGACCCTACAGGACGAGTATGATTATTATTATTCATCATCCGAAAACACTTTCAAAAATCAAGTCAAAAATAATCAAGCAAACCCCACTTACCAAAGTGAATCACCGGTTTCCTAAAATTCAAATAATAATCCCTTAAACACCCCATAAATTTTGAAATAAAGCCTCCAGATCAACGGATCAAAATCACACTTAGTAATATTTTTAAACATGGGCAATTCTAGTGAACGATCCAGAACGTTCCAGAACATAACATAAAACTACTAATAGACTCTGGATCAACTAAATATTTGCTAAATACAAATACTCATAGTGCTTTATTCGCAGCGGCCCAAATTTTTAACTTGCCAAAAAATCAAAATTTGAAAATTCTTTTTCAATTTCACAAAGTCTTTTAGGCATAGTTGGTCTCGATAATACAAAATTACTTCACTTCACTTCAACTGCATTTTTATAAAACTCAAAATAAATTAAATTGCGTAACAGTGGCACCTAGAACTGAGCAAGTATTTAAAATTAAAACGTCTATAAATGATTGTGAAATAATTATTCCTCATCAACGGTTTCAATATTGTGAAATACCTGAATATCTTAGAATCGTAAAAAATGATCATGCTATTTTACTGAATAATTCTAAAAAGATAAAAACACACATTCAATGTAAGTGACCATACAAAAAAATACTTTCATTGACAACTAGAGAAAAAATCAAAGAAAAGTCCTAGAAGACGACATAGATTTACCTCACGTAGAGAACGAACTCGACGAACATATCGCAATACATTCAAATTGCGAAAAGGATCCTATAGTCGGGACCCCTATATTAGAAATACCTATCAAATAAATAATTATTAATAGATAGATAGATAGATAGAGAAGAAGTCCCTGAAATAAGACACCACGAAGGAAAAAGTAACCACCAAAGTATCGACGAAACCGAACAACGAATTAAATCCAAATATTATAGGCCCTATCAAAAAAGTTCAATTCAAACATTTATAATCCAATGTAAAATGTGTATTAGAACAAAGTACGAGAGAAATCCGATCATCTCGATATTTATACGTTGGAAAAAACAAAATTCCTAACAATAATTGATATGTTTTCTAAATATGCCCAAGCTTATGCTTGAAAATCGTTAGCTGCCACACAAATAGCAGATAACCTTTTAACATTCTTTTCTCACCACGGCATACCAAACAAATCATAGTAGACAACGGAACATAAATTAAAAATTCAATTGTCACCGAGCTTTTGCATTTACATAAAGTAAAAGTGCCCAATCAACGTCAATCTAACGAAGTAATCGAAATATTGCACTCAACTTTAGCAGAACATATTAAATTGGTAAAAGCTCAAGGTTTCGGAAAGTCCACTATCTCACAAAAAATTACGTATGCTAATCTCGCATTACATAATAATATATAGTAATAATTACATAATATTATTACGTAATAATACATCTGGACAATATAAAAGGACCGCTCATAATCACTTATAGTTTTGATTAAGTTATTTTTTTTACCTCCGTATAAGTAGAATAATAATATGATGTTTGGTACATTACTGTTACGTTCGTATTACACTTTAGCTTTCTTGCCAGCTACTTTATAAAAATTGGAGCTGCAAAAATTCCTGATTATACATACACGTTTATTCATTTTTACTACCTTAATCCGATTGTTAGAGAGAAACTAACCAAAACTACATCTAATATCTCAAAATGTTACTTAACTTTTAAGTACTCATAGCGAATACTCGCATGAAGCTTTATCGTTTAAACTCGTTATTATTTTTTTTTAATTAATTTTTTTTTTAACAGCTCATCCCCCATCCACAAAGAATTAAAATAGGTTTAATAAATATGTTAGGTCCTGCCTTTAAACCTGTTAGCGGTAATTTATATGCTTTTGATAGTGTAAAATACTATAGGGTAATAAAACAGCTATTAACTAACCAAAATAACTTAGCAGAATATATTTTGAACCAAAATTCAATTTCCCTAAGAGTTATTCATAAGCTTAATAACACATTTTTCGGTCCTCCCCAAGGAGAAAATTGTTAATATTAACTGCCTAAATCAAATAGGAGAATCAAAATGTATTGAAACCTTCGCGTTTGAAGTTCCATTTGGATGCCAGTTGACAGTTGACCAACAACACATCGACCGAGCCGAAAGTCATATAAACATACTGTTACATTAAATCTAAGTATTCACTTAGAAAAACTTCAAATCGACGATGTTCAAGAACAAGCGAAATACTCCACTCCACTCCATGTTCACAATTATGATCGATTTTTTGCTGATGATTTCCTGTTCCTGGCTGATCTACAGAAAAAGTCGTCCAATGTTAAAGAGAAAGAAGACCAGCTACCAGAGTTATCATCACGAACATCCGCCTGTACACCTACCCTAATGGTATAATTGTCTATAAGAGTGGAGGAGTTATGTCATCACCTAAGTCTACGAATGCTGATGCTGCAACTACGCGCCGTCTTTAATATTATTGTCTTTTCATTGTAAACTAGTTAGTAATATATTGGTTGACTATAAAGCACAAACCATGTTCATCATTTAATAAAAAATATTTTGAAAATTTCTCATGCGTAACAATAAAACTTATCAAAGTATTTGTACGCGAGTAATTATAAACCAGAGTTCTTGTCAACGATTGTCGAATATAAGTTTTTTAAAAACAAAAATTCGTTTTCCACGACAATGACTGTATAAACACCAGAGAATAATGTTTTTTTTTCTCTTACCAGGCAAAATCGATATCGTTTTCAAGGCACGCAAAACTCTGAAGGTCCTGAGACCGGCTAAGTTGGCTCCTTCGACCCCTATCGTTGCGTAGCCGCTGGTGATGACGACGAAGTCAAGCCAGTTCCATGGATTCCGCAGATATGTATACTTATTTAATATGAAACCTTTCGCGATGGTTTTTATTATCATCTCCAACGTATATATGCCTAAAAAAATATACCTGAAACAAAAGAAGACAATGATTAAATCACCTGGACAAAAAGTGATTTAAATGCTTAAATGATTACGTTAAACTAACGAGATTGTTGAGATTGTAAAAATTTTAGAAAATTAATTTCTAAGGGAAATTTGGTCTGTTGTATTTGTGGTCAATAACCATTTCCTATTTTTCAAGGAATACAACATACAGAACTGGGATTGGGATTTGCGGCAGTTTTATAGAACACCCTGTATAATTTTTTATCCAGCGTAACGTTTGCAGGTATAAATAATATCTATCGCTTTTACTGACTGAAAGCTATTGTTATTTATTTGGGATCGATTCCCATCATTGATTGTGCTTGTAGTGTATTGATATTTTAAAAATAATAAAATACGGGGTTATTAAAAACTAACACTAAAAATTTAAATTAAAAAAGCGTTAAAAATAATTTGGTTCAAATGGATGGTACAAGATTGACTAGATGAAAAAGTTGCAGATTTGGACATATCAATAAAGATTTTTCTATTGTAAAAATACTGTACGCAACTTAATTAGCCGGGAAGATTACGGCGCAATACAACAGCAAAAAAAAAACTCTCCAGGACTAGAGAAGTGACACATACTATTCGCCATAGTGTTAACCAGATAAAATAATAACCTCAACGGAAATATTCAAGATTATTTTGAATTAAACTTTTAAAAAATTATATACATATTTTTAATTTCACTGGTGTGTCTACCAAACGAAACTAATTACAGTGAAAACTATATACTATACACAATATGCAACACCACAGTAGCTTACCATTTTTTGGTCCCTATTACCTGGTAGCTGCGGTCAAACAGGTAAGTTGATGTTAATAATTGCACTCTTTTGTCAGCCAATCTGGACTAGTCTTAAAATAGAAGTAATTTAATCATAAATATTGTAGTCTATGGTTCCCTCAAAAAAATTGGTCAAGATGCTAGTTGTAAGACATTTAAATTAAAGAGCGAATGTCCAAGACATAGAGAGACGGCAATGCTGCAGCTGCGCGCCACATAGAGGCCATCACCTGTGAGAGAGTGCTCATTTTCCCCAAGCTACTACAGAAAAGTTTTTTGAATATGTACATTCTGTTTCTAAACACGACAAAAGTGTGCAATTTTTAACATCAACTTACCTGTTTGACCACAGCTACCAGGAAATAGGGACCAAAAAAAGGTAAGCTACTGTGGTGTGGCATATTGTGTATAGTAATACTTTTCACTCATTTGGTAGACACACAAGTGAAATTTTAAAAAATTATATACATTTTTTCAATTTTATTTAAAAATAATCTTAACATTTCCGTTGAGGTTTCCATATCAAGTTAAGTTCGGAAAGGTATTCTGAAGGTCGATCTGGGTTCGGATCCTACACTATGTCGTCTAACAAATTTTTATACATCGAAAGCCTTCTTTAAGCTGGGGATAATTCTAGCTTCCTTCCAGACATCTGAGAAAGTGTTTGTTGCTAGGGCTAAAGTAAAAAACACAGGTTGAACTAAAGTATGCGTGCAATCTCGCACAATAAAACAAGGAACTTTATCGGGACCACACTTTACTTTGTTCTTAACTCGTGCTAATGTTCATGATACAACATCATCAGTTAAATGATCAATAGTAATAAATATATTAAAAAATGCATTCATTAAAATGTAAAATATTCTTTAATCGCATAATTTTGAAAATGTCCTATTTTTTTCATAAAGGAAAAAAAACATTGGACACTTTTTAAAAACTTATAGCTTTTTGTGTACATTATAAAATATAGCTGGGTGTCTTATGGTAGTAGGAATAAAACCTAAGGTAATTTAATGAAATATAATAATAAAACCTTAAGTTGTGAAAAATTTCTAATCTTTCAATGGAAATGCAAACATAAAGTATATAAAGCAATATTTTTACTTTAAGTGAATCTAAACAACCATATTCTTTCAATTTTTTGATATTTTTTTATAGGTTCCCATGGGTGTAATTCCATAAACGGGCGTGTGTTGCTACCTCGGTTTTCCTTAAATAATAAAAGCTAACTCGTTCGCAGAATAAAAGAACGGCTGGATAGAGATTTGATTTATATAAATGGTTTTAAATTTAGAGAGATTAAATTGATGGTCAACACTGATTTTGTGTTAAAAATAGTTCGTTTCAACAGGAGTTCTTCTAGTACGCGGAAAAAAGTTATTACTTAAACAGCCGTATCATAGAAACTGGTTTAGAAAATCAGGTTATGGTCATATTAATTTTTCTTGCAAAAGTTAGATATTTAAGTATTTTGTATATATTTGTGTTCTAAAGCGGCATCCAATCGTTGATTAATTTGCTTGGTAATTTATTATATGGTATCAACTATTACATTGGACGATATACTAGGCGCTATAATCTAGGATCAATTATATATTCTCCTGATTGCTTATCGCGGCAGTATTTCTGTATACAGAAGCATCCATCTACCAAGTTATCGGGGCAAATATGTGGGGGCCCACATCTCTCTGGGGTCACTGCAAGGACATTGTTTTTGACCCAACGCTGAAATTATATATTAACACCTCTGCAAATAGCCAAATGAATAATTACCTGCGTAAACAAACAACGACACGAGGACAATTTGTGTCAATAGTTTGGACATCGTTTCTCGATGGATGCTTCATACACTGGATACACGTATTGATATTGTATATATTAGCTCGAAATAACTACACTTATGAGTATTTTAACAAATTTGGGCTTAGCTTTGATGTATTGATGAACAAACGTTCTTACGCATTTTTGAGAATAGAAAATTGATCTAAACACTGAGAATACGGTATGGGTAACATAGGCAATGCATTTTAAATGGGAGAAAGTCGGTTCAGCCCAAAAGATACCTGGAATGTGTATCATGCAGATAGATAATATCATTTAAAACACATATCAATAAACATATTAAATAGAAATTAGTATAGTTAGGTTTTATGTAGTCTTGAATAAGAATTCGTTGACACTTTATTCTTTAAAAAAATTCTAAAAGCCCCTCTTGATATTTGATTGTCCCAGTTTACCATGACTTTAGGTTGATGTAAAAAGAAACATAAGGTTTTAGTCCGTTTTTGAGAGATCTATACAACAACAAGAATTGATCAAAACCCAACCGTAATTAAAGATTTAACAACGATGTACATTCCCTGTTAAATTGGGGATACCTCAATTGTTGCTTAAGTCTATTTAACCAACGAGGAGGATATCACCAAAGCTGTGGAAGCTGATCAGACAGTTTTAATTATTTATTTTTTTTTTATTTAATACCAGACAGAAGAACAAAGTGAAAATCAAAATAGTATATTATGTGGGCACACAATACCATCCAAGAAAGAAAAAATTTCCGAACCTATTATTAATTCCATCGAAAAAGAGGAATTCGTTATTATTGTCAGTTTTGACACCGTTGTTTCTTATTTCTATTAAACTGACGTGGCCAATTAATTTTTTGTTCCGCTATGCTATACCTGAAACTGCATCCAGCGGCTAAGGGAAAACAATTCACTTTTCTTAGTTCTACCCACTCAGTAAACTAATTTACTCTAAGAATTATATTAGCATTGTTTGTTAACTAATGTTTTTTTGTCACGCGAGTTTTTGGCACTTTAGCGTAAGAAAAATAATCGCCATATTTTTAGTTGTATACTATGAAATAAAAGTTCGTACATATTACTTTTTTCAGAGTTTCAAGACTGTCCATTCCAAAAGCTCCGACTCGAACTAATTAATCTTTTTACTGATTTAAATTTAATAACCAGTTGGTAAGCTCGAACAAATTTAGAAATACATCAATAGAAGAAAGGCAAAATACTCTTAAAGAAGCGCATTTTAGAAAAAATATTCTCTAACGTTCTATGAGAGCCAAAAATTTAGAAAAGAACTTGTATTTTTGCTGTATCATCCAGGAAGCTTTAAAAAATTTCAACTTCTTCAATTTTTTTAACAACTATTTGCGATGTTAAAGTTAATCATACCGACCATATTTTTCAATTTTTATAATCTGGATATTTTCTGCTTTTGCTTTGCTTGAGTAAAATTATTTGCTTTAAACCGAATTAGGAAAAAATAATTTCTTATAATGCAGACGACACAATTTTGTTCCGCTCCTCCAAAGAAATGATGATGATTATCTGTGACAGGGTGATACTTCACAAATGGAATAAAAAAATAGTAATACTTAAAAAAACTTTAAACTAAAAGAAAATTATAGTAGGCTGGCGGTACAGGTAATGAAAATATCTAACCAATTTTGTAGAACAAGCTAATCAGGAAAATTAATGTTATATGAACCCTTTACATAGCATTTTATTCGATCATCGAAATGTGAATATATCGTTTTCAGGAATTTAGGAATTTCAATTTTCTGAAAAAAAAAGTTAAACCGCCGCCTTACTATTTTATTTAACAAAATATAAATATAAACGATGCTTTACCAATCAAGTAGCAAATCTTTATTATTCCGTTCCGGATTGTCTTCAAGAGTCAATCTCAGTGCAGTTGTAAATGGGGCTTAAAAATGGCTACATGTCTCCATACGGTCGGTGCGAAGCATCCCTTGCCTTTATTAATTGTGCTTACATATTACCTATTTATAAATGTTTTTTTTTCAGAATATTTTTGCTTAATTGGTCAAGTTGGTCAATTGTCTCAAAATTTTTTCTAGCAGGTTGGCCAAATGTGGGTTTTCACATTTCAAATTTTGTTTGTTGGAATACTTATATTATTACGTAAATTTGTTGTCAAATTTTACCAGAGAATTGTTTCTATTGCTGGTTTTTGTTTTATATTTATAGTATGCTGAATATATTCCAGAATTTATTTATAAAATATATTTAATTTGTATTTTTAAATGCAATATTTAAAAAAATTTCTTTGTTTATCTGTCGCTACGTATTTAATAGAAGGAAAATTTTTACATCGAAGTGGAAGGTAATCATAGTTGTAATTAGTGTCCTCTAATTTCGATGGTGGTAATTTTTGAGCTATAGAGGGCTAGTTTCCGAGAGAACATAATATGATTTAATTGTACACAGATAAACTGATGAATCTTATTTCCACATATACTTATCAGAACAACTAATTTGTTTAAAAATTGAAAAATATGATAATGTGTTGGGCCTCAAATTTTCATTTAAGCGAAAATGCCTGAAATCTATTTCTTTATCCCGAAATCCGGTCACCTTATATAAAACTTTCAATTTCTACAGCAACAAAATTCCTACTTAATAGTTAGTTAGTGATGCTTTTTTATGTTATCGTGTTAGACAAATTTCAAAAAGCAGAAAAATCTTTCAAAAAAATCACGTCAAACGTGCTTAAAAATCAACCCGCTCTTTGCCTTTCGTTCGTTTCCCATTTATCTACCAGAGGCGGGAGTTTCTGTTTGTGTCTGGCACTGAAGCTTAGTTCATAAATCTCTCAAATTCGCTTTTGACTTCGATAAGCGGCGACAAGCGTCTCTCGCATTCAATAATGAACTAATGAACCAAACGCTCGGGAATCGAAACATTAAGCCGCACACAACTCATCAGTTGGGATGAGTTTTCGGAATAATGAATGAAAGATTTGTTTTCGGGTTATTCGGCTACAAATTTAATGTATGCGAAGAATCCGTTACACATCAAAACAACTAAATGTGCTTTCTATGTTCGTGTGCTTTGATGTCATTTAATGTCATTAATAATTATCATCTACGCTAAAGTGTTCGTAAATTATTTCGCTTACACTATTATATTGTAATCAAGTATTCTTTAAAAAATAAACTGGAAGAGAGGTTAAGCATTTATGGGAAAGGAGACAAAGGATGATTCTGAAAATTTCTTCATTTACACCTCAAATTTCATGTCAAAAGTGCAGGATGTATCTATCCATATCTCCGAGTGAAAGCGTTTGTTGTATGTTTGGAGTTGATTTCCTTATTGTAGACTGTGGGGATATTTTAAAAATAAATAAATGTACCACACCTGTTTTTCAAAAGGGTCACAGGGAACTTTTGGAAAACTACCGAATTATAGTTACAAGTAATTCAATTGTAAAAGTTGTGGAAAAATATGTATTAGACTGCAAAAGTGCTTTGACGATGACAAGATAATAACTAAAAAGCAACGTGGTTATCAAAAAAATCTCGTAACCTCTCCCTAGCGTTTGTTACACTAAACGCAGTCAGCTCAGGGTAAAGGTTGAGAACTCCGCAGAAAAACTACTGACGAAATCAATAGAAAAATTGAAATCGTTTTCTAAAGATCTCAGACCTAGCGGACAAAAAACCACCTTCAGTTAAATAACAAACGAACTATTGTAGTTGAATTCACAGATCAACGGGTTCAAATAGATCAAGATCATATAACTAAAAATTCGCATATTTCTAGGTACAGAATGTCACTGTCAATCAAATAGAGGGTCTCAAAAAAAACTTAATAGTTTACATTTTACTACGTTAACATTGAAGTATTCCATAAATACATCTTATCTCTTAAATGTGTACTACTCATATACTCATATGTAGAGGAAGAGCAGTAGAATCGAACCGAATTTTTGTCCAATAAAAAAGAATAAATCGATTAATAAACAACTTAAAACTCATGCGGAGATGTTTTTTAAACTAAAAAATGTTTAACTCTGACAGGTATTTGTTTACTTAGACTTTTTCCACGTGAAAATAAAGACAACTTTGCTACAAAAAATCAATTTCTCATTTCGAGAAAACATGCTATAATACATTTCCTGCTAAAAGTCATAAACCAGAAAAATTGGAAAGTATTTAAAATCAAAAAGATTAAAAAGTTTTTTATTTTTAATTTGTTTCATAGATTATTGAAAAGGGGATGCTTTTAAGGCAATAGCCATATAAAAAGAAAGTCGTATCATTTATAATGAATTGAAATTTTTGCAAATAAAAATGATATTGGCTATTCTGAAAATGATCCAAAATTGAAAAACCCCAGTATACTGCTCTCTTCTAACACATTTTAACATATTTTTAATTCCTAAGTTCCTAGATTTGGTTTATTTTTGAAACGTTTTTTGAGGTTAGGATATTATACATTATTTTTTACAAATATATTGTGTGTTCATCAAATAATAGTAGTCAAATGATTTCATTACGGATTTATAAAAAAATTATAAAACAACGTTAATATAAATGAGCAAGAGAAATAAAATACAAGTTCTGCGGACTATGAGGGTGTTTTACTGGAACATTCAGAAAATTTGTTTTATCTTACTAGGCGGGCCACAGTCATTATCGATTTTTAATCTTAATTAGCAACTTACTCAGCTTCTTCAATTGTTTCTGCCATGGCTAGGAAGACACAGTTGAGCAATATTGTGGCCATAACCAAATAATCGAAGTATTGATTGGTGCTTAGATATATACAAACTTTCCTAATGGAGTTGAACGGACTAAACAGGAAAAATGAACTGGTAGCGGTGAATCGATGGATATAGTTCTTCCGGAATCGCTTGGAAACCACGCAAAACGTCTGAAAAAGAAAAACACTAGTTACAATTACATTCGATTTATTTTTTGCGGGGTTGTTCTCGCCCAGATCATAAAAAATGCAAATCTAACGAGGGGGTCTATTAATAGAAAAGTTTTCGAACTGCCGCCATTCACAAATCCGGACATATCGTCCACAAACATCGGACGTTTCCCACGCTAAAATGCGAAATTGTTATTTTGGGAAACTGATCTCAACAGTTTTATTGGGCTGTCGCTCCAAGGTTTCGATCCATTTTAATGTCATAGACTCACGTGATAATTTTATTGCGGTGTATTTTTTTACTAAAATACGTATTTTCCAAAATAGTGAAACCGTAAATAAAATTTTCTTTATTTGAATTCACTTTTAGATAAAAAAAATAGGCAGATATCATAATAGTGTTGTCACGAAAATCTATGACATCAAAATACGATCCGTCATAACAATTAGCACGTCTCTTTTAACCTTAACGAATCTTTCAACCGTAATAGTATATTATGCAACAAGTGCGGTAAACGGCATTTGACTCACGAGTTTATTTAACATGAGCGGAGCGAGTGACAAACACATTCAGTGATATGACCGTCAGAATTGACAAACGTAACAATTCAAGGCGTGGGAAATATTTCCGAAAACATCGGATTGCTCTCAATTCCGTGCGGAAAAATCCCGGAAATGTCCGAAGTGGCTCGGATCCGAAGGAAACGAAACTGACGTGGGAAAGTGAGGCTTTCCGCACGCTATATAGGTGTGCAATTAGGCATTTTACAGACGAGCGCAGAAAAATTAAGTTTCAGTTCTTTAATTTCCTTTCTTATAAAAAATCGCCAGATGTCGCAATACATGTTACAATGTTAGCATATCTGGCAGTTTCATATAAGGAGTTGATATTAATTAAATAAAATTTTCTTACAGTTTAATCATTTTTAAGAAAATACATCTACCTAAATTGAGATCAAACTATAAAAATTATTTTTCAAAAAATTAAATTAAGAAATTACGTCTGCTTTTCCAATATTATGAGCTCAACTATACTCCAGCAAATTATCTTTTGAAAGCGCTCGATACGATTTTATCTGATAATGAGGTTGACATCTTTTAAAATACTTTTTAGACATCAAAATCTAAATTTTGAGCATGATCGGCTGTTTTAATGAACAAAAAAATATTATTCCCAAATCTTGAACAGCGATTTATGGTATAAGAATAGTATTATGTTCATTACTTTGCCACCTACCAAAATAATATATTATGTACCTATTCAGTATGATAAATGATACTTTAGTCACTAGTTTGTTTTGGGATGAGCGAAGCGGGTGCTTAATAAACTGGTGACTGAAAAAGTTGATCAAATGTGCTGCGTATTACACTTTTTCTATGACCACTGGTTTTTTCGATACATTTTTGCAAAACAACACGGATACATTCACTGAGTGACTTGTGACGTCAAAATTCAAGTTATGAGCACTATCTCCGAAACGTATGAGCTTGTCCGAAAAGCTTTAGAACAGGGAATATTCATTTAAGCAATAAGCAAATTTAAATATCATAAGAGCGACAGCGATAAAAAAACGTATTATAAACGTCCGGAGTTAAAAATCAATAAAACAGGAATAAGCACCTAATCATGTGTTACTGCATTATGTATTAATGTCACGCCCTTGAGTCTGACGGAATCGGTTTAGCGTCAAGCAACCGGATTGAATACCCTTAAATGTATCACTTCTAATAAGTTTTGGCTCTGAACTTCACTCAACAAAATTATTAAGAAGAATAAATACATAATAAAAACTTATATAATAAAAACAGTGTCTCCTTTTTACCGATTCATTCAGTTACATACGAATATAATAAAAACACATATAAATATTAGACAAATTATACGAAACTAAAATAAGTCTAAAAAATCAAAATTGTTATACAATATATCAAGAAAGTGAAGTACAACAAATAAGCCAACAACTAACAAAACTCAACAGAAATAAAAATAAATAGTAATTCTAAAAAGAGAGAACCATGGGCGACGTATGGTCTTATCTAGTAAGAATGAAAAGCAAAGTTTTCAAAAATTTCCTGGCAAATCCTATTTTATACAAAACAGAATATTCGAGATATAGGCATCACTTAAACCGACTTATACAGACAACAAAAAGTAATTATTATCAACAAAAAAAAGCAGAAAATGGAGGAAACGCTAAAGCATTCTGGGACTCAATCAATGCAATAAATAAGAAAAATATAACAAAAAATATATTACAACTAAAAATTGCACAGCACATAACAACTAAAAATGATTTTCAAATTGCAAACGTGGAGGAAAAAGTTGCAAAAAATACTAGAAATAAACAAAATTATAAATTTTATAAAGCAAAATCAAGAAAGCATTTCCAATTAGAAAACATTCAAACATTCCAAAAAATAATACAAACTATAAAATTGCTGAAATAAAAAAAACACCACAACGGATTGCCCACGAAATTAATAAACCACTATCTGACTTAATAAACAAAATTTTTGCAACAGGAAACTGTCCAGAAGAATTTAAAATCTCTATTGTAAAACCACTACTTAAAGAAGGCGACAAAAATCTCCCAGAAAACTATCGACCCATATCACTTATAAGTAACATAGCCAACATTTTTGAGATTGTCCTTAGAGAGAGATTAGTCCAATTCCTAGAGGAAAACGAAATATTAGATAAAAATCAATATGGATTCCGGAAAGGTAAGTCTACAGAAAACAAAATAGCCTCTTTAATTTCGCAAATTTACAGCTCACTGGAAACAATAAAAAAACCCTTCCAGTGTTTCTCCACCTTTCCAAGACCTTTGACAAAGCAGATCATAAATTTATATTGGAAATCTTGCAGGACTCTGGCATTAGCGGAATACCTTGGAAACTATTTAAGTTTTCTTCCGGAAAGAATACAGAAAATAAACAGTACTTAACAGTTTAAAAGAAAAACATCTCCTATGGTGTCCTCCAGGGGTCCGTTTTATGGCTCATATAATTTATTCTTTACATAAATTATTTGTACCATGTAAGCACGTCACGGACCATTCTGGGTTTTGTGAACGACCAAGTGGAAAATGACTTCAATGAACACTTCAATAAACACTGTCTGTATCGACGCGGAAAGTAAATCCTACCTTGCTTGTTTAATCGCAACTGACTAGGTGGCGTTCTCGTTCCTTTTTGTCGATTGTCTCTTCAAAAAAAGAAACGCGCACAGCGTCGCACAAAAATAGCCTGGCTGAACCAGGATAGAGGTTAGGCAAATTTATAATAATAAAAAAAAAACTAATTGATACTCACAATTTACCCGAAAAATATTCCTCTACCAAAATAAGATCGAACATACCGCCGACCTTAAAATCACCAAGTGTATTTTTAACAAAATAACATTCTAGTGTAATTAATGAAAGAAAAGAAAACAAAACGAAAAAGAGAAAAAAAACATTTTCTTCTAAATTTATTCTAAATAAGGTAAACGACATAGTTTGGATATGGGCCTTTGCAAAAAACCGTTTCTAGTTCTAACTGGCGCTACTCGGCAAGTACCGTCAGTTCCAGGATGAACCTGTGTTACTCGTAACTGTGTAACCATATCTCCTATGTTTATTAAGGGGTATTTTTTTGTCCATTTTGAACGCTGCTGAAGCGTGTTCAAATAATCGTGATGCCTCCGCTTCCACAATTCGCTATGCAATCGTTGCATCAATTCCCAACGTTGTAAAGTATTAATATTAGCGTTCGTATAATCCTTAAAAGGTAAAGAAGTAAGAGGCTCCAGAGTTAAAAAATGCCCTGGAGTCAAAGCTCTTATGTCATTAGGGTCACTACTCAAAGGGTGTAAAGGTCTTGAGTTTAAAACAGATTCGATGCAACATTGCGTTGTATACATTTCCTCGAAAGTTAATTTGTTTAGCCTTGACTGAACCAGGTGATACTTCATGCTATGCACACCAGCTTCCCATAACCCTCCGAAATTAGGTGCTGATGGTGGATTAAAGTACCATTTAATTTTTTCCGTCCAACGGCGTTTTTCATGATCTCCACCAGTTGTCTATTGGCACCAATAAAATTGGTACCACAATCGGAACGGATAATATTACAACGTCTTCTACGTGCGATAAAGCGCTTTAAAGCATCAACGAAAGCGTCAGTACACAAACTGGAAACCAGTTCTAAATGTATGGCCTTAACGGCAAAACAAACAAAAATACAAACATATGCCTTCTGGGCCTTTATCCCTCTGCCCTTTAAAGGCGTTATAGAAAAGGGACCTGCAAAGTTCACAACTACTTCCTGAAATGACTTGGCCTGTGATACACGTCCTGCCAGTAAATCGCACATGGTACAACAGGCTCGGGATCCACTCGAAGGCATCTTAAACAACGAGACAAAACGCCTACGAATTGCATTTTTCGCTGACAGTATCCAGAACTGTTGTAGACTCAAAAAATGCAATGTTTGGAAAGCCGGATGCAAATATTTCCTATGTAAATAAAATATTATCAGTTAAGTAAGACGATGCTTTTGAGGGAGTAACAAAGGAAATTTCCTGTCGTGCGACAAAGATTTGGAATTTATCAAGCGACCGCCGACCCTCAAGAAACCTTCATTATCCATAAAGGGATTCAATTTTCTTAAAGCCTTATCTACGCTTTTGTTTTTTTCTAGCTTATATATAGCATCAGAGAAAACCTCACGTTGTACTTGCCAAACAAGACACAAAAGTGCATTGTTTATATCTTCTTCGCAAAGAGCCGCTGCACAAGCGGCAACCGGATTTTGGCGTTTTCTACGAATATTATTGCAAAATTTTACACAATGTGCAATGATCCTTAAAATGTTTTCCAATGAAGAATATCTATTAAACATACCGTACGGGTCCGATATGGAAATTAACGTCGTCAAAGATTTGCTCTCCTCTTCTAAGCATTCAGAGGGAATTTCGGCCGATAAATCGCGAGGCCAATGATCAGAAGAGTAACGAAGAAACCGAGGCCTATGAAACCAAGTAGGGTGTTCTAAGAATTGTGAAGGAATAAGTCCTCTACTGGCACAATCTGCCGGGTTATCGTTAGTAGGAATATAACGCCAACTATCAGGGGAAATCTTATCTCGATTACTAACGAATGTTTGCCATCTATGAGCAGATGATTTAATCCACGCCAGAGTTATTTTTGAATCTGACCACGCGAAAAATTTTTTAATTATAATTTTATTCAGAGCATCACGAATAAACTCTACTAAATTTGATAACAAAACAGCAACACATAGTTCCAAACGGGGCAAGGTTATTCTCTTCAGAGGTGTGACTTTCGATTTTCCAGCAACTAAATAAATTTTATGCTCGCCATTTACAAAAACCCGAAGGAAGACCACACACCCATAACCGCTTTGGCTAGCATCGCAAAATCCATGCATTTCACATTCAGCTTGAAACACATGCATGTGCCTAGGAATTTTTAGAGATCCAACTCACACTGAAATTTTCTCCATTTCGTGGTAATTTCGGGGGGAGGTTCCTGGTTCCAATCAAGGCCCAAGCTCCATAGCTGTCGAATTAAACATTTAGCGTACAACGTTAGGGGGGCAATCATGCCCAAAGGATCAAAAATTCTAGCCAAATTTGACAAAATCCCTCTTTTGGTACACTCGGTACTCGAAGCTGGTTGCCACTGCAACCCAAGAAGTTTGAGGCATAGCGGTTCGACTGTATCAAAGTTAATGGGTTGCTGATGTTCAAGAGGGGTGTCCGATAAAACCTCTGCACAATTAGTAGCCCACTTTCGTAACTCAAAACCACCTCTCTTCAGAAGTTCTGAGAGCTCAGATTTTATACGTTTACCAACTTACAGATCGTGAAAACCTGTCAGAATATCGTCAATGTAAATATCAGACAACAGGATATCCGAGGCAAGTGGAAACGATTGCCGTTCATCTGTAGCTAATTGCTTAATGGTCCTATTGGCCAAATAGGGTGAACTACTAACTCCAAAAACCAAAGTATCCAATCTATACTCTTGTACC
This sequence comes from Cylas formicarius, assembly GCF_029955315.1. NCBI lineage: Eukaryota > Metazoa > Arthropoda > Insecta > Coleoptera > Brentidae > Cylas > Cylas formicarius. The sequence continues at coordinate 22,373,396 of NW_026844214.1, forward strand.
GGCTTTTCACGGTCAAATCTCCATAAAATATGTTGAAACCTTTTATCCTCATGGCGAACCCGTATTTGCAAAAACATCTTCTTAATGTCTGCTATCAAAACGAATTTATGCAAACGAAATTTAAGCAAAACGTTAGAAATATCGGAATGAAGTTTTGGACCAGCATAAAGTGTAGAGTTCAATGAGACCCCATTGTAGGATTTCATCGACGAATCGAATACCACGAGGAGCTTGGTTGACACGGATTCTTCCCGTATGACACATTGATGAGGAATGTAGTACCGACCAGGCTCATCGGTCCGACTAACGATCGACATATAACCAGCCTCGAGATATTCCCTCATAAAATTTCTATACAAGTCGAGCAAAGCGGGGTTATGATATAATCTATTTTCCAAAGAATAAAGTCTGCGTAAAGCTAAATTTTTAGATTCACCAAAAATTGGGTTCTTTAATCTAAAAGGCAAAGCGACAACGTATCGACTAGAAGAATCTTAAAAATGGGTTTTCTTATATAGGTTTTCGCAAAATTCAGTTTCTGGCGATACCGTTTTGATATTAGGTACGCTTTCGACCTCCCATAGCCGCTTAATATTATTATTTAGCGACTCCAAAATTTTTGTACAATACGTTGGTAAAGAATCGACATTAGTTTTGTTCGAAATCTTAGATTTTCCTAGAGCAACCCAACCAAAAATTGTTTCAATAAACATGGGCCCCTCCGTGTCCGGGAAATTAATCCTATTATTTTTCATAATAGATGTAAACTCCGCTACACCAATCAGCAAATCAATATCGCCACGTTTCCAAAATTTCCTATCGGCCAGTTCAAAAGTATCAAAGTATGGCATATGCGGAATATTCGCTGAAAGACTTGGCAATGGACAACAAATTGTTGGAAGGACCAAAGCCTTTAAAGGTAACTGCGGTTCTGGTGAAAAGTGAGGCCTTACAATACAATTAACAACCCCCTTCGCCGTTACGAATTCTTGGTTGCCAATGCTCGCTATTTGAGTTTTACACTGTTCCAGAGGCAGCCCAAGACGCATCAGACAATCTTCCGAAATAAAATTGGCCGCTGAAGCGGAGTCAAGCAAAACACGAATTGACACAAATCCCCTCTAAAATTCTTAATGTGAACAACAGCCGTAAGAAAAATTGACACTGCATCGGAAGAGGAAACTAACGATGCTGCGACAGGAATAACACTATCACAATTATTCAACGTATCTTCATCTTCGTTTTGTCCGCCCGTTGGCGATGCAAGTTGTGTACCCGAAGTACTGGTACTACTATTACCTTTTGAAAAGTGTAGCAAAGCATTGTGGCGACAGCCACACCAACAAATCTGTGACACAGTACAATCTTTAACAACATGTGCTCCAAAACAAATCAGACATAAATGTTTGCCTTTTATAAAATTAAATCTGGCATAAGGAGTTTTACCCAAAAATTTAATGCAAGACGCTAAAGAATGTTCCTCCCTACATAACGAACAAACAACTCCACCGGCTACTAAAACACCAGGCGTTGATTGTGGTTTCTTAAACGAGGCGCGCGCATCTTTATTTGGATATGAAGTTTTGAAATTATTTTTAACCGCCACCTGTATTGCAATTGAAGCCCGCATAGCCCGAAGTTGCGCATCCAAAAATGAATACAGGTCTTTATATGACGGTTGTCCCTTCGAAGTGCCACTACTACTATCGTTTGTTTTATTAACAAATTCAAGTTCGAATCTATTACGCGTGTTGCTTGGAATTTTACACAAAAGCAAATGAAAGTTTACGAAATCCCATTGATCAACTGGGTATTGTAAGTTTCTGACTGCCTCCAAATTTTCGAAAAATGTATTCAAGAGTTTGTTCAACTCGGTAATATTATCATCACTTTTCAACGGAGGAAAAAAGTAAATTTCATTCCAAAAATTTGTAGCAATCAGTCTATTATTTTCATATTTTTTAACCAGTGCATTATATGCAATAGAATAGTTATCGTCCGTAAGAGGCATAGAGCGAACCAGAGCTAAAGGTTCACCCTCCAAATACTTACGCAAATACCTAAATTTATCGATATCGGCTATCTCGGTATCGCGGTGAATACAACTATTGAACATGTCAAGAAATGTTCTCCACTCTTTAGAGTTACCCGAAAAAACCTTTACGTTTAAAGGCTCCAGTTTGATAGATTTTTTTGAACATTGCGAAATGGGTGCGGACGAAGAACCAGTACCAACAAGCTCGAAATAAATCGCTTTGAACCCATAAAATATCTTTGAAGTAGTAAAATATTGTTATGAAGTTCTTGAAATTTTGTATATTCTTTCAATGTATCTTCATATCTACCCTTGAGTTCATAAATTTGCGAGTCATCAACCTTGGCTTTTACAGCTAAGGAGTATGCCTCTTTAATACTATTTAAATAAGTAGTTCTTTGAACGATATATCTATTTAATTTTTCAATATTGGAAGCCGAAATAGTGGGTGCCATTTTCCAATAACAAAATGGACAGAAACGACCCGAAATTTTCTAAATTGCCGCCGCTAATTACCGATAGATGTAATCAGTTATTTAGGTTAAATTAAGAATCCGAAAAGAGGCTAGTTAAGATTTAAACCCGGCTAGAATGCCCAACCTTTTACCTGGATCTTTTCTCGGCTTTTGTCGATCCAAATACGACAATACGAAAGGCACTTGCTCGAGAACAACGAAAAATCCGGGGAAAGTCTTGCAATCACCGATTACACAATTATTTTCCGAAAACTAATATCCGACTCGTATGGAGCAAATTTTGTATCTTCGCGGAAAGTAAATCCTACCTTGCTTGTTTAATCGCAACTGACTAGGTGCCGTTCTCGTTCCTTTTTGTTGACTGTCTCTTCAAAACAAGAAACGCGCACAGCGTCGCAAAAAAATAGCCTGGCTGAACCAGGCTAGAGGTTAGGCAAATTTATAATAATAATAAAAAAAACTAATTGATACTCACAATTTACCCAAAAAATATTCCTCTACGAAAATAAGATCGAACACTGTCAGATATCACTTACGGTGAATAAAGAAAAAACAGTTTTTATGCCATTTTCTTGCAATAAACGGGGTTTGCCAAATTTTAGCACTTTAGATATACAAACAATAAACACTAAACACCATTCAACAAAGTCGACAAAATAAATAAAATGCTTAGGAATAACAATGGATACACAATTAAAATGGAATAAAAATATGCAAACAACCTAAGGTATACAACCCAAGGCCACTGATTTACCAACTCAAATATTTTCGAAACAGTATGCATTAGTGCAGTCACGTTTACAATATGGTATGTTGGGATGGGGAGAAGTACTGGATGTACATCTTAATAAATTGTAAATTACCCAAAAATACTCTCAAATATTGTTGGATGAAGCGTAGTTGGTATAAGTTAGTCAATATTAGCAATGGTTTAGAAACTGATGAGTTATAACATCCATTATTACCTAATTATGACGATACCTTCAGGAACCCCCCACCCCCACTCCACCCAGCAAAATCCTAATAAATTGTAAGATATTTTTAGATAATTGTTAACTCTTCTTTGATGGTAGACTAGTCCCGTTTACTTGAGTTATTATGTTGATTGTTTGTTGCAATATTCATATTAAGATTGTGAGTGTGTTTGGTTAAAAATGTACGGTGTCACAAAATTTCGAAATACACCTGCGACAATTTCACCAAACGTCGAGGAACATTTCTTGTAGTTGTAGTTCAACATGCTTAGGAGATTACCATAGTGTATGTATGGTATGGTATTGGGGTATGGGCAGTTATAAAAATTTAATTATTATAGGTGAACTATTTTAGGAAAAACGAATGTCGAAATTTATTACAAACTTTACAAACTAAAATTGATTTTTTAAAAATATTTAGGTGCCATTAACGGGCCTTGTATATTTATTGTTTGAAAAGTTGTCCATACATTAGCCAGTGTGTACACGATCCACTATATGATCTGGAAACTCATGTTAGATACGAAAAAAAGTTTCGTACAAAAGTTTCTTGGACTCTCCTGAAGATTTAAAATATTATATTTTTGTTGATACAGGGTGTCCGTCCGAATAATCTTTATTTTAGATCGAACACCCTATAGATTTCGATATATTTTGAATATTTGGTTAAAATAAAGCACACTTATTTAAGAAGTTCCTATTCGAATTTTGCATAGTTCTGGCAGAAATTGAGGTTATGTCTTTTTTTTCCTTTTTAATTGGCCCATATAAAATTGTGTTGTGACACTACTGGAACTAACGTTTATTGCAACGAAAACTTAACCACAGACTAAGGAGCTGATGCACTACTCAGCTTATACAGGGTATCCGAAATAAGTGGTGCCTTTTTGGCGAATTCAATAAACAAAATCTCAAGATTTTCAAATGGAACACCCTAAATATCTATATATCAGATTTCAATTCTAGGACAAAAAATAAGGTCAGTTTGTGATTTATCTTATATTTATTTTTTTTTTTCATTTTTTAAAGAGCAACTGCTAACAATACAGGGTGTCCATTAATACGTGGAAATACGTCAACAAAAAAGATTGTGATGTCATAGCAACTACATTTTTAAATATTTTGATATTTCTTTGTTGTTTCACTGCCAGATGAAACGAGCATTTAAAGCATTTTAACTAAACTAACTAAACTGTATAGATCAAATTAACGAACCCTTTTTAGTTAACTTCTTTTTTATAGATTTATTTATTCAAATTTGTTACCTTGGTTAGTTAGATATTTAACTATTAAATCTTTTTTAAATATGAATTCTGAAGCATTATTAAATCTGTATTGTTGGCAATAGGTTTAATTCGTATATTTGCAGTATTATATCTATATCATGTCATGTCAATATAGCAAAAAAGTGACCTAATATGGGCAGCTTTAAATTCAACAAGAATTTATACGAGTGTTATCTTAATCCTCGAATATCTCAAAGTAAGCAAAATTTAAATATAAGATAAATTACAAACGTACCTTATTTTTTGTCCTAGAATTGTTATCTGTTATAGAATTCGCCAAAACCGCACCGCCTATTTGTACATGCTGAGAGGCATCTATCAAACTGATTAAGTAGTGCATGATCTCTTTAGTCTGTAGTTAAATTATCGTTGCAATACCTGGATTAGTAGCGTCACAACACAATTTTAAATTGGGGCAATCAAAATACGAAATAAAACACATAACCTCAATTTCCACCTAAATTATGCAAAATTCGAATAATAATTTCTTATGAAAGTGACCTTTATTTTAACGAAGCATTCAAAAAATGTCGAAATATATAGGGTATTCCATTTAAAACAACAAAGTTGATGTCGGTGGTTCACTTTTTGGACACCCTTTATTTACAGAATTATAATATTTTAAATATTCAGGAGAGTCCAAGATACTTTTTTCTACTCCCGTCTGTAAAATACATAATTACTTTTTAAGTCACTCGTTTATTAAACATTCGCTCCGCTCGTGTCAAATAAACTCGTGAGTCAAATGCCGTTTACCGCACTTGTTGCATAATATACTATTGTACGAAACATTTTTTGTATTTCCTATATGTTTCCAGATCATATAGTGGCTCGTTTTATTTGGCACACGGTGTACATACGCACCCAAATTATATGAATCCGATCACACACTAAACTAACCAAAACATAGAATTCTCACATAAAGTGAAATCTTTAATTTTTAAAATACAGCATAATCTTACAGCAGGATATACATACAAAGGTAAAACCGATTGTCTATACCAACGCAGAATTCTCACCTAAAACTCTATGTTCAGTTTTTTAAACTAGATTTTAATGCACGTATTAGTGCAGTGATGCCGGATTTATGTTGTGATTCATCAAAGCCATGGTAATTTGTCAAGTTGAAAGTTTTAATATCAATTTTAGCATATGTTTGATTGATTAATTGAATTAAAGTATACGGTATATAACAATGTTATAAGTCTGTTGCATCACAAGAAATGATCTTAGCGGCTAAAACATTGTTTACCTGAAAAAAAAGGTTCTATTAAAGAGTTCTTAGAAAACGATCCATATGATTTTCTAATTTTTCTGAGAATAAAAGTAAGTGCCATATGTTATTCTTGACGATTCTACTTTTCTAATTGTTTTACGAAAACATGGTACAATAAGATCTTTTGACATATTTTAATCTGGTAAAATTTGTATTGTTTATAATTTGACATTCTTAATGCATCTCATATGAGAAATTAATATTGTGACATCTCTAAATATAAAGCTTCATTCGTAGTTTGTAGTTCGTATTTTACAATCTGAACTATCCAGAGAAACAACTGAAAAATTTTCCCAAAAAAGCACATGGGATCTTGCAAACAAAACTAGTTGATAAAAATTTATTTTCCCGCTAATACCATTAAACATGTGGTCGCGCTCTATAGTAATTATTATAGTATTAGACGCACAATTAAATATAAAGATAGTGACGCGTGATCCTAAGACATTGAAGGCAGCATCGAAGTATAACTAATTGCAAGTGGAGCCATATGATTCGGTATATTTTTCTGCAGATGTGTGTTTATCTGTGTGCTTTTTTTGCTTGAAGGTTTAATTTGTCACATAACGCTAACTCGTTAAATTTTCTAATAAATATATCCTCCAAAACCACATATTCTTATGTTCTTAAATGATACTATCAATTCTATCACTTTAGATGACAGAATTTATATTATTGTCATACCCAATGTATTAGACTTAATAAACTTTACTATTATTATTAATATTATTATTATTATATTTTATCAAATATTCTGAATGACAACCAAACACCGTTTTTCGTTACTTAGCATATTTGCTTTAGGTGGCCACGGAACTGTCAATGAATTCGATTAAAAGCAGAAAATTGGACAATTAATAGCTTATGTTAATCCCCAAACCTTTTTTTGTCACTTCATCCATAATTTTTTATATCCCTCTCCACCCTTTACCACTGTGTTTTGAGTAAAAAATCGAAGTAATTTTTTTTTGATTTTTTAAAAGTATTGTCTTAAGAACGCGAACTTATATTCAGATGAATAACAATTTAAAAAAATAACTTTGGTTGCCAGTATACTTAGCCTAAGGCAGGTACATAAAGTTATCTCCAAATTTAGATAGATTGCATTTTATTTGTGGGTAATCTTGACCGTTTAAAAAACAAAAGTTTTGTAAAGTTTGATCATTTTCTTTTTTTTTCAATTTCTATACTTTTCTTTCAATTTTCATAGCAATTTCCTTTGGCGACACGCCACTACAAGAAAATCCCTATACCGATATTGTGAAAGCCTCGAAAAAGTCAAAACTAACTAAATGTGCAAAAAAACATACAGACAATTTAATAAAATTTATTCTCATTTCCAGCCAATAAAAGAGAAGCGGTATGGACAATCACAAAATAATGTTATTAATGATAGATCAACACTAAGTTAAGTATTTAAGAAATTCAAAAAAAGTGTTTATAGATAACTTTTTGGCGCAGTTCTTGCATGTGACCTTCGTACACTAAATGCAGAATTTCAACTCTCAACGAATTCAAATAGAGCTGTACTAAAAACTCAATTGGGGTTATGTATTGAACAAAAAATATTGAAAATAACCGCTAAAAGTAGAAACAGGGAACTATTATACAAAAATAACCAAAATTTGATGACGGAACGGAAAATTCTGAAAATGCAACAATAATGCAACACAATAATGCATTTAAAATATCAATCAAATAAATGCAAACAAAAAAAATCACCTATCCCTTATTAACTCTTAGGAGCGCATAAGAATTAAAGGTTTATCCAGAAATTGTAGCACTTATTTACACGTACATGGGAGTACATTCAAATAATTACAACATAAAGCCACACCCCAATTAAAAAACAAGATACTCACATGAGAAAAGCTATAGGGGTAAAAGCAACACGATCTTTACAATAAGGAGGTGCAACGATAGCCTGTTTTAATTATGGTATTTCTTACTGAAAAAGCGACATATTAAAAGACACAGTATTTGCGGATATGTGTGAAGCGTTTAGCCGTCGTTACCAGTCTCACAATTAGTGTGTCATAACAAAATGTTAGTGTCATTTTTTGAATGTTTCTTTTGTAGGCTAATATTTACATAATCCTTTATGTGTGTTAGATAATCCCTAATTATATAAACCAGAGACTATGTATTTATTAACTATTATACACTTACTGTAATCTGAACTGTAAGGATAATTGTAAGAATGGATAAAAAGTGGCAATTTTCTTATTCCCACAAGTAACGGCCTAAAGGGAAAATTGGATTCAAGCAATAAAAATAGCAGAGTAGCTTGTTTCAACAACACACACAGGTGAGTCTTACTGAAATAGTTTTCGGTTAGTGTAGGTACGTCTAAATTGAAAGTATTACATGATGGGATAAGAAATTAAACATTTTCCAATATTATTGGTTGAAATACTTAAGTTTTAAACATCTCGTTTGATCAAAAGTAGTTTTTTTTTTATTCAGTGCTAATAATACGATCTATATTAATATATGGTACACTACTTCCGTATGTATTTCTAGACTATTTTAACCTATTCGACATATTTGTAATAAGTTTTAAAAACTAAAAAGAAAACCGTGATTCTTTTATCTCTTTCACCAATATTTCATATTATTAACGTCATGCAACCAGACATATCGCTTCCTTGATGATCCATACTTCAGATTTTCACGGCTGCTGTGTGGATGGTGCTGGTAGAAGACACACTTATTGATGCCTTACGTTCCTTGGTACGTACTGTGTAATTCATTATAAGATTTATTTTTAATAATTCTATTTCAGTTCAGTTCTTCACTTCATTCTTTCCTTTTTATCTATCACAAACATTTTTTTCTGTACTCCAAAAAAGCAGAAATAAATCCTTCTGATTGCCCAAAACGTTGATTCGACAACAGTTCAGCCGAACTCAAAGAAGACTGAGCTCGGCGTCCTGGGCTTATTTCACAAAGGTACAAGTGTTTTTGACAACAATTGTAAGAAAGAACTAGTTATTATTATAAGTTGTTACGCAGAGGAGTAATAATAATAAATAAATAGATAAAAGGTAAATAATAAAAAAAATTGTTAGCAACAAATTAACATTGTCTGTAATACTCGTAATGTACCAGAAGAGACTCTAGAGAACTTGAAGAACGTCGGAGGTAATCTAAATAAATAACTTATAAAACTGGTTCTATATTTTCGAAGTTAGAATTAGCCTAATATGTCTAAAAGTGTCACCAGGGGAAATAAAGGTATTATTCTTCCATTATTTGAAAAATGTACTTTTCTGTTCAGTGAGCACTAATGGAATAAATTTCCATATTTTGACCACAATCATATAATTAATGGACTGGTTTCCATTACGATCAACAAATTTTCGATTGGAACTTATATTTTCCAACATTGTCTAACTGCGGGAATCCTGTTACTGCGAAAAAACAGATACTTGTTAAACATGTTTTGCAGATACTTGCATTTTTGTCGATAGCACATAATATCTATACGAATTTGTTCCATTTAGACATAAGTTATTCTGACAAGTTCATTAAACTTGGTTAATGAGTAGAATAGAATTTATACTGGCCTAAACACCTTTCTTCTATGTATTCGAATAATTTCTTCATTTTCAAAAGAAAAACTACTAAGCTACATTTTGTTGAAATGGTATTATATACTATTTTAAAGCTATTTTTTGTTTGGGTAGAAAAGAATGTAGGCAGCAACTTGTTAGAATCTACTTATAACTTAAAAAACTTACATTTTCCGGAAATAAGCCCCTGGCGTTTAAAAAGCGTTTTTTAAAAAGACATTCGGTTTTATTTTATTATACCAATAAGGAACAAAAATATGATCGTTATTATTAAACACAATACATAAATAAACAAAATCAATGTTTGCTTAGGCATGTAAAATTTAAAATGAGTTAGTATACTTACTATACAGGGTAGACAGTAATGAATGCGGTATTTTCACAATATAATTTGGCCATATACGGGGTGCAATATTGAGCGACATTTTACTAATATATAGTTTTATTGTTTGTCACCATTCACTATGCCTATGGTATATCAACCACTTGAAATTATTTTTATTCCGTTTTAAAATAACCGTCAGAGATCTTTTTATTTGAATTAATGTCAGCCAACACTAATATTAATGTGAGTGTGTTCATTTCTAACCCATAGCCTACTATAAGTTGTTTGCTTAGAAATGATCACTTAACCATAATTTAAAAAAAGTAACTGGGCAGTACTAACTAACAATTTGCTGTAACTAGCTTACATATATGAAACAATATCTCGAAAAAACCCCAAATCCACCGAAATTCTTTCATATTGTACTGGGTGGTCAAAATTGCAGTGTTTTGACAGGAAAAACCTATTACTGAATTAGATAGAGCCAAGTCGACGTACATATCAAGGGCTCGATTTTTGAGAAACATTTAATGCTTAAAACCGCATGGCGATACCTTCACTATCGATCAAGATATAGGGCGTTTTTCAATTTCCGGCATTTTGGAAAATTGTAAATCACTTTTTTATTTATAAAAATTTTGGATTTGGATAAAAACAATATTAGGGCATTTTTTAAAGGAAAATGCATACGCAGATTTTTTCTGCAGTTCTCCCTTTTCCCATAAGTGAATCAAACTTTTTTATTTTATATGGTAATCATAGTTGGCTATGGTCTTAAAAAAATGTTTGTTAGTATCTGTGATGAAAAAACGCGTAAATATAGATAATTTTTTGTTTATGATTCAGTAGGCCGTGTATATAGCTGTCAATGTCAGTTAAGAACAAAACTCTTGTTATTTATTAAATTTTTTGTTCTGTGACACATGATTTTAGTGGCCAAACTTAAGCTTTTGTTTCATTTAGAAATTTATAATGTACCAAAATTAAGAAAAGCATGATTTGATATAGTGTTACATGACGTCAAACGAAAACGCAGAAGCAGCCAATGAATTTCATTTCAATACATATCTAGAGCGCCAACCAGACCAGTGAATATTTCGGCCTTTAAGAAATAATTTAACTAATTACGCAAGTTTCGAAAAGAAACGGCAAAATGAAAACCAATTAAATGAAGAATAGAAAATCAGGGAATTGAATATAATTGATAATATAATATAAGTATTGCAAAATCCAAGCATATCCTCAAGGACACTAGCTGAAGCAAAAAATGGTGGAAAAACTAAAATTTTGCAAACTTTAAAAAATACGTAGCCTAAATACAAGCCATATCGTACCTGAAAAGTGCACGAATTATATAAAGGAAATGTATTTTCCAAAGTAGATTTGTGGGCTATTATTTTTTTAAAGAAAATCTAAGAGCGGATGGTTATATAAATCTTTTGCGAACATGCGTTGTTCCATTTTTGGAACACTTGCTATTAATTCTTGGAAGGAGTATTTCTCCGCTTACAACTCAGGGGTTGTGATTGAACTGAAGACTTCGGACAATGTTGGATTATAACTAGAGGTCCCACCTGTATTTTTTTAAAGGGGGAGATTAAAAGATCTTATAATTAAAGATACAATTTTCCAAACCGAAGCAGAGTTAGAGGAAACCATTCGTGAATCTTTTGCTTGCATCAATCCTATAGAATTAGTGCCATTTAGTACGAAAAAAGTGCGTTGAGTGTACTGAAGATGGCAGCATCCAATTTGAACACTTTTAATTTTAATATATTGCATTCTAATATTTATTGTGTTCTGTTTATTAGATTAAAATGACTATAATTTTCTTTTGAAAATAATCAAATATACTAAAATTAAAAATAGATATATTAATGGTGTTCCTCACTTAAGTTAGTTTAAATTGGCACCATCTTTTTTAAAGTTCCAGCGATTATTAAATTATTTTAAAGATTTCTATGTGACGTCTTTTTGAACATATGACGAACAGCATATTAATACATACAAAAATTACCAATATTTCGGCCTTTTTCATACCAACAAATCTATATGGCTGAAAAGGGCTATGACTGCCATATAAAATGAGAAAATTGTATTCATTTATGAGAAAACGGAGAACTGTAGAAAAAATCTGAGTACGCCACTGCGTTTGCGTTTCAAAATGCCTTAATAATAGTTTTATAAGAGTTAAAAAAAAATAAAAAACAAATTATGGGCATTATGGAGGGGAAAAAATTTAAGCACACATTTTATTAAATAACTGCTTAAAACCATATTAGACTTCACTACACCTATCTCGTCTGTGTTTTACGCAAAAGGCGTTTATATATTTTACTTATGACCAATTTCTTTATATTAAAAATGGAACACTACATCCCGCTATTGTTTCAATAATAGAAGATTTGGGCAAAATTATTTGACAGTGCCACTTACTTAATCAAATATTTATCATTGTTTAAAGTGGTTTAAAATTATTGCGAATGGTTATTACATTTTAATTATCTAAAATAAGAACTTACTGTGAGGAAGAACGATTTGATACGGTTTTGGTAATAGGTGAGTATAAAGAAAACTGTTTGTTAGTATCTTAATTAAAAAAACATATTGCAATGGACTTGCTGGGTAAGCAAGCTGAGAAATATTGTAGGGGAACTCCCAAAAACCATATCCAATGTTGCTGTACAGAAAATAACCCCTTTTCCGCTCGCATCTCCCTAAATCTCAAAAAAACCTGACGTTGTCCCCGAGATTCAACTAGACCATTAAAGGGCACTTAGGGGAGCTTCAATATGATGCAATACTCAACCACCTTGAAACCGTCGGGCATATATAAAACTGCCCCCAATTATCCCAGATCTTTAATTAGATCCTTCAAAATGATGTATTACTCAACCACCCAGAAACGGTCTGGAAGATATAAAACTACCCCCAAGAATTCGTTGTATTAATTTTTCAATCTCAAAAAAACTGAGATTGTCTCCGATATTGAATTAGACGGTAGAAAAGCCAGTTAGGAGAGCTTCAAAATGATGTATTACTACCTCCAAACTGTCGGGAAGATGTAAAACTACCCCAAATAACGAAATACCCAAATATTCGTTATATTTGTTTCGCAATTTAAAAAAAATCTGACGTTGTTCCAGATATTGAATTAGACCACTAAAGAGCCACTTATGAGAGCTTCAAAATCATGTATTACTTAACAGCCTTGAAAAGGTCGGGAAGATGTAAAACTACCCCCAATAATGAGATATCCTAAAATTCGTTTTATTTATTTCGAAATCTCAAAAAAACTGAGATTGTCCCAGATATTGAATTAGACCGTAGAAGAACCAGTTAGGAGAGCTTCAAAATGATGTATTACTACCTCCAAACTGTCGGGAAGATGTAAAACTACCCCAAATAACGAAATACGCAAATATTCGTTATATTTGTTTTGCAATATCAAAAAAATCTGACGTTGTTCCATATATTGAATTAGACCATTAGCCACTTATGAGAGCTTCAAAATGATGTATAGCTTAACAGCCTTGAAACGGTTGGGAAGATGTAAAACTACCCCCAATAATGAGATATCCTAAAATTCGTTGTATTTATTTCGAAATCTCAAAAAAATCTGACATTATCCCAGGAGGTATTTATTTAGACTATTAAAGAGCCAATTAGGAGAGCTTCAAAATGATGTATTACTCAACCACCTTGAAACCCTCAATAATGAAATACCAAGAATTCGTTGTATTTATTTCGACATCGTTTTGAAGCTCTCCTAAGTGGCTCTTTAATGGTCTAATTCAATGCTGAGACAACGTCAGATTTTTTTGAGAGTTCGAAATAAATACAACGAATTCTTGCATATTTCATTATTGGGGATAGTTTTATATCTTCCCGACCGTTTCGAGGTGGTTGAGTAATACGTAATTTTAAAGGTCTCATAATGGTCTAATTCAATATCTGGGACAACGTCAGGTTTTTTTGAGATTGCGAAATAAATGTAACGAATATATGGGTATTTCATTATTTGGGGTAGTTTTATATCTTCCCGACCGTTTCTAGATGGTTGAGTAATACATCATTTTGAAGCTCTCCTAAGTTGCTTCTTAATATCTGGGATAAGGTCAGATTGTTTGAGATTGCGAAATAAATATTACTTTTGGGTATTTCATAATTGGGGGTAGTTTTATGCATTCCCGACGGTTTCAAGGTAGTGGAGTAATACATCATTTTAAAGCTCTCCTAAGTGGCTCTTCAATGGTCTGGTTAAATCTCTGAGACGTCAGATGTTTTCGAGATTGCGAAATATTAATTAAATTATTATTTAGGCTGATACGAGCGGAAAAGGGGTTATTTTCTGTATAGCAACATTGGATATGGTTTTTGGGAGTTCACTTACAAAATTTGCTCTCTTACTTACCTAGCATATCCACAGGAATATGTTTTTTAATTATGATAAGTAACGAACTGGTCCACTGTAATATTTGCAAGTCCGAATCCAAATCCAAATCTAACTTCAGCCTCATCAACGACACCTCCGAATATAATCGTACGAGTGTTTCTCCCTCGCTCTCTTCATTTCTGACCCCTATTAAGGGGTGTAGTGGTCAGCGTAACATCATGGATGATTTTTCTCCATGCACTTCAATCTTTTGTCATCTGGATGACATCGTGCATTGGCTTGCTACAGCTAGTCGTGAGTCGGAGAGCAGCCACGTGATCTACATCCCTCCATCTTTTCCTCATTATATGTCCCATGGAATACGCCTATAACAATACATCTTGATAGCATCCATCTCCTTACTTTCCTACTGTCTGAGAGTCCACGATTCGTAGCCATACCTCAATATTACGAGACAGTTGACGAGCTGGTTTTTGATGGCTACGCTTCACTTCTTCTTCCGATGTACCTGTATTTGTCAATAGTGATGCCAAGTATACGCATGACTTAACGACTTCAAAGTGGTCAATATGACTTATATTTACCCTATTTAATAAAATGATTAACTCTTCTTGACTGCTAGCGAGTGCTGTATCTTCTGCAAAGGGTAGATTATTTATTTTTGGGCCATTTATTGATGTGCTTTGAGGAGACAATATACACCCCTGTCTGACTCCTTGTTTAAGGGAAAATTCCTTTGAAGCTGAATCCAGTTTTCTAACTGATCCTGTAGTGTGCTGATATAACTGGATGATCAATGAAATGAGGTTTTGCGGTACCCCCACTTCCTTTAAGATTTTCCACAGCTTTTCCTTTAAGCTTTTTCATAATCTACGAAACAAATATAAACAGGGCTCCCTTGCTTTCTCTATGATTTGCGCATATTCAAAAGATATTCACGAGTGCTTCTGCCCTTGGTGAAACCTGCTAGTTCTGCTCGAATTTCTCTTTCTAAACAACCTGTCAGTCTTTCATTTATAATTTGCAACATTACTTTACTGGCATGTGAGATGAGGGAAATTGCATATAGTTGCTGCACACAATGGTGGAGCGTGTCAAGTCGTAGGGCTATTCTCCTGTGTGCTATATATTGTTACAAATCAAATGAAGTACTTTTAATTCAGTTCTTTAATGGCTTTTTTAATTCTTTTGTCATTAATTTTCGTGATGGTCGACATTCTTATATTTTGGTTGTGCTCCTATTTTTCATAGAGAGATAGAGATTTCTTTGCAATACCCAGAACAAAATTGTTGTTTGTCTCTTTTTGCTCCTTGCTTTATTGCCGTATTCAGGTATTTTATTTCTTTCCGGTAGAGAAGTCTTCTGTCTTCGATGATCTGGACTGTCTCGTTCGATAACCAGTGTTTGCATTTTATTGGCTGATTTTCTTTTTCTGACCCTGTTGCAGTTGTTGAGCATTTTTTGAAAGCTTCCCATATTTCTTAGACTGTCGTATTTTCTGTTGAGGTAGTCGTGAAACCCTGGATTCCTTGGGGAATTTCTTCGCTATTTCTTTTTACTAATCTTGTTGGTGTTATGTAATTGAAGAGTGTTTTAAATTTGAGTTTTATTTTGGCAAGTAGGAGCTGATGGTGGGATATTGCCCCTTGTAACGAGCGTGCTGTTTGGATGGAGGATTTCATCCGGGTGTTGGTCAACAAAAACCGAGGCAAATGTGGTGGGCCACTCTGTATATTATTCTGAAAACTTTTGCACTATGTCTAGCATACTTCCAGACCTAAACAAGGAAGGTCTGAAATGATAAAATTTAACGGCTCACGGAAGAATAAATTCGAATACATGATAAACAAAGCTGTAAATATAAAACTTATCTAATTGATTCGGAAATTGTGCTACACTATGTGATATAAATTCGATAAAATAGAAACTATATATATGAACAATATTCGTTGGAAATTTTACACATCAAATATGCATGAACATTAGCTTCGATAAATTGCTGAACGAAAATACATTAAGGCGATTATCATTAAGACATCCTGGGATTCATATGTGTCAAACGTGTTTTAAAGAATTTGCTCCAAAACGCAATATTTTAGTATCTTGTACAGTGTGGCAAATCTTTGATGGTTTTGCTGCGTATCTCCCTGAATAATAAAGCTAGCGTGTTGCCGCTTTTTTGTTTCAAAGCTGCTTTTTCATGAAATCAAAGGTGAAACAAACAGATATTTCATAGCCGACAAGGGATATAAATACAGTTGCCTGTAATGAAATTGGCAATATTATTACAATCATGAAATTTCATAATAAAGCATCTTGAGGCATTAAAGCCACTGGCTTCATTAATAAACCATCAAAACCATCAAAAACCAAAACAAAAACTATTGTTCGTCGAGTAACTTTAATTTAATTCTGTTTGAGGCATATATTTAAAATAGTGATGTATGATTGTTTAAATGTTTTTTTTAATGAACAGCTGTTCCTAAACGATTAAACGGATTTTAACAAACTTCGACTCGTTGGAGAAAGCATTTATTGTTCCACCAAATTTATTTCAATTGTGATATGTTTGGCGAACCTGATGTCTTAAATCAACCTGATCTATACAAATTGGGTATTTTATAGTAGGGAATTTTTATTTATGCC
Organism: Cylas formicarius; assembly: GCF_029955315.1. Lineage (NCBI taxonomy): Eukaryota > Metazoa > Arthropoda > Insecta > Coleoptera > Brentidae > Cylas > Cylas formicarius. The sequence continues at coordinate 22,390,386 of NW_026844214.1, forward strand.
ATCGCCATCCTATTACAGAATGGTATAGTTGTTAATCGTTGGTACTTTTACGGACTACGGAAACCTTAGATACCCTGAGGGCAACGGTTTCGCGTGTGTTACTGCTTATTTTTGAAATATCTCCAGTTCGTAGTTATTAGTTAGTTAGTTCAAAGTAGAAAATGAGCTAGAATTTGTCTGTCTGTAAAATACCTAATTATACACCGATCTAGCGTGTGGGAAGCGTCACTTTACCATGTCTGTTTTGTTTACCACGGATCCGAGCCACTTCGGGCATTTCTGGGATTTTACCGCACGGGTTTGGGAGCAATCTTATGTTTTCGGAGATTTTACCGCACGGTTTGACGGTTATATCAGTGAATCCATTCGTGTTATTTTGCGAAAATGTACCCAAAAACTAACAGTCGTAGGAAAATTATAGTATGCAACACGTTGGTGCCTATGCTCACCCATGGGGCAGTGGCATGGTAGCCGGGCACCAAAAGAGCAAGAGCAAGGCTAGTTCTTGACAAACTGCAGAGATTTGCTTTTCTCTGTATAACGGGCGCCATGAGGACGGCACCCAGGAGGGCCCTAGAGGCTTTGGTGGGTTTGTCCTCTCTGGCGGATCTGGTGCGGATGGAGGCGGCCAGGACGGCTATCGGGCTAGCGAGCTGCGAGCTCTGGAGAGATGGAACCTTCAATCGGGGCCCGTACGACATTTTAGAAGGCTGTCCCGGGGATGGCGGTGTCATGGGCATGCTGAGTGATGTCATGATCCCCGAGATGACCTTCTTTGACAAATGGACCCTTCTCTTCCGATCAAAGGAAAAGTGGAGAGAGAGCAGAGTTGTCTCCTGGGATGGACTTGTCTGGTACACGAACGGGTCCAGAATGGGAGACAACGGGATCGAGCGTGACGGTCCCTCTGGGTCAGTACTGCACTGTGTTTCAGACGTAAATTTTTGCTACATTGATGTCGGCCAGAGAGGTGCTTCAGCTTAACCACGGAGGCTGCTCTGATAGTAGGGCTGCACTTATGGCGCTGAAGTCAGTGCGCGCGCGCTCCTTGTTGATAAAGGAGTGCAAAGAGGTACTGAGGAAAGTGGCCGAGGAGAGGAATGTCACGTTGGTCTGGGTCCCGGGTGACACCGGGATCCGGGGCAATGAGGCAGCGGACGCCTTAGCCAGGGAGGGCTCGCATAGGCATATGAGACCAGAGCCCCGCTTGGGGATCGCCCTGTGTGGGAGGGGCAGCTTTCGAAGCCTGGGTGAGAGAAAGGGCCGCGGTGGGCTGGAGAGTTGCTCCGGGAATGAGGCAGGCGAGGCTTATGATGGATGGGCCCGCCCTCCCTAGGACCTTTCTAGGCATTGGAGACGACCCGGAGTGCAGATGGTGCATGGAAGGGGAGGAACGGGGTCATCTGCTCACCGAGTGCAATGCTTTGACATGGACAAGATTTAGAGTCTTCGGAACGGCCCTGATCGATCCGAACTCAGTGCACGGTATTGGGATAAAGAAGTTGCTGACCTTCAATAGGAGCGGGGGCATTCTGGACACCCTCTAGCGCGAGCTGGGGGCACAGCGGGCCCATCTGGTGGTCTAAGTGCATGGACGCCCACGAGGGCGCCCCCTTTTAATACCAATGCCCATACCAATGCAACATGTTCGATAAACTTTTTAATTCACTCGTTTATTAAACTAGTGAGATAAATGCCGTTTACCGCACTTGTTGCATAATATACTATTTTATCAATGAACAATACAAATACTAGAATTCCCATTACTAGCCGCCTTTTGGAATTATAAAATTTGCTTAACTTTTTATTTCCAATCTCAGTGAATTTCATCTTAAAATCCGGTGAAATTTATATTCCGCTCCAGCTTAAATATTACGAAAACCACGTTGCAGTTTGACCCGATTTTAAGGTAGAACACGAACGAAAATCGAAAGTCGTCTTTTAAGTCAACTCCTTTGTGTGGAAAATTGGTGATGGCGTTCCCTCCCTATATAAACTATATAACAAGGGCTCAAGGTTGTGCGCTGAGACCAACTTTTCTATTATTCTGTAAACTTTTTTTTTAGTGTTTTTGTTTTATTGTACGACGTTCACTGTAAACTCAGTATTGTAATGTTCATCTTCTAGTACTGCGGCTTATCTCTTATTAAGCCTAGCTTTTTTATTATTATTAATATTGTTGTTATTATTATTAATGTATTAAAATTCTGGATAGTTATAAAACAGGAACTTGCCTTGTCTAAAAACTTGAGATTCTGATGTGGAAACATTGCTGGTTTGAAGTTAAAAGGATTGAGGCAGAAAAGTATGTGCTTAAACGCCGACGCAATATCTCAACAATTTTCTTTTCGCTTCGTTCCTTTAAAATCTCACAGTAACTTTATCGGTTTAATCGATGGTAGGATAAAATAAAAAATATCAGAATATGTAAAAAATATCAAACAAACGTAAAATGAAAGTTCTTTGTAATTTACTAACACTTTTTAAATATTGCATATATTGTTATATACAATATGTTTTTGTTGTCCAAGGAACACATTTTATATTTTAAATAGAACACCATTTAAATTAAGCACTTTTTAAATTCCTCGGAATATCCTAGGCATATTTTATACATAGTGTCTAAGTATTACCGTCTCAGACATATTTTGAATTTCCTGTCAAAAGTGACGTTTGCAGGTCTAAATATATCCATCGATGTGACGGACTGAAAGTCTTTCTCAAATATTTTGGTTGATTTTCCATTTAAAGGAGACCTACTTTGATGGTCTGTGTTGATATTATAGAAAGAAGTAAGTTCAGGTGATCAAAAACTCACAGTAAATGTAAATAATTATTTTTATAATTTTATCATCCCTCGCATTTAAAAAAGGATGACTTCATAGAAAGTTGTTTATTGGAAAAATATATAGAATTACAAATATTACCAATTAAACAATATTGCATTGTAAAAATGATAAACAGATATTAATTGGCGAAGAAGAAACAATAATCGAGCACTATTATTTGCCTTAATTTTCATAAATCTTAGAAATTATATCCGGTTATTGAATTATGAAAAAAATGTAGTTCCAATATGTTTGATTTCTAAGAATGATACATGTTTTATTAAAAAGATAAATCAGAATGAAACAAATTTTATCAAAAAGATAAGAAAAAAACGACAAAAACAATATTAAACGAATAATAGAAAATTTTAAAATTTTTAGGATTAATAGAATAGAAAATAGAAAAATAATATTAAAATATGGGTGTCAAATATTGATTTACAAACAAAGAGGAAGCAAAGATAGTGACATTGCCGTTGTCCTCTATTGTTTTTTCTTTGGCAGCAAACGGATGGTCATAGTCAACTCATAGTAAAACATAAAAACCAAGGGGAATTTTTACATTGGAAAAACTTATTATTACTCTTAGTTCGAAATCTCCAACTTTTTCAAATAGGCCACTTTATATTTATAAAGTCACCATTTTTTAAAATAACCACTAAAGTAGGTCCCTAGGTATAGGATATTACTTAGTACTACATACATGAATGTATGAATATGAAAGGAATTCAAAAATGCCCTAATATATAATATATACTATTTAAAATAAGCAAATTGAACATAATATTTTAAATATATAATATATTTTAATGTAATGTAAATATTAGGGTGAATACGCAACCGTGCCATAACACAGGACTGTATAATACGGCAAAAACTTTTAATAAACATAGAGATTTCTTTAAGTTATCATCATAAAATTTGTTCCGAAAGAACCTTAAAGATATGTTGTTACATGAATAAAGTGCAGTTTTTGTGTAACTTTTATAATTAGTAGTAATAGTTACATCTTTATTTCTCTAAATACTTAAATACTTTCTGTTCTTTTTGTTTTTATTTTATTTCTGTATAGCGCGGGTTCTCTTGTAATACTAAGTATATTGTTATAAATCTGATTAGATTGAGATGTATGTATTTTTTATTGCAAAAAGGTGTAAATAGGTAGATTTATCGAGTTGAGGAGCTGATTTAGTCAACCAGATTTTGCCCTTTGAGAATATTGTACTCTATTCTATGCATCATGTATATTTTCATTTTTTTTTAATTCTCAATAAAGACATAATATTATTAATATTATTATTATCATTAAAAGTAACTTTTGTCTCTAAGTTTTTCGATATTTTGTACAGACTCTGCTAATCCAGAGTAAACTAGCTCGAACATGGATCGCTTTATGTCAGATTTCAAAAATTTTTGTAATACATTTTCATAAGAAAATGGTACAGATTAAAAAAAGAAAAATCTTTATCGCTATATGTATTACATTATCTTTATATAGTTTAGTTCTAGTTCAATTCTTTAAATAAGGATTTGCGAAAAAAGTACATAAGTACTGCATTTCCACCTTTTATGATAAATAAATTTAACCGGCGAACCCAGATTTTCACCAAACTAGTTTGTCCTAGAGCATACAGGAACTAGGATGGGAGTCAATATTAATCAAAATTTAGTTTTTGAACCAAACAGGTAAAGTAAGGTATAAAAAAAATAGTTTTGATAAGGTTGGATTAGTTCCATTTCCAATTCCAACAAAGAAAAGAGTAGCATACAAATTAGTCTAGTTTGAAATCGGTTTCGCCGGTAACATAAATTTAGCAAAGATAATTTTATTTTTATTTCTTAGGTAAAGCTTATTGTTTTTATTTCTGTCTGTAGACGGCGTTTTCTACATTAGTTTCAAAAAACATAGAGATAGCCGATTCGTGTTAGTCGTATTTTTTTCAGTAACTTCGAATTATGAGCGTTCCTTATCGTTAGTAGTTTTAATTCTTTTTTCTTCGAACGCATCTAAAAACTTTGAAAATCTTTTACGCTTGACCAACAATGTTTAATAAGTAGTGCCAAATAATCTTTACTTGAAAGCCCGTACTCGCTTATTTTTAAGAGAAGTTGAAGTTTCATTTTAAAAATCAAGACCAAAAAGAAATTATTGTTTCAGTCGCTGCAAAGGCAAATCCATCAACACGGTATATGGACATTGAGGCAGAAATTCCGAAAATCCGAACAACCCAATAATAACCCAAGCCATCGTTCACGGTGCATAGAGAAGAACTAAATCCCATAGAACTTTTTTTCATTTTAAAAATCAAGACCAAAAAGAAATTATTGTTTCAGTCGCTGCAAAGGCAAATCCATCAACACGGTATATGGACATTGAGGCAGAAATTGGTGCTATCAAAAGTAGAGCAACACAAATTGTACTTTCACTGAGCAGATGCAGAACATCGTATAGTTTTTGTCATTGGTATTTAAAGAAAATTGGAAGAGACATTTTGATAGATCGATATATGTTCCGATGAGGCACGGTTTTAATAAAAATAACACAAGACACTGGCATCATGAAAATTCTCTAGTTATATTTGAACTTGAGCAGCAGGTTTGGCATCAGTATGGCGTGATTCATTTTGGAACAACTGCGATATAGAATCTACGAATGATGTATTTCTGCAGAGCGTCATCTTATTATTTTGGAAGACATTCTGCCAGACCTCTTTGATAATGAGGGAAAGACAGCAGTGGACCAGTGGAACCTCCCAAGAAAAGTTCAGTCAGCCCAAGTAAAATTCTTCATCAAACGTGTAATTCAAAGAAAAGTCCACTCTCTTTATTTTAAGACAGAAACATACATACATACCCAGACAAGATTTTATTGATAACTGGACAACTTTATAAAATATGGATTTCGCTTAGGAACAGCGTATCTGTAAAGCATGTTTACTTGAGAGGAGTGTACAGTATAGTGGTGTAAGTATATAGCAGGACCAAAGAGAGAGGAAGAAAATCTTTTATCTAGCATGACGAGATTATAACCGGTATAACGGGTATTAAGGTGCGTTCATGATAAACGAAGAGAGTAATGATTGTCCATCTTGAAGGTACAGAGGAATTTTTAATAGACATTTCCTGATCTTTTAATCGTGCCATACGGAGAAATAAAACGAGGATATGAATTCGGATGATTTTGAAGACTTTTTTGGTGAAATGATAAAATATCTTCCTGCTGATTCAATATTATAAGGTTGTTCGGAAAGTCATTTCGTTTTTTCCCGTCAGAGGACTTAATTACATTTTTTCGAAACCAACTTCACACTTAAGCCGGATAACCATTATATGTCTTGAGAGCTGATATTGCAAGGCTTGTATGTGAAAAAGTTCTATTAATTCTACGCAGTAGTTTTTGGTTGGTGCCCTTTTAAATATGGAGAGCAATAAGCAGCATTTCCGTCATATTTTACTTTTTTACTTCAGAAAAGGTAAAAATGCTGTCCAAGCGAGAAAAAAATTGACGGATATGTATGGAGAAGGCGTGTTAACAGTACGCCAGTGCCAGAACTGGTTTGCAAAATTTCGATGCGGCATTTTGATGTCGAAGATGCACCACGGTCTGGAAGGCCGGTCGAAGCTGACAAAGATGCGATAAAGGCATTAGTTGATGCAAATCGGCGAATAACCACACGAGAGATCGGTAAGAGATTAAATTTGTCGAATTCGATTGTTTATGGCCATTTGAAAGGCATGGGCTTAACCTCGAAGCTCGATGTGTCGGTGCCCCATGTCCTTACGGAGCGAAATTTGTGTCGTCGCGTTGACGTGTGTGATTCGCTCCTCAAACGTCAAGAAAATGATCCATTTTTGAAGCGGATTATTACTGGGGACGAAAAATGGGTTGTATACAACAATGTTAAACGCAAGAGGTCATGGAGCAGAAAAGATGAACCGGCTCAAAGCGTGTCAAAAGCCAACATTCACCAAAAAAAGGTGATGCTCACCGTTTAGTGGGATGTCAAGGAATCGTTTTTTTTGAGCTTTTGCCGGACAATACAACGATTAATTCAGAAGTCTATTGTCATCAACTGGACAAATTGAATGATTCACTTAAAGAGAAGAGGCCCGAATTAATCAACAGGAAGGGTGTAGTGTTCCGCCAGGATAATGCGAGACCTCACACAAGTTTGGTCGCTCGCCAAAAACTTTTACAGCTTGAATGGGACGTACTGCAACATCCACCATATTCTCCAGATCTGGCGCCTTCCGACTACTATTTGTTCCGGTCCCTGCAAAATTTTTTGGATGGCAAAACCTTTACCTCAAATGAAGATGTCAAAAACCACCTGAACCAGTTTTTTGCCAGCATGGACCAAAACTTTTATGAGAGGGGAATTATGTTACTGCCAGAAAGATGGCAAAAGGTGTTGGACCAGAATGGCCAATATATAATTTAATAAAATATTTATTCATTATACGAAAACTGTCTTTCATGTTCCCCAAAAAAAACGAAATGACTTTCCGAACAACCCAATAATAACCCAAGCCATCGTTCACGGTGCATAGAGAAGAACTAAATCCCATAGAACTTATACGGGTTAAAGTTAAAGGACTTGTGGCAAGAGAATAAGACATCCAAAATGAAAGAGAGGAAGCAACCATTTCATCAAGCCATTAAGGAAATTACACCAGAGAAATGAATCATTCATAATTTAATTTCTCTATAACAAATTTTTTGTATAATGTTTAATAAAATATAAGCTTAAGGGAAATATCTACGTAACGTCTAATTTTTATTATGTTTAAATAAAATTCTTTTTTTTTACAAGTATCCCACCGGAACGCTTTTGGCACACTATTTTCAGTGTTTGGGAATGGATAAAAATAGACAATAACCATCCTTTTACATATCAAACGCGGTTCGTCACATTTCTGAAATAATCATTGAATCAATGTGATGCCCTCGAAATTCGCCTGACCTTTGGCCTTAGATTTTTTTTGTGGGGTTACTTTGAAATTAGAATTTGTAGTAAGACATTTTACTGACTCACAAAAATTACAAAAAGCATTATCATTGTTGCTTTCGGGGATTTACGAAGGCGATCAATAATAATTTTAAACTTGATATATGTTTCCTTCGCAACTGAAAAAAGCAAGAAATTAACTACTAAATTGGTTACTATGACAAAAACTAGTATAAAAATGCGCTTTCACCATTTTAATAAGATAAAAGGCAACCAAGATACAGTGATATCCCAAACACTGACATTCAATTTCACTCTGAATCTCAGAAACTAACTACGAGAGCTATGAAAATTTAAGTGGTGGTATCTTTAGTTTCTTAAAAAAACTCTCTATTTTTAACAATAAGCGAATACCATGCAAAAATCTCGATAAATTTACATTAATTAATTTATATATTCGGTTACCGACATCACTTTCCACAAATATACAACTAAATCAAAGAATTAACTTAGTATTTCTGTTTTCCCGATGATGGAGCATGTTCGATACTTTCTATAGGAATTTTTCTGGTCCTGTCTTGCTTTGTTGAAGATACATTAAACCTATAGAAAAAAAAAACAAAAAAAAAACATGCACATTCTCAAACTTCAAATTCGCTACTTGCAATAATTAAATTTACACTTTACAAATTCTTAAGAAATATGCAATAATGAAATGTGAAAAAGTAGCAAACATCCCTGTGTAAGAAATGCGAAGCCCCACCATTTGATTTAGATTAATATGAACTAAAATTAGATAGGAAAAGTTAGATAACTTACGGTAACTTGGCTAAAAGCTACTCAGGCATAAATAGGTGGAAAAACTACATAGAGATATTTAAAGATCAAGGCTAGTGACTAGTAATCAAAAGGCCAGAATTACAAGAAAATGCAATCACGTTGGAATATTATTTAGTCACAATTTCGTGATCTCATGACGTGATTGCATCGGCATAGACTAAGGTACAATAGATCTATAGTGCGCTCTTTGAAAAGGAGCTATTGAGAACTAGTATCCACATTCGGGTACCTAAATACTAGGCGACCAAGATTATATACTTATATAGGGAATCTAGCTCTCTATTCTGCTTTTAAAACTCACCACGACCTTAGGTGACTTACCGGAACCTGCATAAACAAATATCAATTTTTAGACATTTCACAATTATAAATTTCATGTATCAAAATGAACAATTTATTATTTATAAAAAAGTATATAAGCATCTGTGATGTATGTCAAACCGTTCGCCATTTATATCCAGAGAAAAAAGATTGCTGGACTTGAAAAAATAATCAATTCTAATAAATTTGGTGTTTGTATAGGGGCAAATAAATTTTATTTAAAAAATGGGATTATAAATTTGGAATTTATAAACAATCATTTTTTAGAAAGAAATAAGTAAATTAATTAAAAATATTCAAAAATTCTAATAAATTTAAAACATTTAATGATTCCATTTCTTTGCTTTAAACAAGCGCCTTTTAGAATGTGATCAAAATTGTTTTCAAGTATAAATTATGCGTTTTCAATAATCATTTATTAACAAAAGTCAAATAAACAGGACTATTACAAGCCGTGCGATTTTTAAAAATAAAATTGTGTTTTCTTGTAAATCAAATTTACATTCTAAATATAACTTTAGTTCCATTTCCAACTAACACATATAGTTTCTTACAAGAATACAAAATTCTACATCTTATCATATTAGGGGCCTCCTTTTACAATTTATAAATATGGGACGTTAATAAATACACAATTACCTTTAATGATATACTATATGCCTAATATGTGACTTGTGCAATATCCGAGAAAGAACTCGTATAGCGTTCTACAACAAAAATTCCATAAAAGTTATTATTCTTGGTGTCATTGGTCTAACTGTTGAACCATCTTTATAACCTTTATCCTGTTTATTCAATGCTCGCGCTGTTATAATACAAAAAAAATATGTAAAATATTATCCATCAATATTGAATTACTAAAATTTTAAGAAAGATGAAATGTATTAACAAGCAAATTGTGTTATTGCCGCGTGGGTTGGGACAAATGAGATCTGTGTCACGTTTTAAAGTACAATATTATAAATATGGACACTATTTGCCATTTGCAGCTAGCTAACAACAATCTTCATTTATCCTCTGTAACTAGTTAAAACTGTGTAAGCGATTAAAAATGTTATATACCTAGGCGCTGTATAACTACCCTTATTATTGGATTATAGAAACGGCAAAATAGTTTTATATCTGTCACCTTAATTATAAATATTCTAATGCCCCAAATGTGTTTAATAAAGTGATTCCGTTTCGTGGGTATGGATATATTATAAATATAAGTCTAACAATCGAGTGTCTGAAAATATACGGAATGTCTAAAATATACTGAAAACATCCAATTGCTCCCGAACCAGTGGCAAAAGTGCATCGGCGCATATTTGGCAGTAGGCATTAGGGAATCTGCAGCACCATATAAAAAACTAACAAACAAAATAAAAAATATCTTTATATTTGTGGTGGTTAGGATTGGCTATAATATAGTTACATAATATTTGAAGGAACTTATAAAAAATATCTCAATTTTAATGGACAATTGTAAGTAAAACAAAAATCCACGAAACTCACGAAAACACAACAATAACTTCAAGGTATCTCGCGTGCTGTGTAGCAACCCTTACGATCGAATCGCACGGCATACAAACAATAATTGCGAAGGGGATGGAAAGGATTTCTTTGTCTGTGTAGCACAATCTTTTAATATATATGCAGCAATTTCTTGACTTCAATATGAAATCAATTTATATTTCTTGTCTATCATTGAACTCTAAAACTTAGTGGTCTAGCCGAAATTCCATAGACCCATGATGATTGACAGGGGTTGTGAGAGTGGCAGGTGAATTAGTGTTTAAAATTAAAATTATAGTTACTTTCCCAGTTGTTGACAGTTCTTGAAAAGGGCTGGTGTTGTTGCTGAGAAATAGATTAGTAAATCTGCACTCTTTAAAATGAGAGAATCATTATTCTCAATGTTTTTAAACGTCTTCGCAACCAAAACTCAAAAATAACAAAACCGACTTGTGTATGAGGGCAAACGCGGCCCATCATATCAAAAAAAAGGACAGGACGAAAAGAAACTTTAATAAATGAGGATGAAAAAACTGTCATCAGAATAATAATAAACTCGTTTGTGTCATTTTAAAAAAGAAATATCTGTTTTCCACAAAATAATCCCTGAAATGAAAAAGGTTTATTTTATTCCACCTATAGGTAAGAAGAAATTTTGGAAAACTTTGAAGGAAATTAATTTTCGTTGAGAAAAGAATCAAAACAGAAAGGCACTTTGATTAGAGAAAGACGAAATTATCTGCTGGCTAAGACGATATTTGGGAGCAGTAGGATTGTTTCGAAGGTATATGCCGTTGGTAAAATATTGCAGGTTAAGATGTAAAAAGCGCGAGGCAAGTATTCATGGTGGGAATAAAAGTAAAGGATTTGTTGCGCATGGTTTACTAGTATCTCAATAAAAACTGAGTGGGAGACTTTCATGAAGCAAATGATAAATTTTATTCCCATGAGTATGTTATAGTCATGGATAATGATAGTCACCACTTTAGAGAATCCGAAAAAATACCCACGTCCTCTAGGAAAATTGACATCATTCATTAGCTTACTTAAGAGGTAATTTCAGACAGATATGTTGAACAAGAAGCTGCTGGAGGTTGTAAACTTGAATAAGAATGTGGTAAGCAGGGGAGGGAAGCTAACATACTAGAAAACATTATAGAGCCATTTGATATTTTTTTGCACTCCAACCACTAGAGCTCATCTGACTACTCGGAACATACTGAGTAAAATTTACAAATGAAGTGGTATTGTAAATACTAATTTTTTTATAATATTATTTATTACAATTTATCTATTTTCAGATTATTCTTACTTCCTCTCTATAACTGCAATCATATAATTTTATTGTTACACCTATTATACTTTAGTAACCTGTAGTAGCGCTAGTGTCATTCACCAAACTCTTTCTATTGTATTCCCTAATTTAGGAACGATTCGAAATGTGTAAATCTTAAAAACTGAAATATGAAATTTCCTAAAAATAAAATTGCAATTCATCTGAACTCTATAATATAACCTTCAAATTGTCCACACTGTTTAATGTTCCATGTCAATGCAAATTTACATCAATTTACAAAAATCACTTCTTTTAATTGCTTTAAACAGCCTTTAAAATATTATTGCATGAACTAATAAGAAAACATTTTCAAAAAAACGAATTTAGTGTATCAACGCATTGCTGATTTATGCAAAGAAATTAGATCCATTCTAAATAAAACTGTTTCAAATAAATTGATTCATTATTTTTTCAAATTCAAGGTCTCGAGCCTCTTCGAAGGTTTTCATTATTGTAGTTACTTGTTTGGGAGCGATCGGATGTTTCCGGTGCTTTATCCAGTTTGTGGTTTGTCGGTCACGTCACACCTCGCTCAGTGAATGTATTCATGATATTTTTCAAAAATCAATCAAAAACTAATGGTTGTCCAACAAATATAATATGCAAGACGTTGCAATCTTCATCAGTCACACAAACCAAAATGGTGTATATTAAACTTGATCATAATACACTAGTAGCCAACTATTTTTATTTGTGTACAAAATACAGGGCAGTAGGAACGTGAGGCTTCATCATTAAAATAAGAAACAATCGCACTTTTAACTCCGGGTTATAGAGCTGGAATGGAGGAAAAGAATTGTGCCGCCGGGAAATTACCTTTACGGCCGGCTTGATTCCGCGTTTATTATTAAAAACGCCAAAATAGACCTTCCAAAATCCTTCCGCCGCAGTAGCGGAGTGAATCTGATAGCTTATTAATGAGAGTGCAGGAATTTCGTTGGTTGTGCTCATCCGTAACTTCCCTGAATTTTGTCAAAACTTTCCGCGCGGAAAATTGGTAATCGTTCATCTATTTTCAAAGCATTTTAGTTTACACTGGAAAAGTTTCGACAATCACACTCTCTACGACCGATCAGGACTTAGTGGTCGATTTATTATAACACTTTATCTCAGAACTTTTTAAAAATATCAAAAACTTTAGAGGCAAATGTTGTTAGGAATGACTTTAAAATATTATGTTGTTATATCTACAGGTTTATATTACGTCATTTTTTAACTAATCTTAACTAATGTTCCCATTTCTGACATATTTTAGGTTTTACGTGAAAAGTGACGATTACAGGTCTAACTTTATCTATCGATTTCTGCTGCCTTTGCTATAATATTCGGGGTTGATTTTCAAACAGAAGAAGATCTACTTCAGAAACCTATATCAATATTTTAAAAATAGATTAATATAAGGTGATTAAAAAGTATTTTTAAGATTTTAAATAAAAGAATCGTTAAAAGTCACCTTTTCCAAATGAAAACACTACATTTTATGATTATCGTGTTTGGAATTTAGAAATGGATGACTTTGTGTAAGGTTGCTTATTTCAAAAAATTGAAAAGTTCTACATATTATCAGCAAAACGTTTTTCCGCTGTAAAAATGCAAGAAGGATATATTAATTGGATAAGAAAATGATTGCTGAATATAGCAGGAAAAAAACAATCGAGCCCTACAGAAATCGCACCTACTAGGCACTGTAAGTAAATAATTAAGTCATTATTCAGTGGAACAAATTTGCGAACAAAGATCATAATCAGATAAACAAAATCATGCCAACAAAGTGTTACACTAAAAATTGAAAATTTCTTAAAATAAATGACTGTTTTAATTCGTTCTACTGACTATAGTATTTTTTTGTGCTAATAATAATAATAATAATAATAATAATAATAATAATAATAAAATTTACTAATTTAGGTGGCATCAAATTCTTTCCGGGGCCGCATTATTACATTTTATTGCCAATACTTGGAAATCTATAGCTTTTTCAAATAGGCAACCTTCGACATAGTCCCGTTTCCGACTTAACATTTTATTTTGAACATATCAACACCCCTTACTATAAGGAAATCAACCTCAAATAAATAACAACGGCTTTCAGTCCTGATTATCGATAGATATATTTAAACCTACAATCGCTACTTTTGATATAAAATTCAAAATATATCAGCTGTACACATACAGCCATAAGCAATATGTCTAGATATTTACAAATCCAGACAACTGTTGTTTTCTGGCTGTTGTCTTCTAGCTAGAATGGCTTCAGCGCAGCGTTTTTAATTCCCAATCGTCTGTCGTCAGATCAGCTCCAACAATTACGATCTTCAAAACAAAATTCGAAAATCATGTTTTGAACCGTCACTAATTGCCACACGCTCTCTAACTAACCAAAATATTTAAACCTTATTTAGTTTTCGAGACCTTATTTATAATATTATTTTATTTTTTTATGTATATATAAATACATAAAAACCATATATTGCCGATGATGATTAGCTTTCGATACCCTTAATCATGCTATGCTCTGTGTGAAGTTAAAATATTACGGATTTAAATTTCAAAAAAATCAACCTAATCTAGATTAAAGATATCTTCTAGTTTCGATTGGCAAGATTAGTAGTTGGAATTAGAACCTGCTTAGATTTTTTGACGAAATATAAAGTGCAAGAAGTACAGAACTTCGGTATTCAATTTATTTATAACTTTATAAATTTGATTGTTTTGATCTTCTAATGTGCTCTATCGATCTAGAATGTTTTGATGGAGGTCGCTTTAATAACATCTATGAAAACTTGAGTGGAAAAGTACCATTGGCTCCGCACTCGGCCTAAATTCACATTCATGGATAAGAAAACCGTCGCCGGCCTTGTCGACTCATCGAAAACATAGCCGCAGTAAGGGAAAGCGTAGCAGAGAATCATGGTCAAAAATTGAAGATTATCCGACCCACCCATCAACAAATTTTAACACAAGATCTGAAAACACCAATGCATCTACAGCGAATAACTCTTTGGTGCGACCGTATTTCTTCCAATATGTAAATGGAAATATAATAACTGTAATGGTGTCCAATATATTTTTCCAGCACGTAAACGGCATTTGAGTCACAAGTTTACTTGGCAGGAGCGGTGCGAATTCTAATTAACAAGCGATTTAAAAAGTTTACCAATCGTATTGCATTCTACTTTTCCAACAACCATTAGTTTTTGGGTACATTTTTGCAAAATAACACGATTTAATTTACTGATATAAAGGTCAGAATTTACAAACGTCAAAATTCAAACCGTGCGAAATATTTCCTAAAACATCCGATTGCTCCCAAACCCGTGAGATAATATCCCGGAAATGCCCGAAGAGGTTCACAGCAATGGGAAACAAAACTTGCATGGTTAAATGTCACTTTCCACACGCTAGATACTTGTATAATTGGGTATTTTAGAGAAGAGAGTAGAAGATAGTATATTATGCAACAAGTGTAGTAAACGGCATTGCATCGGCACGAGCGGAGCGCAGTGGAGCTAGTGTTTAATAAACTCGTGGCTTAAAAAGTTTACCAAACGTGTTGCATACTATACTTTTTCAAGGACAGTTACTTTTTGGATACATTGTTGCGAAACAGCACGAATACATTCACTGACATGACCGTCAGAAATGACAAACGTCAAAATTCAAGCCGGGCAGTAAAATCTCCGAAAACATCCGATTGCTCCCGAACCCGTGCGGTAATATCCCGGAAATGTCCAAAGTGAATCGGATCCATGGGACAAGAAACTCGGGTGGTAAAGTGACGCTTCCCGCACGCTAGATCGGTGTATAATTAGGTATTTTACAGAAGGGAGTAGAAAAAATAATTTATTATTAATCTTACTACTCATTAAATTCTAGCTCATTTTCTATTTTGAATAATTATTTAAAGATATAAGTTTTGATTGTTTTTTCTATAACCTAAATAATTTTCCGTCGCCGTCGCGGAAGTATGAACAGACACGAGTCTTTTCATTATTTTTATTATCTTGCAATAAAAGAAAATGAAGTTTTTAGTTTAGCAGTTTAATGATGGTGTTTTGCATTAATCAACACGCAGTCCACCAGTTAAACGCACTTAATGTCTCTCAATTTTTTCGTGTCATCCAAAAACTACACCATGGAATAAATCAATCAATCACAGAAGGAAATCAATAGATGAATGGCACAACGGCTAGACAATACAATCCGGCGCCAGATTTGTACCCGCGAGCGAAATAGGTTCACTATGGTCCGACACACGATAAGTGCTCATGACTATAATTATGCTATTAATGTTTTTACCTGCTGAAGCCCAAAATATATGAATATATTCTGTTGTATTGCGTACTGTATCATCTGTGGGGTATTATGGTGCACGTACTAATTTACGCACTTGCGATTAACCACCTGGTTGCGCTGGTGAAGGACCATTGATTGATTGAATACTTCAAAAGTGAACAAAACATTTATTGTTGTTACATGTCACTAGTACATATGCCTTAAGAATACATATTCATACTGTTTTCTCGCCACGGGTGGCGTGATATGCACAACTACAGTCGCACCGTTGCGGCAAATTTAAAGTTCGAATTTTGAGATCGGACATGCCGCCGCCCTTCAAAGGTGCCCTTTCAACAGGAATGAACTCACTAAATCGCACTGTCAGTTTCAATAGGAAGAATACAAACTTTAGCGATGGCTCGTTTATAAGTTCCGTCACTAGTTTTCACAGACACTACACGCGTTGTTCCATCGCTACCGGGATGGGTCTGTATTATTCTTGATAACTTCCAACATCACGATAGAATGTTATCCTCCTTTAGGGCGAGTTGACCAATGACGAGAGTGGCATCAATTTCAAATCTCTATTTGGACCTCTGCTGTAAAGTGTGCAGATAATCCTTGGACCATTTTGCCCAAAATTGTTGAATGATGAATTGCATGTGTCTATACAGTGACACGTGAGTGTGGCGGTTATCGTGTACCGGCGCCTCCGGCAAGGAAATTAAAGAGCTTCCGATAAGAAAATGGCCCGGGTTTAATACGTCGAGGCATTCCGAATCTTCCGTGAGGGGATATAAAGGACGGGAATTCAAAATTGATTCTATTTGAACTATCAAAGAATAGAAATTCTCGTAAGTCAAAATGTATCCTCTTTTAAGATGAAATTTAGCTTGTCGTACCGCGGATTCCCAGAGTCCCCCGAAGTGTGGCGCGCGCGGAGGTATAAAATTCCAAGTAATTTTGCTGTTTAATAGGTACTATTTATAAACTGATTCGTTAGTTTTATTTAAAATGTTCCTTAAAATATTGTCCATTCCAGAATAGTTAGTAGCGTCGCTATAAAATTGAGTGCAAAGTCCACGTGGGCTTACAAATCTTTTAAAAACATTTAAGAACGTGTCAGTTGAAAGTTCTGTCACAAGTTCCATATGCATATGCATGCGCTTGGTCGAAAAGCATACAAAAATACATAAATACGATTTTATCAATTTCTTGTTTCTAAGTTTGCTATCCCTTATTAAATAAGGACCAGCATAATCGATGCCGCAAATTGAAAAAGATCGCGAAGGTGTAACTCTACTGGTTGGTAAATTGCCCATTTTTTGAAAAATATCGGTCGGTGATGCGCGGAAACATGTAACACTTTTTCGAATTTCACTACGTATAACTCTCCTGCCAGATACTATCCAATTACGTCTGATATAGGATAAAATTGTTTGAGCTGCAATGTGAACTGTTGATAAGTGCGCATTTCTAATAATTAAAGTAGTAAAGTGACGTTTCGTGGGAATAACCATAGGATGTTTATTTTCAAATGATAACAATGAATTTTTTAGTCGCCCACCTACACGAATAATTCCGAATTAATCTAAAAATGGATCTAGAGAACTTTGGAGATATTGGTTTGTGATTTTTCAGTGATTCGATTTCCAAGTTGAAAACTTTCGCTTGGATAAGTCTGACGATCAACCGTGTGGCTTCGTCGAGTCCTTTTATGGTTAGATCTGTTGTCAGTTTTGAATTACCTACCTAATTTACGAGCATTATTACAAAATCTCAGCATATAAGCAACAACACGTGTGAGCCTTTTTATAGAAGAATACCGAGTGATTAAATTATCATCAAATTCAGTGCATACTAAAGTAGCGATAATGGTTGTCTTTATGTCGGGTGTTTTAGCTTGATCAATGTTTAATTTGTGATTTTGGCCAATGCTTCTTTTCATGCGATAACCACGTAGGCCCGTTAAACCACAATGTATTATTTATTATTTCGTTCGGATTGATATATCCGCGGGGTTAGAACTTGTAGGTACGTGAAACCAATTGTTTTGCTTGGAGAGATCTTGAAACTGTGCTACCCGATTCGACACGAATGTTTTTAATTTACTTGGGTCAGATGCTATCCATGCTGATGTTATAGTGGAATCGCACCAAAAATATATTTGATTAATTTTAACTCGAATTGCATTTTTAAAATTTTGACATAATTTTGAGGCTAGCAAAGCTCCACAAAGTTCCAAACGTGGCAGTGTAATAGTTTTAACAGGTGCCACTCGCGATTTTGATGAAATTAACCTTACTAGTGTTTCTCCCGACCAGCTTTTTGATCTAAAATACACGCAAGCTCCGTATGCGAGTTGTGACGCATCACAAAAGCAATGTATCTCAATCTCTATGGGGTTATGAATTAAAAAATGTCGTGGAATTTTTAAATCTCTAAGGCTGTCAAATTCTTTGTAAAATTCAATCTACTCTCTATTTAAAATTGATATTTCCAAAGTTTTAAAAGAAAAATCTTTGCCTTTGTAATAACTGGACCTATTAAACCCAAAGGTCCAAATATTTGACTAACAACTAAAAGTATCATTCGCTTGGTAAATATCGAAATATTTTTTTTACATATGGTAATATAAAATTCGTCGTAACAAGAATTCCAAGATATTCCTAAAGTTTTTGAATTTTCATCGTCATTAATAATGTACTTAATATTTGTGTGCAATATACGAATATCGCTTGATTTGCACTGCCTCAATATGAAACCTGCGTTCTTTAAAATAGAAGTAACTTGCCTTATTAATTGTAATGCTGATTCTAAATCATTTGCGCAGGAGAGCCAATCATCCATATAGAAATCGGACAAATGGAGTTAGCCATATTTTCTACCACTAATTGTTTGCGGCAACGTGTAGCCAAAAAGCTAGCTGGTGATGAGCCGTAGGTTAAAGTATTTAGATTAAATTCCTTTAACGATCCACAAGGATTAAATCTCCAAGAAACACGTTGATAATTTCGATCATTTTTTTGCATTAATATACACCTGTACATTTTAGCTACATCGGCCGTAAAAACTACATTGTGAGTTCGAAACCTAAGCAAGATAGATAAAAGAGAATCTTGTATTACTGAACCGACTTTAAGTACATCATTGTAAGAACAACCAGTAGTGTAGTTTTAGCGGATGCGTCGAATACATCACATAGTTTTGTAGTAATCGATGTTTCTTTAATTACAGAATGATGTGGTAAATAGTGTCATTTAATGGATTTTTATTTGGTTTTAGTTCTGCCATGTGATTTAAATCAATGTAATCTTTCATAAATTTGGAATATTGCTCACTTAATGTAGAATTTTTCGAAAGTTTTCTTTCCAAACTTTGAAATATTTATAGCGCAATTTCTCTGGAATCGCCTAATTGTTTTAGATTGTTTTTAAATGGTAAACTTACTACAAATTGCCCTGCTTCGGTACGATTGAATGTTTCTGAAAAGTGCTGCTCACATTCAGATCCTTCCTTTGTTAATGTGACTTGTTTTGTAAGGCATTCTTCAATACGCCAAAATGCTTGTAATTGCTCATCGATTTGAGACATCTCAGAATTTCAAACAAAATTGCAAAATGATTTGTGCTTTTCCTAAAAATATTAAACGATCCCGCTAAAATCCAACCAAGTTCTGAATTCTGTAAAATTGGAAGGTTACGACCCGGTTTCACTTGCACGGAAAGCAATAGGTTGTAAAAAATGTTAGCTCCTAGCAAATGTCAATTTCTGAGACTCGATCAAAGTCTGAGTCAGCGAGCTTATATTCTGAAGGAACAGATGAATCAAAAGAAAACTGTGGTATTTTGTCCGTAATTTTATCAATTACTAAAAATTCTAATTGAAATTGAGAATCTGAAACTGTCGATTTAATTTTTGTTCTCACCGATTGTGATATGTTAATTTTTGTTGAATTAATCCCTACCACAGGCATGTTTATTTTGTAGGAATGTAATCTTAAATCGTTAAATAGCCGCCGAGTTACAAAATTTGATTTCGAACCGCTGTCAAGTAACGCTTTACAAATAACCGGCTGGTTTTCTTTGTTGTAAATATAAACTTTGGCAGTTGATAATAACGTGAAGCCGTTATTTTGACAATTTTCCGATTCTTTCTCATTTGATGCGGACACTTTATTTGAAATGTTTGAATTAGTTGGTCCAACTTGGTTCGCTTTGTCTTTTGATTGTGTTTCACTTGACACATTTGACGTTTACTTACCAAAGTGTAATAGACTGTTGTGTTTTTTATTGCAAGTTTTGGTTAGTTTTGTAATAAAAACTGTAGTGTTCTTCTTTGCAATAAATATAAATCGATTTGTTAGTAGCTATGTGAGCATGCGTTTTGGATTCTAACATCTGGCAACGTGAGGTCAAAAAACCTAAAAAGTGTTTGATTATGGGTGATCTTTGTCAAACATTTTGACTTCCCATTTTCGTTTGGTGTGAATGTCCAATTTTGAGCAAAGTAAATAGATTAAAATGGTGCTCCACGAATCTACAGGCTCGTTAAAGTTTTTTAAAGCACGGTAATATATTTGTACCTTGTCTAAAAATGTACGCAGAGAGCTATGTGTATCTTTTGTTACATTTGTGAGCTCGAAAATGTGTCTAATGTGACCTTTGATAGCGCCCTTTTTGTTTTTCAAACAACCGTTTAGTAAGCTATTGTTAATGTGTACCAAAGAAATGAATGTATCTCGAAACGTTTCCCAATTATCATAACTGCCGTCAAAATTTGGCAACGTTATCGGAGGTAATTGATAATTAATTTGTTGATTTGTGCGAACAGTCGCCGAAGGCTGTGCAAATGAAACTTGATTTAATCTTTCTTGCTGTCGATGACTGAAATTTTCAATAATTTGTTTGGCTTGTGAAATGACATTAAAATATTTATCCGCGAACTCCGTTCTCACTTGCATTTGGGCGTCCGAAGAATCGAATATATCAATTTCCGATTGAACTTCATTGAAAGCTTCAAACACCGTTTCCGTGTTTTCCATGCGAGTAATAATCTCCATGTATTCATCTTTGTTTGCACTATGGTTTATGAAATTATCGAAATGCCTTAAGTTACTTTTCAATTGTTTTCGCTTTGCCTTCAACCGTTTCATACTATCCTCATCGCCCATAAGAACCCAATTGATCAAAACGACAAAAAAAAATGAAGTTACCCGATAATAAGAAGGTAAAAATTTCGTCTAATGCTAACCGCATCTATGCGCCTTTGAACTATGCCGCCGCCGCCCGTCGCCCCTCGTAACTGTTTGAACGGGAGCGTAAACCCAATGAATACGTTTTCTGTTTCAACGCGTAATGAATTGTTTGTACAAGTGAATCTTTAAAAGCTAAATGACAATGTTTTGCCAAATAGAATCTGTGCATGCAATGGAAATGCGATTGGGAAATGTGTGGCATAAATTGGAATGGACTGGCAGAATTCTCCTTCTTTTTTGTAAGCCTCTGACGGGGCAAAATCCTGAATTGCTTGCTGTTGCTGGTAGCTTGTGTTGCTTTGAATTCTCCAAAATTGAAAATGTGCTGCATACGGCTCGTAGAACCAAAAATGTGGAGGCTTATGGTGCACGTTCTAATTTACGCACTTGCCATTAACCACCTGGTTGCGCTGGTGAAGAACCATTGAATGATTGAATATTTCAAGAGTGAACTGAACATTTGTTGTTGTTACATGACACTCGTACATATGCCTTAAGAATACATATTCATACTGTTTTCTCGCCACGGGTGGCGTGATATGCACAACTACAGTCGCACCGTTGCGGCAAATTTAAAGTCCGAATTTTGAGATCGGACATCATCATTAGAGGGGTAGAACCCACATTTTTCACGACGAGTCGGAGCTCGGTTATAGACTTGACACTCAGTACCAGAGCTCTGCTCCCGGAAATAACTTTGTGGTGTGTCTGTGGGGAGGACCCTACGTCGGATCATAGACCTTTGGGTTGGAAATGGGTGTTCGGGAACCCGTTAGATTTAGAAACCCCGAGCAAAAAACTGGGATCTCTATAGGCTAGGCGCTTAGGGGGTTTACCAAGGAAACACCAGACATTGGACGAGATTGACGAGGCCGCCGACCGCCTCAGCTCCGCTATGATACGGACTTTCGACAAGAACTGCCCTGAGACAGAGGAACATAGGGCGGAGAGGATTCCTTTGTGGAGCTCTTCCCTGGAGCATCTCACGAGGAGGGTGTGGAGGCTGTTCGATACGGCGAAGAGCAGCGACCTAGGTGCGGACTGGGATCTCTATAGGGAGGTCCGTAGACAGTACAAAAAAGAATTACGGGCATCACAGAGGAAGGCCTTAAGGGGCCACTGCGACGGAGTAAGAAATACTCCGGATGCAGCTAGACTCTTTAGGGTACTCAAAAGTGACCCTGCGGGTAGACTGGGAGTGGTGCGCAGGACCAGCGGTGGCTACAAAGCGGGACGAGCGGACACACTACACAGGGGGGAATGCTGAAGCCGGGGGTCGTCTTAGATGCGACTACACCAGGGCAAGGAGGGTGGTTACTCATAGTAGGCTGAGGTGAGCTATTGATAAATTTGGCCCCTTTAAGTCGGCGGGCGGGAAAGGAGTATTTCCGGCTCTGCTGCAAAGGGACGGAGGTCTCCTGACCAGCCCGCTGATGGATCTGTTCAGAGCCTCCATTGCGAGGGGATACGTGCCCAAGCTGTGGAGATACAGCAGGGTAATGTTCATCCCCAAGGTAGGGAAGAACGACTACACGGACCCGAAGTCATACCGGCCCGTTTGCTTCACCAGCTTTATTATGAAAACTCTGGACAGACTTGTGGACTGGTATCTGAGGGACTGGGTGGAGCTGGAAGCCCCTTTAGAGCCAACTCAGCATCCGTACCGAAGCGGCGGGTCTGTGGGCTCGGCTTTTCATCATCTGACTTCAAGGTTGGAGGAGGGTATGGGCTCGGGACGGCTGTCAGTGTGCGTGGTCGCTGACGTCGAAGAGGCCTTCAATAATACGGCCCTGTATTCGATCTGCAGGGCGGTGGAGCGTACTGAAGTGGGGATGGCCATTGTAAAATGGATCCGCTCCGTGCTAACCGACCGGAGAGTTGAGGCAAGACTGGGTGGGGAGTAGGTCTCCATCGGTTCATCACGGGGCTGTCCACAGGGTGGGATCTTTTCCCCCTTCCTGTGGTGCCTAGTGGTGAACGAGATATTGCATATTCTGAGGGAAGAATACGGGGTCTATGGTCAGGCAAATGCAGAGACCTAGTGATAATGACGGACGTGAGAAGGACGCAGGGGCTCCTGAACGGGGCATTGGCAAGATTCTCACAATGGTGCCGGGACAGCAAGTTAGCTGTCAATCCTGGCATAGTGGAGATGGTCATCTTCAGCAGGAAAAGGAAGGTGGAGGGTAACCTCAACATTTCGATAGATGGAGTGCCTCTCTCTGCAAGCTGAAGCGTCAAGTACTTGGGGGTATGGTTGTACTCCAAGTTGACCTTCCAGGAACATATAAGATCAAGGACCAGGTCGGCCTTTGGAGCTCTGTGGGCGCGCCGGAGAGCGGTAGAGGGCACTTGGGGCATGGGGACAAAGATCATGCAGTGGATCTATGGCCTATGCTCACGCATGAGGCAGTGGCATGGTGGCCAGGGACCAAAAGAGCAGGAGCAAGGATAGTTCTTGACAAACTACAGAGATTGGCTTGCCTCTGCATAACTGGCGCCATGAGGACGGCACCCACGAAGGCCCTAGAGGCTTTGGTGGGTTTGCCCTCTCTGGCGGATCGGATGCGAATGGAGGCGGCCAGGACGGCTGTCAGGCTAGCGAGCTGCGGGCTCTGGAGAGAGGGAACCTTCAACCCGGACGACATTTTAGAGGGCTGGCCCGGGGATCGCGATGTCATGGGTATGCCGAGTGACGTCATAATCCCCGAGATGTGCTTCTATGGCAAATGGACCTTTCTCTTCCCATCAAGGGAAGAGTGTAGAGAGGGCAGAGTTGGCTCCTGCGATGGACTTGTCTGGTACACGGACGCGTCCAGAATGGCCGGAGCTGGAGCGTACTGCGAGACAACGGGATCGAGCTTGTCGGTCCCTCTGGGTCAGTACTGCACTGTGTTTCAGGCGGAAATTTTCACTATATTGATGGCGGCCAGAGAGGTGCTTCGACTCAACCACGGAAGCAGGAGGGCATCCTTCTGTTCTGATAGTAGGGCTGCAAACGCAAAGGGGTACTGAGGAAAGTGGCCGAGGAGAGGAATGTCACGTTGGTCTGCGTCCCGGGTCACACCGGTATCCGGGGCAATGAGGCAGCGGATGCCTTAGCCGGGGAGGGCTCCTCGTATAAGCATATGGGACCAGAGCCCCGCTTGGAGATCGCCCCATGTATGAGGCGGGGAGCTTTCGAAGCCTGGGTGAGAGAACGGCTTATGATGGATGGGTCCGCCCTCGCTCGGACCAGGGAGCTGCTTAGACTGACTAGAAGGGAGTGTAGAGCACTAACAGGGGCCTACACAGGACATTGCAGGCTTAGGAGGCATCTTTGTTTGCTAGGCATGGGAGACGACCCGTAGTGCAGATGGTGCATGGAAGGGAAGGAGATCCCGCATCATCTGATCACCG
Organism: Cylas formicarius; assembly: GCF_029955315.1. Lineage (NCBI taxonomy): Eukaryota > Metazoa > Arthropoda > Insecta > Coleoptera > Brentidae > Cylas > Cylas formicarius. The sequence goes on from NW_026844214.1 coordinate 22,415,091, forward strand.
AGTGCTCTGGTTGGACATGGGCAAGATTTGGAGTCTTCGGAACGGCCCTGATCGATCCGGACGCAGTGCACGGTATTGGGCTAAAGGAGTTGCTGACCTTCTATAGGAGGGGAGACATTCTGGACGCCATCTGGAACACTCTGGGGGCACAACGGGCCCATCTGGTGGCCTAAGTGCTTGTACGCCCGCGGAGCGCCCCCCTTTAATACCAATACGAATACCAATACTGTATCATTGTAATTTATAAATAATAAATACACATTAAATAAAATTAGTCGTCAGAAAAGTTTAAATCTGCGCTATCATTATCACTCAAGGATATAATTAATCCTTTAATGTTGTCCAGCAATCGTTGGATCTTTTTCCCCTGACTGCTTGTTTGATTACTATTATACATCGCATAAACTTTCCTGCGAATCCACTCTGAATCACCATTCATAAACACTTTCATTGTGCCTTTGTCGAATCGATCCTTCTTTTCTAGTAAATCATTATCAAGGTGGACTTTGGAAAACCAGTTAACTCCACTGTCCTCCCAATGGCAACTTTCAGGCCCTCTGCAGTTTTAGACGACAATTTTGCACTAAAAAATATAAATTATTTGTTGGTTTTTCAATTTGTTAATGGTGCTAAAGTTTCAGGAATGCTATAGAAAACGTTGACTGACGTCTTTTCAAACAGTTATTTAAAATTTAAATTATTACATACATTTTACCTTGATATACTCGTAAAACGATTCTCTTGCAGCGCATATTCCAATGACACTTTCTTTTTGGAACGTTACTCTGCTTAATTATGTCGTCGAAATTTTCTTCGATCCACGGTCTAAACATAACCAATAATGACTGTAACAGCACTAATGGCAAAGCCTAAATGATTTTAAAATTTCTAAGCTATCCACACTACTAAAATGAAAATATCTCCCTGTACTGATAAATACTTGTAAATCGGCTTTTTATTTTATTAAACGTTTCATTTATGATAGGCTAGTCAGGTCATGATCATTTATCGTGTGCTGGACTGTAACATAAATAACATATCAAAAAACTGTTGGATTTTTTCTGTCAATGCCTTTATGTTATTTATGGCCCTTCTAGACCGACTCTCCAAAAAGTTTTGTTATCTTTTACCGATGGCGTTAATCCGTTGAGTTTCAAACGTGAACGCTTGATTGGATACTCGTTTATTCGAAATTAATGCTGAACACGGGACAGGGCATGGGGAATGGAGCCTTGACCCGTCATCCGAGCTTTTTTTGGTTGTGTGTCGATCATGTCTGATATCCCCGGTTGGTGACTAAAATTGATGGTTTGCACGCGAATGTATTTCGCTTAGGAGGCGGTTTACGCTAAAAACTTCAATCTATATTCGCGTTATATTCATATCGCTACTATTTCCTGGTTGCACTACAATTCATACAGTATAGTTCAGAGGTGCCCAAGCTGATTGATTGTCCTACCCTATTTTAAAAATTTTAAATTTGAATATGAATTTAAAGGTATAACAAAATATGTGAATTTAAAAATTACAATTTTCACTTCTCTTGACAGTCCTTTAAAATTTGGTGATACTGGTTAATTAATACTGATCGCTGTTTGGATTTGACCAAAATTAAAGTGGAATAAAATGATTCCACATTCACATGATTCATTGTTCCGCATATTGAAATAATTCGACACACAGCCTTTAATAGTTTAGGATACTTCTGGAACAAATTTCCAAGATTCTTTCGACTTCTATTTTAATTCTTCTATTTTATTTAAATGTGGGCTCTAATTCTGCAGATGCTTTTTTGGTCATAATTATATTTGAAATGATCGAATTAATTCAGAAAAAAGTCAAGAGACGATTTAAAATATTTCTTAAGTTTTAAAATCTATTTTGGAATTTCGTCAAAAGACCTCCTAACTTTTTTGTATACGTGCTGAATTTTGCTTGTTTAATATTGAAACATATTTTTAATTCGAGAAAAATTACAGAATGTTTTATTTTTAATGTCATTTTGTTATAAATTCAGTGTTTGCAAATATTCCATAACATCAACCAACTCGTCATCGTATATTTCTGAATAGATTATTTTCTTTTCCTTTCCCTTTTAAAATATAATAAAAATGAAAAATGAAAAGGGAAGTCAAACAATCACAGATTGGCTCCCCTGGTAGAATCCATATTCGATTCGCACTTTAAAATATAGAGCCCAAGTTCAAATGCCTAAGAAAAGTTCTATTTTGTTGTCATTTTCTATTGATGCCCAAAATTCTTTAATAAGAGCATTCCACAGTGACCATAGACAGCCTTTTTATCCAAACATTTTGTAGCCCTTTTACACCTAACTGGAGCTCATAAATTGATATTGGGTTTTTTGGGTTTCTTGATACACCAGAACGATAGAGAATAAACTTAATCAGTGTTAACTTCTTATTAATGTTTATAAGGCACTAATGTATTCTGAAAGATATTGATCTTTCAAACAAATTCCTAATATTTAATGATAAACATGGTCAGGGTAGGTGGAAAAAATGCGTGGGCTTCAAAAATGATTTAAATAATTTATTTTTTATTGCCCAAAAATAAAGAAAAGCTAATTTTTTTGATCCATTTTCATTCAAAGGGTAATCTAACCATCAAGTCCAAAAATATTGTTGAAGGAAAAAAAAAACACAAATTTGTCCAATGGCTGTCGCATCACCTCGGGTCTCGCATCCAAAAGATGCCGTAGCCACTAAATGTACATAATTTTCAATAATACGGAACGGCGGTCAATCAAAATACCACGCAAAAACACCTATAAACGGTTACCTGCTGGAAAAAACCCAACAAACCAAAATTAGACAGAAAAATAGTCACCCACCGAATGTCTGGGCGATGATAACCTATTTGCAGTGAAAAATTGCATGCCTCATTTTACTTATCATCAACGTATAAATTGACATTAACACTGAACTGACTGAGTTTTTATGTACCTTATGTCTATACTTCTGAATGAATAGGTATGTAAGATATCATCATCACACACATAACTGTTTCCTAGGAAGAAATTTTAATATTCATTCGTAGATTAGATCAAACTGCAATATTTTCAGGAGTGCAAACACCGCGAAAAGTCACTTTGGACGATTAATTCGTTTACGTTCCCTTTCCCTTGTTCCCCTAAACTGACTTTATAATATTGTTTTAGAGTAAAACCGCTTAGTAGTGCGTTTCAAATAATAACTCGCCTGACTTTTTAATGTCGGAGAAAATATCGCTAAATACATTTCGTAATTTTGTAGTTAGAAAACGTTTTGAATACAGAGTGGCAGCATTGATTGGGTTACTTTTAAAGATACAGGGTCGGTTCAATGGGATAAACAACTATTTTAGAAAAAACAAATTCTATGATATTAGTATTTTCTTCCCAGCACATTTATTTCCATTTTAGCAACAAAAAGAATTATAAAACACTTGTAGTGTTCACAACGAGTTTTTTCTGTATTTGCTATTTTTGACTAGAGGGTGTTCCGATGTTAAACTACGGCTATCAACATTGCAATTTTTTTACATTATTAGATTCCAATTAAAAAACTAAACTAATTTTAAAATTAATGCATTACGTCTATTGTTATTCGTTTTTGAGGAAAAAAAACAATTGAAAAGCGGAGAAGCGGTAAACGGCATTTGAGTCATGAGATTATTTTCTTCGAATAAACGAGTCGCTTAAAAAGTTTACCAAACGTGTTGCAAACCCGCTCGCTAATATATCGAAAATGTCCGAACTGGCTCGGATCCATGAAAAACCAAATTGACGTGGTAAAATGACTAGATCATCTATAAACGCAACGAAATTAGAGCAAACTAAAACACCGTCATGTTTGACACGCTAAAACTTTATTTTACTTGTGCATTTCACAGGCGCACTAGCCAAATGGCCGTTCCCCCAGTATTTAATTAATTAATTTCAACAATTCGCGGTCGGCAGCCAATCACGCAAACAACTAACGTGGTCATGTCCAGCGCTCCATGTGACAATCTGATAAAATACCGGAACAATCAGAGTTCAATTTGTTCGGATGCGCGATGACCATTTTTCCGTTCGTAATTGCAACTCCGAAATCTAGTTTAGACTGATTGTGTTTGGGCATCGTACGTTGTTGTGTGCTTAAAACTCTCTTTGCGTGATTTTCGGTCAATATTATCTCTGTTCACCGAACAAGAAGGCAACACCGAATACCGAAAGCAGATCGAATTATATGAAAAAAATTACAATTCAGTTATACGTATATGCATATATGCAAACATAAATGTATTCGAATTCGATTATCATTTTTAATAGACCTTTCCAAATTGTAGTATATTATGCAGCAAGTGCGATAAACGGCATGTGACTCACGAGTTTATTTGATACGAGCGGAGCGCAGCGGAGAGAGGTAAAATGACACTTTCCATACGCTAGATGATTGTATAATTGAGTGGCTCGGATCCGTGGGAAATGAAACTGACGTGGTAAAGTGACGCTTCCCGCACGCGTATTTATTATATTTATAAAATGACTGTCGCTTAACGCAACTAGTATTCTGGTAACCGAAGAATTACGATTGGAGCATATGCATTTTGAAAAAATCAAGCTATAGGTTGTCAATAATTACAGGGTATTTTAAAAAACACACCTTACCGTTCAACTGAAGATTTGTTATACAAAAAAAGAAGAAAAAAGGTTCTTGTAACCATAGATCCGGAAATATTGAGTTATATATGAGTGTTTAAATATTTAAAAAAACGGTTATAATAAAAAACTTAGGTCGTAAGCTACATGCTTATAATGAAGTAAATCGTTATTTTCGAATATGATTGGAGTCAACATACTGACCCTGATGTGCACTACGACAAACGAGGCCCCATCAGGTCAGCAACAAGAAATAGAGGAAGAAAAAAAAACTGTAATAAATGAGGATGAAAAGAGAGAAGAATGAGAAGAATAATTCACTCTTTTACTTCAAAAAAGAAATACATACTTTGTAGTCTGAAAAAAGGGTGACTTCATTCCATCCATCAGATGAAAAGATGAATGAGAAAAGATGAAAGAATGAGACGAATAGTACACTCGTTTTATTTTAAAAAAGAAATACCTTCCTTGGAAAAAAGTAAAATGAAAGAAGGATCCATGGCAAGAAGACATTGTGGAAAACTTTAAAGGAAATGCACGCACAATAAAAATTAGACATTATACAAAAAATACGTCATACAGAAATTAAACTATAAAAAATCAAGTAGTCAAAATCTCACATTTTCTTCTCTTCTAGAATGACATACTGAACTGCTTTTCGCCAGCACTCTGCTGCTGTGTAATTTAATCACTTTGAATATCTTGTTGTGTCATGCTTTAAATTCTTTCAATAAGTTCTATAGGATTTAGTTGGAAATGATATAAAGGGTGTTTTCTAATTGAATGTCAATAATTAAACGGGCGACTTTTAGTCAGTTTGGTTAATTGTTGTGAACACAGAGAAGAGGTGTATTTATTTTTTAAGCGAAAACCCAATATTGGATTCGATTTCTTTAGAAATGATTGGAGATTGTAAGAATAATTTTTTATTTTAAGAGGAATCCGTGGAATTCCGTACACTAAATAATGCCTCTTGATACATGGTACACGTGTGCCAAATGTAGTTGAAATGTTTAAAGTCGTATTACAGATATTAAAAAGTATTTATTTTATTTTTGAAAACTTTACCATGCTCTATTTCAAAAATTAATACGTTTAGGATATTTGAAGATTAAATTTTAAAATAGACCTAAAAATTATTGATATTCAATTAGAGAACACTATATTTTTCTACCAGATCTTTCATAGCGGATTTCGTAAAATAATGTTTGTGTAAATTTGCAATATGTAATAGTTTCTTCTATATCAATTTTTGGTTGTTAACCAGTCGGATATTTCATGTTTTCTACAAGATGAGGTTGGACTTGCCGAATTTGCCGGAAGAAATTTTATTATTTCATCAAACTAGTAATCAAAAATATTTGAATTTATGTGATTATTATATGGGTTAGCAAACCATGTTTTAAAAATATTTTTTCGCTTACAATATTCCCTTTTCCTGAAGGCACCTTTATACCCGTTGACAGGACTTTCACGGAAGCTTGGCGAGCATGGATATAATAATGTGTTGCTACACCTTCGAGACCCGACAAGATTTACGATTAGTTAATAGAGTAACCTGTGGAAGTTTCTTTGAAAAAGAAAATGAACTTTTTTCAAATTACCATTCTCGTAATTTTTTTACTCACTGAGAGTGGAGAATTATTGGAAACTAAACAAATATACGAGCTTTACTGTAAGTATTGTTAAACTTTATTTCATAGGGGAATAATATATATCAGGTAGGATGGCAAATAAAAATGAAAATATAGCCTATTATTAGTATCGGATTTACAATAGGGATCAAAAATAATTTTATTGGACGCGTATGTCCGACACTAAAATTGACCGGAAAGGAATTTACAACTCAATTACTCTACAGTTTTCTGAAATAGGCTGTAGCACGCCTCATCCCGTTTTCGATACATACTATAACAATAAAATACACTTCGAAATCGGTTGGAAAATGCGAATTTAACGGGAGCATTTCCAATTCAAACAGGCCAAACTGCATTCCCGACGAAGCGAAACACGCAGGCTGCCCGAAAGAGCAATAATAGAACAAACACACTATTAATCCGAACGAAATCTAGAATTGCCCTCGATCCCACATGTAAGTCACAATCTACTCCTGGCATCGCAGACTTGATGCGATTGACCCTTCGTCCCGCTTCGCTCAGTGATTATTTTGGTAACCCGAAACCATCCAAGGCTTTCTAGATATCAATACATCGACGTGAAAAGCTTTAAATACGAATAAGCCGTGTTGAGGTGGCGGCGGTGGCGGCGGCAGAACAATGCGCGTACCTATACGTTGCCACCCCGTTTAGTCGGAAATATGTTATTGTGTGACGCATGGCGCAATCTTTGCCGGTATCGCAACACGCGATGCCCTTTGGAAACCGCAATGCAGCGCGATTATTATAGCTTTTACGATGAAAGTTTTGAGGCGACGGTGATCCGAAGTCTTGGGCCGCTAATTGCCCTAATGAGTTAATTGAAAGCAACCATATAGCTATTAGACATATAGAGGCCCTGCCTATGCTAATTGTACAGGAACTCGTGAAGCAACTATGTCACAAAAATTTGAGGTCTGTTAAATATGCGCATGCGCGAGATTTGAAATTTTGTTTTTAACCAATGGCAGCTCTAATTGCAAATTCTGACGTTCGACCCATAAGGCCTTGCGACTCCCAACAACCATCATGGCCGCTGCCAGGTCGTCAATGTTTGGATGCTGTATTTTCTCAAAATATGTCGAAGTCACATTAAATTTTCAGGCAAAAAAGGAATTAAGGTCTAGAAAGTGTTGTTAAAAAAATTAGCCACAAGTGCAGAGTTAATATTATGCTGAATTACAGCAGACGGATCGACGTCATTAGTATAATTCTGTACGTATTTTAGCGTTTTGGTTCTTTTTACGCTATAGGCACGATAGCAGCTAATTTTTGCCGAATTTGTGCCCGTAAATCGACACAAACAGTTTGTTTTTATAAACTTAGTTTAACCTTTATTGAAAATGTCAATAAAGTCGAATTCACTCTCTCTAAAAGTGTAAATATAACTATGAGGTACTAGATATCGTACTGGAAATATCTAAGTGGAAAAAAGCGAGCACTTCGTATCGACGGATGGACAATTTCGTTAGATATGTAGGTATTGGAAAATATAACCAAAACAAAATAAAAACTAGTATAAAACAAGCCAAAAAAAAACAATTAGCTCTAAATGTAACAGAATTAACATTATCAAACGCTAAACAGTGTCGTTTATTGTCTCCAAATTTAAAAAACATTTTGCTACCAAAAATTGCATGGTAGCTACTGCAAAAAAAATCTCCATCAAAAATATTTAATACATGTAGAAATTGCATTGTGTCTACCGGGCTTTAGATACTAGTATTAATATTAACACAATAATTTTCCTATATTTTATTGCCATCTGGATTCAATTGAAATACCCAAAAATTACTTTTCCAGAAATACTCGGAATTTTTTAAAAGTGTAAGCTCACATGAAATATTCTTAAAGGAAAATTGTCTTATTAAGAAATATTTTTTTCCAGGGGTACACTCTATTCCTGTTTCGTAGACAAGATTGTGGTTTATGCCACAACTACGACTTACCCTTAATTATAATAGCATTTTATATAGTGCATTTTTTAATAGCATAATATTTATTTTTTATTTGCACTATGGCGGTCGACATAAGATAATTTAGTGTTACTCTTTTCAAGGAACTTTTATATTACTTGATTTGAGAGGATCACCACATTTAAAAATTGAAAAAAAGAAGATGTAAGCAATAAATTAATAATACATTAAACTATTTTTAATTATTAGTAGAATAACTAAGCAAAAATTTCATTATTTTATTATAAAAGGAAACAACTTCGCGGTTTCGAGTGGTAAAGGGACGCATTGTTTTTCTATCGTGCTCATGCGGATCACTATGGAACTTTCGCAAAATCGATGTGATTTAATGGTGCATGTACCCTGTATAAAATGCCCTTCACATCTCGTCAAACTTCAAAGTTACAACAAACATCGGTAAATATTAAAATTTGCACAAATAATAGCGTAGTCGAATGATATTTTTTCAAATATCTGGCGCCCTGTATAATTGACGAAACCTGAAACTCTCACACGACATAGTTTAAGATACTGTTCAAATAAAATTATCTCATCTTTAACGGGTTTTCATTTATCGCCAATAATTTACCCACAAAAACGGAAATTTTTAGGATATTTTAAATTTTTTGCCCATAAACGGCACACCCTGTATATGATATAATCATTGTTTGAAGTAGAGGTTCTAGCCCTGGACTTTCCAGGGGTCCTGGTTCAAGAATTTTTTGAAAATAGTAAATGGTTTACGAGAAAATAAGTTTTTTCTGAAACCATGCAGTGACGTCATCGCGTTTTGACAGCCCCCGAAATAACGATTTCAATATGGACTTTTTCAAATATCCCGAGCAGCGTATGTGATAGACGAAAACCGCAAATACAAAAATTTTAGCTCTTGATGCGGCCTATTTGAACCAATTAGCCATATAATGTTAATGTTATTGCACTGGATCTTCTGCGTCTGCCGGTTAAAGAATTCTTCCAATAGGAGCAACGACTATGGAGGAAAACATATTTGCGGCGCACCCTGTACATTTTTGAAAAATCAAAAATAAAAGTTCATAGAGCTTCAATAATTTATTTGGTCTCCTAAACAGTTTTTGAAAAATGATGTTTTTTGTACAACCTTGCACGCGCGATTTTTTATTTTTTTAGAATACTTCCCGACCCCTCAGCCCCCCATTTTCAATAGGTTCCGTCACGGGGCAAAGCTGCATATATGTGCCAAATATGAAGTCGATTGCTTCAAATTTCGGACACTTATCGTGTCCAAAAAAACAGTCGCAAATCGCGAAAAGAAGCAAATTTTGTACCTCCAAAAGACGAGACCGGAGAACGGAGAATGCACAAACAGACATTTTTTTTTCGACGGTGATCATTTCGGTACCAATAGGACCATTACCGAGATATAAAATTTTTATACTAGGGCAGATACTTTCCAAAAATTCGATTTCATCGATTTTCGAAAGTAACAAGATCTGGTAATCGTCCTTTAACCAATTCTTAAAACTTAATTTTAAATTACTTAATCCTAATAAAATAATTTTGATTTCAAAAATTGTTACAAAAATATATTCTCCACATGATGAATTTTTTTTTTCTTTGCATTTGTATGAATTTTTAGACGATTTTTACACATTCTACATATTTGTGCTATGTTTTAGACATTAAAATATTATAAAGCATAAAAAATATTTTTACTAAAAATATGGAATCCTTAATAGAATGACTTATACTTTAGCGATTCACGCTCTTGTGATGTAAGCGTTGGTTGTATACTATTTAAATTCTCTTGTTTCGAAGAAATAAATAGTGGGATATTTCGGACGCCATTAGATGCATCTAAAATAAAGCTTATGAAACTGTCGAGCGAAGTCAGCGATATTTTTCTTCATGTTTAAAAGCAAAGAAAAAACTCTAAGGCACGAAACCATAATCCGACGACAATAAAATAGGAATATACAAAACGAAAACATTCAACTGAAAGGAATTATTTACAAAAATTCCACAACCGACGAAATCAATAGCGTGAGAACCGCCGAACAACAAAGATATAATATATCGATCCTCTCGGAAAGCATATGCTGATTTTTCACTGCTTGTGTTACTCCACCTCCTCTAGCCTTACCCGTAGATACGAAGTTTTGTGTCATTACGATAAACTGGAAAACATATCCGAGCTTGAAATATCAGGATGCAAGTCCCAATAGTGTACCCCAAAGTATAGCACTAAAAACTTCGATAATGTTTGTATTAAAATATTACTTGTTTATACTGGTAATATCAAAATTAAATCTTTAATATTACAATGAAATAAATAAATTCACAATATTGCAGAAATGGCACTGACATAATAATTGAAGTGGTTATTTATAGTTCTCTAAATAATTTTATATGTATGGGTACAGAACCGCATTTATCCATTTCCGAGGAATAAAGTTACGCGTAAAGTTTTTATGACGACGTTGCAAGTTTCGTTGGCAAAGTAAGTAAACGATCGATCAATAATACTAAAAATGTTTGAGTCGTTTGATATAAAAGACCGCCAATATTTATAGAAGGGGACGATCAGCTGTTGGAAAATGAGAATCTCTTAAATAGGATTATAGAGATGTGTCCAATTCATGAATAGATTGATCCATAATCCAACTTCAATAAACAAGGTATTGTTTCATAGTCACTGCAGTAGGTGTGAGAGAACGGGGCATCCACTAACATCAAGAGAAATACAAAATGTGGTTCAAAAATTCACTTTGCGATAGCATTTGGAAGTCCGACGAAACACGCAGCTAATTATTATAATCAAAACTCATTTTAGTTTAAACAAATCAAGGTCACAAGAAACAGAGGATGCGTATTTTCGAGTGTTGATAATGTCGATGTTTTTAAGGTTTGAGAAGTGTTTTGTTTCTAAATATTAGTAAAACAAATATTTAAAATTCCTTTCCGTTCTTTAACAACCAGTTTCGACCATCCTAGCTTTAGATTTCCTAGGTAAGCTACACGCACAGCTTTGACATTTCTCAGCCTAGAGCGTGAAGCATGACAACCAATCCATTCGTGAATGTTTAATTTTCTACTACCTACTCTAAAATCCCAATTATGTGAGGATTTAGCGTACGGAGAGTGTCATTTCAATATTACGAGTTTGGGTGTTTTCTATAGATTTTAGGATGGTATTTTGACGTTTGTGAATTCTGACTGTCATGTCGCTCAGTGAATATATTCGTTTTGTTTTGCACGAATCTAACCTAAAACTAAAGATCGTAGAAAAATATATTGCATAGTATAGTATTTACATTGGCTGTATTGCCGTGACTTTGATTTTATTAACCACGAGTTTGATATGGTACTCTTTTTCCATTGCTGGAGTACATACACCTTCAGATAAAGAATAAAACAGAACATGAGATATGATAAATATAAACAGAACATGAGATATTATAAATAAACCTGCACTTACGAACGAAAACTGCTGATGATACATTGGGATCAGAACTAACCAAAACTAACCAAAGTTTTGTTACAATCACTTATAGAAACCGAATTTTGGGTACACTTAAAAACACCATTTTTAGTATTTTTAATAGAATTAATGCGATTAATTACTAAGATCTGTAAATTCACTTGATTCAACTAATTTGCGATGATGGAATAATTTTGTAAATGCTTTATATTACGCTGTAGCTTTTTCCTGGATCATATTAGACGGATACAAGCACGCACTTTGTCGAGTTAAAATATTTCGAGGTGTGTTGCACACATTTTTATGAAACATCCAAATGTTTTCCATAATGTGATGGCTGCCCCTATTTTATGTGTCCGCATAGCAATAATACTAGTTTAATTATTTTTACACATGGGCTTGGTTCCAGACGGTCTTAGAATTTCTTATTAACTGCTAAAAACTTGACGTTTCTGGAAAAAGCAATGTCTCAAACTAGTTTCAAAATTATGTTTTCTGTTTTCTTGTCTACTAAAATAGCTTTCGAAGAAGAAAATAATATAGGATAGATAGATCAATGGCTGGATTAAAAACAAAATTAAATCCAAACAGTAGACATCAACGAAAAGTGAATGAATATCAATTAACCAGTCTTTTATGTTACTTTTTTACCTGATTGAAAGGCTTATTTTTAAACTCTTTAGACAACCTCAAGTGCATTGATTTAATGCGCTCTTTGTTGAATGGTACTACTTTGCCAAAAATTCTCGTCGATGGTCTAGTTCTTTATTTGACTACCGCGTCAGAACGAAACTTATTTAAATTAGATAACATTTCTTTTAGATACACCACTGGACTATCCACGGAATCTCGTGTCTCACCTTCTTTAAATGAAACCATTATGAACAATCATGAGAGAAAAATTATGAGTAGTAAATTATTCAAGCATTTAATAAGAACAACTAGAAAAATTGCATTTAAAAAGGGTTATTCCCTTCATTCTATAGAAGTTATTTTGCAAATTCGCCAACAAGTACAAACTGTCATATCATAATTAAATCAAAACCATCAGGACGACCCCGAATATTCTTCGGGATTCTTAAAGTAGCGTTTAAAAGAATGCACCAAAGCAATTTCTATTAAAAGTAAAGGATCAAATAAATGATTCTGCCAGACCAGGGGTGCACCCTTTGAACTGCGAACATTGTTACGCAGTTCATATCGGTCAGTCTGGCAGGAAGATCTCGAATTTTTATTAGATTTCGGTTGAATCAAACGCAGTGGGCATAGGACTCCTCTTGTAGACAACTAAATTTTCAATTTTAATTTCCTCCGCTTCACATACCAATCTTCTGCAAAATGAAATCAATAAAATAATGCAGGATATGATTGATATTTGTAGCTTCGTAACCTACGATTACAAATAAGGATCAATTGTCTCCAGAATGAAGTGCCTCATTCCAAACAAACGATTCTTTCGCACACCTGTGTTTTCTGCCGCCACTTCGCAAGTTGTAGGCGATTATTCGAAACCATTACCGCCGAAACCTTATGAGGTTGTAATTTTCGTAATCGGAAAACCAGCAAACCACTTGAAGTTTTAATCGTTTCAGATCTTAAATAGCCCTCCACTTCAGTTTGATAACATTGTAATTTGTGCAAAACGAAGTGGGACTTTTGTTTCAGTTAAACAGCTACGTTTTAAGGGTGTTTCTTTCGTATTTTAAATTTGGCTACTTATCTCCGTACATAAATGAATCTGCTGGAAATTGCGAATTTACTAAAAATATCAGCCAAGGAAGCAATTTTCTATAATAACAGCATTCTGTAGCTACCATCAGACATAACGAAACTACGGCGAAAATATTCAAAGATGGAGGTAAAGGTCGAGTTTGGTAGAGAAAGCAGTAAATTGAAAAATGTAATAAAATATAGAATATGCTATATAATATCACGCTGTTGTCATACATTATTGTTAGAAGCGACAGCATTGAATCATCCAAAATATTCTAGTTCCATAGAACAGACTCGAAAATCCAAGTACTCAAATTTTCAAACAGAATCTGTTATTGATTTTCCATAACATTTACGAATAGGCCAAAGGCACTATGAAGGTTTCGAAATCGCCTCGGTCTTCCTCCAAAATTGTAGTAAGCTGCTAATAGTGGTACAGTGGAACGACTCTGTTAAATGTAAAAATCATGGTGTTACATGCTTGATCGCGTTTTAAAAATTGTTCAAAATATTTGTATGTAAAATTATTATGCAAGGTGAAACTGAGAAAAAAGTACTTTATTTTCCTTATATATTTTTAGGTTGGTTATTACCTTATTGGCGATTCTACACCTATTTAAAAAGAACATATACAAAAGTACATATACAAAGATATCTACAACTAAAATCGAAGAAAATCAGCTGCCTTTAACTTGCACCTTTTGAATGAATACAAAAAATCCATAATAATTGAGTTGACTTTAATTCAGCTAATTTATTTTATTTTTTATTTCGCTTCATTCATTCCGGGACTTTCTTTATAGATAGTACGTAGTAGGTAGTATAGGTAAAAAATGTATTCTATTATAATATCATCGCTTAGCAATAATATTATCATTAATAATTAACAAACAAAAAACCTAATAGAAAGATGCTATTTTGTTTAATAAAATTTTGAAATTTATTTTGTTTTGTTTTTCTCTTGTATGTGTTTTAAAATCAGCTTTTGTAACCATTAGAGTGCCATAGATTGTTTCCGGAGAAAGATATATTACCAGTTTCTAGAGAAAAAATTGCCTAAGTTTTGTGTAGCCATTATCACCTTTGCTGTTAACATAATTTTTTCAATTATATTTGAAATAATATTTTAACAGTTGAATATGAATTCAATAATGAAGTTAGTAACTAAACTTTAGTTGTATTTGTTTTAATGTAGTTCACGGGTATTATTCATTTGAAGTATCTATCTAGATAGATACTAGACAGATACTAGATAGATAGATAGATAGATACTAGATAGTATAGATAGATACTAGATAGATATCTATCTACACTTTTCTTAATAACTTTTTAGAATGTCTTTTAATATAAAGGTACCCTCAACACATTTATTTTCATTAATAAAACTATATACAAATTATGTCCGCTGATCAAATTAATCATTTCCTACATCAATCTTAACCGAGACATTCAAGAGCACTTTTGCTCATAGTTTTTAGTGAATGTTCTACAAAAGTAGAGGATTTAATAACTAGACATATTTTTTGAAAAATGAAGTGCCTTGATGGTGTGAAATAGAAAAATCGAAAGTGTATTATTAAAAGAAAGATATAATATCAGATAAATATCAGTAACCCCTGATTAACTATGGTATGTGTGCAATTACTTTACAGTTAGACCAACGTACATTGACGTGTCTTGTGTGAAATTTAATAAGACTTTACAGCCATTGCGTTTGAATGCAGTATTTATTCCTTTAATATTTCACGTGGTGACTACTGAGTCGCACAGATAGAACCGATCATTCGCTTATACGGCATTGAAGACAAAGTCCTCTCCAACCAGCAGGCAGATAATAATTGAAAACGCTTGCCTCTTTTGTCCGACTAATTTAACAATAGTTCAAAGCAGAGAATGGAAAGCTTGTGGTGTCAGCACTTTGATTGATTAGGTATGAAGCAATTATTTTTCTCGCTTTTTTCGTAGTGACAGTCACATTATCCCGGTTCGGTTTTGCGGTTATAAACCGGACAAGAAAACATAATTTCCAACAACATGCGATTTCTGACTTCGTCCCATCCTGCATGGTTAAAGTGACATCGCAAGGTTACAGTTAGTAAGTTTACATCCTAAACTGAGTCAACATGAATTTTATTCGAATTTGTCGTTACAAAAGCTAATGAACCTAAGAATAGACGAATCCAATCATATTTGGACTAAATAGAACTGTTTCTGTGCGGATTTGAAAGAGTGATCAATGTCACTCTGAATAAAACATAGAGTTCATCATGTGTACTATTTGTTGATGAACTGACCTTGCTGAAGCGTCGCCAATCAACCTGTTGGTTTCTTCAAAATTTTACATATTACATATTATATTCTGTTTGAGGTAGGCGAAGCTAAAGGAGAAACATGAACATTGTCTCGGATGATTGATTTCCACTATGGTGAAAGACCTGTACCGCGTTTAACATTGTTTAACATGGATTCTCGGATTTTGCTTTGCTTACCTGCAAGAATTTATGTTTGCTTATGTTCAATTAGTGCTTATGACTTCATTTATCTTAGCCTAGAAGGCTCTTTCATGGTTTTTAGCCTAGTTGATATTTTCTTTGCCGCATATGCATGCAATGCTGTAAACAGCTGGTTTTAATATTGTATTGCTTATTATCTAATGTCAGTAACGTTTTCAATATAACGAAGGACCACAGTCGCCAAAGTGTGGCGTTAATTTTTTTTTTGGGAGCTTGTCTATTTTGTAATGAAACACTTAATATCTCTAATGTGGTAATTATGTGAAAGAAGAGCAGATGTTTTTAGGAAAAATACTGAATCAATGATTTGTGCCAAATATTAATTTCTTATTCAAGTGTATTTTTAAACGAATTAATAGAAGTTGATGATATAGTTTCCTTATTAAGGCGATTATAATTGTGAACCACTCTAATTGAGAAAAAAATCCTTCTTGGTAGTATGCCAAAATTTTATTTAGAAAGTTTTTTGTTATAGCCTCTGAGCTGATTGATTTCAGAAAACTGGAATATGTTAATATTGCACTTGTCATGTCCACTAATAATCTCTAGGTAATCGCCTTTGATACAGTGTAAGCAAGATAAGTTTTTGAAACCTGGATACGCTGAGCATATTCCAGTTTAGGTGGAATATAGGTCTTGTATAACTTTAGAAATAGATTGGGAAATACTTTAGATATAAGGGAAATCAAACTGATAGTTTTAAATAGTTGATAGTTAAAATCTTCGGCAATTATTGTTCCTAAACATTTTTGTTCTTCCAGATGCAGAGTGCATTTATTCCATCCATCAACCGGACGTAGTAGTTGACTGGTTAGTTGGTTAGCTAAATTTTTTTCACTTTCCTTACATAGATGGAAATATTCGAATACTTTCAGTGAACTGTATAGGTATTGTAAAATGCCAAAATTGGAAAGTGCAACTGCGATTTACAGGTACTGCAACCAGTACTAACCGATACCCAGTCGATTAAAGAACAAAAAAAATTATTTGCTATAGCGTAACAAATCAATCATGCAATCATGTCGACAATTCTTTATAGAACCGAATCTTAATTACGTATTTAAAATATTCCAGAATTTTCGTATTCTATAGCGTGTATGAGCTGTCGGGTAACTTTGAAAATTTCCCAATTTGCGCACCCCTCGTATATCCGTTAGTATTTAAGCTATCGAGTAAATAAAAATACCATTTGTTGTTAATTCAGGTCTATATTCAAAATTGTAATATTTTAATATGACTTCTCTTAGTAGGCGAAAAAGTGAAAATAAATTATTATTATTATTAATAAATATTTTATTTAATAGCTGTATTACATCATAATTTTATATATTTAACAATTTGTTAGTTTTACGTCATTAATATTAATTATTAATACAAAATAATTATTTTAACTTAAAATGTTGATTCGAAAATTATTTTTATCCGTGTTATCTATTTTTCTCTCGCAAAATTAGTTCTTTAAAGTGAACCGGACAATAGATTTACAGTGAATGAGGGAAATAATACATGGTTCTGTAAACTTTGCTGAGATCAACTCCTAAATGAATGATTTTCATGGATGTGACTGTAGAAAATAGTTAGTAAGTTAAATCTAAACTTACAGCTTAACATCGTATACACCTGAGGGTGTGTATTAAAGCTGTAAACTGAACTTTAACTTTATTAATTAATTATCTAATTCCAGTTTACGCTAAATCTGTATCTCTAATGCAATAGAAATTTGTTCCAACTTTGAAATTAAATATACATATAGCCGAGAAAAAACTTATCAAAATGAAAAAATTACTATTAATGTAATAACAAAATTTTTAAATAGTAATTTCTTGATTTATAACAAATTCTCCGTCTTAAATTGTTTATATCTACTTTTTCGGAATGGCTGCAATTAAAAAGGAGTCCTACCTGCAGTCGCAAATTTAAATCACTACTGGTGGTATGGACTGGGCTAAAATGATATACATCCGTCCTTATGTTGAGAGTTTTTAATTTAAGGAAAAATGTTTTAATTTTTCACTGATTTTTATTAATAATTTTTCACTTATAACGCTAGTTCGGCAGCAAAAAAATTAGGTGATATGGCGAAGATACTCTTGACTTCTGTGAAATAACTACAGTCTCATCTCAATAGAATAAGAAGAAAACGTAAAAAAAAATTCCAGCAAATGTTTTGACGATGACTACAAGGAAAGTTTAAGACCAAATCTGAATGAACGTTTTGGTAAAGATGAAATAGAAATATTGTGGAAACCCCAACAAATATTTTATAATGGAATCAATAATGTCGTCAATAGTTAAAAAATTTCGTTATCGATAATCTCGTTGGTTTATGTTGTTTTTTTTTTATTTTTTTATTCTGACTAAGCTCGAAAAAGTTATAAAGATATTTTTCCCGATTTTAACTAAATTTTGAATTTTACTGCTCTCCCTAGACCGATGGTAGGTGGCTTTCTCGTTTAAGGTGTTTTTGTTCTTATGTGGTTTTGATAAGGACTAATTGATTGATTGAATAATTGATGACATATTATACACTTGTGATAGTTATGATATGTCACAAACGAAATATGATCAGTTAAATTCTCTCCTTAATAGTTCTGACTTTCACTTGCGCAAATGGTACTTCAATTCCCCCGAGTTTCTAAAACAAACATCTCAGAACTCAGTAGAGTACTTTTAAAATTTTATTATTGTCACACGTGAGCATAGCAACCATTCATATTTGGGCAAAATTTGGACAAAATATCCATATTTACATCACATTCGCTGCCTCTCTCGTGCTAAAGGAAAGTCGTGGCTAAAGTGTCATTTATTATACTTATTGTCTAATATACTATTCCAGATGCACAGCAAAATTATTATTATAGTAGAACTTGAAACCACTAATTCAATCTTACAAAGAGTGTTTAATGTTCCGACTTTTTTTATGTAGCTGCGTAGAAAACCTCGCATTTTCAAGTTTCGTTTCTCCATCTTTTTCATGTTATCGAATAAAGAAGCCTCCGTCCTCCCTCCTTTCATCGAAAATTAATCAATTAATCGAAGCTGCAACGAAGCGTGGATTTTCAAGATTTAAAATTTACAACGCGACCCGCTTCAGTATACATTCATCCGGTTTGGTAAAAACGCGCGCCTTTCTTCAGAATACTAATATTCTTGACCTAATTAATCCCAGAAACGTCTACCCGCTTTCTGCTTTCCAGTTTATTGCTTTCGCACAATCTCTCCGCCCGATTCTTCAGCTCGGGAACATATTTTTCATTGTTCCTATTTCAATTTATTCCTCTCCCGTTCGTGACGGGATAGATAAACTGCCTTTTACTGCCACGTGTACAACAACAATTCGCCATTGTTTCGATTGGTAATACAAAAGACATGGTTTATTCAAACGTTGATATTCACAATATCCTTTTCGATCGTTTACAAGGGTACGGGTTTCATCAAGAAGAATGTGTAAAACGCCTTTCGACCGGCTGGCTTTAGGATCGGATTATGCATTTGCTGGTAAGGTCACCGTTAAATTTATCCCACAGGTAAAGTTGAGAATAGAATCCCCTAATCTAATCTAAAATTTGTCTGCCTAATATTTACGAAATAAAACAAAGTCGAATAGGCACACCTGGTTTCACAAAAATAGGGATTCAAACACACACGAATTAAGCTCTCAAAACTTAATCACACCTATTTTGCCTACGCGGGCATCGTCAGGAATAAAAATCTGTAAAAAATCTTTTAATGACACATACAATAACTTCAATTGAATTTTTATTGATTTTCACGAGATCTAAAGATTCATAATCAAAATATAAAATAATCTCATAACAAGGTTAAATCGGAAATGTGGAATTTATATAGGCCTAAAATTGAGAAGGTGATTAGCACAATCAAGGAAAACACTCTTTTTGACTTTGGTGATTTCTAATTTCTCCAGAAGATAATTGTCCCACATTATTTTTATTTCCTAACATGAGAATTGTCACTTGGTTATTTTTTTTTTAATTTAGCTTGAAATGGCAGTAATAAATGGTTGGTAAATTATTTAAACGGAAGAAAAAAAGGAGATGGTCCTATTGATTTAATGGTGAAAGTTACGAAAAATGTAGTCGAATATGATATTGTAAAATGTTTCATCTTACTTTTGCTCTATACATACCTCTTTAAAGCAATGCGGCGACGCCGCTGTCGTTTTTGGTACTAAAATAAGAGAGTTATATGGTACGATTCCAGGAACACAAGTTAGAGTCAGTTCACTAACTTTACAACAATTATCAATCTCTCAATGGAAATACGACATAGTTTCAGAAGCATAAAAGAATTTGAATGTAAATCGGTGGAATTAAGTGGCACTGACCATAAGTTACTAAAATCTTATCTTATATGATGGGCAGAAAAAACAAAAATATAATAGGAGCAAAACGATGACCATCAAAATTGTTATAAACGTTTGTTAGAAACAGTTTACAGCAGAGTTATGTCGTTAAACCGTAAACGACCAGGAAAACATTATGGGGTAAGTAGTTCACAAAATTACTGTAACTCCAACTACTTCTACTACTTCAAGCGTGTAAAGGAGCAGAGGTGTTCAACTATTTATTATTTGGTCCCAAATGACAAAGTGAGATAGGTTGTCTTTTAAGTAGAGCAACAATTTTGTGGCTCTTGATAATATATTCTTAATTTGAAAAATTAAAAAATCTAGCATCTATGCAACACACCACTAGAGTACAGAAAAAATCTTACATATATTTATTGGGTAGCCACGAATGCAAAACAGTCTGTTTCGGGCGTGATCAAAGAAATTTAAAACATACAAAACTGTTAGGAAATGAAAGCAAAATAAAAATACAATACATATTAATGATAAGCGTACCTTGTCTCAGTTAATGAAGATATTCTGATAAAGATTGGTTAATTAACTATCTAAAATGTTGTTCACGGCAAAAAACATAAAACACACAAAAACATTTCAATAAATTATAATATATGTTATTATAAAGTAAGTAATTATAAGTAAATATACTCACAGCCAAAAATATTGACTGATCATATTTTATATCGAATGCTAGATTCCTTTCACTGGTTTTTACCTGTGCAATTGTTAAATAGATTACAAACTAAAGTTTAACAACTGATTTGTAAAGAAATAAATAAAATAAAAATTGAGCTAAAATAGAATACTTTTATCACAGATTTTATTTTATATTCAAATAATCTTGACACGAAATTTTCTTGTCGAATCTCCTCGTGTTTTATATTTGTTATAAGTGAAAAAATACTATTGAATTAAACTTCTAGTGAAAAAATAGAAAGATGGACTATAAAAACCACACATATAGACAAACAGACGTAGACAAATCAGACAGCCAGAAGGACAAAGAAAATAAAACTTTCCAAAAGATTATGTCAAATAATGATTCATTTTAAGAAACATGCTGCACAAAATAATCTCTAATCTTCCATAGGGTATTGAAAAAAAAAATTAGATTATATTTTTAAAAATTCGTGCTAAGAAAATAAAATCTAGTTTTTCATAGGACATCAAAACAAAATTTGTATTACAATTGTAAAATGTAACGTAGTAATAATAAACATTTGGGATAAATGCCTTAATTTTTTGCCAGTCGATGTTTGCCAGAATGTATTCATTAACTGAGATAAATTGCTCGCTTTCATTAGGCTTCGGTGGTCTTTGATATGTGATTTAAAATGTTATATTACAATTTATTTTTGTTTTTCGGTCCAAGAAACCCTGTGTATTACTATTCTTTGCTTGCCACACCTCTGTATTTTTCTTTTGATTCTTAACAGTTTCTATGTTTTCAGTTTATTTGTTTGCGTCCGAAGCAGACTTTTTGTTTCGGAAAGAAGTTCATGGCTTACTATGTCTTACAATATCTTCTTCTTCTTCTTTCTCTGCTAAATTTTCTTCTAAGTCAATAACTATTTGTTCCAAGGACCTTCCTGTATATTAAGCAGGTGACTACTTTTCCATTAGAAGCTGCAGTGTTAAAATCTTGGCTATCTGATAAATGTCATTCAGTCTGCAAGATTTTCTGTGTACCCCTGTGGAGTGTCCCATAAATGTGATTAGGTGTTTTAAGTCATTGTCGCTTATATTGAATATATGCCATAGTGTGTTTAGATGTTTTGTGAGGCGCCTCATGATGTTTGCATCCGCTATTCAGTGCATATTTCTGTAGTATTTTATTACCATAGATGTATGTCATTTTTAATCTTTCAAAATAGAAATATATTACTCGGAGCCACAAAACGGTTTGTGTGCTTAAAAAGACAATCTATGTCAATTTGTACATAGGGACTGAATAATAATGAAACATCTCTGCTTCTTTAGTGTTGAATGACAACACATTTGAAGGTTTTCAGTAAAATATTGTTTAACACTTAAATAGTGTACATTTTCCAAGTATCAACCTGCACTCAGTCCTAAAAACTAGAAATGCAAACATGTTTTCAAAATTCTAGACAAAATTAGTTTTAAAAAATTCACAATCTGTAAAAGATTATGGTAAAAAATAAATAAAATGTGAAAAGGCAATCAAAATACCCCTTTATTTTTCTCAACAGCAACTTTTTGCTGATATGTCTACATTTTAGTTGGGGTTTAATCTATTAATAACCTCCCAATTTTGTCTAATGGAGTTTGACGCCTCTATAAAATGGAAGAAGAGACTATAATAACTTTTGAGAATAAATATCAATTAAAAAATGTATAACATAAAAATATTTTTCATATTTTTATAAACCATTCCAAATAAAACAGGTATAACTTGAAAAATATCAAAAATTAAAACTTTGAATTGTTATCGTGATTAAATGCAATAACTTGTTTTAATGTTTCGAAATAACGTAATTTAAATTTCCCTCAACATGTTTAACGGAAAGTATGAGGAAGTTTAACACACAAACTTATACCATCTACTTTATGCAGTCTTCCTTTATTACTATCAAAAGATGATCGTTTCGGTAGTTCCGCGTATTCCACAATTTAATACAAAGCTCAGTAGACACGAAACAATTTATACATGCATGTGTTTTTTGATACGAATATTGCAAAGCGTTTGTTTTCATATACTTCATGTTGGCAATCTTGACAAAAAAAGTAAATTGATATTAAGTATTCGTCAAATTGATTTCGATCCGGTTTTTGCTTTCTTGCTTCGAAAAAATTCAACAAGCTCATACTTTTTACAAAATTTCTGGATTCCTACTGCATCGGTTTTTGCTAAGTCGAACTTGCTGACGTCATGCCAATCATCCTATTGACTTCTTCAGAGCTTCATTGAAACAGTTTAAAAAAAAAACTCTTGTTGTCATATACCAAACTTGCCAAATATTTTCCGCAACTCAGCTTATATGGTAATTTTACCTCTATACGCATTTTGAATAAAAAATTAACCAACATGTTATTCTCGAAATATGAACTGATATCCCATTTTATTTGTAGGCAACAAAAAATAAAGTGCATTACGCTAAAACCAATTAAAAATTAAACAACGGATTTTATATCCGGAATTTAACGCACATTTCGGACCGTCGGAACGGAACAAATTGGAAATCGCTGCGATGAATATAGAAACTGCATAAAATTCTATAAATTGACTTTGAATGGTTTGTTGTGCCCCACTTTCTGACAATCTCCATGCGGACGGGTGTTAAATTCAAACTTGACATGACCTACATCCGAGACGGGCGAAAAAATGTAAAAGCAAATCCAAATGGATACTAAACATGATCGCTCGATCGAAACATTACTATTCTAATTAAAGTCCTTTATATTAATCAAATAACAAATTAAATAAACTTACATGTTATACAACAAATTTGTTACACGTCACTTTAATCACGTTTCTCTACTCCCGTCTATAAAATACCTAATTGCACACCGATCTAGCGTGCGAGAAACGAGTCGCTTTAACAAGTCAGTTTCGTTTCCCATGGATCTGAGCCACTTCGGACATTTCCGGAATTGTATCGCAAGGGTTTGGGAGCAATGTTTTCACTCGTTTATTAAACACTCGCTCCATTCGTGTCAAATAAATAATACTATTATCAACCCCATATTGCCTACAACTATTGTCAGAATTGACAAACCTCAAAATACCATCAGCGTTTAAAATCTTTAGAAAACACTCGATTGCGCTAACCTTCCTTAGAAAACACTCGATTGCGCTAACCTTCCTCCTATTATAGCATATTTAATTGTAGCACCCGGTTTCTATAATACAGAGCGTTAAGCTTTATTTAAAAATTAACGTTTTTATTTACAAATCTAGCAAATTTTTACATATTTCGTTGAAACTTGATATGCATAATTGTCCTGCCAGGTTAAAAACGCCATACTCGAAAAAGGGGCTGTCTTGTACTCTATTACTTGCCAAACTTTCTCAATGTACGCCTATGCCCATAAAATTTATTTCGCTTAATAAACCCCCTTAATTAACCCGTTACTTGCAAACGAGTAGACCTGTCGGTAAAATAGCGGAATAATTATTGAAAATAATAATAACATACTATAATAATATAATATATTATAATAAGAAATTGATAGCGAGGGCAGTTTAATGTCACTTCAAGATGCTCCAAAACTGACATTCAACGAACTACTAGGCATCAAATATGAAATTCAAGGCGTCCATTTCAGAAAAAATAATAATTAAAACTGAGACAAATTGAAAAATGGCGGGGCGGATGTTGGAAAAAGGCTTAAAGCATTTTATAAAACTGTGGCACTTAAACCTAAAATATGAATAAAAGAATTCTAAAACAAGTTGAATTTCGGAAAGCAATTCAAGTTTACCGGTTGCTACGAATGTCTTATTGTCCCCAATTTAGCTAAGTTCTAATAACTATATTTTAAGATCTTTAAAAAAAATGGAATTATCACTTAATAAATTGTTGGAGACCATCTGTTAATTATTGACTTCCTTACGTAGTAAAATATGGAAAACCATCTCTTTTTTCCTTTCCAATTATCAAGGTATCCCGTAAGTAAACTTTTTTTTTTCTGAAATATCGCTCAATATCATTCACGCATTCATGCTTGATTGTCTGCCATTTGAAACAGTCATTTAAAATTTATCTAAAATTTTAGTAGTTCTATTTTGATTGTGTTTATTGCATTAAAAATGTCTTATGGAACCAGGACATTTTACTGATTAAATGCTTTAATTAATAGGGCAATAGCAATTTATTAGTTTTATTAGTTAGCTAACTACAGTGACTTTATAATGAACAATTAAATGATAATAATGAATAGAAGAGTAAGGATATCAAAACATAGTAATAATTTCAGCTTGTGCGTAATTTTGTACCCTTCGGAGGTAAAAAAATAATAAAGCTCAATGACGATTCAACTTTAAATATCATTGGAATTGGCTGAATAATAAGCGCTTTATTTGGTAAGTCGAAGAAGAGACGTTAATAATATTCATTACAATGCTTCCCAAAATTAAACTTTTTTCAGGAAATTAATTTGGCGATTATGTCAGATGACGCCATAGCCTAGGAAAGCAATTTTTAACTACTCCCAAGTATAATAAAATGCGGTTAATGCTTTTCCTTCCCAGATACAGAGCAACAAAAAAGATTCGAATTTGTCTCAACTTTATAACAGTTCTTACTATAATGTTGTTGGGTTCTAAAAGTTAACATGGCAATTTGTTTTTCGAAACGTTGGAGCTATTCGAGTAGGGCAATTGATGACAAATACTCAAACTGTATGCAGTGGGGAACAACTTTGCGACGTCCTTTTTCTAAGAATTTTCAAGCCTAATTGTAAAATGATTGCAACTTCTAATAAGTTAACCGTTATATGAGGTTAGCGCAAAAATTTCCCGGCCTGACATAGATGCAGCTCCAGTATCACGATAAAACTTTGTGTTCTTTTAAATATATATCTTAGTAGGTTGCGGAAAAAAAAAGTCTTATGTCAAATAGTTTTTATTGACAGAATTTTAAACAAGACGTGTCCGAAAAAATGTCACAAATAACGCAAATTGAGTATAGAGCAGTCATAAAGTTTTTGACAAAAGAAGGGTTAGCACCTAAAATTATTAAAGAAAGGCTGGATGGTGTGTGCGGCCAAAGTTCACCTTCGCATTCTGCAGTCAAAGAATGGGCAAAACCTTTTCGAATGAGACAGGAGTCCCTTGAAGATGATTCAAGAATTGGTCGACCAGTGGATGTCATAAGATATTGTTGCGATTGTGGAAGAGGTGGTATTGACTGATCGACGTTTAAAGGTCAAGGAAATCTCAGAAATTATTAAGCTTTCTGATACAAGTGTTCGTCGAATCCTGCATGATCATTTAGGTATGCATAAGGTTAGTGGAAGGTGGGTCCCTAAAAACCTTTCGGCTATTCAAAAACAACGCCGTGTCGAGTGTGCGCGGTCTTTTTTGGAACTATGTGGGTCGGAACCGAAGCCTGTGATAGAAACTATCGTGACGGAGAAATGAAACTATGGTTCTCTATTATGACACTCTATCGAAAAAAAATCAATGGAGTCGCGTAGTAAGGGTGAAGCACCTCCAAGAGAATTCAGAGACTGCCAGTCAACAAAAAAGGTGATGGCTACGACCTTTTGGGATTGTGAAGGAATTCTTTTCATAGATTTTAAAGAAACTAATACCACTGTCAATGGTAAATATTACGCAACATTACTACATAAATTACGAGACTGCATACGTGCAAAACGACGAAAACTGACCAGAGGCGTGCGTCTTTTGCACGATAATGCACCTGTCCATACTGCTGGTGTTGCACAAGCTGCCATTTTAGAGTCTGGGTTCCAACAGATAGACTCCCTATAGTCCAGATATGGCGCCCAGGGACTATTATTTGTTTGGATATTTGAAAAAGGACTTACGTGGACGACGGTTTAACGGCGAAGTTGAGTTAACAGAGGCTGTTTTAACTCATTTTGCAGACAAACCAAATGAATTTTTTTTTTAAAGGGATTGAGTTGTTAATAAAGAGATGTAATAGGTGTATTGAAGTTAAGGGGGATTATATTGAAAAATAATAAAAAAATTGTTACTCTACTTTGTTTCTTTCATATTCATATGCTCTCGTATCTTACATAATAGAGGGAGCGGGCAAATGACACTAATGCTCACAGTTCATAGACTGCAGAATAGTTATGTAGCTGTCAACCAGCCGGTGAAACAACGATCGGTTCTCAAATGTGCGGTCAGAAAACTTATTTTAAAACATTGAATATTGTTTCTTGTCCTTTTTACACTTCTTCATTTAGCTTTAGTGATTGCTTATCGGGCACTTCATACCGTTTTCAGTAGTTTGCATTGTGTTTATGGCCTTGCGGAATGTTTGTGTCTAGTCTACGTTTTACACCTGTAGACCACTTTATTATCAATCCTCATTGGAGGTATAAGCGACATATTCAGCGTCCTGATGAAGTCTGTAAACCAATTCGAAAGCTTTCACTTATAATTGCGCATTAATATCATTTACAAGTGGCGGATCCCTGTTAGTTTCGGCGTTCATTATATGTTACAATTGCCACACTCATAAGTTTTACGCTATCTTGCCACAGAGTGGTAGCACTTGCAACTGTGGCTATGAAAGCAACCAAACTAACCAACACATCTAAATGAGTCTACTTTATCAGAACTTGGCAAAGTTTTACCAGATGAGTAAGTATCTTAGTATTTTGCTGTATTTGCATGTGTACGATTAAGTAGTGTAAAGCTGTATGTAAATAAATTAAATACTTCCTTCCTTAAATTTCTGGACCTACAGTAAATAAGAAGAGACTATAACTATTAAACAGCGTATTCCCACATTAATTTTGTGGAGTTAGTTGTGGCGCTCACCTCATCGTAGATAAAATTATCAATCTCCTCTAGCGGCCGCCCATAGAGTTTCCTAGGGAATGGTTCATACTTGGACGGCAACCTCGACCCGTCCTGGACACTAAGTTTCCTCCTCGGTTGGAAACCGTATTCGCGCACTAGTTGCATAGTCTTACGTTCGAGGCGCTCCAGCGACTCCTTGGTAAACGGTTTGACTTGAGTCTTGGCCCGCGGAGGCGGTTTGAGCGGGTCACTCGAAAACCTCTTCGAGAGATTCGGTTCTTTCCCAAATACGTCGGGAACCACGTGGTGGCTTTCCGGACCGCACGGGTACGACACCGGTCGTTTCGAGTCAAACATCTTTCGATTGTCATTTTTGGGACTTTGAGGGAAGGACGAAGCTTCGGGACTCTGAAGCGGATTCGACATGTAGCGGGTCACACTATAAATTAAAATTTAATGTTTTTTTAAGCCGGTAACAGCTGACGACAAAAATATTTGAAAACAAAGGAAAATTGGCAGTCATTGCATAGTCATTTTTGGACACCGCATTTGACAGCTGACCGAAAAACCCATAATCCAATTCAAATTAGGAGAAAAACTTATAAAAGAAGCTTTAGTTTTGATTACTAACACTTTCAGTTGGGACTTTGTTGTTTGATCCATGAGATCCGCTACGAAATTATAGATCCAGGGATATAAAAAGCTCAACGCGCAACTTTTTAAGATATCGAATGACGTGTATGTTATATGAAACTATGTCCTAAACGAACTTTTGAGATACGGGGTGATAAGATTTTCAGAATTATTTCTTGATGTGCAGGGTCTTTGTTTTTATATAAATATGTGTCTCAATTAATTTTATTTTTGAGATACAGGGTGTCAAAATTGTTTTTTTATATAAATCACTCTAAAATATTTTTTAACTGATTTTGACAAAATTTGGCTCGCTTATTTGTCGTCATAAGCGTGCTTATTTAAAACAAAATTCATTTCAGTGGCGTGTGAGAGGGTGATCTAGTTGACAGCTATAGGTAATATTAAGGTACGCTACTGACTATTTTTCTAGACCAAGCAATCAAAAACGAAACCTTTTTGTTCCTTTCGTTTTTACAATTTGCTGTCACAAAGCTGTATTTGCCAAAATCAACTAAAATGTTTTCTACTAATAAAAAAACGATTTTTTTTCTATAAATTTTGCCACTCTGTTTCTCGAAAACGAGAAACCAACATAGGACTCATGTTAATACGTAAAAACAGACATATTTTTAACTGATAAATATGCCAGTAAAATATTCGCACTGAATGAATATCTGGTACCTTCATATGATTTTAGATATCTTAGTGAAATTGCATAAATCCATTGTCATGTATCAAAACACATTTTCAGGCGCACAACACTTTTTTTTAGTTTCTGCTAGTGGCATCCGTCCATGATTTGCATCGCATCTGTTCCAAGAAAAAATTTGGAAAACCCCTCAATTTTTTTTACATTTAGTTATATCCGTATAAGTTAACTCTTACTTTTTTCCTGTCAGGTACGTCCTTATAACATCTAAAGAAAATACTCGCTTGAAAAATGTCAGTAATGTACCATCCTTTTTTACAAATTTTAAAAATATGCGGTAAAAATCGCGGAAGTGCGCCACTGATAGGAATTGAAAAAGTCTTGTGCCTCTTGATACCCAAATACATTTTCTCAAGTATGCAGCATTGTGGCTGCTATATAAACATGGCAACATCTTGCTTAGTTTAAAAACTCTTTGTATATCATTTCATTTTCAGATTCTACCCAAAAAACAAAGTAAATTTTGTTCAAGGGTCCCTACTGTAACCTTTATCGAAATAAAAAATAATTTCCTAGATTTTTGATAAATTTTGGACCCTTGAAAAAATCTTAATAGTTCCCTGCTTTAATTAAACACAAAGCAGAACTTTTCCAGATAGTTCTTGGAAGGGCTCAGGCATTCTTTCCTGGCATACCATTTTAGTTGAAACAGACCGTGCAATTTTGAAATAAGATTCTGCACGGAAACTTTAGAAACACGGTTTATTGAGTTTTTTTTTGTGTAAATAGCACATTTTCTGCAATCGAATTCTAGGAAAGAAACTAACCCAATTTTGTCTCTTACCGTTTTTGAAATAATTTTTTTTATGATCTTTACATACATACTTTGCACAACATCATTTCGAAGGAAGTTTCACATAGACAAAATAAACTTCGTAAAAACTCATTTTCATTTAATTTTAGCCCCTTTTAATAATCTAATAAAAACAAATATGTCTTTGGAGCTCGATCAGAAATATTTTGTCTTGATCGATTGATTTATTGCCTTATACAAAATGGGAAATATAGTTATAAACAAACTAAAATTAATTGAAAATGAGGTTTAAGAAGTTCATTCTGTCTATGTGTGAAACTTTCTTCGAAATGACGGTGTTCCATATTGATATTACCTAAGAATCATGGAATTAATTTTTATTTCAAAGACGGTAAGAGTAGAGGGAAGGGAAACTTGAATAAAGCTAATTTAGTTTCTTTCCTAGAATTCGATAATGAAAGAATATGAAGAGTGTGTAATTAAAAATAATCGATGTACCGTTTGTCTTGAACTCCCCTACAAAATGATATTTTCAAAACACCCTTTCAGAAACTGTCTGCAAAATTTCGGCTATCTGCTCAATTAAAATACAGAATTATTAATATTTGTTCGTGTGTGTCGAAATTGCTTTAAAACGCAGAAAATTATTTTTTATTTCGATAACGGTAAAACAAGTAAAGTCCAGTCAGTTACATCATAGCATGACATATTTATCGATGTCGTAAATGAACACAGGAATTTTATTTGTCAGTTTTGGAATGGTTATTTATGGTTACGGTGGCAATATAGCTAAGACACAAGGATCATTTACGATTACGTCACTATACGTGATGTAACTGCACAACTGCTCTGAATGATAAGGATACCTGAACAGAATCTACTTTATCTCGTGAGTCGACTCTAAAAAAAGAGATGCGCACTTAAAAATATTTTAGAGGGATAGGACATCTCATCTTCTATCTTCTAATGGTCCATCCAGTGTGGACCACACTGCATAAAAGAGATTTTTTCCTCAAAAATTTATCACCCTGAACTTAAAAACTTAAGAACTTCACGTTCATGTTTCTTTTCTTAAAATGAGCTCAATAATTGTTCCGTTCGGTGTTGATATGCCATTAAGAAACGCCTTATATGTTTTTAACAAAGCTTGAGCCCGTTTGTGATTTATATGTAAATTAATAATTTGTCTATTCTTTAATACCTTTACTACCTTATTAAAATAAAAAAAACGGCAACGAACAAAATGTCACAAGCTTTCAGTAAAACACAAAATTATGAGTATTAGACGAGTATGGGAAAAGGTCAATCACATCAACACGGTGACCGTTCAGGCAATAAATGTATACG
Source organism: Cylas formicarius (assembly GCF_029955315.1). Lineage (NCBI taxonomy): Eukaryota > Metazoa > Arthropoda > Insecta > Coleoptera > Brentidae > Cylas > Cylas formicarius. Next base: position 22,446,306 of record NW_026844214.1, read on the forward strand.
AGTTCCAACAAAGAATTGATTTTTTTGACTGATTGGTCACGTTCGTTTATACATCGCTAAAGATTCTAATAAAATTTGGAAATTTTCCAAAAGCGCTAAAACCTTGAACGGGAAACATTACTTGCTGTTTAAGCTTCTATAGGCGATTCCACGTATTCTAAATATAAAAAATCAGTTTTCAGTTATTGCAATTATTTTTGTTTAGCGTTAGAAAGCGTAGTGACGTTTTTTTTTTCAATTACAACACTACATTGTTTATCAAAAATATTTTTAAAAATTAAAAAAGGAAAAAGTTAATAAAACGATAGAACGTATCGGAAAAAAATACAGATTTATTCAGTGACGTGCGACAATGTAGTTCTACAAAGTTCCGTGCAGTTGACACATACAAAAACAACTCCCTGTATAGCAATTATAAATAAATTTTTTCATGCATGATAGCTACATTGTCTTTGTGCGCTTAGATCCCCTGGCTGAGCACTAAAATAAAAAAATTATTCAAACTTTGGCGCCACTTTACCCCCATGGAGTATAGTTTATAACTAATAATAATTATTTCGATTAGTTCTATCGATACCTGAAGTTATTCTAGTGAAAACTGAATCACCCTGCATAATCGCACATTTTGAGAGAAACTATCGCATAAGATAAATAAACAGATATTTAATTGGAGCTATTAAGCAGTTGCGCACCACTAGGGGCAGCCGATTACGAGTTCTGAATTCATTATGCCCGAGGGGGAGAGAAGAGTTAGCAAGTTATTATATAAAAATCTCCAGAAGTTGGTGGCAGAACAGAAAATCGAATCACCCTGTATATTTAGAAGGCACCACACGGAATGCTAATTTGACTTCGCTGTAATTGCCCGGAATCCTGTTGGAATTCCATATAATGTATTTAAAATTATTATATGTTATTTAGTACTTAGTAGCATAAAAGTAGAAGACAATGCAGGAAATTTTCAGAAATGATGTCCAAAACATGGAACCTCGTAAAGTAGGTAATTGTCGTAGAAACAGATTTACAAATGGAGAAAAATTTTATATGCTTCTGTTATATTGGGAACGCATGAAAGTATCGGTTTTAAAAAATGTTTCTTTCCATAATGATATATTATTAGAAAAAACTAGTTTATCCTAAAACATTATTAGTTTGTTACACGCCAAGTAAGGAAATGTTTCATTTAGAATTTTCCCTATCATCAAGTAAATAACGGTCATAGCCGCTTAAATACAGTTGTCAAAATTGAATAAGAATTTAAAAAAAAACAAAATTCTACACCCTGTACTTTTTAAAGACCCGCCTTAGATCAAAGCTCCACATGAAAACTCATCGTAAAATTCACGAAAGATCACGACTTTTTATTTTTGGAACCACAGCATCGCAGTTACTATTTACAAAACTCCTGGATTCCTCTTGCTTCGATTATTGTTGAGTCGCACTTGCTAACGTTTAGCCAATCCAGAAGTTTCGTAAATAGTACTAGTATAGTACTAGTAGGAGTTTATTTGGGAAATTGGCATTACACTTACTTATACAACGCTATTTCATGGTAGCTTACCCTTCATAAAATTAACCATATCAATCAATCATAACAATAACATAAGAAGTGAAATTTTAAAATATAGATGGTCTAGGGTTTCCTTTTGATTTTCGTATTATTTAATTAATTCCAAAAAATAAAACATTACACAACCTAATAAATTATTTTATGTGTGTTTTCTTCGAAAAAATCTAGACGACAAATGCGTCGGTATGTGTCAAATTGTGATTTCGCCTATAAAGGCTCAAGGTTTTACTTTAATCCGAGGTTTATTCTTTCAAAAATCTTTATGAAATTAACGAAAAACCGCATGCAGTCGAGGTCATGCCACTTTTCTGGTACAATGAGGTTCGTATTTGTGTTATTTTGAATGGATCCTAAAACCACTATTTATTGTCACTAGTTTTCCTAATTTGAAGTGTAGACTTTTGGTCTTTTCTCATCAAACTGAATATTATAAATTAGTTTGTACGGCAATCTTTCGAAAATATCCGTTTTTTTACAGGAGATTGGTCGTGGTACACATTGCTTACTGTTTCTGCATTTTTCACGGCTTTTACAGGACGCATTTTCATATATCATTTATTCGGAAGACTAAACTAAAATTTGAATTGTTTACAGCTAAAGTCACAATTTGCAAGCCTCCAATACATATGTATTCGTTTACTGCCTACTTATTCCAAGTAGTAAAATATTTTTGAGACAGGTTAATAACATTTTAGTATCAACAAATATCTTTGTGATCTGGGCACTAGACGAAGTTCGCAAAATATTATGATAATTAATAATACAACTACGTTAAACGGGTAAAGCTCTGTCCACACTATGTCGATCGATAATGTCGATTCCGTGCGGACGTGTAGCCGGACATGTCTAACAATGTCTGGTCGAATCGAAGGGAACCGAATCAAATTAGTACGGGTCAAAGGAAGTCGAAGTAATGCCAAACGTGTTGCATGTCATTTCAGCTGGTACAATCGGTCATATTAATTTCTCTTCAACCAAAGTGAAATTAAATTTATTTTGAAGTGTACTATACATATTTAATATTATATCTTTATTATATATGTTTTATATTTATATCTTAATTTTATTTTAGTTGTTTAGTCTGTTAACCAAATCAAGTTATGAATTCAAGTGAAGAACAAATCATCTATTTCATTGAAATGTATTTGGCTGATTGGCTGATTGAGATTACCGTTTTGTTTACCACTGAAAAACAAAATATTGATAAAAAGATTAAAAAAAATAGAAAACCAGATTTGCTAGAGAAAGAAAGAAAGAGAATCAGTCGAGAACAAAAAATTATGATGTTTTCGAGAGAAATATCTATATTTTGAGAGATGTTTTTCATATTATCCCTAGGAATGTCAGAAGGGGGTTTGACAAAAAAAATCACTAGGCTTGCCGATATACGTAGGTCAACACGTCCACACAAACTGAGTGAGTGTTGACGAATCGAAGTTGTGCAGACAGAAATTTGTCTATAGCCCTTGTCGTTCGACATAGTGTGGAAAGAGCCTTACCAGACATTAAATATATACCATTAGGCACCAAACAGCAGCATCACATCTTCGATTAATGAACTCGAAAAAAATTAGATATCCGTTAATTTTCATAAATCAATTTAAAGCTCAGGTTACTCCGATTTTTGAAGTTGCTAAATATTAGTATTTCCAGCTTACCTACATAATACAATGTATCGCAAGCAAAATTTGTAAATTTAAATAAAAATTTAAAATAAATGTAGTAACACAAACGACAAATATGAAGTTAGCTTGTTAATTATGATAACTTATGTAACTTATAATTTACCTCTATACTTTAATTAAAATTTGTTAAAAAGTGACTTTTTTCAATTGACACCTTATTTTATATGACACAAGGAACGTAATAGTTACAAGCCACTAATTTGCTATAGAATGATATTAAAATATTACCAGAAAATTCATGAATGCCTACTTTCACATCCAATGTTTTACATTCTAAGATCTAGTGAACCGAAAATAAAAACTGTCACACAAATAGGCACACAGTTCTTTGCTCTTTCTGCATAAGTCACCACGCACCTTTATTGTGAATTTGTTAAATTTAATCTTTGTTTTTGTAAATTATCCTCCTTTTATTGGAAATTAAATGTCTACATTATTATTAATAGCAAATATTGCCTTAGTTTTTTATTCAATTATTCGAATCTATCACATTTTTATATATCGACAAGAGTTTTTCAAAATGAAGGAAAAAACAAAAAACAAACAAATTTAAAACGTATGCGTCTAGGGTGAATTATTAAAAAAAACGCGTCATGGGTTTCATCAAATTTGTTGAACTTTAGGTAACGCCCGTATATTGTAAATGGAGACACCCGAGTTTTTTCATTTTAAAAATAATAATTTATAGAAAATCTATCCCCCCTTCATTAAAAAGTTCTACAATTTCGGTCTAGATTTATTTGATTCCTACCTTCACCCCTAATGTAATCCACTTTAGGGCTGTGACGGCGGATATCCTTGTCCCAGCTATACGTACTATATTATGACCACGGTGCAAACAGTCCCAATATGGACGCCGGTAAATACGAACTTAAACGTCATGATCCGGGGCCCGCGCTCGACTGAGGAGCTGTGGCGGTAAAGCTGGAGGCGACGCCGGGAGGCGGCGCGTCGCGACGCAGACCTGGAGCACCCTTGACACCGCCGCTCCGCTACCGCCACCGTAACTCTTGCGCCACTGTACTCTTCCCGTGGTCTAAATAAATCATTAGTATTGCGCTTCACCATCTTACGTGCTCGTGTTTTGCTTTTTTTATAATTAGCGGGAATAGTAAAGATGTATATAGTCTATTTCAGAATGGCAGAGAGTAATAAAACCTCATTAGGTATGCAGGGACTGCTTATATTTTTGTTTTATCATATTTTTGATACTATATGGATATTATATGACCTTCATTAATCTGCGTCTGATCTGATCAAGATAAGATTCTCTGCTGCTCTGCATACTGCTGTATACTTCTCAAGTATTTTCATTGCCAGCAAACAATTCAATCTTTTTTGAGTTAAAGTGATTTATGGTTACGGTTTTGCCAGGCAAATTCAATATTTTTTAAAGTAGCCCATAAAAGCTTTGTAGTTATCAACAGAATAAATGTGAACTCTTCTTCGAATTACAGTTTTTGATGTTTTCATCAAATATTTTTCCTAGTCTGCCTGGTCTTTCTTAGGAAGTTTCACTGAAACCAATTGGGAATATCACTCGACAGTTTCTTGTACAGTAAAATTCGGGTAATGGTATTTTATGTACAGGGACATCCTTTTAAGTGTTTCACTTGAAGTAAAAACATACCTATTTGTTATTTTTAAAATGTTAAGATATTTTTTATGTAGCTTTTCGCGTAAAACTCAACTTAAGGTCTATATATTTCTTAAATGTCAGAGATACTACGCCATCTAAAAAGATCTCTGTATTCTCTATTCAAAAATGTAAGGTTTGGTTTTAACTTCCTTGAACGATCAGTTTTGAATATACAGAAAGGTGAGATAGTCGAAAATCAATTTAACCATCTCATTCAAAAAACAACCTTCTCTATTTACTATTTTGAAATTCGAAAATACGTTTTCTATATAACTTCTGATATCATATGTCAATGTATGTGACGCCATCTTGGTTTTTGAGGGAAACAAACCGTCGATAAATCAAAATATTACTGAATAGATGATTAAATTCTAAATTCTAAAATATTACTAATTTTCTAACCGATCGTTGTGGATATAGAGTGGGTGTCACATAACAAGGATACTTAACTATTAATACGTTGAGAGGTATTGTGGAATACAAGATATATAATTTCAAATGGCCCAAATTCATTTTTTGGACTTGGCCTCTGTATTTTAATTTCTTTTCCCTTGCTTTTTAGAAAATAGTTGTACGTACACGCAAAATGATTTTTGGTTATTAACGAAAGAATTTGTCCAGAGATAAATATATACAGCGTTTTGTTTACTTCTTGATTCCAAATTTTAAAATTAGGAGAGATTCTATTTCGAGTGAGGCACACTTAAAATGACTTTCAATTATTGACGAACTAAACCCTTTGAGTTCAGAACGGAAGTATTGGTGTAGACTGAAAATAATGCAGAGGGATTTATTTACCTCGAAAACCATCTGACTTCTTTGTCAAAATTTACACAGAATACGTCTCACATAATATGAAAAAAGCAAATAGGAAAGCTATTTCAAGTGAGACATTTAAAATATGTGCCTGTACATACATTTAAAATATTAACTTTTTCATCCAACATTTTGTCATTTCCGCACTATACAATGTCAATTCTACAACACAAGAAGATACTGGGCTCGCATGCCCAAAAAATTAAGCATCTTACTGTCTCACTTCATGCGATCCAAGACCGCTTTACCACGTCAACATCGTTTTCCTATCAATTTTTTAAAATCTTCATCTCATCGCTTGCAGTAAATTGCAGCGAAAATAGTTTTTTTTTAATTGTTTTTCCTGAAAGAACATTACTATGCAGAAAATAAACATAAAAAAAATAATTTGTCGTTAGTATTACAGCAACAACGGAAACCTTATATCTGAGCCATTGTTAAACATTTCCGTTTATAATACCCACGTACATTACTCTTGGAGGAGATTATAGGATTATCTTTGCGGCAAGTGCTACCTCGGTTATTGGTTAAGCTCAGGTTTAACACATGCTGCTATAAACGTTTTGTTGCCTGGAAAATTTTTTTTGGTCTTACTTTTCCTGTTTAACTATATGCCATGACAAAAATTCTCTCCTAAATACATGCAAAAATTTTGTTCTCCTAAAAAATTTTTCAGAAAAACTAAACATCAAATAAGTACTGGGTAGAAATTTAATTTCCAAAAAATTATTACGACCAAAAGATTAAAATGTTTTTGCTGGCCTCAATCAAATTGGTGTTGAAATGATGTTGACTTTGTTCTACGATTTTTTGAATGCTTGTCACTGAAAACTTGTGCTTACCTTACATTTTGCTAAATTTCACCATAGCAAAATTTTTGTCCTAGTTCCTAGTACAGAATATATGTATGAATACAAATGTTTAATTAACTAACAACGTAGTTAAAATCAAAAACGGTTTATTTAGTCCAGTTTTTCAGCGGTAATCTAAACCTCCACCAGAAAGCAGCGACAGGATACGACCTTAAACAGAACTACAAAGCTTTATATATTTTTGTGACTTAACAGGAAAAAGAACTCCAAAGAGGCCGCCAAAGTGCTCCTGTGAAAGGTTACGTACAGAGTGGATCAATTTGGACACTTTTAAAAGGCCAGTGTCCCTCCTGTCTGGGCTCAATTTTCCACAATTTTCAAAATATGTAACCGCACTGTAGGGTGTTTTCGAAAAAGTGCATATTTTAATAACCGCAGTAACTTTCTTACTATGGAAAATTTTGCATTTTTATAAAAAAAAAAACAAACAAAAAATTTTACTTAGGATTTAATGATAAGCATATTAAACTAATAGTTTATCAATAGAAAAATCGTTTTTTTTTATATTGGACATCTTTTATAATTTTGGATCGTTGGCGTCCACTTCAGTATACAACAGGGTTTTTAATTGTTTGCCAACTTTGAACAAGTGTCTTTTAATAGGAAAGTCACAATACAGAAAACAAATGTGTTTACTGGTCAGTGAAGCATTAATTAAAATGAAACCAAACTTTTAAAAACAATATTTTTGGAAATAAGTTCTTTTCAAAAATTATAAAACATATCCACGTTCGGCTTTTGTTATTATATTAAATTTTGTATTTATTGCTTCCTGTGACTGTGAATGTTGCGGCAGTCAGGGATGAATTAAACAGGGTGTCTCAAGTGTCTCAGGTTGACGGAAATTGTCGATACAGCGGCAAAAATAACGAATATTCCTAAAGTACTCGTCAGAGTTTCTGGTTACACTGTGATTTATACTAATATTACGTTAAATTACTAGTAGGTATATTATGCTGCTAATCTTATTTTTTTAAAATGCCCAATTTTACGCCGATCTAGCGGGCGTAAAATTTCATTTTACCACGTCAGTTTTGTTTCCGACGTATCCTTCGGGTTTAGGAGCAATCTCCTCAGAGCTTGAATTTTTACGTCAATTCTAACGATCATATCAATGAATGTATTCGTGTTGTTTTGCAAAAATTCACCCAAAAACTAACGGTCGTAGAAAAAATATAGTATGCAACACTTTTGGTGAACTATTTAAGTCACTCTTTTATTTAAAAAAATAAACACTTGTTGTTATATTTCCTTTTGACTTTGCCAGATATTTAGATTTAGATTTAGTTTAGATGGTTCTGTAATACTGTAATAACTAAAGAATTTTCAAAATAGAAGCCTAGATTTCGAATCTCATTCTTAAACAATACATATTCCCATTGACAATTATTGCGATGTATGTATTCCTACGTACGAACAAAAATTGTTCTATTCCACTAACCAAGCAAATCATCTCATGGAGGTCACACAAAAGGCGAATTTAAAAATATCACAATTTATCGTCAAACAATTTCGTTGGATTGTTTTAGCTAATAAACGCTTTTAAACGCGATATTTATTGAACTAATTTTATTAAACGTACTTACTACGTAAACAATACCGCGATTTCGCTCCTTAACTTAACAATTCATCCATCAAATAGGCTGTTCTGATTAATTTCCAACCATAGATTAGCCTTTAATAATGGCTTATTAAATATCAAGCGGTAACTGTTTTGATAGGTTCCACTAATCGTGTAACACATTCTTTTTTAATTTTTTGATACGGATTCGACTACCCTGATTAAATTGCTGGACACATGAATCGGTTAAACAAAAATTGTAAATCATACAAGTATTTTCACAAGTTGTACCTAAATTTACCACTATCTTCCCACGTCTTAATAAAAATGGCTTATTTAAATTATTTGTTTATTAGGAGCTTGTCTTAAGCTTGCACTGTTCTTAATTTTTTGTTTACCACATTTGTTGACTGGTACTGCATTATACCTAAAATGAAAATGTATGCTTTTTTAAATAAAGACATCTCCTAGCATGTTGTTTATACAAAATTACTCTATTCTCCCACTCAATCCTATGTCGAGTAACACCAAATAAATTCTTTGTAACTACAAAAATAAACCTAAACACCCAATAATTGCTATAAAAGTAATCTATGCTACTAGGTATTCAGAAAAAATATTTGAGCCCAATGCATTTTTAAGCAAATATTGTGAAAACCTTCAAATTTTAAAATCTGTTCTTCCTTCATTCACCTTTTTTCTTATGCACCCTTCGATTGTAAAAGTTTTATTGTGCAGTATGGTAAACCTTACACACTTTGTTATTGTTAATATATTTTCAAGTGCTATTGTGTTGTGTCATTGGCGTGTAATGCAAAATCTTCCAATAAAGCATTGTTAATATTATTATGACTTAGCCCGATAGCTTTCTCTCTCCCTCTGCTGAACATTCAATTACCAACTATCCGTCACTGCCCTAGATATTCGATATCACAGCTCTGTGGGAATCCTTTCCCTTGGCGACAATCTTCTCTATGTCTTACAAAATACTAGCACCACTTTCTGTAGTTAATTATAAATATGTTAGTCTCAGACCCCTAATAAATTTAATAATAGCACTTTATTCCCAACAGGTAACATGGCCTAATTACAGAAAATATTGAACATAAATCATGTGATACATTAATTACAAGGGAAGTAGAAACTAATCTTAAATCTACTAATTTTATATTTAAGAAAAAAAAAGAAACGATAGAAAAGAAAAATAATACGAGGTCTCTTGAAGTTTCCTAAGCATAATATGCAGTGCGATAATAATTTGTTTAGATCTGGGTAACTACGATAAGAAAGTTGATTGATGTCTCGGCAGGTGAAAACGTAATTGTTCCAGAAGAAACGGATAATCCGATTCCTTAATGAACTTGGAGAGAAATGATACAGATCATAAGTCTCTGCGTAAGCTCAAAGGCACTACACCGAATCTTCTCATCAGAAGATCATGATCAACTCTCCTTTCGGGCTAGGAACCCTCCTCCCTGAACATACCTCAGTAACCGTCCCTGCACACTTTCAATGGACTGAGCGTGGCAGTTATGAGGGGTGTTGTTTTTCAATGTATAGAACTTTAAGTTGCAATAAAACAGCGATTTTATTTATTTAACGAATTTTATTTATCCGGCATTACATTTGAAATATGATTTCTGGCATATTACCGCAACGGCTGGCGCGGATGCAGTAAAATCTGGACGTCCAATTTTCGATGACTTTTTCCAACATTTGTGGCCGTATATCGGCTTCCAAATGGTCAAGCGTTTGTGGCTTATCCGCATAGACCAATAACTTTACATAGTCCCACAGAAAGTAGTCTAGCGGTGTTAAATCACAAGATCTTGCAGGTCAATTCACAGGTCCAAAACGTGAAATTAGGCGGTCACCAAACGTGTCTTTCAATAAATCGATTGTGGCACGAGCACGGGAATGAAAGAGTTAGTAATCATAGCTCTATACCGATCACCATTGACTGTAACGTTCTGGCCATCATCGTTTTTGACGAAGTACGGACCAATGATTCTACCAGCCTATAAAGCGCACCAAACAGTCAGTTTTTCTGGATGTAATAGTGTTTCGACATACACTTGAGGATTAGCTTCACTCCAAATGAGGCAGTTTTGTTTGTTGACGTAGCCATTCAACCAGAAGTGCGCTTCATCGCTAAACAAAATTCGCTTATGAAAATCGGGAACAACGGCAATCTCGTTTTGCACTATTTGCAAGCTTTGTTCAGGCGTGAGTCTATTCATGATGAATTGCCAAACCAAACCTAGAATAAATCACTTGACAGCTGTTAAATCGGTCGCCATCTTGAATAGTAATGCCAACTTAAAGTTCTATATATCGAAAAAAAACACCCATTACATTAGTGACACAACACCGACCCATAGTCAAGGTTGAACCTAACGTAACAGTAAAATAATATTCCAATAATAGCTGAACTACAAAAATGCCCGCAATTTCTTATTACGAAACCTAAAATTTGCATTGCAATGGAAACCATTTTAGTAATGTGAGTACAAAAGAGACCGTCTAGTCAAATAAAAACCCCAGATTCTTTACAGTGGCGAGTCTAGTCAGGATAATACCATCCACGATAAAACATGGTATGCCATCAGAACCGGCAGTCATTTTGTTTTTAATTGTTTTGCTTGCAGTTACAGAATTATACTGTTTAAGATTTAATATGGTGCTCTGAAATGTAGTAGAATTCTATGTCTGACATTAACAGGAGCTAAAACAGTAAAAGAAGGAATATTGAAATCACTCAAATCCGCCCAACATCAAGTCAAATAATCTAAAGAGATTTTACATCCTAAGAAGTGTATGCTTGTAGCATCAAACTGTCATATCATACCATGATGAAATTACGCAGCTTTAAGTACATGGTTTATAGTTGAGTGAGACCCCGAACTTTCTGGTACATAGAGGTCAATTATTTGCCTGGAGTGGATGGCAGCGAATCTGATTTTTTTGGATGGATCTATTTTGAAAATCAGATTGTTTCCTCCATTTGAGAGACGATTTTGCAGTTCTTTGATATCCCGAATATGATTAAGTTGCGCCGGAGAAAGATCGGCCTCCTAAATATGGTGGTTCTCAGCTAGTGTTCTCCTACTCTTGAGCACAAGTGCACGTCACTCGGTTTTGAGAGGGGCACTTTAACTGGTTAGCGTTAGTTACTTCGGTCTGTGTAGCCCTATTGATGGATAGCGGTGAAGAGATTTTCACTGCTTCGACAATAATCTTGTCGCGGCGAAAATTAATAATCATACATTGTGCATGCGTTCCTACCTCTGGGGGAGTTCGTGAAGAATGTCGTTTTCGTGATTTTATTCGGCGGCTGCACTGGCATCACTGCAATTGTTATTGACAATTTGAATTCTTATCTCTGCAATCTCTGTTCTGAGATAAGTATTGATTTTGACCTCGTCTTCGTATCTTGCCAGCAGGTTGGCATACTGACCTTTTATGTTTATATATATTATATATATAAGCAAATTTACTTGTTACGAGAGGCCAGCGTAGAAATCTAACTCAAATTTTCTTTGTAATCGATATCGACAACGAATGTACAAGTACTTTAAGGTGGATTGTGCAACATTTTGATGTTTGGTAATACGGAGCTGCATCTGTAAATCAGTACCTTGAGGTATGTTAACATAAATTATTAATATTCATATTATTTGAAATTTACAAGTTTTAACACCACAGCGTGAAATATACTTAAAACTCTTACAATGGTTTTAAGTCACTAACATCTATCTTATCATACTAGGACTGTAATCATTTCGGCACATCCAAAAAATATTTTCCTATAAGTATTTAGATAAATCCATAAGAGAATATTTTTTTATGCATGTTACACACAAGTAAAAAGTAAACATATAGGTAATTAAATATCTACAGGAAAATATATTTTTTGTGTCGTAACAGTTAAGGTCCTAATATGATTCAGTAAAGAGCGCAAAAACATTAAAACATCTTTTAACATCCCAATCTTTCATTTGACGAAAAGCAGTAAGAGACCTTAAGTGTTTTGTGTTTTTAAAATGAAAACGCAAAAATTAAAAAAATAAATCGATTGTCTTACTGCACGTCCTTGTCACTTGTATGAGTCCTCGCTTAAACTCAGTAATGTGGTGTGTATTTTTGTATAATTTCCTTTTATATGCTAAAACGAATTGCATTCATATTTTTCAGGAAGGGGAATATACGGCATATTATCAAACTTTTTTGCATCCAAACATGTTGATAAGTTTACAATAAACCTCTTGATGATTACTTGGAAAATGAACCAAAAGGATGCAAGCATTAAGTATTGTGTAAAAAAGGATACAACTTCATTGCATCTTCTGGGCATAGAGTTTATAAGCCTCTGACAAAATTCTACTGGTATTGCCTCCCATTGTACTATAATTATTTCCCAAAGTTCTTGCTTATTTCTTGTTAGATGCGTGCCAACTGCATTTTTAAGGTAAATTCAAAGATTCTCAATTGGATTGAGATTTGTTACAAAAAAAAACTTTTTGGGTGTTCTAGAACTAGAATGTTTTGGATCATTATCTTGTTGATATTTCCACAGTAAGGGCATGTGACCCTCTGGAAACGGTAACACGATGTCCAGAAAATTATGAACATATTTATTTTGGTCTATAACCTCTTTTATCCAGGAACTTGATCCTACACCATACCAAAAAAAAGGTCCTCACAACTTTAGATTACCCTCTTCATGTTTAACAGTTTTGATGGTGTGTTCTATTAATGATTGAGAAATAATATGAGAAATTTTCTTATTACACCTGTCTGTTATTAGTATTAATATGTATGACTAAGAAAAAGATGTCCATTACTTCATATCTCGCTCTAAATAAAATTTGCTTCAAAAAATCAATATTGGCCGCCTTAGAAGTTTTTTTAATGTTGTCTAATTTTTGTTTGTAAGTTTTCATCAGCACTTTTTTTTATTTACTCTACTTCATAAATTTTAAATGATTCTGAAATGAAATGATGAAATTCTGAACTAATGATAAGCGCTTATGTGGTAGACAGATGGACAAGAATGCCAATTAACGATTTTATAATTGAAGGGTGAAGCGAAAAAACAAGGAATGTCACACTTTGCAAGAAATTGAGCTAGTGGCGTAGTTTGAAGGGTATAATACTTGTCTATTGTTTGTCATAGACTGGTAGGTAAAATCTAGAACTGTGCAATAAATATGCGTATTTAATAGCAGAGTGTGTTGGTTAAAATCTTCGATTTTAATAGTTTAGTTTATGTGTGTGAGAGGCAACATCTTGTGTATTTTTGACTTTGGGCTAAGTGATTGAGTTAAGTTGAAGTGTAAAAGTGTAAAATGACGTTGATAGTACGAAAAAGAGGAAAAAAAACCATCTTGAAGTTATGAAATAATTACAACTACGGTCTCACGAAGAGGAGTCGCTATGCAACCGTAAAAGAATGAACTGATTTGAAAATATAGAGAGAGAAAACAAGTTTTAACATATTTTAATGGTTTCGGTTCAAACGACCAGCAAAATGCATATTTGGTGGGATCAATGACTCTTGTACCAGTTCAAAGAAGACCTCGTCAAGCCGAAGAAGAAACAAAATTTCACAATGCTTGCTTATGGGGCTGATGGGGTTGCAAATGAAATTAAATCATTTCAGTCAATTCAAAGCGGAAGTAAAGGCAAAATAGAATATCTAGAAAAATTGAAGCGCTAAAGGAACGTGTTTAATTTATAGTTTGGGTATCCAAGAACAGACACATGTTCGGCATATGACGAATTTAAGGCAACATTGAAAACACTAAATTCTGAAAGAGATGCTGCAGAAGTTCGTAAAATAACAATTCAAAATACTTCACATAAACGTATGGCGCAAACGTTCTATGAAAGGAAAGCAAAATCTTCTAAAAAAATGTTTCGTGTAGTCGACAGGCTAATCCATTTTTTATACGTATCCTCAAACAGTTGCAAATAAAGGGCCAAATGAAGTGTTAGCGTTCCCATTTCATTTTTTTACTAATTTTATGGATAACAAAGTAAAACATTTGCACATATATGTAGGATTGCTTATTGTTAGTCTAAGATTTTTAGGAAATAAACCCAGTCCGATGTTCTGGCAAATTAAATATTTTCACTTATTTACACAGCGCACAACAACAACGTCTTTCGTTTTATAATTCGTCTACCCGTCTTTCGTCTTACAATTCGTCTACTCGTCTTTCGTCTTTTTAAAGAAAAATAGTAAGCGGCACGGCTTTCCGCATTACCCACGTCTTTTTAGTTTGATTGTCTAATACATAATATCCGTGGTCAAGTGTCGTGACCTGCTTTTAAACCTTTCGCATCGGCACGCATCAAAAGTAGACCCGAACTCTCAGCAAACACTGCAAAGCAGCTTCCTTTTGTGATCGGCTCACGTCCATTAAAAGAAATAATGTAAACATAACCCTTTATAATTGCATGCAGAAATAATAAACAAAGAGATACCGCGCTGGCGAAAACTAAACTAAAAGATATATTTTATCTACATATATTGCGATCCGACAAAACTAAGCAAAGCACAATTTTTGGAATCAATAAGAATAACATGCCCAATGACTGGTGTGAACTTTTATGGATGTTAAGGATTAGACCGGCACCATTCGAGGTGAACCAAAGCATGGTAAAAAATGAGAGCTTTTTTTAAATGACAGATATGTCAAAAAATGTCTCTGTCCTATCCATAAAAATAACCAAACATCCAAGACTTATCAGTTTAATAACAAGTTTTTTCGGTTCCTAGACACAAAACCCCATTACTGTAGTAAAGTCCAAAAGAATCTCAGCAGTCAGTAATGTATTACCAGAAAGGGAGTTTGAACTTCCACCACCTGCATATACCAGAATACTTAATTAAATGGTTTAAGATAATAAATATTGCGTTTATGAAAGAAAGTAATTATTATTATTATGCTTATCTGATGACGCTGATGAAGTTTTGCTCATTGATGCTTATTTATATGTAATTGGGGTAAGAAAGCATTTTTTCCTTCTTCTAGCTTCTAATATTACCAGTGATTTATTTTTAGCCTTTCTGTAAATTTGTGCAACCAATAGCTCGCGATGATGACTTTGGAACATTTATAACTTTTTTGCTGTTTAACTGAAAGTTTTTACTAAAATAAGTTAACGTACTTTATAGAATATACTTTAATTTCAGTAAGTAAAAATATACACTGTTTCACTGATGCCTAAAACAAAGAAAACGTGACATTCCTTGTTTTTTCCTTCGCCCTTCAATTGATTTATCCCATATATTTTGATGACCAATTAGAGCATATATTATTTTTAAGGAACCATGAATATTTGTCAGATATCCAAAAATTTATTAATGTAACGCCCAAAATAAAGAAGTCAGGTACTGTAAGAGACTTATTAGTTATAGAATATCCTGCGTAATGATAATTATTTTTATTGCATACAGCACTTTCA
Organism: Cylas formicarius; assembly: GCF_029955315.1. Taxonomy (NCBI): domain Eukaryota; kingdom Metazoa; phylum Arthropoda; class Insecta; order Coleoptera; family Brentidae; genus Cylas; species Cylas formicarius. Next base: position 22,461,922 of record NW_026844214.1, read on the forward strand.
TAGAAACAATTTTTGTACTAATAAATTCTTATTGAGATACCTAAAGAATGCCGCAGAAGCTATCCTGTATCGCAATCAAACCGAATATTATAAAGTTGAAAACATTAAGTAGATTGCAAAATCAAAACCTTTTACAAAAATATCTAAATTGAAGAACATGTTCATCACCCGTGTTACAGTTTTTCGGAACAGCAATTGTTAATGAGAATAACAGCTTTCGAAACGCATTCACGCTTTTCAAGAAACGCTTAAGTTCCGGAATGCGACCGGCGGAGAGGTGCAGTATTAGAGGTGCAATTACACAACGAAAAGTTCTCGGGTCTCTACAGACAGACACACTGCAGAATACGAGTGCTTAAATTTAAAATCAAAGGTATGGGCGCGACGAAGATTTGTTTTCTGGCTAATCCAAATTCAAATTCCGCAATAATTGGAATTGCGTCTTTGTGTCGTTCGTATACTAAAATAAGAAATACGCATAGGGAACATTTTCCAGATATTTAAGCTGCCTCAAAAATGAAACGGCTCTCTTTGTCAGTGCGGTGGCTATACCCAAGGGTGCAAATGATGCGACACACCTAAGTGGCAGCTCGGCAGAAACAGTGCCATCCAAAGATTTATAATTGAAATATAATAAGCCAGTTACATTTAAATCCACAGGTTAGCCATCATTCGTTGTGCTTGAACTTTTTACAAAAATTTTAAAATTAAACATGAATTTTTCAACATTTTGTCAAAAAAAGCAGATATCCAAAGCTACTATTATTTTTAACTTTAAATAAGATTGTTTAGATGATCTTAATGAAATTTTGCTGTTTCATTCTGGCCGTTTTCAATATATATTTATTTTAATATAAAAGAAATAAAGAGAATAAAGAGAATTTAAAGAGGTCATGATAATCCACAGTCGTATCTTGTGCTCTTTCAAAAAATCTGTAAATATATCCAAGAAATTTAAGGCTTTTCGAATAAGTGCATCAAGTTTAATTATAACACCTTTTCATTTACGTATTTTAAAAACCTCGATAAAATGCGGCCATAAACGAAAAACGAGGTTTGTTAATGCAGGAGTTGTTTCAACGATGTTATTGAAATTACTACTTAGTATTAGTGCTGAGGGGGCAGTAGCGCACGAGTTTTGGTCGCAACTTTATTCCCTATTAAAATATTTTCCTGACGTCATCCCCAAGGTTTAGGTCCGACAATTTTACAGTTAAAAAGAAAATATACTGATACAAATAAGGACAATTTTACATTATTCTGTTGCTAACAATTTTTTTTCAATGATAAATTAATATATCCAGACAAACAAAGGTTATATTTTTGAGTAAGTTTGCATATTGCAACTATTGCTCCTTACATGTTACTGATTGCATATTAATGATTTTGTTTTATAAAATAATTACTCAGCCCGTTATAATATAAATAAAAAAAATCTTAATTTGATTTTATGTATGACTTTTATATATATTTGTGAGTATTATTGAGTAATTAGATATAAAAAATAGATCAATATTTTGGTATTCTATAATGTTGATATAGTTGTCACATTTTTTTTTTCAAGAAATAGAAAGTATTTGTTCATAGGATATTATACAACAAGTACGCTAAACGGCATTTGACTCACGAGTTTATTTGAGACGAGCGGAGTACAGCGGAGCGAGCGTTTAATAAATGAGTGACTTAAAAAGTTTACCGAACGTGTTGCATACTATACTTTTCTACGACCGTTAGTTTTTGGGTACATTTTCGCAAAACAACACGAATACATTCACTGACATCGCCGGCACAATTGACAAGCGTCAAAATTCAAAGCGTGTTAAATATCACCGAAAACATCCGATTGCTTCCAAATCCGTGAGGTAAAATCCCGGAAATGTCCGAAGTAGCTCGAATCCATGGGAACCGAAACTGACGTTTTAAAGTGACTCTTCCCCCACACTAGGTCGATGTGTAATTAAGCATTTTACAGACGGGAGTAGAAAAAAGTGCATATTTAGACAAAAACAGCGTATATCTTAAATTTTTTTGAATTCAAAGTATATTGTACACATATTTATAACATTTTGAAGCTAGGATTTCTTGCAGTCATGTTCATATTCGATCACATAATTCCTCCCTCCGTATTGGAAAAAAACAGGGACGGAAGACGGAAGACTGATCGTGCTTGGTGTTCTGGAATCTTGCAGCAAACAACAAACAGCAAAATTAAACTAAACATCATTTCCGTTGAAGTGGTGAGACTCCAAGTGACTGGATGAATTTCATAACCATTGTCGGTGATCGATGATTTCTCAGCTTCTCGTAGTTTTTTGATCGTATTGAGATCAATTGATTCTAGTTGGAGTGGCTGGTACCTCACATCGTTTTTTATTTAAATGGATGGCAGTGAGAATGGGTTTAATTTAAAAAGTTCTTCTTTATTCCAAAGCTCAGTATTTTGAGTACTTATACCACAATTATATGGACCATCGATTAGGCAAGCTTCTTCAATAAAAGCTATTTCTTTACTTCGACAATTCATTTGTCATTTAAGTTTCTGTTCCGATGGTATTATCAAAACAAATCTACTGGCGATTGGTAGTGTTATATACATTGAAATATTTACATTGACTAAGTGGCAATTTTTGTTTTCGGTATATTTAATGAGCGTTGTCACACAATTACCGATTGACTGGCTAAATTAATTTTCGCAAACGTAGGTGCCTTCAATAATTGGACAGATTGCTTCTTGATATTATTGCATGCCAGTGCGTAATATTAATTGTCGTAAGGTAAATTATGTACAATTAAGGAGCGATTTACGGCTACTCGGAACAGGTGGAACATTTCAAAAATCTCTTTAAGAAAAATTGGAGCATGGACGGAAAAAAATATTATTTCTTTTGCAAATATAACTTGTAAGTTTGCTAACTGATAATAATTATTATGATTTTCAAAAATTAAAATTTGATCATCACCATAGAGAATAGCAAATTTAAAAATTAATTCAGCCGCCAGGATGTAACGTGTTTAATTTCGCAAATGTAATGGCATCTTCTAAATTATCCAATAATGTTATAAAACTTTGGAAAGTTACAATTATTTGCATTATTGTATTTTGAGCTTTAATAAAAGTAGTAATGTCAGTAATAGTTTTTTTGAATTATATTCAAAAATGTATAAATGTTTTTTAATAGTTTCTTGATTTTTCCGCAGAAGTGTTACGGTGTCATTATAGTTGTCGATCAGCTGTTGAATCAACGAGGTTTGATTTGGATGTAAGATGAATGTTTACTACAGACAAGTTCTGCCATAGTTCTATCATATTTTTGTCCATCGTCTGAATTGAGAGTGCCAAAAAGTCATTTCGATAATTTACCTACAGCATTTATTAAACCTCTTTTTGTACGGTTATTTGGTTTTATACTACTTTCAATTTTACTTGTGTAATTAAATATCGACCATTATTAAGCAAATTATTTCCATTAATATAGTGTACATTATGATAATTATGTTTATTTGTATAGTTTAGTGATTTTGAGATTACAGTGTAAGCGTACTCTAAATTACGTAATTGATTAAATAGTGGAGATGTTTCTATAAAATGCAAAAATGTATATTGACTTTGAATAATTTAAACATTTCTTAGGCAGAATGGTAGAAGTGGTGTTTTGTGTAGCTGTAAGAAGGAACAGCGTTGTGCGGTTCATTAACATGCGAAGAAGAAAAATCTTTAGGTTTTTGGATCCGAGATTTGTGATTTTTTTTTATTTTTTGAGCTAATTTTATTCTCAATGTCTTGATCTATAACAACAGGTTTTCTTCGGGGTTTATCTTTACTAGGTTTTGCTGTTTTGTCAGTTGCGTAAACCTTTATATTTTATTTCATTTCAGGTGGGTTTTCTCGTTTTTCGTTTTGTTTTTCATTTAAAGGCATTTTTGTTGCTAACGATGTTTCGTAAATTTGTCGATAAATGGTTTTTAATCTTTTGCGTCTATCTGCAATGTAATTATTTACATTTCATCAGTTAAATCGAAAGGATCTAAACTGTTTACTGTTCCATTTATGACATCAAAAGGTTTTTGTTTTTTTATGCTATACATTGACGAATTGTAACCTATAATTGCGTATTTTATTAAATTTTTAGGAGCTTCTTAGGTTCTTTTGATTTTGTACCCCGCGCACCGTGAAAATATGTAGAGACATATGAAATTATAGAATTTCAAGAAGTTTTACTTCACATATTTGAAAAGTATCGAAAAGTGTCAACGCAAACTTTAAGTTTGGTGGATGTCTATGAAATGTTGAAAAATTCATGTTTAATTTTAAAAATTTTGTAAAAAGTGCCAGCACAACGAATGATGCCTAACCTGTGGATTTAAATGTAACTGGCTTATTATTTTCCAATTGCCACTTGGGTGTGTCGCATCATTTGCACCCTTGGGTGTAGCCACCGCACTGACAAAGAGAGCATTTTCATTTTTGAGGAAGCTTAAATATCTGGAAAATCTTCCCTATGCGTATTTCTTATTTTAGTATACGAACGACACAAAGACGCAATTCCAATTATTGCGGACTTTGAATTTGTATTAGCCAGAAAACAAATATTCGTCGGGCACATGCCTTTGATTTTAAATTTAAGCACTATTCTGCAGTGTGTCCGTCTGTAGAGACCCGAGAACTTTTCGCTGTGTAATTGCACCTCTAATACTGATGAATTGTAACCTATAATTGCGTATTTTATTAAATTTTTAGGAGCTTCTTAGGTTCTTTTGATTTTGTACCCCGTGTACTGTGGAAATATGTATAGACATGAAATTATAGAATTTCAAGAAATTTTACTTCAAATATTTGAAAAGTATCCATAAGAGGTTGGTGTCAACGCAAACTTTAATTTTGGTGGATGTCTATTATATTTTGTTTATTGGCACCTGTCACAGTATTAATATATTATGTTAGATCAGTTTTCATATTTGGCCAATAGTATAGCCCTTTTAATGCTATTAGGCTTTCGTTAATACCTCAATGACAGGTCTTTTTGTTTTGTCCTGTCAGTGATGTCAGTTAAAAGAGTTTTCGATATTAGCAATTTATAAACATGGTTTTTGAATATATCTGGTAACAAAACAGATAGTTCTCTATTTAAACCTATTTCAGTGTTTTGTACATAAAGGCAGTACATTTTTGTTGGATCCAAATAATCTAGAAAGAATTTAATTATTTCATTTTGATAGTTTTGAGTTAAACAGACTCCTTAGTTGTTCCTTATTTTTTGGTAAGATATGTTCTAAATTAAAAAGTTCAAAATGTTTAGGGTTTGTGGAAATTTAACGTTATGTTTTTCTCAGTATAATTAAAAACTTCTATTTGAGCAAAACATTTTTTTGCAATAGTAAGTGTTTCTGGAAAATAGAGATACCTTCAATGACTTACTCGGGAATAATAACATCATTGTTTTCTTTTACTGGATTTCTTACGTTAACAATTTCGTGTGCGTTCACAGTAACCCATTATATTTTGTTTTGTGGTTGTATAAATAAAATTGGTATATTAGTTTTATTATTCCTTAATTTTTGACTAGATGGAGAAAAAAATTTAAACGTTTTTTTAGGTCGTTTAATCCCATTATTCCGTCAAAAAATTTATGAAAATCAAAAAGAATAAAAGATGGCCGGAAAATCTGCTTTAAATAGGTTTTCCTTTTCACCAGTTCCTGTTTTAATAATAGTTGGGAAATGATTTTTTTTTAATAATTAAAATTTTTCTGCAATGGGAAGTCAAAGAATCAAGTGAAAACAGCCTGTACCAATTAAAAGTATAATTGCAGGTTCTTTAATCTGGATATACGGTAAACTGTTATTAATTTCGGTATACATTTCTAATGTCATCTCGTTGAGTCGCCTGGGTCGTTATTGTAAAATTTTGAGAGATTTGATTTTATATTTCAATTCAATATTTTCAGAGTATTCCTTTTGGTTAATATTTTCATTTTCATATACCGCAGATGTTTCATCTGTTTGTACCGCGTTGCTTTCGAAATAAATTTTCTACGACCAATAGGTTTAAAATGGTTAATTTGATCATTTTGACGTGGTATGGTATAGTTTGTTCTCGTTGACATAGGTTCGCGTTTATTGTTAGGAACCTGACCTGTCGGTTTAAATACTTGTTTAGGTGGGCCAAAAACTTGCCTATTTGTAGGAAAATATCTTGGAACTTCGCGTGGTTGAGGCATATTAATTGGACCTCTGGGAAAATTATTAGTCTGAGAAGTAAACTGATGTTGATCATGCCTAATTCTAAAATTTAGGTTATGGTGATTGTTATTTTGAAAATAATTTGTGCGGCGAATAGGTTGTACATTATTAAAATTTTGATTACTACAATAATTTTGATTTTGTGAAAATTGTGTAGCGGGTTCGATAGAAGTATTAGGAAGAATTTTTGATTGAACTGGAGTTCTGAAGAGATATTGTGTATATTGAAAATTCTTCTTTTCAATGATTTGGGTCATAGCTAATTGTATACAGCTTGGATTTTTAAGTTTTACAATACTTTGTAACTGTCCTGGTAATCCTTTTCATAAATCTATTTAATTTTGAAATTTCTTAAAATTGAACTTAAAATTAAGAATTCTAAAATTATTTCCACCGTTCCAACCAGGGAAGATGAAAGGAGAACAATTGGAATATTGGACACTAACCTAGATTTCTCTTAGTCTTTAGCTTATTCTTTCTATTGGAATCTTCCTTGCGTAGCGCTGCTTGCTGCCGCTTGTGTTCTTTGCCCTCAGTCAAACTCATTCACGTTGGGTTTGTCAGGCAGTTTATCACTTATTCGTTTTGGATTCTAAGGATTGAAACCCACGTTTCGCGATCAAATCGTTCCGATGACGCAGCAAAGCTAACTCTAGCATCTACGCTGAACACCGTGGGTAACGCTAAAGAGTTAATAAAACTGGTAATACCATAAGATAATTTAAAAATAAAACTACCATAATTTAACAAAACGAGTTTAAAATATTGCTTATACCGACTTGGTTACCTCTCTATAATTATATATATTTATGTATCGTTGAAAATATTGTTACTATTTTAAATTGACAAAAATAATTCGGTCTCGTTAAACGCAACAGTTAAACAAGTCACTCCGCATACGACATACCGAAACTTAAAATTTATTTCGTCCAAAATAATAGAATAGATTACACAATACAAATAATTTATATAACGTTTTCATTTACATCATTCGATTATTTATATTGGGGCGTTCCGGCTTTTCTTTTCAACTGACTAGCAATCGCGGTGCTGCGCTTTTATAAAACGCAAGGCCTGCTCGCGATAGAAGTGAAACATTGGAGCCGTATTCAAGAGAAACGGCGTCTGTGATCTGGCTCCGTTCCCTGCGTACATCAGAGTTCTTGAAACGCACACGCGGCATGGCTAGAATCACCCCATTAACACATTTGTATTAAATCTACGATACAATTTAAGACTGCAGTTATGTGGTTAAAAGAAATTATGTCTGAAATCGCAATACCTACGCTTTTAAATTCTTTTTGAATTACTGATTATTATTCATGTTAATCAAAAAAAGAGCCGAACGACACTGAAGCCGATTTGTTTGCGTTTAATCCGCGTTATAGGAACGTGGATCGTATAATACACATCTATTATACGTATACCTGGCTCAAAGATATCGATATTCCTTTTACGATATCCCACTACATTGCCGTCATTATGCAAAGAATAAATGGGAAGTTGTGTATAACTGTAGTGACCGAGTACCTACAATTACAGAGAAAATTTAAGAATCTTTCAAGGAACACCAGGGATAAAAATATCTGAATTGTCAATATGAGTAGGTTGGATATTGCTCACAAGTCGCCAAAAAATATGGACAGACACTTTTTCACAAGTTACCATTAGAAACATAAATCAATTCTAGAGAATTAACTTGAGCAATGTTAATGTAACGAGGTACAGTAATGGAAAAATTTCGGGAGATTATTTTGGAGGTTCTCAAATGGCCACCAGAGTGCGTAATGGCAATTTTAAAACCCGTTTTCTTTAAAATTTTCTCATATTAATGACACTTAGATTGAACACTGCTTTAAGGCTGAAACAAATTAAAATCTTATTTATTAGATGCTTTTTACTCTTTCCGAATAAAAGAACTTAAAACTTAAACAAATTCGTTATTTGCCTTAGTTTATATAAGTTTTTTACAATACCATAGACATTCTTACTACGTTATGGTATCCTGATCTGTTTTCAAATGTTGAAAAAAAAAAGAAATAAAACAATTCTTTTGTAAGTATCGAGATTGTGATAAAAACATTTTTTGCCTCCAGATGTTATCATAATAGTTTGCGTTTTAAGTAGGATGTGAAATTAGGCTAATAGAAAAAAAAACCTATCTGAGACAACGCTATATGCACCCTTCATGGCGTTATTTTATACTTGTCAAAATCTCTTAATTATTTGAATAGTCAGTTTAAATTTATCTAACCTTTGGGTTTTCTTACTCTAATTGGATTTATTGCATTAAAAATATCTTATTCAGTGGCAGTAAAACGCATTTGTGGCTAAGCGCAGCAAATTATCCCAATAGGAGACATTTTAGTTAACGCTAAACAAAACCAATTAATTCCAACCCAGTGCCTAAAAGAAAACGTCTTTAATGTTGTTGCCTATTCCCACATCCCCATTTAAGCTTAAGAAGAATAAGTTTGGACTTGGATATTAATTAAATATACGTACAACGAATTTTAAACGACCACTATCTTACGCTCTTATCATATTGAATTGATAGAAGATTAGAGTACGGCGATTGCCTAAATTGCCTAGATGAGAATTTCAATTTTTTATCTCGAATATTATACACCAATGAAGAAGTCAATTTGCGCCCTTAGCTTTAAGTGTCGATACTCTCGCATATTTTGGGTTGCGTGTTAATTGTTATGAATTATTTATTTTTGACTCGAATTATTTATCGGTTTAGACTAAACAGTTATAATTCGTAATATTGTGGATTCATGGTATTTTTCCGAAGTGAACGAAACCCTAACCGGCGAATATAGTCTGGCTTTATAAAAGCACTGGTTAGGTCGTATTTTGCGTAGCTCCGAAAGTTATTTTTGATTGGCTATTTTCTAGTTGATCTAGCGGGTGTGATTAGATTATTCGTGTCTATTTCTATTTTTATTATTTTATTATTATTTGTTTTACGATCTCCGATCATTATGGGTGGTCAGTGAATCCTTATCCTCGTGCGTGAAGTGAATTATCAAAATCTGTGGAGTGTAAATGTCTGGTGTAGTATTTTGGATGGTCGAATTACAGGGCCATGGTACAGTTAAAGACCATAATTATTTGAACATTTTAAAAAATTCTTGGATAGGAAACGGCAGTTTGTTTCCGTGGCCAGCCTGATCTCCGGACCTTAGTGTTCTGGACTTTTACCTTTGGAGTAGAATAAAAGATATTGTTTATGAAACTCTCCCTATCCCTATCACGTTTGATAGCCTAGCAAAGCCCTTTTTAAGTACTCCAACTTTATTAAAAACCATTATGTTATTTTGGAGTTACCGACATTTATTTCTGGAAATATTGGAGCACCTCTAACTACTTTCCTTTTAGAGATAGAGTAGCAGCAATAGCAGCATCTAACAAAAAGGAAAAGTATCGTTAATGTAAGAAAATTTTGCAGAAAACGTGTTTAAAAATTTAGAGTTTTTAGAATTTCAAAACCTCAAAATAATTTGCAGCCGAATTACTTAATTTTTTTTTTTTTCAAAATTTTAAGAACACCGGTTTTCCCAATACCGTACCTCGGTTATAAATCCTAGTTATGTGCGTACGTGTATTTTAGAGGAAAATAGTCACTTTAAGTAAAACATTGTGTAGTGGGAATTTCGGATAAAGTCAAGTTCAGCCTGAAAGGAATCTTCTTTGTATTTAACGTGCCAGGGATAGAAGAAATGAAATTAAGTTAATAAAATAATACTGCGATCTAAACCTATATGGCAAAACAAACATTTAACTTTTTATAAGCACCAATGAGAAAATAGGTAATAAAAAAATAAAACACATTAATAGAATTTTTTATTCTTAGAATTCATAGTTGAAGTAGTGCATGCCTACTGCAGAAAACAATAACCTACGTATTTGCAGCCTCTCTATCCTCTTGTAATAAATAATAAATAATATTTATTATTTTATGTGTATAATGCATGTTATAATATTTTATTATATCTGTCAAAGAAACTTCCACTGGCTACTCTAATTTTATTTACAAATATTTTGTATTCCTCCTGCAATAGCTTCTTCATGGGTCATAAATACTGTCTCGGATAACTGATGACTGTTTGGTGAAAGATAAAGACCTGAGTCCCTCTTAAGATTGATGTTTAGATATGTCATTGTCATTGGTCATTGGTAGAATTGATTATATCCAAGAACCTGAGTTTGGTTAGTTGAATAATCCAACAGGATGATTGGCATGTCTAATTCATCAACAACCGACCCAGAAGTAGTCCAGACGATTTGCAAATAGTAGTTTATTATATTATTGTGTAATATCTTACCTAATTGAAATTATGAAAAAAAATGAGAAAAAATGTTCCGGTAATTTTTGTGGTGAATGTTATCTGTAACGATTCACCGCAGAAATTCATTAGATTGGATCATATAAGTTATAGCTGACAAAATTTTAATATTATGAATATTTTATAACTTTGTTTTTCGCATGAATTATATATTTTAAACATTTTTTTAAATGGGTTCCCTTTCACAGTGCTGTTATCTCCAAAGAATGTATTTTCTGACACATGTGTATTAATCAAACTAATGTTATTTTTTAATATTCCGTTTATCCTCTACATCAGCGGAATGTTTTATTAATATCCGCGCAATTAGGAAATCAAAATTGATTATTTGCATGATATTCTGATCATCTTTAAGCAAATTTCGTCCTTTAATATTGTTACAAAGAAACTGCCCCATGCTAGCGATCCATGCGATAATCTATATTAAATGCATTGGTGCATAGGGACGCACAGTCCACTACGTAAAATTAGTTTGACAATTGCGCCAACAGATTAGGCTTGGGTTAACGTTGAGTTTCCAGTTAGTTAACAAACGAAACGGAATGGAAGTAACGCAACAAAAATTTAGGCATGAAAGGAAGTAATAATAATAACCTAGATGTTCATTTTGTAATGAAAAAAAAGAACATTTACAATAGGGAAATATAATAAATCCACAATACGTTCGTGGTCGCTCCTGCCGTGATATTTATGCGACAGTTTTTATTTCACGTCACTATAGCTTGCCCGTTAATATCTAATTTGTGTTTCATTCAAAGAAAGAATTAATTTCCTCATGAGAACAAATTTTTGAAGACCATTCCACTAGGTTTTTCTTGAAATTAACAAAATTGCTACACGGCAGAGAGTATTCAGTACAAAAAACTCCTTTGTCATAATGTTTTCTTTTACATCTAAGAATTATTTTTACTGATCATAGAATGAAAGACGTTGCGTTTGAAAGTAGGCCTTAGTGAGGTTTTTTGTTTTCTTTTTACTTAAACTAATTACGTAAAATTACTCGAAAAAACATGCTGGTTTTTTCAAAATTGAAGTAACAAATTTTTTATTTTCGTAAATTAACTTTCAGCCTGTTCTTTAACATCAACAAATTAGATATGAAAATAGTATTGAATTAACAAAAATTCCGAGAGTTCTACGTTTTGGTGGAGAGCTCGGGTAGACCATCAGAAGTCTCCATCTTTCCCCCATCTGTTCGAAAAAAGATTGCAGGACATAAGGCAAAATTTTCGGTGTTTTAGATTTTTCCTAAAACCGACAAGTTTCACAAAAAAAATATTTCTGGCATAAATTGTATATCATAGACTAAGACACACAAATTAGTGTATTATGCAACAAGTTTGATTAACGTTATTTTAACGACGAGCATGTTTTGGCAGGAGATTAGCGCAGCTCAGCGAGTACTCAATGACTGAAGAAGATGGTCAACATGTTGCATGCTATAATTTTCTAGGTAATAATTTTTTAGGTTTTAAGAACATTTTTGAAAAAACCGAGTGAATACGGTCACTGAGTGACGTGTGACGTGACTGTCAGAATTGACAAATGAAGACATCCGTTCGCTATTAAATCCGTGACAAAAATACAGGAAATGTCCGAACTGACTCGTGACAGACTTCCTAAGGGGACAAAGTATTTTACTTATATTAAGTGCTGATTATGTAAACAGAGTCAACCTCCAAGAAACTCGTCGATCTGTTATATTGGTGTGACAATACAGCTAAAATATTTTCAGGATGGCAGCACTTCCGGATATACCGGAAGTGGATGTCAACTTTCTTATTTTTAAATAGAATTTTATATATAAAATTCCTTCCTTGGATTCTTCTGAGAAAATGGTTGACCAAATTATATTATTAATAATACATGTTGAAAAAAGAAACAATTAAAATACATAAAATAAATCTAGCATTTTCCGTGAATCCAAAAAAGCAATAATATATACAAGACACTTGACACATTCTTCCAATATATCCGGATGTGCCGCTATATTGAGAACATTTTAGCCGGATTATTCTCACCAATATTTAATTGCAAAATTTTAAATTTTTTGCTTCTTACAGTTTACCATACCAGATTGAAGACACCCTGTATATATTGGATGTGGGTATGCAATGTACAATGTAGATCCTTCAAATTTTAGAGTCGTGATATATTAGAAATGGTGATTCTCAGTGCCGTTATTGTAGTTATTATATGATATACATTTTGAGTGCAATATTTTTTTTTATTAAACTTACCGTTTATCTTTCGACCTTGATTAACTTTTTTAGCACTCGAAGAAGCGATGGATACTTTTGCCCCATATAAAATTGTGTTGTTACGCTACTGATTCAGGTATTGCAACCAAAATTTAACCACCATAGGTGGTGCAGTTTTGTCGAATTCAATTAACAAAATCTCAAGATTTCCAAATCGAATACACAATATTTTTATTTAGATATCAGTTCTACGACAAAAATAAGGGAACTTTGTAACTTTTCTTATATTTAAATTTTACTTACTTTTTGAGATATTCGAGATTTAAGGCAACACCCGTATAAAAGTTTCTTTATAACTTAATGCGTCAAAAAAAAAAAGATTGTCATGTCATAGCCAACTACATTTTTAAATATTTTGATATTTATTGGTTGTTTTGATGCCAGATGAAACGAGCATTTTAACAGGAACATTTTTAACTAAACTTTATGGATCAAATTAACGAACTCTTGGTTCACTTTTGTTTTATAGATTTATTTATTCAAATTTCTTAACTTGTTTAGTTAGCCTAGAAACTTTCATCATTTACTTTTACTATTGGGAATTTTCAATCAAGCTAGATAATTAACTATTAAATGTTTCTCTAAATATGAATTAAAAAGATTTATTAAATCTAATAAAGTGTATAGTATAGAGTCGATTTTTTTCAAAATTTGCACGTATTAATGGGCACCCTGTATTGTTAGCAATAGGTTTTATTCGTATATGTCTTTGCTGTTAAAAAAATACTTAATATTGCCAACAAGTGACCTAATGTGGGGGCAGCTTTAAATTCAAGAAGAATTTATACAGGTGTTATCTTAAACCTCGAATGTTTCAAAAAGTAAGTAAAATTTAAATATAAGATAAATTTCAAACTTTCCTTATTTTTTGTCTTAGAATTGATATCTGAATAAATATATAGTGTGTTCTATTTGAAAATCTTGAGATTCTGTTAATTGAATTCGTCAAAACGGCACCACGTATTTGGGACACCCTGTATAGCTGTCAAACTGATTGAGTAGTGCATCATATCCTTACTCTGTGGTTAAATTTCAGTAGCGTAGCAACACAATTTTATATGGGGCAGTCAAAATATGAAAAAAAAATACATAACCTCAATTTCTGCCTAAACTATGCAAAATTCGAGTAGAAATTTTTTAAGAAAGTGACCTTTATTTTAACCAAAGATTCCAAAAATGGCGAAATATACAGAGTGTTCGATTTAATATATAAAAGTTGATGTAGGTGGGGAGGACACTTACGACACCCTGTATAAACAAAATTATAATATCTTAAACCTTCAGGAAACTTGCGAAACCTTTTTTCGTATCTCCTATGGGTTTCCAGATCGTACAGTGGATCGTTTTATGTGGCACACGGTGGACACAAGGTCTCCACCAAAATCCAGATCTGTGGGAATTGTTGTTATTGGAAATGACTCTTTTGATAGGACTATTAAGTAACTTTAATGGGGTGATTTATTCCGTTATATTAAAAACGCAGGGATGTCGGGCGGACTATTATTCACTTAAAAATGTTATATATAAAGTTTTAGAATTGTTCGAATGCAAGTTTTTTTTTGAATCACTCGATTTTAGTTAGTATTAAACGTCGAAGAAGCGAAATTAAGAAGGGCAAAAAAGAGGCGATTCGTGTATTTTGATCGACTATAATCCGGCGAATTGATATGCCCGCCGACTTGGCGCGTTGCTGACTTGGGGTGGGTGACGTGTACTGACGTAATAACCCGCGTCCTCTGCAAAATGCCGATCGATAGACAACCCGCTACCGTCGATATCAAACGGTCAAAGATGACCGCGACACGATTTCGTGACCTTTCGTAGAAAGCGGGTACGTATAGGTACGAGGGCAGCGCCAAAATTTCCCGGCCTAAATATGAAAGAAACAAAGTAGACTAACAATGTTTTATTATTTTTCAATATAATCCCCTTAACTTCAATACACGTATTACATCTCTTTATTAACAACTCAAACCCTTTAAAAATATATTCTTTTGGTTTGTCTGCAAATTAAGCTAAAACAGCCTCTTTTAACTCAACTTCGTCTTTAAACAGCCGTGCACGTAAGTCCTTTTTCAAATATCCAAACAAATAATAGTCGCTGGGGGCCATATCTGGACTCTAGGGAGGATGATCTATCTGTTGGAACCCACGCTCTAAAAGGGCAACACCATTGACAGTTGTATTACTTTCTTAAAAATCTATCAAAAGAATTCCTTCACAATCCCAAAAGATCGTGTTCATCACCTTTTTTGTTGACTGGCAGACTCTGAATTTTCTTGGATGTGCTTCACCCTTACGACGCCACTCCATTGATTCTTTTTTCCATAGAGGGTCATAACAGAGAACCACAGTTTCATCTCCCGTCACAATAGTTTCGATCACAGAGTTCAAAAAAGACCGCGCACACTCGACACGGCGTTGTTTTTGAATAGGCGAAAGGTTTTTAGGAACCCATATTGCACTAACCTTATGCATACCTAAATGATCATGCAGGATTCGACGAACACTTGTATCAGAAAGCTTAGTAATTTCTGAAATTTCCTTGACCTTTAAACGTCTATCACTCAATACCACCTCTTCTACAATCGCAACAATATCCTCCGTTATAACCTCCACTGGTGGACGAGTTCTTGAATCATCTTCAGGGGACTCCTGTCCCATTCGAAAACGTTTTGCCCATTCTTTCACTACAGAATACGAAGGAGAACTTTGGCCGTACACACCATTCAGCCTTTCTTTAATAATTTTAGGTGCTCACTCGTCTTTTGTCAAAAACGTTATTACTGCTCTATACTCACACGGACACGTCTTGTTTAAAATGCCGTCAATAAAAAACTATTTCACGCAAGACTTCATTTTTTTTTTCACAGCCTACTAAGATATATATTTAAAAGAAGACAAAGTTTTATCGTGATACTGGAGCTGCATCTATGTCAGGCCGGGAAATTTTGGCGCTAACCTCGTATATGCAACTGGTATCTACTGTCACGGGAGAACAAATAAATATGTATTGGATCATCGAGCGAATGGCGGATCGTCGTTCTGCGACCTAATTATGTATCTACGGCGAACGAACCCAGCGAACTCTTATTAGCTTAGCGTTAGTATAATATAAATACAGATAATGAAACAATCTTACTAGGTACTGGATATTCTGTTTCGCAATACCTGTTGTCGGAGAAAGCGTTCATCGATTTGACTTGTAACCCTTTTCCCGTCTTGATCACGTTATCTATAGTCTATTCCAGCTTCCCCAAATCTCCTAACCATTCGATTAATTGTTGAATGATTAACACCTAGTAAATTTTCTGATTTTTGGAATGGTATATTTCAGACACCCTGTGAGATAGAAAAAAAGTAAAAATCGCTGTTGATAGATCTTTTACATAGAATCCAGTGGTGTAGTCAACAAATTTTTGAGACAAACAGCTTTCAAGATATAGCCCAAAAAATTGTTTTCCCAAACTTGGAAATTTCATTCCCGATTTGAACCAAAAACATAAAGCGATAATCAATTTGATTAAATCCTTTTCTTAAAATAATATGAAGTCGTTCAGAAGAATCTGAAGCTGTGCTAAATAAAAAAAGGAAAGGTTTCACTAAATTTAAGCTTTAAATGACCTAGAACTTTATCTGTTCTTCGCTTTAGGCCTGAAGATGGTCGACATACGGAATCACTTTGTTCCATTTTAGACTATTTTAAAATCAAGCTGCCTTATGAACAGGATTTATTTTGGTTACTATAAGACAAAGGCAAAGATCGTTTGCCTAGTCGCCCTTGCAACTTAGTGGAAGCAAACATTATAGCAACAAGTTGAATGAATCTATTCGCTTTACAAAAACTACAAAAAACTCAGAATATCAATTTTTTCTGTTGATTTAGGGACCTCAATCCACTTTGCTGCTTCTTTTCGAAACCGTAAATTTACAATATTTGAGTTCATCCATCCAAGAATAGCACATTCATTAAGCAGTGCACTAGTCGCGGTCATTATCGTCACTTTCATTGTCCGAATGTTACCGGAAATCCTGATCCCGCTTCTGATGTCAAAAATTAAAATCGCTAGATCAACCACAAAATACCCAATCAAAAATCAACTATTGAAACTACTGAAAATCCGACATAACCAATGTGGGTGCCCGTGGGCACACAATGGACCAATTATGAATTAGTGCGCCGGTATATATTTTAAAAGGTCGATACCGGTGCCTTATTTATCATTTATCGTGACTTCGACAGCATACATATATTTCTGGTGTAGGCATAAAAACAACCACTAAATCTCAAATTTTTAAAAAGAAATTAACTAATTGATTGTGTTTTATAAGTTATTCAGATAAACCTGTCGACGCCCTTATCTTTAATTGTTCTGTACTCTACCATGTTGAGATTTGGGTGTTATTGGAAAGTTTATTTTTGATTCATATTATTTATCGGTCTAACCTAAACAGTTCTAATTCTGTTATTCGTAATATTGTTGACCCAGAGGGACTCGATTTGAAATTTTTTCGAAGTGAACTAAGACGTCTAACCCTATGTCGCCTCGGTTGTCATCAGCCCCCGCCCTCATTATTACTTCCTTTTTTTGCTTTCTGACATAAATTAGTATGAGAAAACTACCAATTTTTTTAGTCTAAACAACTGAAATTCAATGCTTGTGGTTACATTTAAATAGGCAATATTTTAAGTGTGTTTGTTCTCACCAAGATCTATCTCACCTTTTTTTAGTTGTGGTACAGAATTACTTCCGACCATACCTTTATCGATTTCTGACTTCTTCATATGAAATCAGCCTAAGAGCTTTTAATCTACGAATGTACCGAAGAACATGAATTCTAATTTTAAAATATAAACGGAACTTCATAAAATGGTCAAAATAATTGTAAAAATATCCCAATGTCGTAGGCAACTCTTGAATTTTCCCCTTCATCGGCCTCTCAGTTTATAAATATCACAAAGCGAAGAAATAGAAATTAAAACCTTAAGCAGAAAGGATCAAGGAAAACCCTCACCTGAGATGCTTATTTTTTGTAGCTAATAAAAGTCCCAAAACATCCCATATAAATTGCAAACCGGAAGGTACCCTTAAATCATAATTTTGTTAAATATAAATTTATTCCTTAGTTTGTGGTGGCTGATATTAAAATTAAAATCTTGAATACCATAACTCCGGCTAATCGGATAAAATTTCATAAGCGCTTTGTCGATGCACCTTTAACAAAGTAATTTCTATCAGAGGAGTCAAAGCAAACATATAAAGAACATTTTTTATTTAAATATCGTGTGATATAAAAAAAGATTGATATTATTTTACATATATTACATACATTATATGGGCATAACATTTAGAAAAATATTTTGATTTTTAAGAATTTTTGACGTCCACTACTTAGCAAATCTGCTTTAAAGTGTTGTTCGTGTTATAATGGTCATTTGATTAGTTCAAATTTTCGTTGAAGGTTCGTGAACCCTAAATACATTAATTTCATTTTATTTTAGATCTATTTATATTTATTTTATTGAAATCTTTTATTGTTAAAACCAAGCATTTGGGACTGATAAGTTCATTAAAAACTGAAAATAGTAAAGTGGAGGTACTATGAAAACGAATTTCGTTGTCATTCACAACTAACGGTGATATTTGCATAGATAACAAATTATTCTTTTCTGTTTCTCTCTTTGGTTACTAAATAGATATCTGACATCTCATCAAGAGTTTCTAATTCAGCATTTCCTTTATCTCCTCCTGGCTCCCTTCCTGATCAGTCCGGTCAGTCAAACTTTCGGTGGAGGTGCTAGGTAAAAGACTATATTCTTTGCGCACGAGTGTTTCTATTGTATATTCTGTTGTATAATTACTATCGAATCCGAAGAAAGATAAACAAAAAAGGACGGTTATTCTCATATGGGTTGCGGTTGTCATTTTCGGCCAACCGGAAAGAAGGATGTGTGACGTATTAAAGTCGTTAAATCCATCCATAATTATTATAGTCCACTTTATACTGTATCAAAGATTTACTTTTCATGCGAAAATTTTTGCATTAAGAGCCGACATAATAAAATCAACTTCAAAAGGTTTTTGATTCTCTCATGCTGATAACCTTGTTTTGAACAGGATAGATGATGTCACTATTCGCGCTAAACTGGTGCAAATAAATCACCGGTGTTAGTTTCAATCTAAGCCAAGTGTTCCAAATGAAAATAAATTAAAGCAAATATTTTTTACTTTTGTTTTCCATGGTCTGTGTTCTTATTGGAAATAAAAATTGAAGGCTAGTGTAAATAAATGTCTATGTTTGGCAACACTGGTTTCATTTCCCTAGTTTAAGATTGATTTGTTTGGAATAATAGGAAATAACGTGAAAAAAACCAACAAGTACGTGATTCCAAAGTAAATCACGACGACTCCAAACGATTGTCAAATCGCTGGATGTTTTGTTGTTGGTCCAAACAGGAGGACTTTGGGAAAGGTAGGCAGTATAAATTCGTTTATCCCCGCTCTTGAGGTGATTTAATGTCAGCCATCTTTAGGCCATTGTTAAATAGGCGTTAACTTGTGTTTTTCGGTAGGTCCGATGGCTGCTATCCGAAAAAAGCTCGTGATCGTCGGTGATGGCGCTTGCGGAAAAACGTGCCTGTTAATTGTATTTAGTAAAGATCAATTTCCTGAAGTGTATGTGCCTACAGTATTTGAAAATTATGTAGCGGATATAGAAGTTGATGGAAAACAAGTGGAGCTAGCATTGTGGGATACCGCTGGACAGGAAGATTACGATCGCCTGAGGCCTCTGTCGTATCCGGACACCGACGTTATATTAATGTGTTTCTCAGTTGACTCCCCGGATTCGTTAGAAAACATACCCGAGAAATGGACACCCGAGGTTAAACACTTCTGCCCAAATGTGCCAATCATTTTGGTGGGTAATAAGAAAGATCTTCGCAACGACCCCACTACAATCAATGAACTGAAAAAAATGAAACAAGAGCCAGTTAAGCCACAGGATGGTCGATCTATGGCAGAAAAAATAAATGCATTTGCTTACCTAGAATGCTCAGCTAAAAGCAAAGAGGGAGTACGGGAAGTGTTTGAGAATGCTACTCGTGCCGCACTGCAAGTGAAGAAGAAGAAGAAGCACCGTTGTATTATGTTCTGAACCGCTGCTTTTCTGGTTTATATTAATCCTTGTGTGATTTATAATTTACCGAGGGGGCTCTTTTTTGCATGATGTATTGACTAACAATAAACCCCTTATTTTCACTTATGTTATTTTTTGTTTAACTTCCTTTCCTGTGTGGACATAGTTTTCATGTAAGTGTCGTGTGTTTTTATTTAAATTCAGTTTTTATTTTTAACGCACAAAAACGTATGTCCACACCCACAATTAATTCGATTAGATTTATATATCATTTCTTTTTATATTGTACTATTGCATAGATTTACTTTATTCAGAACTAGTGGTGCGTATGTATTATTCCTATATATATATATATATATATATATATATATATATATAAAACTTAAAATGTAAATTAAAAGTTTTTTTCGCGGAGTTTTCGAAGTTGTTTCTGGAACTTGGTGAATATTGTTGTACTGCGTTAAATATTGATGTAATAGCTTTAAATTTTCCAATATTATGTATTCAGTGAATAAATCTGTTTTCCTATAAAGCGATCTATATATTGTACTTCAAACATAAAATAGCCAATTCTAGGAGAAAGTAAAAATAACTGAATAACACAACAGAAGCGATAACATTGAAAATATTTTTTATGATTTTGGCCAATTAGTATTTAGTATAATAAATTCTTTGCTGTATGAATCACCAGATAAAACAAGTCCGTTGCATCAACACACTCCATTTTCCAAGAATCCTGTTGATGAGCATTTCTCTCGCTGTCTGCCGAATAAAAAGCGGCGCACGCAAGTCCGAAAATCCCTATTGCGTAACTGACGACGACTTGCAGATACTTAGCCTGTAGAAATTATCAAATTTCTATTTTTAGTGAAGAGGCAAGGTAAGGGCAAAATTATGCTATGAGTATAAAGATAGGTGCGCGTCAGCCAGAAGCGTACATTAAATGCAACAATCAGTGGCCAAAAACACAATTAGAAGTGTTTGCTTTAAGGAAAATAGCGTTAGTAAATTACAAATATTTACTCAATGTTTTAAAAAATGTTTAACTTTAAATTGCCCCAACTGCTCTGGTTTCCACGCGCTCCCAAAGTTTTTCAGTTTGTATTAAATGTAAGATAAACTGGCCACCCCCTTGATGATTTGGCGTCACAGGTTGTTTCGGTTAGGGTGTATGTTATTTGTTATCGTTACGAAATTGTGGATAGGTAACGCTTGAGCTTATAATACATTAAATGTGACTGCAAACTTAAATAGAACAAACGCGACTGTCGCAATATATATTTTCTGAATTATTTAATATTTTCAGACAAAATTTAAGAACTTGTAAAAAAAATATAAACAGAGGAACGACCTGTGTGAATCACGTAGAATGTAATAAGCTAGATAAAGCAATAGGTAGATGATGGTAAGAAGAAATCTTGATAAGAAGCGGTGCGCAAGCACAGTCTAGGCATTTATTTGGTTGACATGGAGAATGGTGAACAAAAGTAATCCACAGCGTAAGTTTTATGAAAAAAAAATTGAATTTAAAACAAAAACCAGGAAAATATTTTAATATGCTATTCCAAACTACTCTGGCAAAGGCGAACTGACCCGATCGGTTCTGGCTCTGTTTCTTATTTTCATTTAATGTAAATTAAGAACGTACTTTCATTTTTTTCTCAGCACGTTTTTGTTAAATGCAATCGATGAATTATTTTAATTTTTTAAAGATGCCGACTTTAGTGTCAAATTTGGGAAGACGTCGTGCGAGAGTAAATATTTGTTTTAATTCATCTAAATAGCAAATGATGTTTCAGGATCTTTGAATTTTAAATTTAAACAAGTTTTTTTTTTTAATTACCTAGATCATCATTGTTGCCATAATATTCATAGCTAAATCAGGTGTAAATAGTACCTACACATTATAGCTTCCTCACTTGAACAAAAACATATACATTTATTTAATCACTTCTCATTCCAAACCATTCAAACTAGTTAAGTTTGAGAATATTTTTTTGGGGCAGGCTAACTGACTAACTAACTATGAACTGCGGACTGAAGTAAGATAAGGTAAGGTAATATGTATAAATATACCTTAACAACGTGTCCCTAAATTTCGATATCTAACTATTAGAGTCTGATTTTAGATTATATTTCGCTTTTTTACAAATTTTAAAGTTTTATGGAAGTGTTTACGCCGTAGCTTTGTAATTTGGTAGCCTTGTCGTAAAATTCGCCGATTTGCAAATGCGTAAACGATTTTAAATAAAGACTGTCAGTAACCAGTTTTTTTTTCATAAAGATATCTAATTATTTTTCACTATTTCAAGCGTTAACCAGTAAATGCCAAACTGCGCCCGCACCAAGCTAGGTATTATATATACAGCTACGCTGATAGCACAGGAATTTTTGTTTTGAGGCGACAATGAAAATACATCGAGATAAGACATTTACTATGCACATTTAAAATTTTGTTTTCAACCAATAAGACCTGGCAGAATATGTCCAGATCTCGTTAAATGCTTTGGGAAAACGAGTTAAGTGTGTGTAGACCGCCGTTTAGAAAGAAAATGGTACGAAGTTGCAGGTTAGTGGGTAAAATTTATAAGCATGCGCGGAGGCCATTTTCATCTCTTTAAAAATATAGCCGCCGAAAGCGGATCAATTTTTACTACATATATTACTATATTTTCTAACAGTTATATGCATAAACTCGATCACGTATCAGTTTGTCAATCCAATCAATTCAATCTACTCGCATAAAAATTGCTGCAGAGCAGCTGATAGAAAATGTTTTCTATAAAGAGTTTGAATTTCTTAAAATATTTTCGCTGTGTAGGGAAAACCACTTGAATAAATACACTTTATTACCTTCAGTTTAACACATAAATACATAAAATAAGGAAGAAAAGCTGCACTAAACTTAAGGCCTATGTCATAAATGTATGTGAACTAAATACCTTAAAAATCGTATTCACTTACAACCACACTGCCGTACGTGAAGATACGTTCAGATACATTTTTTAAATCTACATTTTGGAAGTAAACAGTCCTAAACGTTTCATTTAAGGATCCAATATTAATCACGATCTTTTAGACCAGAATAGCCTCTTGTTTAATGCGCTTAATAAGTCATAAAAAAAATATTGGTAAATATCCAACTAATTACAAATAAATACGCATTTTATCACAAATATAAAAACTACTAAATATAAAAATTACTTTCCGCGATGTTTAAGTTTATGACTTGTCTGTTATGAACACATAAAACTCTATGAGTAATGCCAGTATAATTTTTGATATGATTGAAGATATGCTACAAAATGAAATCAGTCTCCCAAACACTATGCAGTTGGCCAGGTATGTAATTACCATTTTACAGCTGAGATTGATATAAATAAAAGCTGTATAATCCTTTTAGAAAAAGAGTTCCAGTATGAGAAAAATGTAATCTTATATTGATTATCTATCGTTTACCAGACAAAACCAAAAAAATTAAAAATATTTTCAGATGTACCTTGCAAAAGAACTAACTTTTAAAACTTTAATACTTCAGTTACTTGATCAATTTTGAGAAAATTACCAGTCAGATTCATGCCCCTAACTTTGTAAATATAAACCTAAAAATATAAGATTGTCTTTGAAATCCAACAACTTAATAAATTTCAAATTCTCAAAAAGTAGAAAAGAAAATTATTTTTCTTCACTTGAGTTCCTCACCTACGGGGATTTAAATATATTTAAGAAAACGTCATTTGTTGTTTTAACATGGTTATATAGATTAAGTAAGTTTAGTTAGGTTAGGTTGTCTTATTTTAAGCTCAACTATTCTGGTAAAGCATTATACATAACTTTTAAGCACACATGAATTATAAAACTAAGCTTTGGTTCGATGTGAAGTGCTTTACCAATTTCTATGATAAAAAAAATCAAAAAGTCTTCTTTCTATAAATGTTCAAAAGCTCTCTAAGTTTTTGAATAAACTCTTTAAATTATTACCAGTTAAAGTAATGTGCTATTAAAAAAAAAGAAGACAAAATGGTGAGAAAAATTGGTTAATACTAATATAGGACCAAATGAACTGTAAGCCATACCCGAATAAAATTGCATTTGCCAATAAGTACATAAACACTGATTTCTTTCCTCCTGTAAGTAATGTTCTGAAAACTACAATGAATGCCTACTTACATGACCATTATCCTAGAGTTTTATATTGTTAAATGCAACTCTTATTATATCAAAACACAAATACATCGATCCGATATGCTAAAATTACAATTGTTCCTTACTTAACAACTACTTTACAATTATTAGTAAAATATAAACTTACGCGTTCTCTTACGTGTCCCACAAATACACCAGCTGGGAAACAAACTTTTCTTTTAAACAAGTAGAATGAATAGTTCCATGTTTGTCTCATCTCAACCAAGTTTAAATTTGAACACAGTTTAAAAAACACCATAATAAAATGGAAACTAATATTATTCGGGATTGCCTGCACAATGGAACACGCGCCGAGTGGCGAAACACGTTAAAAAGCAGAGTAAAGAAATGTCGTTTCTTTGGTATAAAGTCATGTAATGATGTTCAGGTTTGTTCTCCCACACAAAACTTTGGCGGAGGTTACGCTTCATGCTGCCTACTACCCTTACGCGTTACTAAGTACTACTAGTTAGTAAAGTACTCAATGGCAGTTTTAGGACAAATATTATTGTTGGTAAAAACTGAAATATAATTGTTAAGGTGGTACATAAGGCGGAGGTTTTCTATATGTAGGGGTGGGTTTTGGTCGGCCCTGCTTAGCGCCCTCTTGGGTTCGAGTGAACGGTGGTGGTGGCTGGTATGGTTCCGAATCATCCAATTTGACTGAGCCACTTTTGCTGTATTCTGGGGGGGCCAGAGGCGGTTTTTCGTCTTTCAAAATCACAGGCGTTTTTGTGCCAGATTCCGGTTTCTCGTCCAATTCCTCTTGGAAGATCACGGGAATACCTACCGGGTAGCCACATTGAAATGATGAAATTTGCTCCTAAGTTTGTTATAAATAATTATAAAAAAGGACCAAAATGTGTCTGAAATCATTCCAATCGAGTCTGTTGACTGGTTGATTGGTATCTTTTCTTTTTAAAAATAGTTTTTTTAAGATGAAACACAAAAACAAACAAAAATTGAAAAAATCTAACGAAAAGACACAATTCATTAATGTGGTGTCCTCCAAAAATAGCGCCCCGCCTGTATTTCGGAAAGTATGACTTGTATGGCCGGCGGAAAAGGTAGGAAGATGATGGGAAAGAGGTCATGACAAATTGCAGGAATTCATTTTCAAGTTCCTAGGACGGCTAGTAGATGGCGTAACTTTTAGTGGAAAAACGACGAAAGGCACTATAGTCTACGTAATTTTAATTAATAATTATACAGGAAATAGAGCTTAAAGAGTCAGCGAAAACATCATCTTGATATCTTTTATTAAAGTGAAGGTATTAAGATAAAATATCAAAGATGCGATTTTTACCAATATTTTAAGCTTTTATTCCTCTTTAAAATGAGCTAGGTTTGACCAGTTGACCACTCAATTGACCAAAATAATTTTAAAAATACAATTAAATTTATATTTATATTGTGCGTTAGCTAAACTTAAAAATACTGTTGCACTAAAAAATTTTGGTTAGCGATTTGTCATGGCCTTTTTGGTAATTGGTTCTTTTGCAGATCATATGGCTAAATACTTTCTTGGTGGGACCCCGGTACATAGATTTATAATTAATGATAATTATATTATTTTGTAATCTTCTATATATCTTTTAAAGTTTTATTGAGTTTGTATTCACATGAATAATGTACAGTATTCTTCAAAATCAGCATAGAAATTTAAAAAATATATAATGGTTCACAATGAACTATTTATTAATTCGTAATTATTGAGGACAATTCCTCATCTCAAACAAATTGGGTAATATGAGCCAGTAGTACAAAAAATATATGGTTACCTCTATTTCCATAGGATGAGGTTCCATTCTCTTCTACATTCATTTTGCCCCTCCTTCGTCTTCGGTAAAGCACGCAAGCGGCAAAGGCCGCCATAAACAACATAATAGCAATAATAATGGCGGGTATGATAAACGTTATCATAACTTCGTTTTGGGCTGATGGCGGAGTAACTTCCTCAGGATATTTCATGGGAATGGTAAATGTCGGCGCAACAGTCGGTATTAGTTGAGGTTTCACTTTACAGTTGCCTATGTGGTGTACCTTGATAGTAGATATCGTGAAATCGGGCGACATTATTCTGTGGACCCTGTTCGATATGCTCTTTTGATCGCTGTTGTGAAGGATGTATTCTAATCGCTTGATTTCGTCAGTCGGGCATTTCTCCACTGGCAAAGATTTATTAAACCATAACACAACGGTAGAATCGAAAGAGGGGTCGCGTTTTTGCTTAAACGGAAGGAAGTGGAAGTTGTTAGCTGAAGGTTCCTCAAAAAGCTCCTGGAATAAAATACACACATACCGCAAGCTGTTAAAACATTAACATGAATAAGTTCGGAACTACACAATTAATTATATCACGACCCTCTCCCCCTTAACTTTTCTCTGTCCAAACATCAGGTAGAATGTCGTTCCGTGTAATAGAAAAAATGTACAAATACGAAAGTTTATTTTTTTCTACTGAAAATTTGGTCGTTATTATTTGAACATAAATGTCAAATTTTGATTTTAATGATGAAATATAAAAAAAAAACTATAAAAAATTAAATAATGTGCACGAAAAATTATCAACTTGATAACTAACTGTTTGGTCATTGATTTTATTTATTATAATCATTTATTAATAGTAAAAATCATATCAAAGTCTTGTATAAACAAATGCATTAACCAAAATATAAAATATGTATCACTCAAAAACAAATCAATATTTCACATTTACCTCACTGCTCTGCAACCTTTTAAGCACAATAATTTAGGTTTAGGTTTTAACCGTAAAAAATTCCTTATACACAGATAAGAACCCCACAAAAAATTAAAAACTAGTAATTTCATTAAGTTATACAAAAAGCCTTACTCTACAATTACTAGTTTGCAATCACTTTTAAATTTCTTTATAACATTTGTAGTAAGGCTTAGATCTAATTTAAAGGGGTAAACTATTATAAATCTAGGTCCTTCTACATAAACACTATTTTGACAAATAGTGCTTGGGACTCTAAAGAGCAATAGTACTATTTTCTGAATTTCCCATACAAAGTCCATCACTGATATTTATTTTGTTATAATTAGATGTTAGCATAAATCTGACAACCGCTTTAGTCCATAATTGATTTATCGTTAGTACGTCGCTATCTTTGAACAACAGCTCTGTAGGATATCGATTATATTTGAAGAAATACTGTTATTAAGTACTTCCGAAACGCTTCTAGTTTTTTTAAGATTGTCCATCCATGTTCCTGAATAAATAAATCTGTAGATGAATTTTCAAATTTTATTTACAACATATTTGACTGTTCTCTCCACGTAACGTTTTTATCAATATAGACCTCTAATTACTTTACGCTCGTTTTCACATTTCTTATGATTTAGCTTGATAGGTCTAAAATTTGGCAAGGGCCGAGGTGAGAGTGAGAAGACGACAAAATATGAGCACATTTAGGGGTAGCAAACTAACCAGGATTTTATTTTTGTAGTGCAATCTCAGGCTTATTTTTTGTTAGTTACCATTCATCCTTATATGTAATGACCGCTGAATCATCAGCAAAGCTAAAATATTTCACCTACATCACCTTCTTTAATATAATGAAAATAAGTAGAGATATAGAAGAATTTGCATGCCATTGTATCACATTCTAAATATTTAAAAAATGCCAATAACTTTCTTATTTTTGTATAAGTAAATAACATCGGACGCTCTGCAAAACTATACGTATGCGTTAAATTTAGTGAAAAAAAAATTACAGAATTTTGTGGTCATTTAAAGGCGCCAGATAACCTTTATTTTTTATTATTTAAAATATGAAAACAGTTATTGCACCTTATTTTTGCTTCGACTGTTTTGGTTATTCTTCTCCATCAACAACTTTACAGCTTACAGTTGTCAGATTGATGCTTTTTTGATGACTTTTTTAATACAAACTTGAGAATTTGACCAGTACACTTTATATCGGCATGGTAACTGAACAGGGTGTTTGGCACCCTTACAATACATGCTTCAAGAAAAGCCAGTAAACCTGATCTAAACTGAATATCGATCTTGTGAGGCAAATTTTATTTAGCGGGAGACGGGCGATAATGGGCTTGTTTTCTTTGTCCTACACTTTAATACTAATGGCAGATAAGTGTAAGAAGAGATTGATTTACCGGTTTGAGTTTTATGAAATCATTTCAATTGTTCATTTTGTAATATATTTTGACTATTTTATACCTAATAATTTCATACTGGTCTTTATTAATAAAAAAAATTAAATTAAATTAAATTAATTGCACACCGTTGCAATTATGTATATGTATATAAAATTTATTATTTAAAAAAACATTTATTAATAAACACCAAAATGAAATTATGTTGGCATTGGTATATATAAAACTATTTGTTTAAAGTTCATTGCCTTTATTTGAATTATGCAGATTATAACAGATATAGTTCAAATAAAGGCAACGGAAATTCAAGTGTATCAATTTGTATGCGTTTTTTGCGAAGGTTTTTTAAGAAGTTCAAAAATTTAAAAATTTAACAACTAGGGCAAGACAAAGACAAGAATCGCCATTGCTAGCCTCACTTTTCTGTTGTAAAATTTCCCTCACTTGCTGACCTTTCTATCATACTAGGGCCATTACAGTTTAGATTCACTGCCAAGACCATCCACACTGTAACAGCCTACTTGATTTGATCTGAATCCTGATACCGATAAAAGAATGACATAAGAGCTAATAAAATTCTTACCATAAGTTTTTCTACAAACTTCTTCTGCATGCCGGCGTTGTAAGAGAAAGTATCGAAAGGCACATCAATCGTCATACTAAATTCAACGTTATAGTGTCGTTTGGCGGCCGGATTTACAATTACTTCCAGGCCGTCTCTGGCGCTCATGCCGCCGCTGTCGACGCAAACCAACCAGTACTCGGTCCTGCCGATTTTCCTTGGAATTCCGTAAAATTCACGATTCTTGCTGTCGAATTGAAGCCAATTCGTCGGGGGTATCGCTTGTAGATCGGAAGACAGTAGGGTTATGTTTAGCATAGACGGATCGACATCTTCGGGATCATAGAATGTATCCTACAATGGAGACACCATAGAAAATAGGTATGTTAGTTGAATTTTTTGGCTCACATCTTTGACTTTAAACACCAGAAGTTCTCCCAAAGTAGCATTAACTTTATCGACGGGGTTCCTTAAGATGGGCGAGAAGTTTGTGCTAGGTGTGACAGGTGGCGGCGATTGTCTACAAATACTCAATTCATGATATGTTACTTTTTTCACTCGTAAACTAGGTGCTAATATCAGACTTAGTTCTCTCGAAGGATCGCCTCTATCGTTGGCGGTTAGCATCTACAAGGCAATATTTTATTATAGGTTCAATTAGAAAATTTGATACTATTACCTTATACAGCTCTTCAATTTCGTGTCTAGGACAATGATTTGTAGAAAGAGAATCATTGGACCAAGTAAACGTGACTAAATCGTTAGTAAAGTTAATGTGTCTCACAGTTATTTCAGACATATTCGTGGCATAGATTCTGCCTAACGCCCTTAACACTTTTAGGGACCAATCTACATAATGAGGAAACTCTTGAGGTTTTTCAATTCTCAAGATCATAGAAAATTCGTGGTTAACTACCCGCTCTAATTTGTGCTGCTGGACTTGTATTGTTAACTGATCTTGTTCATTGTCACCCTCCTTGTCACTGGCTCGAACAACATATACCCAGTTTGATACATCTTCTGCTAATGGACTGAAAAATCAAAGGTTTTAAAATTCAAAAACAAGATGTTCTTATATAAACTGTTAACACTTGATAGGGTAAGCATACTGTATCTTTCACACCTACTACCAAATTTGAATATGGTTGATCTGCTTGTTACAATGACAACTTTTGGCGGGAGTTACCATCACCAGTTTTTATTTTACTTTCAGTTGTAACTTAGAATGTAACTAATCTAGATCTACACAAAAAATACCATCAAATTTGTTATCACTGATAGAGAGCCCTGAAAACTAAAATAAGAATAACTTAACTCAGAAGTTGTTTGGATTCACCTATATTTTTAAAATATATTGTTATGCATCCAGGACGTTTGTATTTTCATAGACAAGTAACAACTTTCTTATTTTAAGTTGATATTTCATATCAAGTGTCAAAAAATAATGGAAACGTGGGAATATCTTGAGAATTATACATTTGACCAAAAAACAAATGTTTCTAAATACTGAATAAAAAAAACCGTTGAATAAAACCAATCATGGCCCACAACCCCAAACTATTAACCAAAACAAAACTGTGGATAAAACGTGTCGTCTTCGTGATATAGAATCCGAAGCTGAAATAAAAATGGGAGTTTCATAAAAAAATCACATTTTTATATATTTTTATTTGAATGATGCAAATAATAAACATTTATTTTATATATGTTATTTACTGTAAGTATATTGTCAATTATTTATTTTCACAATTTAGAAAAAAGTTGTATAGACATAATTATAAAAAAAAATATTTTTATTTATAAAATGTCAACACAGAGCGCTAAAACACTAAAGTAGAAAAAAAATCAACCTCAAATATATAACAAAGGGTGTCAGTTAGAGAAATTGATGGTTATATTAAGGTCTGGAAATGTGATTTTTGACATAAAATTCAAAATATGTCAGCAACGGTTAGACTTGAGTTACATTATATACAAAATATATCTAGAAATCTCCGAAGAATTCAAAAATTCAAAAAGTTAATAAAATTGTCACATGTCCGCGAAAACCAAACATCACAATATAACAATTTAAATGTATGTAAAGCACATTAATCCAAACTATGTTTGGCATTAAATATACTTCATATTTTATACAGGTTCTGTGATCCCACCCGATACACATTTCTTCTAAATTTCAAATTAAACTATGAAGTGGGCAGAATTTCTGACTATACTTTAATAGTACTTTAAGTTTATATCAGTGGAGTTCAATTATTTGCAAATGTAATACAGGATTCCATCCATTGGGATTTTCACTATGCCATTTGGGTTCGCATGCCAATCCATACATATTATTTAAAGTAAATAAAATTATAAAATGTTAAGTACAAAGTAGGCCAAGCCAACTTAAATTTGGCACTGCAAGTAGAAATGTTTAAATTAAGCAAGTCGAAAATGGCCATGAATTTGTTTATTGTAATGAATTTTTCATTCTACAGAAATTGTATATACAAATAATTTCAAGTTTTCTGAATTATATTATAAAATTTAATATAATAAAACAAACCAAAGAAGCATTAATAATAAAACAAACATTTAAAAAAGGTATTCAAAACATGGTCGTATTTGATAAATCCTTCTGATAGTACCTTCTGTTAATTGATCTACAGTATGATAATTATTTCGTAATATTTCTTTTAATAAGGGTAATTGAAAACTCTAAAATCGATAAATCAGGAGAATTTGGTGGCCCCCAAATCGACCTGTCTGTGACTATGTAATACTACTGACTGGCATTATGAGCACCACCCTGTTGGAAATATACAGTTTCCAAGATGTTTCTGTCTTGAAAAATTGGCACTATTTAGTTGTATCATTTTAAAATATGTATGCGATGTTAGACTACTTCATATTTGTTAATAAAT
Source organism: Cylas formicarius (assembly GCF_029955315.1). NCBI lineage: Eukaryota > Metazoa > Arthropoda > Insecta > Coleoptera > Brentidae > Cylas > Cylas formicarius. Next base: position 22,493,711 of record NW_026844214.1, read on the forward strand.
ACAGATTTACCACTCAAAATAATTAAATAGCAGACAGCAGAAATACAGAATTTTATTTTCATTTAGCTAAACAACTAGCGAATGTGGCATATCATTGAAAAGATTAAGATTTGTTGAGGTTTTTGACTTAGGGGTACACTAAAAAAATATTGTATTCGCTAATGAATTCTACAAAGATCTATAATATTTCTCTCAAAAAAGCATTTAGCTTGAAATTATCCCGTAGCGTACAAATTTATAGAAATAACCAATTATAAGTTACGCATGTCACATAAAAAGTAGTCCAATAATAGCAGTTTCCTATAGGGAATAATAAATACATTGACAAAGAAGAAGGAAAATTGAAAATTGTTACTCACAGTCCGTACAATTCCTTCCTAAGTGGATTGAATTGAATCCATGCGTTTGTTGGCAACGGTTGCTCCTTGCCATCTAGCACTTGCAAAGTGAGGTTATAACCGTCCTCCGCATCTTTGAAGGTATTCTTCGGTATAACAAATCTAAATATTTTCCCTGCGGTTACTGACAAGTACTGTAACCGATTTTCGATGTACGGCCTGTAGTTTCTTGCAGGAATTTTATTGGCGGGTTCTATAACTTCAGTTACATATAATTCCGTTGTCCATTTGGGAATAGAAGTTGAAGATACTTGTCTTGTTGTTGTGGATTTCACAGTAGGTTCGTATAAAGTAGTTGTGTAATCTGTGCTAGATCCCAAAATTTCTGTAGCATTTTCTACAGAGTGTACTGTGGTTGAACGAGTAGTTGTCGTAGTTGTACTTGTAGTAGTAGTTGTTGCAGCATTTGAGGAACTAATGTAGGGAATTATAGTTTCTGAAGAAGTGATTATTGTAGTCGGATTGCTAGTAGTAGTCTCAGTAAAAATAATGGGAGGCTCAGTTTCATCAATGATCTCAAATGAAGTGGAATATCGCTTTTCATTTGCCGGAGTTGTCTGTAGGAAAACCAAAACAGGGGTAGTTAGGTTCGCTTTTTCTACAGTTTCGTTCACAATTTCCTCCTTAAACTCCAAGGTTGTCGGTTTCGTTGTGGAAGTTGCGGAAATTTCAGTAAAGGGACTAGTTTCTTCTGGAAGGTTTGAAACTGTAATTTTACTTTCCAGCTTCGGTATGGTAGTTTCACTTTCAGCTGGATCATCGTCATTATCTTCACTGTCATAAGCCCAATCATAGTCACTATCATCGTATTCCAATGCCTCATCAGGTTTAGGAATTTTGGTTTTTTCAGACATTGGTGTTGATGGTATGCTAGTACTCGATGTGGAGGTTGGCAAAGTTGAAGGTAGTTCTTCTTGAAACGAGTCTTTGCTGGAACTTGATAGCGGATGACTTTGGATAACCTAACGTTTGAAATACAACCACATAGAATAGATTACATTTCAATATAGCGGACATACCGAAATATTACTAAATTCATCATCTGGTTTAATTTCTCCATGGTGATGTCGATGGGGATGAGTGGTTGTTATCGCCAAGGTAGTGATGCGTTCTGTAATTGTTGGAGAAGTTGTGAATTTGCTGGGTTTTACGGATTCAACATCATCTTCATTTTCATCATCATAGTCGTCGTCATAATAGTCGGCATCATAATCTCCACTGCCTATGTAACAAATTCATTGATTAATAGGTACAATGTACAACAGAAAAGGTACCTGGAGCAACAATAATTGTAGAACTACATGTAGATAATTTTAATGCAAATTGGCAGCAACAAACTTACAAGCTTGTGTTGCTAAAGTGCATATTACTTAAAAAGATCATTTTAAACCAGCAAACACTGATATGAAGAACGTTAAGTACCGCATTTTGTATAGAAATCTGTTTTTATTTCTACATCTTAGATATTTAAACATAGCAACATGGTAGATAACACTATACAGAGCGATCCCCGCCTTAGCAATGAATTTTAAAAAAATATTACCAGAAAATCTGTCAAAGACCGATTAATCTAAGCACGTAAATCACACTGTATAAGATATAGAAAGCTATATTTTCGTCCTACCATAATCGTCAATTGTATCTCTCCTTATCCGAGAGTTAAAAGGGGCAACAGTCCTGATACGCCAACCAATAACTGGCAACGCCAAAACTTCGGATAAAGTGCCATCTATCGCCTGCTGTTTTAAATTATGGACAAGCGGAATAACCGATTCCCACAGTCGTCCGTCGCAACCGACTTGGACTCTTATTATGGAATTGATTTTTGTCGATCGACTCTGAACATTTCCCGGACCCGCCAAGATGATGGAACTCTCGGTAATGTCATCTTTTTCATGTTGTTCATCGAGTGTAAAGGCACCCTTAAATATTTTCGGCAGGTGAGCCAATAGCAAGTGAATATTTTTATCGTACTTACAATTGGCAATCCAAAAAATTTGGCAATGTTATTGACAGCAGCTACCCTTTGTTTGGGTTTAATAGCGTTCAAATCTTTGTCCAGAAGAATCGTTAGTGAAGTTACGTCTTCGTTGGACGAGCATGTATCTAGCTGTCGCTCGTTTTTAACTATACTTATAACCAACTCTTGACATAGTAGTTTCTGTGGTAATTGCTTGATGGCAAGCCTTAATGTTTTTATGTCTTTCGTCAAAGGTATTCCGAAGAACACCCCAGATTTAGCATCAAAGTGAAGCCACGATGGGAGGTATTTGCCGGTAAGTGCCTTTACCTATAACAAAATTAATGTAATGGTGTTATGCTGCTATATAATTAATATAAATCTTTCATTAAGGTTGGGTAGCTAACGACCTGATAAATAGATGTCATTTAAAGTTGTAGTAAATATACTCGATTTTTTTCCTCAAATCAAAATGTCTTGGAAATATTTTATACCCTGTGCTTTGGACACAGATTTGTATAAACCTTTTATCGTAAAGTGAACCTGTCAACGGCAGAGTGTCATGGCAGAGTGAATTGACATCATACAATTTAATTTAATGAGTAATTACTGGCGCAAAATAGCTCCAAAAGCATTTATGTTTTTAAACAAATAGTTGTGCTAGGATCCATCGGCGCGGAACTGCTAGCCCGATACATTATATCCATCAGACAAGCCCTTAATATTTCCGGGTGGCCCTTTGATCATATTCTAATGGCACATGATTGGGCGTTGGTAGAATTGGTTGTAAATTTGTGATTTTTACGATTTGAAAAGCGTTTTGTTTCTAAATATTAATTAAACAGATATTTTAAAAGCTTTTGGACCGTTTAGTGTGTAGGATTGCCAGTTATGATCATCCCAACTTCAGTTTTCAAAGGTAAGGCACACCTACTGTGACATCGCACAGGCTGAACCAAATCATGGAAAATCAGTTTTTTATCGCCACAAGCTTGGGAACCAAACCAAACCATAAATACTTATGTTGGGGTTATACTCATTTTATGAATAAATTGTCGTTTCTCATTTGAATATTATGTCTTTGATGCAAGCATAATCTGTTTATTTCAATATGACGTCACCAAAAGGCCCTTAAGCGTCATTATATTATTTACACTCGTTTCGGTGCCATTAAAAATCTCATTCATTTTTAAATTTCATAAATTCAAACATCAAAAAATATTCATTATTTCAAAAATAAATTTCAACAATCAATGGATATTTTTCTGGGAAAAGCGCAGTTATCAAATATCTCTCTATATCAAGGCAAAACTTTCATCATTTTATTACGAAATAAAACAGAGATCGATATCATGAGATGCTCTAAAAATGACGAGTTGTCAACCTACTCAATAAAAAACTAATCGTTAAATTTAAAATTCACAGAGTTTGTGAGATTTTTTTTTAACTTAGATAATTCCACATTCCCAGACTTATTTTTTTGTTATTGTGTGGTGTATATGCCGTGTGCCGATTCTTCCAAATTAGGAAATAACCTCTTTAGTTATATTTATTAAAAATTGGACACACTATTTGAATACTTTGTATGAGGCAAACAAAATTAATTAATACAGATTTGATGAGTACCATCAATTCGTAACCACAAAACGCTAAATATTTCCATAACCCTTATGGCAAAATACAATGTATATATAATTAATTTTTTTTTAAATATGTAAAAACGTATAGAGTGTTTGATAAGAAAATTTTTGAGTACGAGTAAGACCAAGTTACTCATAAAATTCGAGCGCCAGAAACGGACTCTCAAAATTTTCTATCTCGCCAAATAAGATTAAGAAAACAACTAGTGTGGTCCACCCCGTACATAGACGGGATCATTGAGAGATCTACAAGTCTTCTCGGTTCCTCCTGCGTCGGTCGTTGATAAATCGAACTTGCTGACGTCTCGCTAAAATCCTGTTAGCTCCTTCAGAAATTAGCTGAAACTGGATGATTCGCGGAACATCAGCAAGTTTGATTTATCACCAACCGCCCCAGGAGGAAATAAAATTAATAAATAATATTTCAATAGCCTGTGAAAGTTTCTTCGAAAAAGAAAAAAATCGAGAGAATTTTATTTGAAATATTATTTACCGTTCATATCAGTTTAAATATTCATCTGTATATAGACCGCAGTATTTTATATCTCGCAGAGTAATTTAGAAGATATAAATTTAGGGTGTATTATTTTATTTTTATACTTACAGTGTTTTACCAATGAGTTATTTCTAAACTCTTATATAAAATTTCTATTGCACATATTTAATAAAAGTTGCGAGTTCTGTATAATACTTAAAGTACACCATCCTGCATCCTGCATCCTGAACTTGTTCCTATCTTTCTAAATAAAAATCTTGAAAATTTACACAACGGCCCTGTGTACACTATTACTGGACAAGAAAATAAATAAGGTAAGTCAACAATTGGAGAGTGATTTTTAAAAGAAGGTTTTCGGAGGAAGATTATTTTTAGTTAGTTAGTTTCGGAGCAAGACAGCACGATATTTGAAATAAAAGATCTGTTTGAAAAAGCCATCGAGAAAGTGTACCAGAGAACTAACCGAAAGCATCAAGTCATAAAAGAAGAAGAGAAAATGTGTGACCTTGACTCACTCAATCACTTAATCGATCGTACGTTGACCCGTTAATTGTAATATAATTTGATACAAAATAAGGGTATCTAAAACTATGTACATAATGATTAATTTTTGCGAGTATTTTACCGGGATGACTTTGATTGATAACAATGGACAAAACCCATCTAACCAAACTCGGGCCGTAGTCAATAAAAAATAATAATTTTTATCTTTTTTAAAAGTACTTCTACATTTTGGTTTGTTTTTTAATTTATATTGCAAATAAACCTTAAATTATTAGGAGAACCAAATAATTGTTTAAAGGCTTACCTCAAATCCTTGCGCGTGCGTTCCGTTGCAATTCCTAGGCAATACGAAATGGAACAATTTGCCAACCAATGCCGTCACCTCTCCGGGTGCCCAGATTTCCCGGGAAATGTCGGTAATGCCAGCAGCTACATTTTCCGGAAAATCAAAGGTAAAACCATCCTCGCAGGTTACTTCGTCAATCGATGAAATTATTGTTAACAACAGAATTACTGTACAGGAAGGGTTCGAAATGCCAGCAAACATGTTGAACCGAAATGTTTATAAAGACATATCTGAAACAAAAACCAGAAATTATTACCACTTTTTTTTATGTAGACATAATTGGGTACGAATTAACACGAGAGCACTTTGCAAACCAAAACGAACCCAAAAAGCGGTTTACGATTTAGTTAGTCTCTTCCGTATTCGTCCGACGAGCCTGCTCCAAATCACGGCAGTTAAAAATCAATAAAAGACAATTTATGTGTTAATTATTTTTTATTGGGATATGCAAAACATGCATCAACCCAATTACAGAACGAGGAACAAATAAATGATGCAAATGGCGCTTGGTTCGGCATATCTGCTGTCCCGAGTGAGAAAAAAAATCCCGTTCGCAGCCAGGTTTGGAGTTTCGATATTTATGTCTAAGAGCTGCTTACGGAGGTGTTATTACGGGGGATTTCAGTATTAGATCTGTGTATAACTTATCACTTTTATCAGAAATTAGCTACAGAATTACAACTAAATACTACTTAAATTGAAACCGCCTTTACTAATGCAATGATATTAGTAACTTCAACAAACACAATTAATTTTTTTATAAATTCTGGAAGCCATTTAAGAAATAAATAAAACATCTGCAGGAATAATTTATTTGTAATTATCAAGATTCCCATGAAAACAAGTTTTGTTTTTATCTCACAAAACTCTAGGTATGTACTATGTACATAATGATTTGTTATTGATTGATTGAAGTCTCTTGATTGCCAACCATTTTAAATAGTTTAAATTCATCGATTTATAGTGTCTAGAAGAAATGGAATACGAACCGGACGAAAAATATCAACTAATCAATCAAATAAAATGACAGAGCCTTAACAGTAAGACAAATAAACTCATCCGCAGTTGCCGAACTCAATAACGAAACCGGACATAATATTTTATTCGATAAAACTAAAATTCTTGCATGCGATCAATTCTTCTACCAACGAAAAATCCCACAGTCTATAGAAATCTACAAACAACTTAACAACCTTAACCGCGACTCTTTATCTGTCACCAATTTGGGAATCAGTCATCCGAGACGATGTCTATGCCCCTCATTTAGCTTCGCCATCCTCAAACAATATATAAGCAGGTACAGAGTAAAATGCGAACCAGCTTCAGCCATGCTCTGAAGAAGCCAACAGGATGATTAGCGAAACGTTAGCAAGTTCGACTCAGCAAAAACCAACGCAAGGAGGAATTTAGAAGTTTTGTAAAAAGTATTACACTAGCCTGTGGAAATTTCTTTGAAAAATGAAGAAAAATATTGATTATGTCAATACACATTTTACTACATAAATAATTCAATAATTGATAAAATTAGTTAGTTTTCAATAACTGGTTAGTTTTGGTTAGTTGGCTAAACCTAATTTTTAATGAACAAACACGCTATAAATAAATAAAAAATAAGAATAAAGATAAATAACAACATTTTATTTAGATCATGAATGTTTGGCATCCTAAATAATAAATTAACAACCCATAAAGTGGAAATGCTTTCACAGGATGATTGATAGCCTTAAATGTGTTGAGCCTTTCCAATACCTGCCACCACTTTTCAACTCGAGATAGAGCAAAAAACATTAAACGAAAAAAATCTTAATTTGTCACTGCTCTCAAACGGAGTGCGCGTAATTTCAGAATGGGACAGCACATGGCGATTGCTATTGTTCGGCTGCGGTCGGCCGGCGCCGTTGCCTAGGCAACCAGCGAATGTCTTCGTCTCCCAGCAGTGGCGTGTTTCTATTTTGTGCGTGTTTATGTTGCTTGATTTTTAATATTTAGTAGCTGATTATTCTTATTTCTCAGGCAATTGTTTTAGTAAAGGGAAAGTGCTTTATTAAATTTAAATTCTGCGCCGCCACTGCAAGCGGTCGAGTGGAGTCGGGTACGCGGACGTCACCAATCGGTCACTTGATAGTGTCCCATTCTGAAATTTCGTTTCTCTATGTTTAATATACGAATATTTTTCAGATACCGGGTTGTTTTAAAAACAATTACTCTTTCGCCGCCAGCCATGAGTATGTTGCCATTAAATAGTTGTCAATATTTGTCAAGTTGATTTTGCGCTTTTCATCTAGTTCAGAAGTAGGGGTTGGTTCTCTGTTAAAATACTTTAATTAGGATCACCCTGCACTAAGATAAATTGTAGCTAACATCGTAATTTTACATTAACCTCGAAGATTACTATTAGGTTATAATCTTGTACGGCATTAACAAAGGTAAATTTAATTGAATTTCTAAAAGTCGAAAACTAATTTTATATATAAAGTACACCTACCAACTAAACATATTTGATGTGAAAGAAGTTAATTTTCAACAAACGTGGACACCTCATCTAAATGCAACTTATTTTAATTTAATTTGAATAGCATCAATTTATTCGCTTAGCTCAAAACTAACGGCATTTTTAGTTCTCCCCATGGAAAATTTCCAGGGCGTCGGTAATTATATACTGTGAAATTTTGAAATTGGCTATCCGCGGAATCGAAATTAGACGAGAGTCATAAGTTTCTCGTGCAAATTAAACAATTTATACTAAATCGACGGTCAGCTTAACAAATGGACTTGCTGCGTATTGACGTCATTTTTATTTTTACTTTATCGCATAGGTTTCACTTCTCCATTTCAGTTTTTGAATTGGGAACAACTGTCGCAGGCTTACTAAAATCTATCTACTTTAATCGGACCACGACCATGTAATTAGATATTAATTATAGCATAATAAACTTTGGAAGTAAAAATCGTTTTAGAGATTTGCGAATTACACCGCCAAAAAAACGACAAGCTGACTTATAGTAAATACAAAATGCCCCACCTAGCGGATACTTAAATAAATAAATAAATAAACTTTAGAATAACGCCACAAATAAGTATTTTATTCTGTCCCTGTGATCTACTAAAATTAAGTACAGTAAAGAGTTATTTAAAAAAATAAAATAAAATTTGAGGAAAGACATGTTTATTGGACAAAAGTGTTTATCTCATTTATAAAATTAGGCGCGTTCTATGTATCGGATATAGATTTTCTTTGTAAAATGGCCCACTTAACATAACAAATAATCGTCATAAATAAATAAATAAATAAATAAATAAATAACAGTCCGAGAACAAAATTAAAACGAATTTTGAAAAAATAATAAAATTCATACATAGTATAGCAAAATTAGATATTTTAGAAGAAAAAAATTATAAAGTTGTGAAATGTTGGTATTGAAGCGAAATACAGGACCGAGGAGTACTCCGGTGGAAGCCTGATTTCGCTCACAAAATTACCCCAAAAGGGACCCACCCTCACTTCGCTTTTGAGCGTTTTGTTCGGAAAGAGTAACGAGAAAATGTTATAGAATTTTTTATATTGGCCTATAAATTATACATAAAATTGTTATGTAACGTCTTCGCGAATCTTCCACCAAATGCTTATAAAAGCCCTTGGAAAATAAACACAGTTCTCAGCGGTAAAAGAAAAAAATAACCCAGCGCCTTTTTTGCGGCGATTATCTCGCGACTTATTAAAGTGAGCACAAACTTAACACAATCGAAATTAAAGCGAAGGTTCTTTCTCTAAGACGGCCACATAAAATAAAATATCATAACAAAATAAAATACTGTTCTTTTGGCCTACTTCATTAATGAAATCATCTGTTACAGCCACAAGATACTGGAGAATTGAAGTTGCAGCTGACGCTTGAGTATTAACCACTCTCATTAGAATTTTGTGTCTAGTGAAAATTTCTCCCAGCTCTTGCAATATCATCTTTTGCCATTGAATACGGCGACCAAAAACGGCAGAAGTAGTGTCGCAGCCATGGGCAAATAAAATATTAATTTTGAAATCCTTTGAAATTGTCTAATTTTTAAAATCAGGGGAAATTTATAAGCCCTTTTTTGCTAACAAAATTTCAATCAACAATAATTATCGAATTTAGAACCAGCATAGTTTTTAAGTCGGTAAAACTAGTTTGGCGCGAATTTTGATCAATTCCCAAACGATTTGGGGTATATCTTTCTAACTAAATACTTAACTTAAACAAAAATATACTTGATTATTTTTTATAAAGATTCTACTACCTTCGTCACTATTCACAATTATTAATAAATTTATAACCCAAACCAAGAATCACGAATATAGGTTCTACCAGTTCCCACTGAATAGCAAGTATGGAAATTACTGTTCTGAAATCATTTCAAAAACGACCCCAAAATTGGTTGGAACGCAAATAGAAACACTTGATTACGGCTGCGACAAACTTATTATGTCCAAAATATCGTATATGCCACGAGCGCAAAATGTATAGAAACGATGGAACATCTCAAAAATTAAACAATTGATGAAAAAAGAAAAATACTGCTTTTAAATATCAAATAAAGAAACTATACAACAACACCAAAGATTATCACCTCCAGATTATCACCTGGCAGATTCTAATTCTATGTCACAAAAACGTCAGAAGTTTTCTTTTGAATTCTCGCTAGATGTTTATAAATAATTGTCTGAAGAGGTTTGTTTGTAGAGGCTCTGTGTTGCATACTATACTTTTCTACGCGACCATTAGGTATTAGGTATGACGTGGCCATCAGAACTGGCGTCAGCGTTTTAAATCTATCTAAAATAAGATCGCTTTTAACCAGTGACTTAAGTAACGGAAAGCTGGAATTTTGTGTGTTACTGAACAGTTTTTGGACAGTGAACGATGTAATTTTCGAGATATTGCATCATTTCCATACTTTCTGTTGACTTGGTATATATATATATATATATATATATATATATATATATATATATATATATATATATATATATATATATATATATATGTAATGTTACTGCGTTTATTAAAAAATATCACTAGTCCCATGTTTAGTTAGGGCAAAATTTGTAAATGTGTGCTTACTTTGTGAAGTACCTATTAAAAAATAGTTAAAAAAAAAAGTGTCGCTTACAGGTTTTTTTAAGATTATTCGTCCAACTTGAGGGAGGCTGAAGAGCCACTGATTTAGGGCAGTTTTATGAAATTCTAAACGTGCATAAAATCCACTCCAAAATCAGTTTCCTTTAACTTCCAATAATTGACTGACATATTTCATTTGTTAATATCTTCTTATAAAATTATAATTGAAATTTGTCCAATAGATGGGATGTTGGAGATAGGTGAAACAATTGCCTTATTCCCAGGCGTTTGCACTTTCGTTCGTACAACTCGGTGACCCCTAAGTCTCTCCTTCTGTGATCGATAGAGCCGCTGCAGCGTTTGATTTATATTTTGAAACGCTCAAAATATTTTGTTCGCCTCAGGAAGAGTTTATTTACAGTCGTATTATACAAGATGTTTCCTAACCTCTCTAACAAAAGAAGGCGAATTCTAAACGAATTTCTTTTCAAAATACAGTATTGAAAAGATAAAACCTGAAGCAATTTTTTTTGTTATTTTTTAGTTGCAAACGATATTCCAATCATATCTGGTAATACGTAATGCGGAGTGTTGCACAGTCGACCAACTAAAAGCGACTCCAATGTCAGATGTCAGATTGTTGTATATCGTAACAATATTAAAATTTTCATAATTACACTATGAGTAGCAAAATTAAATAAATTTGACAAACTATTAGATATAATGAAAACAACAACCGATACCTTTGACCGTTCTTTGGAAATCTACAATAGATACTAAGCACACAAAAATAGAAAATAAGTACATGATCCTATAAAACATGTCTTAGATTTGTTTAATACACATGAAATGAAATCACATATATTCGTTGTAACGTTATTGTTAAAGATGTATTTTTGATGATATGGTTAATGTTTAATGAAATATTAGTAACATATTTTGTTGATTACATAAAAATACATATATAAAAATAATCTCGGAAAAAGTCCTAGCGATGCCCAGTACTGGCAACATTGTGTCAGCCTATCAAAATCACGTTAAAACGGAAACAATGCTATCTATCTATCTTGATTGTATCTATGGGGTTTTAGTACTTTATAAATAATTAAAGGAATATTCAATCCATAGAACGGATCACAATAGGATAAAAACTAATATAATTATCTTAAAGACGCAACGCAAAAAAAGTAACATATCTCTCATCTCTACCCTAAATAGTCTTTAAAACGTCTCCCAGCTTCATTACACACAGTCGTGAACCACTTCGGACGTTTTCGGTATTTTAGTCTCGGGTTTGAGAATGATCGGTTGTTTTCAATGAGTTCAAAACACTGATGGTTTTTGGTGTTTGTCACGCTGTTTAGCACGCTTTAGTTCGCTCGTCCCTGAACAAACTCTTGAGTAAAGTGTCGTTTATAAGACTTGTTGCATAATATACTATTACATAAAGAACAGAGAGAAACCTACTACAAGATGTAACAAAAATCAATGACATTAAAATATTAAAATTCCTGGAAAATCTATTTTTTGGGAGTCTTTGCGGGTATTACATACAAGGGTATTCATACAAGGGGATAAAAGGCCTTGATTGGTCAACAAGAACGCCCTGGGCCTATATCAATGAACGAAAACACAAATGAAAATTCGGTTGATGGGGAGAAAAATACACTGGCTAATTTATCTACTCGTTTATAATCACTATCCATTTGTTTTTCCCCAACCACAACGAGAAGCGTAAAAAAATAAATAATAAGACATTTTTAATGCAATAACACTATCAAAAGAAGACAATTCAAATGCTATGTGAATATAAATCTAATTATTTCAAGAGGTAGATAAAAAAATTCTTTTATTAACTAAAAGTGAATAATTTTTATGAAGGTGTTATTTAAATAAGTCAATAATGAATAAAATTCTAACTGGTTAGTGACCGAGTAACTGAATAAATCTAAGTGATATGTCAGTATGTAGAAATAGTATTGTGGCCATTCAAAAGAACTGTAAAAAGGGTAATAAATATAAATATTGAAATTTTATTTCGTTTAAAAATATTTTAGGCTTGGATCTGTAAGCAATAGGAATCGTTTCACTCATATTGTACGACCAAAAATATAGTGCATTTATTGCTTTGACTTTTTAAATATTTTACAGTACCTTAACCGCAGACCTTCGCAGGACCATGGTAAAACCCATCACAACAGATGTTTATTCTGCAATAAGTAGGTCTTGCCTGAGATGGACCGTAACGAATATATGTAGAAACTTTAAATTTTTATTTGAAACGTAAATGCACCGTTTTAAATTTGATTAAGCATAAGTAAAAGCGTTTATTTTACCATCAGGATATGTGTATTGTTCTTAAGAGTTTAATCTAAATTGCAATATGTTCGTATATATTACGAAGGTATTTCAATGCGATCCTTCCAGTAAGTACGTATTTATGTACCTGATTCTCGAGCTTTGACACTGAGACGCTGTTTTTACTGGATAGTTCAAAGGGAAAGGGTAAGTACCTGTACTCAATTTATCTTACAGGTAAGTTTCAAAATAATCATTTTTGTCTGTGCTTCTCGATTAACAACATTCTTCTTGTATTTCTGTGTCTTCTACATAGTTCTTCGATTTGTAAACAACAACAGTCCTTTTTAAGACTATAGATTATATTCGCGGTAGATAAAGGTACCTTATAAGAATACAGATAGATATTTATTAGAATCTTACAATTAAACATTTTTTGAAGGTTGCTGTTGTTTAACACTTTAAAATGTGGAGACAGTGGAATGAAGCAGATGTTCCCCTGTTAGAAGAAGACATGGAAAGCAACGTAGGATTTGGTAGTCCAACCTAATGACAATTTAGAAGACGAACTACTTCAGAAAATAAAAAAACGGATCCATTTGTCTTCGGATGCTAAACAAATTGTTTTGAATGTTTACAGTTTTATAAGAAATTCAGAAGGGGAAGTAGGAGCAGCGATAAAAAAAAGTAGACATGGCCAAAATTTCGAAGTCAACTGTAAGAAAAATTATTGCAAATGGGATAGTCAAGAGGAAAGTGAAAGAAGATGGAGGGTGGATTATTTAAATACAATTGAAAAATTTCGAGGGTAAAATAGGTCCATGGTGTATTTAGACAAAACGTGGTTCGACACTCACGACACAGTAAAAAAATAATGGTGTGACAACAGTAACTACTGTGTACTTCACATGGAAAACACATAATAATTCTTCATGCTGGGTCCAAAAATGGTTGGGTGGAAGATGCCTTATTTTTGTCTGACAAAAACGTCAAAGATTCAAGTGTGGATTACCATGTAAACATGACCGCGGAAATATTTGGGGAATGGTTTGAAAATAAACTGTTGTCAAAACTATCGCCAAATACTGTAATTGCGTTCTTCAATTAAAGAATAAATTAAAGAATTTCTGTATGAAAATGATTTACATTTTCTGGAATTATTAAAAATAAAACATTTTAATAAAGACCACAAGATCTTGAAATTACCCACATATCATTGCATATTTAACTAGGTTGGGATGATTTGGTCTGAGTTGAAAGCGCATATAAGAAGAAATAACACTGCACCAAAATTCAGTGATAGTACCATAAATGTAATTCGGCAATAGGTAGGTAAAGCTGGTAAAGCGGGTGTAACTGTGAAACACGAGTAATAAAAGAAGAAAATATTTATCAAGAACGATTAGCGTCAGAGTTGATCATTGAACTAAGTGACGACAGTAGCGACAGTGACGATTTAAGTCACTGATACTTTATTATAATTATATTTAATATTTTGTATATTAATAATGATACCATGTAGAAATGTAATGAAACAGAACGTAACAACCAATTGTTACTTTGTACTAATTTTTTTATGCACATGTTTCAAGAATTGATCGGCGAAAAAGATTGAAACATATTTATATTCCGCTTGTTAGTGTAGGTAGATAAATTCCTAGGAGGGTCCTGGAATGGTTACGGGTAAGGGTCTGCTCGGCCGGATGTTCTAAAAGGGGCTGCGGTTTTGGAGTAATAAGAAAGGCACTATAATCCTGGTCGAAGTATAGCAAGATTGATAGCCTAAGAAAAATACATTTCTTTATGAAATGAATACCCCGTTCTCCTGAAAACAGTTTAAACGACTATTCGTTTCGTTCCAAGCTCTAGTATCCAAAAGTAGATACGGATATATTGTGATATTAAATGGGAATTAGGCAGCTACGCAAAGCTGGAACTAGAATATTGCACATAACTTGGGAAGGTTGGGATTGAAGTTCCTAAAATGTCTTATTATTTTCAAGGAAACTGACATTTACCTGTATCTATAACAAGTGACACGTCGTTTTATAAACTTAAGCTCCTATAATTTTGTTGGAAATATATGTGTCTTGTTTGCAGGTTACCGAACGAGACATACCTTGCTGCCACTCACGTTACATCAAATTATGTTCTAAAAATCAACCAGTACACTTATTTGCATAATAGTCTCCTTTAGATGATCCGTAACAAAACCCTGCGCACGAAAAAGATTTTTATTGAATAGGGGTACTTCGCAGTTTGCTCTAATAACAGCGCATATCAATGAAGCGCTTTTGAATCCGGAACAAAAGGCTCTACACCTTTGTCGCGAGGCTTGTGTAGGCCGTCAAGGGTCACGTAGAAAAGACTCGACGACAAATAGAGCAACATTCCATTTCGTGAGTGCGTTTAAAATATTTCCATTCTGATATTTCTGATGATTTGATTGCGACGTTAGCAAATTACTGACATATTTGCTTGCAAAGTGTGTTTCAAAGTATGCAGCGTCTTGGCTTTTAACGCATTCAACCCCAAAAAGTAATTACGACCTTAATAGCTATTGTTACTTAGTGAATCCATCAAGTAATAATAAGTACATAAGTAAAGGACAAGACAGGGGCGAGTCGACAGGTAGATGTGGATCACGTGTCGGCTGATATCGGTGGCAGTGTTGAATAACCCGTTTTACCGTGCGGTTCGAAAAAGCTTTTTACGAGTATATTACTAATTTTTCGGTTAGATGTAAAACTAATGGTGAAAAATGAATTTCTAATGAGTACAGGCTTCACTAAATTAAATTATTGAATGAAAGAAAAAAAAGTAGCGATTTTCTGCAATCTCGCCGCCTGGACATCAAAACCAGATTATATTTACTTTAGATGAATCAAAAAGAAAGTTAGAAGAAAATGAAACCAATAGAGTTATTTGTAAAATGGGATATAAATATCGCAAAATAGACAAAAAAAAACACTGGTAATGAACAGTGCACGTGCAGATTTAATTAGTAACAATATTCCGGATAACGAAAACTATCACAGCCGCCTGCTTCAAGAGCACCAAATTCATGAAGTACAAAAACTGAAATTCACGAATATTTGTTACAAAAGAAGAAATTTATTTTGAATTCAGTTATTTTTGGAAGTGTTAAATACATAAGCTATTATAAAACATGTATCTGCTAGTTGAGCTAAAGTCTCCATAGAATAAATGTAGCTCCAAGTAAAATCAAATGTAAGAGTAGAAAATGTTACTGCTAAGTAGGAGCGTACTAAATTTAATTACAAATGTATATTAACAATATGTGGTAATCCCGGTGTTCATCCCTTCGTTGTTTGACCCTGGAGTAGGACCATTCGCCTGACGTTTCGCCAAAATATCACTTGGCATCTTCAGAGGCCGCGCGTCCATGTCACTCGTACGTGTACCGCACAATGTAGCTGTTGTTTTCACGGACTCTTCCTCAATAAATATTTAATTAAATACTGTTATTGGTTAAACTCATCAATTTATCCTTACCTGCGAAATAAGGCCAAGGTAGGACAGGTATTTCTTAAAGTATTAATAAGTCGGCTTAGATAGTGAAGAATTGAACAAAAGAAAAAACGTAGTTGTTTTCAAACTCTCACTGTATAAACAATAGTGAACGGGACGTATTAAGTACGAAATAGTATATTATGCAACAAGTGCGGTAAACGGCATTTACCGAACGTGTTGCATACTATACTTTTTCTACGACCGTTAGTTTTCGGGTACATTTTCGCAAAACAACACGAATACAAACATCAAATTCAAGGCGTTCGGATCCGTGGCAAATAAAACTGAGGTGGTAAAGTGACGCTTCCCGCACGCTAGATCGGTGTGTAATTAGGTAATTATATTTTATCAAAGCAAAGTTATTCCAACCTCGAAAAAATTGCAATAGAAGCTAGGTGCAGAACAAACCTATATATATGTAAAATGTGAGTTAAATATCGAACATTAGACAAAGAACAAGTAGTAATAGAGTCTCACAGATTGGGCATATGTATATTTAATTACCTTCAAGAAATAAAAGATCCAGCTTACAAAACAGAACCACAATTTACATTGATGGAATATGGTTCAATACACAACACAGTATTCAAAAGATGGGTTGATTCTAGCATAAGTCATCAGAAGGCACATTTGCCCCAAACTGCTTACTGTTATCTGCAAAGCATATCAAGGATTTATCATGAGGAGGCAAGAGCAGAACTTTTTGAAAACTATCTTTTAAAACGCGAACTTCCATAGCCGCTTCCTGCACAAAGCAGGAACTTCATCAAGTACAAAAAGTGTAATCCAGGAATATTGCTTCTGAAAAAAAAATATTTTGAATATATTTACGAAAAATGCGATATATATGTGATAATTTAGCTGTACAAGCTGGGCATACTGTTTTACTTCTTCCTCCACCGTTTAATCCCAGAGAAAATTTGGCCACAGCAACAAATGTTAGCCCTAGTGTTATAAATTTAAAAATAAATAATGACTGGAAAAATTCAGTACAACACATTATAAAAATTCAGGACTTTTTGCATTTCTATACGGAACAACATAATTCTTATTGTAATTACCCTGAATGATGACTCTGTCAGTAAAATCCATTTAAATATAGATATTTTCAATAAAAATATAACAATGTAGCGATAATATAGTCATTAATTTATTAAAAATTTCAATATTTTTAATGTACTTGTTTTTTCTTAATTTGATATGTAGATTCTTTATATTACTAAAAAATGTAATACCATTAATACCTACCGGGTCGGGAGTTCTATTGAGATCGGCAGCTAACTTCGATAAATGCAGACAAAAGTCAACCCGATATACGTATTTTGAGATAAACTATATGTAGGTGGCAAATGATACCCTAGTGTCAAATAAAACCATTTATCGGCGCAAACGCCAGGTTAATAATAGGTAATAATAGGTCCAGAAGTAGATTACGCGCGACCTCAGTTATTCGCTGAAACTAGATTCTAAATTTGCGTTTATTTCTAGCCGATGCAAAAGGACGATTGCATAGGGTGAATGATCTCTGTGCACATTAGCGTCGTTATGATGAAACACGCCGCTGTTCAAAGTGACGCGATAGATGTTGCATAATATGTAGGGTATCTACAGGCAAATAGGGCACTACATGTTAAAAAAATCAAAATCTTATAAAACGCAGAGAACTCTTTATATTGCAAAAATACCACTGTAATTCCAGTTCCAATTCCAGCAGAGCCTAATACTAATTTTGAATCGTAAATCTTATGGCAATTACGAATACCTTGGAAAATGTGTTTGTAAAATATCAGAAACGCACAGACATTTAGAAAAGCTTAGGTGTTAGAACAAACATATTGAATGCATGCTGTTGAACCAATGTTCCATGAAATCTAGAACCTCCAAATTTGTTTAGAAATTGCAATCTTGCATGGTTCGTACTTACAATCTAAAGATAATTTGCGCAACTTATTTTTACTAGCTTAAAAACTTATAATTCATTATCCCAGTGCAGCTGTAAGATATTCTGATCCATTACATATCAGTTCTTTAGTTGTATCCTTAACATTTCGCAATACAATAAGCCACTATATTGAAACGATCAGCTCTCACACTTACTGGTGTTAATTAGGAGGGTATTGCCAAAATGAAACTTGATGGAAACTGACATTTTAAATTTTTCATCTCTACAATTTACTCCCATGTTCCCGTTTTGCACAAACCAAAACATTCTAAAGTATTATTCGCCTGTTAGCGCCAACCGTGGTCCAAGGTGTAATTTTCTGAAGTAATTTCTTATACATTTTGTCAAAAACTACAAATTTTTCCATTTCGTATATCCTATTTTTCTGCCCGAGAACTAAACCGATAAAAAGTTGCCTACGCAGATAAGTTTTGAAAGATACAAGAATACTATAAATGAATAATATATGAGTAAACGATATCTTTAGTGACTCTTAAAATTACGGTGATACTTAAAATTCGACGTAAACTTAAATGCTAACACATATCGATTTTAAATTTAAGACAATTAATTATTTCCATAATTTCCTCCTAAATAAAAAAACGATATGCTACATATGGTATCCTGATCGAATCTCCGCGTATCCTATCGCATCTCCACTAATTTCCACTAGACAAGGATTTCTGCATAGTACAGAAGTTTTCCACAGTGAATACTCCTCACTTATTTTATTGGGTATCTTTATGCCACGCGGAAATTTTGAATGGAGCATTAGAGCTGTTTTTTTTAGTCCTTTTTTAAATTTTTCATATCTACAATTTCGAAAAACTATTTCCTAAGCCACTATTATTGTTTTGCAAATTTATAAACAGAAAATTTGTCTAATTAATTTCGCTGACTAGCAATTGTCTCAGAGAGGTCTCGGAAAACTTTTCAGAACTCGCCATGGCCTTTGTATTATCAAAGGAAAAAAAGTCCTTAAATTGTAGCGGACACCACTGTGTAAGGCGGTATAGGGTACAGTTGTCGTCTCGGAAACGCAGCGACAAATAATTGCTTCGGCCATTTAAAGCATTTGTGGAACACACTCTGTTTGATAAATTTTAATTGGTGTGTATACGAGCCATCTTCCTTAATAAGTGACCTTAATTTCGATGATTTGCGGCCATTAAGGCGCGGACGATTTCTTCCCCCAAAGAAGCGTTATAATTAGTTGATAGTTCGTGCGATTGAAATTAAGATATTGATCGTTTCTTCCGCATACTCAGACATTTCACTTTTCCGCATGGATAACTGAGAATTAGTGCATACTACCTACCCCTCCGAATTTTTCTGTCGATCAACGTCGCACATCAGCAAAATAATCTTTTATTCGCTAAGGAGTATGATAAATAAGGCTTCACGTAATGTAAATGTCGACATTTTAGCAAATTAAATACCTAATAAAAAATGTCAGTAAATTCTTTTTGGCAATGATGCGATCCGCTCAGGATTTATTGCACTTCTAGATTTTTCTAAATTTGCTAAATTGTCACTGTTGATTTACATCAGTGACAATTTATTCCAGTTAATATTTATAAAATTGGACAGCTAATTGATTATTATTAACATTAATTAATGTTTACTCGAATTATAGCAGGAAAATACAGAAAGATTAATTAAATTTATCCTGATTTAGAACCAATAAACGAAAAGCGCTATAAATTCATTAATTATGGATCAACATTGAAAACTCAAGCTACAGTGATTCAGACTCAGGTAATACTCAAAAGACGAATCTTTTTGAGATATCACGAAATCTAATAGACAGTCAATCATAATAAAATAATTCGAAACCTGAACGCAGAAATCAGAAACTGCAAACTTATTTGTATAATTTTCTGGCACAAAACTCTGGCCTTGACAGTTCTTATGACTGCAATAAATTTTTTCTCTAAAAAGTTTGAGTTATTCCTTTATTGAGTTTAGACGGTATGTGTTATTGTTTAGTTCTAATTCGAAAATAAAAAGGGAATTATCAAAAAATGGAAAAGACCTACCATTCACTCAAGGCTGACACTTTGCACAACGGGCTGAAAATTTAGCATTGGGCAAAGAAGTGAGAAAGTTATAGGCAAATTCTTGAGTTTATCTGAACTACAACCATAGTCGACAGATATTTAAAGCAACAAACAATCTACCTAAAACTTTTTTTCCACTTAAGGACCTTATTTATAAGATTAATAAGAAATTATGAATGTAAAAGAATTTTAGGAATTATTGGAAAATAATTGCCAATTAAACCAAAACGGTAGGTCAGAGACCCATGCTATGTTATATAATTGAAATCGTTATTAAAGTGGCTATTCCAAAATCCAATAATATTTCAGGGTAACTCATTTAAGAAAATTATCATTTTGCAAAACGTGACAACACCGCCTACTTTAAGAAAATATTTTAAATTTGACCATTTGCCTAAAGAAAAGCATTATTTTCGTAAAAATAATATATGGGAAAAAGTTTAAAAAGTTAATAAGCAACCCAACTATGATGGTTTAAACATAACCCGAATTCTGAAAATGATCGCTAATAAGTTGGAAACGGTGCATCACAGACCCAAACTCATATATGTCGTTGAATTTATCTTTGAAAGGACTATCCAAATGCAATAAAATGTAGGGTGTTCTATTTAAAAAAAAACTTTGTTTTACCACCCAGTATATAAAAAAGTGAGGATTAGGAAAATACAAAAAAATTAAGATCCTTTTAATAGAAACGCCTTTTGTATTTATTTTTTTTTGTAACCCCCATAGGTTTCGAGATAAGGTATAGGTCCCTCTTAAACGGGCCACGCTGTACATATTATGTTTAACGTTTTGAGCGGCGCTTCTAGCCTATAGAGTAATAAAAATTATTTTTTCTACTCCCGTCTGTAAAGTACCTAATTAATTACCCGCCGATCTAGCGTGCGGGAAGCGTCACTTTACCACAGCAGTCTAGTTTCCCATGAATCCGAGCCACTTCGGATATTTCCGGGATTTCACGGCACGGATTTAGGAGCAATCGGATGTTTTCGGAGATATTTCCTACGCTTAGAATTTTGACGTTTGTCAATTCTGACAGTCATGTCAGTGAATGTATTCGTGTTGTTTTGCCCCAAAAACTAACGGTCGTAGAGAAAGTATAGTATGCAACACGTTCGGTAAACTTTTTAACTCACTAGTTTATTAAAAACTCGCTGCGCTGCGCTCCGCTCGTGTCAAATAAGCTCGTGAGTCAAATGCCGTTTACTGCACTTGTTGCCTAATATACTATTTTATAATAGCGGTTTAAGCTCGCAAAGAAAGTTGCCAGTAATCATCAAGCCATGGATGTGCGTGCATGGCGTTTGCACAATGCCACAGCAACAGTTAAAACTATTTTTCTACTCCCCTCTGTAAAATGCCTAATTACACACCGATCTAACGTGCGGGAAGCGCCACTTTACCACTTCAGTTTCGTTTCCCACGGGTTTGAGCCACTTCGGACATTTCCGTGATTTTAGCGCACGGCTTTGAGAGCAATCGGATGTTTTCATAGATATTTCCTATGCCTTGAATTGAACGTTTGTCTATTCTGACGTTCATGTCAGTGAATGTATTCGTGTTGTTTTGCAGAAATGTACCCAAAAACTAACGGTCGTAGAAAAGTATAGTATGCAACACGTTCGGTAAACTTTTTAAGTCACTCGTTTATTAGATAATCGCTCCACTCGTGTCAAATAAACTCGTGAGTCAAATGCCGTTTACCGCACTTGTTGCATAATATACTATTATAAATTACTTATGCTGACGCCACCGCGTTTTCTTTTTAATTCATGAAAACGCCATAGCAATATTAAATGAGAAATTTGTATCGTTACAAAATATGAATACTGTAATGATACTTGCAACAAAAAACATATATGTCATGATAGAATACAAAAGTTATTCCACATTTATGAATTATGGAAAGGTACTGTAAGTAATTGTGTAATTGCATTATTATAAAACTATGTTTACATTTTATTATTACATATTTACTGTGGTGCTCCACTCTTAGAGGTAAATTTACATTTTAAAATTTCCCTATGAAAAACATATGAATGTAGAATTTCGTCAAGATGAAATTTTGCACAACCTTGTGTAATATACAGATGGCCGATGATCTCGTTTGTAGTCTTATAAAAAAAAAATTAAAGATGAAAGGTGTGTCCGATTTTGGTTGTAAATGCATGGAATCTCCGTTATTACCACGGATAGAGAAAGCGATACAGTTTTCACAATATCGCGCTACTTTTCTTAAAACTTACCATACCTTAACTTCATCAGATAGGGGGTTGAATTGAAAATGCATCGTATGTCAGTTATATTTCCGCTAATCGAAAAGACGACTGTTCTGTATATAATTTTTATTGTTTAGTATTTATTGTATTGTTACTCATTCTTATTCAACTTGTTTTAACGTTTCCAAAAATATATAGATTGTGTATAAGTATTTCGAAAAATAAGCCTACAATAATTTTTTTTTGGAATATTATATTTTTTTGTCAGGCGTTGTCAGTCATTTTGGTAAATTGATTTTTATGACGGTGTGTTTCAAGGAGTGATATGAATATATAAATGCTGCGACGAAATTAACTTTCCATTAACCACCTCGTATTTTGTCAAGTTTGGACTTTCATGTTCCTTCTAGAAAATTGTTTTTCGCTCGACATGCCCAGAATGTGTAAACAAATATATACTCGAAATTTTCTGTGATTCCTTCAACACCTGATTATAAAACTAAGTTATATTTTGTATTGTTGTTTTTGAAATGTAGTTTACTATCTATAGTGAAGTTAGCTTTCTTGTTATTTTGTATATGGCTATAAGTTGAAATTATATTTAAAGCTTTCAAATACAAATCGTGGAACTGTTGAAATAAATAAATAAATAAACTTTTTGCAGAAAAATAGAGATAGAAAAAAAAACAAACATAAACGCTACAAATTCAGCGTGGTACAAAAATTACATCCTGGAACTGGAACTCAAATTTTGGAAATTCAGTTATATGGCCCCACGTATGGGTAGTATTTAATAGTTTGCTTCATACTAGAAATGTCCATATAATTTTATACTTTTGAAGCTAGTAACGACAAGATACATTGCCGCATTTCTTAGATGTTCCTCGGGCACAATTAAAAGAAATCTATTTACAAGAGGACAGAGCTCTGGCACATATTTCGCATGCCTTATTTAGGGGAAAACTTCCCTGAACGATGGATTCGACATATAGACCTGTTCAATGACCTCCTAGATCTCCTTTTTTTCGGGAACTATGGCTTACTGTTCACAAAACTTTAAATTAAATCTATATTTTTTAAAATATTTATACCCAACTGCATGGCTAGACTTAAAATTTGTAGTTTAGTCGTTATGCTGTAGAGCGGAAAGCAGATGTGCCAACTAATTAAGCTCTATACGGACCAAGTAATCTTAGTCCGTTACTTAAAGTAAGAAATAGTCAAAAGTTTAAATTTGGAAAGAGAAGAAAAATGCTTTGTCTGATAAGAAAGTTTCAGTGCTGGCGCTGGTTCAGATGCAGTGTATAATTGTAAAATGGTTTGCTTTTAAATTATTATTTTTTTAAAAGGCGCCACGAGGAACTACCGATTCAAGTATTGAAAAGTTAAGCTAGGGAAAATTTTAGTTTGGCCGAAATCAAGTTATTGATTGATAAAATTATTTTCCTTTACAAACATATAAAAATAAAAAAAATCCCGCGGAAATTAAAATTGAAACTAACCAAAACAAACCAAGAATTCAGAGCAAACATCGGTTTTAATGTAACTGATTTCGACTATTCTAAAGCCCGGAAAATGGCAATGATACATTTCTGCCAAAAAATGTTCGTATTTCTATATTCGTAAAGGCTTCTCAAGACAAAGATTCCTGCTAAACGAAAATTGAGTCAGAATAGCTCTTATTCACTCAACATTTTTTTATTATTCATTAAATGCCGCGTAATAAATACAAGTTTAAAAAGAATAAGAAATTCAAATTAAAGTTTAAAAAAGTTAAAATAGATAAAATACAGTAGTATTGAGGCACACAAAGAAATAGGACCCTTTTATTCTAATCCCCAATTCGGAGGATCGCAACCGTCCATTCTTAGATCTTCTAATAGTCGCGTTCCACTATATCTAGGCTACGACGCACCCAAAACTGCCTTTTTCGTAGCCTTCGTTAATTTTTGCCCAAAAATAATTACCCACGCCGCTGCTGCGAGCGTCTTTCTCGCCAAAACGATTCATAGTTATTAAAATTACAGTGTGGACACCACCCGGTTTTCTAAAAAAAAGTGTGTCCCAGCAAAGAACTGTCCACCCCTGTAAAATCTTTGTTTATGGTTTGATTTTGATAATTTTTGTTAGATAGGTCTTTGAAAAATGCACTAAAACCTTGTTTTACTTATTGTTTCAACTTAAAGTGATGGCCAACTGAGACTATTTAACAAAACAGAGAGAGGAGAGAAGTACTATTAGCGATTTAAAAAATAAATAAATTGACAACGAATTCTTATTCAGCAGTACTTAGAACCATATATATATACCAACTTTACCAACCAACCAACTTTTATAATGTTTCAATACAGGGTGTTCGAAATATCGTTTACGCCCCGCTTAAGGCTGTACATCAGTCATGGCTAACTTCTTATGCTCGAAATATCGCGGGCGCCTCTTTTAAGCATTACTCCTGTAGAATTTTTGATTATGGCTCAATTTTGATAATTCTTTTTTGTTGGATAGATCTTACTAAAGAGAAATGAAACGGTTTTTTTTTGTATAGCATCGACTAAAGTCATCGCTAACTGACACAGTTTTTTGAAGCCGATAATCGAGAAGCAATTTTAGAGATTTTTTCAAATGGAAAGTGACAACAGATTTGTGTTCGGGACTACCTAAAAGTAACTAGTCCAATGACCAAGGTTTTTAATGTTTTAAAAAAATAAATATTGTAAACGTTGTAAGTAACGATTATTTTGTATGTGATTTCAAGATCTGACAAATTTAAATTATACAAATTTCAAAAATAAACCTTAGTATTCGACAGATATAAACAAAATTAAAATATGAATTAGCGAGTGAATTTGAATGTCGAATATTCGCTTCTCCATGGCAAACTTGATTTTACAAAGGAAACAGAATGCCGACGTCAATCAATATTGATATTTCTGTTACTTTTATTATTAGATGAGAATTAAACAGCCTTTTTAATTAAAAAAATACAGCGTTGTAAAGTCTGTTTAGTTCATATCTAATCCTCGCCAATTATATTTAATTTTAGCAAAATCGTTAATGTCTTTCAGTGAAATCTATCCAACAAAAAAGAATGCTTAAGCTAGGCTCCCGCGATATTTGGAGCACCCTGTATTCGAACTTCATTGAAATTAGTATGGTTAGGTTTTATGTAGTCCTGAATAAGAATTCGTTGATTCGAAGATTCTTTAAAAAATAGTCCCAGTTGGCCATGATGGTTGATGTAATAAGAAACATAAGGTTTTAGTGCGTTTTTGAGACATCTATCCAACCAAAAAATTTTACAAGGGTATACAGTTCTTAAATGGGACACTCTGTATAACATGTAACATGTTACGGCATCGAAAGTATTGGGAGATCCGCATAGCTCTATATTTGCTAATAACGGAGATTCCATGCATTTACAACCAAAATGGAACACAGTGTATTTATCAAGTAGTAATTGTTCGGCTAGAATCACTTCTTCGCAAAGGACGAGCGACACTTTGCGCGATTGATTTTACCTGCCGCGATGGAGGTCTATTCAGCGATAAATTTCATCATACGGCGATGCATATTAATGTCACGTCGTCGGCGTGTAAACACGACGACGCGACGGCGGCGGCAGGCGGACCGCCGATTCGTGCACTTCCTGTATAATCGGGGCATCAATCACCACTCCGGGGGTATCCGGTTTTTTATGGCGCGCGACTGACTATTTGCTAATCCCCTGCTCGGTGAGAACTCGCGAGTCCTTAATTCGACCTTTAAACCGTGGAGCTCGATGCAATATGGACGGATTTAGTGTGGACGCAATCGCGTAAGGCAATATCCGTTTTGGCACATTTTTTTCTGGCACCAAATTGCGATTTAATAGATTTAAACCAAGAAAGGCGCAACGTTTCGGCCCGATGTATGTTGTAACCTCTATTGTTTTAAGTGAATTGTTTCTAAATAAGACAAATCCATCGGTATTAATTGATCGTTTCATCAAATACAAATAAGACACTGAAAGGGTTCTAAGTTTTTCCTGGTTTGTCGTAACGGAGAGTATTAAAAAACAGTTTTAAGAGCTGAGGAGAACCCTCTAAATATGTAATGAACAACATATTTTTGTCGGGAACGACCTAGTTTTCTGTCCTCCATTTCAAACCATTCCCGCCACTTCTATTTGAAGACAAAGAGGTCACTATTTAATAGTCTTAGGATATTACCTTTTCATTTTCAAATTTCATTTAACATTTCTCTTTTACACAAGAAACAAAGGTTTACTTAAAATTGACTTAACAATGATTTATAGCCGTTAAGGAGGTACAATCCCAAATTATGCAACTGTTTACTAATTCAATAATTAATAAACAATTTCCTTTTCCGGTGGATGATCTTCTTAAAAACGAAACTTTTTGGTTGGGATGATTTTTTCACATACAAATTGTAAGTGTATAATTTTGTTTCATATTTCTATGGCCACCACACTAGAATAGGCCCAGTAATGCGGTAATAACGATTTTATGAGGCAAATTTAATTTAGAGGGGTATTAATAAGTATATTTTACTTTGTAGTACTGTCGATAACTGCAATAAAAAAGTGTTTTATATTATTTCTCATTTTTTTTTGGTTAAATCGTAAGGGTCTTTGTGATATCATTTCAATCCTGCAACCTTCTTTAAATTAAGTAATGTAATATTTTTTAAGATAGTAAATTCTTGCGTTGGACATGGTTGGAGTAACGCAGACATCCTGTAACAAAAAGTTTATTTTTTCTTATGATAATCTTATGAAACCTCCCAAAATTCCGTTCAACGAATTTAGAAAATATATATATGTATGTATATATATATATATATATATATATATATATATATATATATATATATATATATATATATATATATATATATATATATATATATATATATATATATATATATATATATATATATATATATATATATATATATATATATATATATATATATATATATATATATATATATATATATATATATATATATATATATATATATATATATATATATATATATATATATATATATATATATATATATATATATATATATATATATATATATATATATATATATATATATATATATATATATATATATATATATATATATATATATATATATATATATATATATATATATATATATATATATATATAGATATACGAATATAGTAGGCTGTGGATGATCACTAAAGAAAACATGATCTTAAATGGGTATACATTATTTGATTACGCACTGCCTTGTATATTATAAAAAAGTATGCACGGATCTGTTTTGGTGTCGCTATCGGCATTAGGTCAAATCCATATTTAAGATTCATATCAATAGAAACGTCTGCTACTCCTATTTAAGAAACTAACGACTTAAATATGTGCGCAAATAAACACATTTGCTAAGTACTATATTTATAGAAACCAATTACTTGGCGTACGAAGCAGATGTCACGTGGTCTAGTACTCTCATCATTATTACGATATACCTACTCGGTGCAGGTTTTGTAAAATATGTGTGGCTTTGAAATTACACAAAAGAAGCGATATTCAGTAAGTAAAAAAATATGAAAAGAGAGATAATTGACAAAGATAATTATATTATTAAATATTCGGTTCTATATAACCCTAATTATTGATACTACTGGTCTACAGTTAAAAAAAAAACTTCGCAATTTGCGAACATTTAAATCATTGTAACCAAATAAGGATACCTTGCTATCCAATATCTTGTGGTTTGGTGCTTAAAAGGGTTTTGATGAACAACTAACCACAAAATTATTGACCTGTGTTAAATTCTTGGTAACGTTAACTTCTTATTCGTTTTTTTGAATTCTTTCGTCTGACAACTCATATATCACCGGCAGTTTGAGGTTACCCCAAAAAGGAAGATAACTAAACCATTTAGGGATTATATTATGTGATAGACAATATAACGGTGCCGAATTTGAATACCGCAAACACTGCAATAGTATATTATTCAAGTTTGATAAACATAATTTTTGTTACGATTTGGCAGAACCGCAGCGAGTGTTTGATAAGTGAGTGACTGAAGAACTTTATCAACCGGATGCATACTATGATTTCTCTACTACCACTAGTGTTTGGGTACATTTTTTCAACCACGAATACAATCACTAAGTGACCCGTGACTCATGTATCGAAACTCTTGCCGGTTTTAAAAAACGTTTGTTTTCACTAGGATGCTATTTGAAAAAACTAGATTATCCCACAAAATTATTAAATAATTTTTCAATTATATGAGTATTTATTCTATTTATTTATTGTAATGGGTGTTATTAACAAAGTGGATATATATATATATATATATATATATATATATATATATATATATATATATATATATATATATATATATATATATATATATATATATATATATATATATATATATAAGAAGAGATAACGATGGTGGGTATTTATTATTAATTAGTAGGTTCCTTAATAACAATAAGTTCTCATTTAACAGACTATGGTGACAAATTTTTTTAATGCGATCAGTCAATGCTACAATCATATTGATCGTTAATAAATAAAATTCTCTCCTGTAATAGTGCCACTACAGACCTGCCTAATGCTTTACAACCACAGCTTAATGTTAATAATGAGTTGCCTAGTTTTGGCAAACTATAGTATATAGATAGATTGTCCCCGGCTCTGATTAGGATCTTTAAAGATACTAATATAAAAATTGCCAATTACAACTTAAGACCCCTCAAATCTTTCTATTCCAATCTTAAAGACATTACCCCATCGTTACATAAATCAGACGTTGTATATTGCATTAAATGCTCTTGCAATTTAATTTACATTGGTCATACTTCACAGAAGTTAAAAAAACGGCTAACACTTCATAAAAGTGATTGTAAGTTAAAACCAAATATTACTAGTTTAAGTGCTCATGTCAATGATACCGGACATAGTGTCATGTACGATGAAGCGGTAGTATTAAAGAGTGAAAAGAACCTGTTCAAACGTAAGTTTTTAGAGATGTGTTATATTAACTGTTGTAGTAATAGCCTCAACAGAAAGAAGGATGTTGAGGGTCTTAGTAGCATCTACACCTATCTTCTTAATCAGAGTCGTACTGCAAAGCATAAGCTACCAGAGTTTTTTGATACGGTCAGGTTGTAGTGGGTTGCTAAATTTGTTGCTATTAATGTTTAAAAACAGTTTCCTTTCTTTGTTTCTTTCTCCCCGTTCCTAAAGGATTGTTTCTAATTACCCTTAACGTTAACTTCAATAATGTAAACATAGTTATATAAATAGTGTACAATGGGTGCATATTTGAAAGAATTCTGTTTGAAATTCCCTCCCTTGTTCGGTGTTTTACATATGTTATGGTTGGCTGTACAGTTGGTATCATTGACTGGTTTTTTGGTTGTGGCTTTTTTAGGTTATTGCGAATTGTTAATAAGTTCCCGCACATTTAGTTTTCCTTCTCGACAATACGGAGTGTCAATTGTAACAAATCGGCTGTTTTTTTTTCTTCATCTTTTAATATTTTATCAATCCGGATATTTTATTGACCTTAACGTTTTATGTTAGTGGGATTGTTTTGTAACGTTGTGGTGGATGTTAATATTTTTTACAATTGTAAATTTTTTCCATAAATTTCATCCATCGAGTGTTATGTTGATAGTTAGAACGGGCGAAACACTTCATTTTATATACCAATGTCATCTCTATATGTAGAGGTTGAAAGAGGCGTGTTGTGTAAGTTTTTTTTTTCACTATTTTTTAGTTAGAATGTTAACTCTGATGAAGTGTTTTTTTGTTCTCTATATGACTTAGTGTCGTGATGAAGCCTGTATCCATGGGCGAAAGCTAGATATTACAATAAATTGCCACTTTGCTTTGAGCTTCAACATCTTTTATTGCTCCCTTTACGGCGATCCATCGAAGTTGGGGTGATCCCAATAATTAACAGTTTGTTTGTAATATAATATAATGTAATGTAATGTAATATATATATATATATATATATATATATATATATATATATATATATATATATATATATATATATATATATATAAACAAACAAACTGTTAATTACAGTAGAGTAGAGAAAAAGTAGAGTATGCAATAGGTTCGGTAAACATTTTAAATCACTCGTTTATTTACCGCACTTGTTGCAAAAAAACAAAACACATACTGTTCTATTAAATCGAAAAAGTAATAAGACTAGATCGTGGCTGACGTTATTCATATCATTTGATGAACATTTTATGGTTTTCTTGAACTTTCAACCGCAATTGCGCAATCTTATATGGTAATAAATTTTATCAAAACTGTTCTATATTGATGCCCTTGGGTAGGCACGTTTAATGTATGGGTAAAAATGCATTGCATTGCTTGTATTCCTTAGGCATTGACCTTTCTTCGTATATACCGAGAAATGATAAATCGACGTGATAAAATATTGAATATATACGCGCTGCGTACATAACTGATTTCTTGATCGGGAGTTCCTGTTACTCTCACTAGTTCCTCCTAGACTAGTTCCTCATTATTTCTTGGGAGAATTTTTGAGAAGGATGAAACATGCGATTCACTGGATTATAATATGCAGCTCCATCAGGCGGTTTAAATTTTTGTTACCGTTATTATTTCATGTTTAAATCAACGCCGAGGACACAGTTTATAATGTTTTGTTTTTAATGTAAAAGTTTTGCATGAAAGCGTAACATAATTGATTATAACAAGTTGAATTAATTTGGAGTTTTCAAGACATCTAAACAAATATCCATATCGTTTTTTTGGAAAGTAATTCCATTAACGATTGACTATATCTAGTTTCTTAAAGCAGGAGAGCAATAAAATGTAAATTTGCAACGACAGGGATCATTAAATAGAGTGAGCAACTTAAATGTTATATCGTAAAGTTCAGATAAATTGCAGGGATAGTTTCCGATAAATTATTCTTTTCAATATTTCAGAATCGTTCCTCATTTACAGTTACACTAAAGTAACGTTGCCGCAGCCTTGCTACAGGTAGTTTATTATCCTTGGTTACTCTAATTATTCTAAGATCAAGTAAATGAAAAATTATGTAGAGGTAAGAATAATATCAAAGTAAATAAAATATAATAAATATTATTACTAAAAAAAACAATCTACTATACTACTACAAAACTATTTACAATACTACTTAAGTTGTAAATTTTAGTCATAATTTTCCGAGTAGTCAAATGAACTGCAATCGTCGGACTTTAGAGAAATAATAAGGGACACTACAGTGTTTTTTTCCCCTATTTCACATGCTCGACGCGCTTACCCATTTTTTAAAAATCCGCTGTTTTTCTTCCTTTTTACACGAGGGTTTCAACGTCCCTAATTATAAAAGTGGTTATACGGCTTGCTAGAAAACCCTATTACTTGTACCCATCCAATTCTATGGGGTTTAAGTCACAGTGATATGGTAGATTTCGTCGACAACAAATTTCGTACAAAGAGGTGTATTCAAATGTGTAGCTTCAGCATATCTGAACTTACTTCTTATTTAAAGTAATCCAATAAATGATTTTTCTTTCAAAGAAACTTCCACAGGCTACTGTAATGCTTTTTACAAAACTTCTGGATTCCTCCTGCATCGGTTTTTGGTTAATCGAAATTGCTGACGTTTCGCCAATCATCCTGTTGGCTTCTTCAGAGCTTCAGCTTAAAAACTCAGTTTCAGTCAAGCTCTGAAGAAGCCAACACGATGATTGGCGAAACGTCAGCAATTTCGACTAACCAAAAACCGACGCAGGAGGAATCCAGACGTTTTGTAAAAACCAATAAATGATATCTTTTTTTTGTCAACAAAACGTGGGTATTTTTCGGATTTTCTTAAGTAGTAATTATAAATGACTATAATATATAATATAAAATATTATACGAGAATAAGATTTATGTCATGTCTTAGTGACAGTTTCCAGTTCGTTTTAGTCAGATAATAAATATTCCTGTTTTCGCTTCAAAACTGTCAAGTGCTGAGTACAGTCTCCTTTTGATGGTGACCTAATGGGCCGCCTTTATCTTCGGTATATTCTTGACTGTCCAACTCCAGTCATATTCGAACACATTTCAACTAATGTTAAAATTAGGAATGTTGAGTAATAATAATAATTTTGCTATTTTTGAAAGCGCAGTTTTACTAATCCTTTTCTCAGCAACAAATTCAGAAAGACTAGCCATTTTCAAGGGCCAACTTTGCCAAAAATTGCCGGAAAATAACTATAGCGCCCATTTTATACATTAGATCGCAGGCAGGTCATAACTAAAGTAACCAAAACTAACCAAAAAAATCATCCAAGCACAACCGGAATGAATCCATTTGCAGCTTAGATTGGCACCCACTCTTTTCTATGAGGTTTTGCTAATTCCAGGGTTGATGCAATAGAAGCCAATAGTACTCGCATTATTCTATAAACTTTTAACTAAAATTTAGACACAGTTAAGAAATGTATTTAAAAGTAAATGTAAAATTGGGTGCTTTTATCTAACATTAAATACGACCGGTAATTTAACTTAAGATTCTTTTATAATCTATGTTTTAGTGGAAACTCTGATGACCATAATTTTACTTTTTTATTAATTTAACTAAATTTTAAGTAACTAAATAAATTTAATTTTAAGTGGAAATGTTGTTTTCATAAAGCGTTAATAAATTTTGCAGTGACAGTCCTTCCTTATTTCATTTCTATGATTTATTCAACTCAACCACAATTACTATTGCAGATTATCGCGTCATTTTCAGGTAAGGTCGCCTGCCTAGCTTTATTGCTAAACTGAAATGAAAACTGGTTTAATTTTTGGGAATCGGATGTCTTCCTCACGGGTAAAATTACACGTTCAATTTAACTGACGGCGATGCCGGTCATGCGCACATAGATGATAAATCATCGTCCCTTTTGTCTTACGTAAGAAGGAAGTCGGAAATTAGACGACACGGTGCCAAAGAAAGTTCAAATAAACACGATGGCAATTTTCCAAACGCTCTTCTTCCCTTTTCTTATTATAACTACGGCCTGTCGGTGACAGGAATTCCAAGCATCGGTTCAAATTGGGAATGAGCACTGTCTATTCGTTTAATTAAAATTACAAAGGGATCACCACTCTGAACGCAAAACAATGCAACCATTAAAAAATGTTTATTGGACCAATGAAATTTCCTTTTTTTTGTGATACCGACTGGGTCCAGAATAACGTTACAACAACATTGAACCTTATAGAGGCGAAAGCGCAAAATGAATTCAAAAAAGTCTTTCGTACACTTTTAGATCGTGCTCAACCGCTGTACGAAGTATGCTAACCATAAAGTAGTTAGTAAAGTGATAATGAAAGGCAAATCTGAGAACACTCAATTATTCTTTAATTAAACCATCAAAAAGTAGTCACATATATCACAAGTTGGCTTTTTATTTATTATTTATTGTATCCCAGAATACAGAAGGATAAATTTTAAACTTGTATTTGTAATATGGAATATATATATATATATATATATATATATATATATATATATATATATATATATATATATATATATATATATATATATATATATATATATATATATATATATATATATATATATATATATATATATATATATATATATATATATATATAAAATTATAAACTGCGAACTTGGGTAATGGATTAAAGGTTCAAACCTTCACATAAAAAGTACTAGGCATGAAGGTAAATATATTATTCCTAGACATCAAATTGCACTTTTTTAGTGTTCATTTACCTACAATGCTGTAACGATGAATAACTCTGCACCAGACCAGACTAAAAAGTCTGCAACAGTATTCTCGTTTAAAACGGCTTTAGGTAAATATTTATCACATTAGAGTTAGAGAACAAATAGTTTTAGTTTTTGTTACATAGTTATGAGCTATATTGTATTGGTTTAAATAGTCATCCGTTATTCTTACCTGACTGAATTTTGCTCTTACTTGGGTAGATTTGGCACAAAGCTACCTACTTATCAATTACTGTTTATGTGTGTTGGTAATGACCAAATTCTTATTTACTTGAAATAATTTACATCAACTATTGAAGAAAATTTTTTTATTTACAACGATGCGCGCCCACCGATCTGGTTTAATGAGGGCTATACACATGCAGGTAAGTCCACGAGCAAGTGTGTCCAGATAAGTCCACGAGCAAATGCGAAACGAATTGCGGCCACACACTATTCAGGTAAACCTCGAGGTTCACCAATTGGTGGGGCCTGCTGCTGTGCGAAATATGAAGTTGGCCTTCGCACTTGCTCTAAAAGTCAGACACAATCTGATTCGCTTCGAGCCGTGCTTGGAACTGAAGGTGCCAAGAGTTTTGACACATACACATTCGCACTTACTCGCGTGTCTCAACCTGTACAGGCAAGTCTTAACACTTGCCTGCATGTGTATAGGCCGCTTAATACATACAATCTTTTTTCGCGACCTCAACGTTGTCACGTCTTCAATTGAAGCATAACATTTTGGCGATAGGCTCTAACAATTACTTTATAATAGTAATGTTAATAACAAAGTATTAATAACTGATTGATTGTGATATTTGGGATACTCGGTATAAAGCTGGCCCAGTGCATTAAGGTCAGCAGTTAAGTCGTAGATTTAGTGATATTTCTGTTGAAACTTGCAATTCATATAGTTTTGCCACCTCTATAGCATGTGTATTAAAATAAAATATGCTGGGCATTTCAAATTTGACTCTCACCATTTTGATGTCGGAAATAGTAAGAGATGGAAGGTATTCCAATTTGAAGTTATCTTTACGACTTCCGAAAATCTATCTGAAAAACTGGGACTTCCGGTTTTTGATTTGTCTTTTTTAGCAGCTGATTCCAAAATTTAGAAAAATACAATGTTATCAAAGACAATTTATATTTTTTAACAGAATATGTTCGGGCTCATATGCGAACAAGATCCAGGTCGAGACGTAATTCAAATTGAACTCTTAAATTCACTGGTACTCCATGTACCAACGTACTGAGCAACATATATACATTCAAAAACCATCCCATTAAAGTTGATACCTTGGCATAAAAAGAAAAATCCGAAATGTGCCACCACTTCACTCGTATTACGGAAAATAACCCAAAATAGAATACTGTGAAAATAAACAAAATAGGAACAAAACAACTGCCTATACAGCTAGGTTTTCGGCAGGAGTGCGTACTCTCATCTGCAGTCTTCAATTTATAATCACAGATAATATTTCACCGGTCCCATTGTCCCATGTATTAAGATGAGATAGTTAGATCATGGCTGAATACTTGGAAGACCTGCAATCTGCTCAATAATGAGAGTATCAAAATGGGACTTAAATAATAAATACTGCAAAAACTAGATTTATGGTAGTTCCAGTCATTCAAGGTCAGCTGCTGATGGAAGGAAGTCCTAGGGCGCCTACAAAAATATAAATATTTGGAATAAACATATCTTCGGAGTTAGACCGAGAACATGATACAAAAATCAGAATGAAAACTGCAAGGAAGTAAGTCCTAAGATTTAACACACTGTTTGGGGACAAAATGTAAGCCTTAAATTGAGAGTTTATTGAGTGCTATGTGTGGTCGTAAGTACTGTATTAATTAGAAATGTAGACTCTCAAACCTCAGACGATTAAGAAACTAGAGGATTTGAAATGCGGCTCTATCCTAGAACCTTAAAAATACTAAGTATACAGCGGTAATTCGTATTATTAAAAAAGGATATTTCATTACGCGATCACGTACAAAAAAGAATCAAGTTATTTATTGGTTGAGTCAAATAAATAGAGTTATGTAGCGACGCAAATAGGTCAGAAGGTTAATGTTTAATATTCAGAATGGAGCAAAATAATTATTTAAATGCAAACTAAAATCGTTAATGTGGAAATGTATTTTGATACTGGGATATTGAATTACACTAATGCGTAGTCAAGTGGTTGGGAATAGAGGAATTTCGTATAAAGTTAAGTGTTGGCCCGCAGACTTTGACATTTATTGACATGTATTGCTATAGTAAGTTTTAGAAATAAATTAATAAACTTCTTTGCACGTCAATTTGCAAGGAATGCAATCAAAGCTTGGTTAGTACAGGAAATTCAGTCATACTAGCTGCGATTACCAGGGTTGGCAAATTGGAAGACACTGATAGAATGTTCTACAAAGAATAGCAAGACCGACAAGCAATTAGCAATTAGCAATGAACAAACCAAATCTGAAAACTCTCTTAGGGATGACACTGCAATCTGAAATATCTTATGCACAAGATCGGTAGCGCCAATGGTGATGAGTGCCGATTGTGCCAGCACATACCTTCAGATTTAAGAATCCGAATAAAGTACTTCTTGACAAAATAATAATGGAATTTTTACGAATGCTGAGTTTGATAGGGAAGTACTCGAAATGTGATAAAATAAAAAATCATAATTATGTATAACAAAAGTTAGGTATATACACGTTTGCCTGAATTACTTTTGTTTATTTTAAATACTCAAATACTTAATACTTAGATACTATAAAAGTCCTGATACACCCTGTATCGCCCACTTCTTTGAATCAGTCTTGTTTCATTCCTGGGCGTCAAGTCGATTCGACCTGAACGAACTGATCTCACGAAACCGTGAAAAATCCAATCGAAATAGTCCATTCGACAAGCCCGTAAATACCCAGCAGTAAGGTTAAGGTTAAGGTTGTTAATTAGATCCATTTCGTATTATTAGAAAATTTTATTTAATTACGCGATAACGTATAAATAAGAACCAAGATATTTACTAGTTGAGTCAAATAAATAGATCAGAAGGTTAATGTTTAATATTCCGAATGCACCAAAAAAATAAATTACATGCAAATTAAAATCGTTAATGTGGAAATATGTGTTTTGATAGCGGGATATTGAATTACACAAATGCGTAATCAAGTGCTTCGGAGTAGCAAAGATGAATTTCGTATGAAGTTAAGGGTTGTTAAGAAAAGTGTTGGAACAGCAAACTTTGACCTTTGAAATACATGCCACCACGGAAGTTAAAATATCCACTTATTGCTATAGTCAATTTTAGAAATGTTTTGTGTGTGTGTTAATGTTTTGGAGCTCTCTTTTTCTAATCTCTCTGTCTATCCCTTCTCTCTAACTCTTTCGTGGTCCTCCGTGCTTCCTGTTGAGGATCTTTCCAGAGGCATCCTCTGAACACGTCCATACCATACCACTTGTTTGTTTCGAACGTCGCCTATGACTGTCTCTATGGTGCACCCCATAACCTCCTTAATTAGTTATTAGTATAGTTCATTTTGTTCTGATGTCGCTGACGTGTAATTTATCATTTATTTATTTATTTATACATTATTTATACATTCTTGAAACGAAAAATAATATATTTTAGTACATACACGGAGCTGACCATGGCTTCCGAAAGATGAAACGTTGAATGGGAAATTTGAAACCTTCATATTGTCAAATTACATCAGAAAAAATAAATTCCTAATCTGCGATTTTTCTCCAATACTAATGAAAGTCTTGAGAAAAAAAAGATCAGGACGATTTTTCTCAAACACCTTTTCTACTCCTCCAAAAGGCATAATGTTATGAAATTAGCACTTTTCTGCAATATTTTATAGATTGAGCAAAATAAAGATTTCATTTCAACTAAGTGGCAAACTCCCCATCTATACTTCAAAATACCGCCCATGTACGTATATTTACTATCCGTGCTAAAATGCGTCGAAATACGAACGCTTGTCAAGCAAACATCGATATGTTTCAAATCTAATACATAAACGGCAGGCGCCAAAATGATTAAGCAAATGGTGCGTAATCATTTTAATGCAAAATCGCGCTTAAAATAGTCTTATTGTTGCTTCGTATAAGGAGTCGAGGCCGGTTCAACGGGCATAATTTCGCCGAATATAAAACCCGTTCTTTGTCACGGAATTAAACTCTCTTTCATAATACGACCGGCCGCCATATGTCGCTCGGGCGCTGCTCCCCCTTAACTCGTTTTATTTTTGAGTCTCAATTTGGTGCGGCAAATCGTTTCTCGAAATTAAAATTCGACTGCAATGCCGAAATCACTGTTTTAATATTCAAATTTTTTTTGGGTGCATTTTGCATTGGATTTGTTTGCCTACGATTGTGTTTTTATGTTATTTTGTGCTAATAAAGTGTCACATTTTATTAAAGAGCGTAGTATCGAAAATATAACATATGTGAATTTTTATTTTCATCCGTTATTATTGTCAATCAGAAAGAGATATAATATCCATAAGAAATAAAATGTTTTAGAGAAAATCAATAATGTATTGTTCTTCACCTAAAAAGCCATATATGCAACAATTATTGTTTCCTCTGTTTCTCAAGCCAAGTAAGATGAGGATAATTTATATATAATTTGAACCTACAGATAAAAGATTTATATTTTATAGGTCAAAAGTTGAAAGTGTACTACAGGGTTTGTTTAAAAAAATCGCTTTTTTATCAAAACTTGAACAACTTGTAGTATATGTATAGATCCGAAAATTCACACACGCCTTGCGACCATAATGTAGCGATTTTTTGTTTTTCAATCAGTGTTGTTTCTTCAAGGTCGTGTGTTATTGATTGAAAAACATAATTTTGTTATATTAAATGCATAATCAGTTGAAAGAAAGACGTGATTAGATAAATTTAATAAGCCAGTTTGATGTCAGTCAGAATTAAGTCATATAATATGAAACTTTTTTAGTATTCAACGAACCTGTATAGTTCGTACCACATAGGTGCTAGATATATAAAGGCCCTGTCTATGACAATAATACAGGAATTTATAAACCAACTATGAAATTGAGAAGATCCATTCAACATGCACATGCGCGAGATTTACAGTCTCGTTTTTAACCAATAACACTGCGGCACTGAACAGCCAACACGATCGCTGACAGATCGTCAATAAGATTGGATGCGGCATTTTTACAGCGGTATTTTCTCAAAATATATCTGGATCACGTTAAATGTTCTGGGAAAACGAGTTAAGTCTGTGGAAACCGCTGTTTAGCAAGAAAATGGCGCAAAGTGCAGGTTATTGGATGAAATGTAGATTCCTGCCGTAGCAGAGCCACTTTATTATCTAATAGCTATATGGTTGGTACTAATGTCCGCTGAAGTTAATTTTTTGATTGAAATTTCTTGGAAAATAGATCAAGTACAAAAAGGCAGGGAATTCAAATATACATTCTGTTTATTATACCTTATAATGTCCGGGATATTTTAACATGAATTAATAAAACAGTTGAAATATATTTTACCTGTTCTACATATAATTATTTCCAAAATCTAAGCTCCAAATAATTGTGATTGTGGTTTCATATGGGTGAAATTTTCAAGAATTCTTGACACTGAAGATTTCGAATTTTCTAGCTATCCTGGCTATCTGGCTACATACCACATACTGGCACATCACCCAAATGATAATTTTTTGTGCAACTGATTTCGATAATTCAATCTATCTTTAACGTAAAAGCCGATAAAATTTCGAACTGCTCTTATTAATTTGTATCTGAAATTTACTTACTTCGTCTTATCTTCTATTTCACAAATAAATGTTGACTTTACGTTGCCTCTGACGTACATAGGCAGGTCACTCGAGATTTTCAACAACAAACGGTTCACATATCGAAGGAAGTTCCAGTGGGCGAGGAAGCTCAATATCTCAATAACTTCCAACAACTTAATTTTATTAATTTGACCTATCTTCGTAGTTGAAGATCATAAATTCAATCTTGTCAGTTTAAGTAACTACGGAATTTTGATGTCATTTTTCGACAAACGGTGAGCAACAGTGAGCATCTTGTCTCAATCCACTTCATTTTCTAGATTATCAGCAGACCACATTTCCATTTTGTTTTTTTCTATGAAATATTGAACATAATTACTCCAATTTTGTTCTATCTATTATCTATTAACGAACGAATATGTTCTGTATTGAAAATACGGTGGTATACGTCAAACATCTATCCCACTACTTATCAATTTTACGTTTGTCATGCTCATTTCTGTATGCGTGGGCAACTTCCAGCAGCTCTGATATCAAGTAGGTGTTGTCAAACAAAATGGATACCTAAATTTACAAGAATCATAGGAGACATTATCCATAACAACATTATTTTGTCCATTGCTAGGTAAATTGGGAATTAGCGACTCCTCACACCGTTGCTCGAAATATTTGCTCTTCATTTCGTCATGATAATCACTGTCGCTTTTATTTGCTTTTATCCGTGTTAGATAGAAATCGTTGTGCATATCCTGCATGAAGGAGAATGAAACGTGGTATAGGTGCTTTAAGACCTGTTAAACCCTTTAAAAAATCGAATCTGCAATCTGTTATGGTATTTTCACACCAAGCAAAATTAATCGCGACCCAACCCAATCCACCTCTCATCTAAATAGATGATATTATAATAATACTATTTACAAATTTCTCCTGCGTCAGTTCTTTACAAATCAAACTTGCTCATCTCGCAATTATGTTGGCGATGTCTTTGATCGACCGGACTGTTCGCTCTAGTCTTATACTTTTGCGACCACACTTCACATATTCAAAACCTATATAAGA
Organism: Cylas formicarius; assembly: GCF_029955315.1. Taxonomy (NCBI): domain Eukaryota; kingdom Metazoa; phylum Arthropoda; class Insecta; order Coleoptera; family Brentidae; genus Cylas; species Cylas formicarius. Next base: position 22,534,818 of record NW_026844214.1, read on the forward strand.
TACTTAAAGAAAAACTTGGCAAACTCTTATGCCCTCTAATAATTTTATAAATTGCAATTAAAGTTGGGGGAAAGTTTTTGAAAAAAATCGACACTCACAGCTAGACTTAAACTCAACTTTTCATCAGCCACTAAACTTGCACAATTTCTCTCATTGTGCCTTGGACTATACACTTCTAACTTTTTTTTACCCTTTGACATTCCACTCTAGAATTTACATTCCGCCATTTCAAAAAATAACCCGACGACGGGACATGCTGTATAAAATGTTTTTACCAGAAATACCAATTTCAAATACTAATTGAAGTGTCCGGGCATATTGCCAACAAAGAACTTTCTTTGATTTATTAAATCTATACCAAGTTAGATACTCTCGCACTGTATATGGCTATGGGTTGTTGAAAGGGTACAAATTTTTCTTGGTTAATATGCCACATCTGCCAAATTTGACTCTGTAGCAACATTAACTATAGCATAATATAAATAAAAGGGTTTTTAATTTCTGGAATGTTTTCCAAAAATTAAAGTTACCTTTCGACGCTGCTATCCACTCCACTCAATAGATAAATCACTTGTAAATAGCACTCAATGTCAACGATTCGCCTTCTTACCAAATCGATTGTCCTTTTCAAACAAGAACACTGCAACTTCGCTTACAGTCAATATAATAATACCGATGAATGGTTAGGCGGTATAATACTTACCCTTATGGTGCGGCCTTATCTGTTGTTTATTTAATTTTGTTTATTACGCCTGAGAGCGTATTTTCCTTTTCTGCTGTGGATCCATCACTATCACACGCTCGAGTTCAAACGGATAAAGCAAATACACATATCATCTACCATCTACAGGGTAAATTTAAATATGATTCAAAGTGGCTTTACATTCATTTTATAAAAGAAGTCCATTAAACTGTACACCGGAAATACGTATCTTTTTCTCACAAAAATGAAACATGGCACGCCAAAAAAAAAGAGAAGAAAATTCGACGGAGTTTCAAATTTCCGGCTTATCGATCACTTTTCGAACATCATTACTCACTTTTAGCAGCGACTCTTGCCATTCTTTGTTGGGGACTCCTTTTGAAACACAAGACGAATTGGAGAAAACCCGCATCGAACTGAAACTGATCTGCATTAACCGAGCTTTCGAGTCATCAATATTACTTTATCGCTGGGGTTGGTAGGGGGTCGAATAAGAAACTAACCATTGGCACTTGGGGGGTGTAACAAGGTGGCAGTGAACTCGGTCTAAACTGGACTGCGTGACAGAAAAGTGAGAGAAATTTTACAATAGAAAAAGACTACTCGCAAAGGGGATTCTTGTCTCTCTTTCGATCATTTCTTCTGAAATCATTTACATGCACATCACTTGATAAAATGATTTTATTTATAGAGGGTGTTTCAAAAAACGCTCTTCTAATTTTTGAGGGTAAATAAAATATTTAAAAATAATGTTAAGTAAATAACGCCTCCTTCGAAAGGTGCTGTAAGAGGGGGCCCTACACTTTTTAAAATCATTTCTAAAAAATTTACCTCAAATCCACACCTTGAATCATAAAAAGTTACTGAAAAAATTTGCAAGAGTTTGTTTTGAAACTATCTATATTCCCGTACGAGATTTACTTAAAATAAATTGCTTACAAATCTTCTGTATTCCTCTTGCATTGTTAATGGCAAGTTCGATTTGTAAATAGTGAAAGTTTCTTTATAAAATTTAAATAATTTATTAATTCGGTCAGCGTCTAGCATCTGCTAGAACCTCAAATAATTCCAAAACACGCACATATTAGACTCAACAACTTTTTTATAACACTTTTTTTAATGTAAAAAAATGATTCATTACCCGTTACAAAAAATAAAAAAAAAATTCAGTAGTAACTTTTAAAGTTAATCTTTCTTTTCATTACGCCTCCTATATACAACACAAGAATTTACCACTAAAAATGTTATTAATAAACACTAGCCTGAAACTATTAGTATCAAATAAGGATAAACGACTGATACGAAGCAACAGTGTGGAGATTCATCCACGATTGCTTTCGCTGATGACCTGCTTTTGATTTGACATGAAAGACAATAACCGAAAAAGTGGCACAAATAATCAGATTAATGTTGAATATAAATGGCCCAAGTTATGGCCCACAGGACAACTAACTAACACCATTTTGTATGCTGCTGCGATATGGACGTTGGCAGAAACAAGAAAACCGTTTCTAATACTAGCTTTAGTATACAGAACGATATTTGCTATAACGTTGCCATTTATTACAGAAACAACGCCCTTTTGCATGTATGAAACATTAAGACATAAAAAAATAAAAAAGCGGATACAGAAAAATGCTCTAGAGCTGTAGAAATGGAACTGCTAAAGTTAATTGGACTAAACACCATGTTAGGAGTATAAAATTGTCAACATTGTAATTAACACTACTACTCAGGTTATCACTGGCCATGGTACATTCAGGTATCATACATAGAGATTTGGTAAAGACATAAACGACGAGTGTATATACCACAAAGAGTAGATGCCAGTGAATTTACTATTTTTAAGTGCAATAAAAACTGGAAGATGTCTGGATGATCTTATGGTTGCAATTGGAGAAACAGAAATTCTGATTGGTAGGTGTGATTGATGTTATGGCAGACGACGGCTCCGGCCAAACTACACCACAAACCTCAAATTTGAGGTTTTAGTGGGTAAACATGATCATGTGGATTCCCTAGTCCAGAAAAAAATTGTAGTGGTTGCACAAAGTATCCGTTAACAAATGATTTAACCCCAAAACAGCCAAAGAGGCAGAAAAATTGAGAAACTATATAAAAGAATATCTTATTGCACTTATTTGCCATTAGTAGTAACATGTATAACAAAATTAAATAATACCCATTGCATCTTCCTATAAATAAAAATTTCCACAAGAAATCGATATTTAGATGAAGCAGCTTAATAAGAAGGCTTAGTACTTATTCATAGTATACTTCAAAAAATCAGATAAATAATATCCTTAAGTTACAATTAATCTGTCTATCATAATATCAATAGGGTCCAAAACCATGAAGACAAAAACAATTCCTGGTAGTGCTGTAAAGGAACATTATAACATTTTGTGCAGTAACTATGGCTTTTCCACGAGAGGACAATTATTTGTTGTTTGTTTCAAAATTCCACTATAAAACGAAGTAGTTGTAAAAAACATCGTTACACAGTTGCGAGACATTTTAGAAATGTAAATCCCAGATGTGAAACTGTAAACTTAATACGCCCATATATTATGATCTCCAGTAGTATCCTGGAAAAATATTGCGTTGAACAACAAAGTTAAAGTAAAGTTCCTAAATTTGAATTTATTTTGGCAGAAAATGGCGAACTTAAAGACGTTGACGGACAGTTTGTTATAAACGTGTTTCATGTTGCATGTTATACTTAGTTTCATGATCACAACTCGTATGGATATAACCATATAGCAGACTAAACAAATTAAGTTGACACAATAATAAATAATGTTTAGAAAATATCTGATCAGATTAATTATTAAAATAGAAAAACAATTGATTGGTGGAATTATCCGGAATAATTTTTGTCATTGAGTCAAATTTTAATAGCTATATAGCTAATATGGTTTAATTATTAACAAAAACACTAAAGGTATTTACACATGAAATGTTTATTGCATTTTAAATAATAGTTAGGCGTAGTAAGTAGCTGGGAAAAACAAACCGAAAGTCCGAAGAGTGGAGTAAAATCAAACAAAACTGACAGATAACACTACATATTTATAAGGTGAATAATGTCGTAATGAATGCACGAATAGTTACGCGTGGACACAATGTATATCGATTCATATCCGTTGTATGTAAAATTGTCGGCATCAGACGGGAAACGTGCCGTTTAACCGATCATGGTCTATTGATATGTTGTCCCATTTATCCTATATCTAGATGACGCTTGGGTTTCAATTGATTTCCCAGTTATTCGAGAATTTATCCCGTTTCCACGGTTGATGAGCAGGAAATAGTTTTCCAATGATTCGGGACAGGATTTATTTAACATCGTTCGCCAAACGATATTACATTGCAAAAATTTCACTTTTGTCTCGTTCCCTGAATTGCTGCATTACTGACGTTTCATGAACCTAGCAATAATTGAATTTTTTTTTACTACACTAAGTGAATTTATACCTTGACCGATTAATTTTCTAACTGAGATAGTATTATTAAGCTTATGATAATCTAACTTCTTAAAAAAACTTCGAAAAATGCTATACAAATTGATATATTTAGGAATTTAAAATATTAAATTATTTTCTAACCTTTTAGAAAAATATATTGGTCAGAAAATAGCATCTATTTTATTTAGCTAACTATTGAACGTATTTAGTTAACTATTTAACCGATGTTTCTTACTTCGTAAAAATGGGAAAAATATTAATTTTTCTTTTTAAATTTTTGAAGCAACTAAATGAATGTATAAAAAATACGAAAACACTGATGTCATACAAATGATATAAAATCAAATTTACAATCTTCATTATTAAATAGAAATACTTGATTGATATGATCATCATATTTATATATTTTTTTTATATAATATTCGATTACTCGGGTTCTTATTTTGTTTTACAAAATCACATAATCTAAAATGTTGGATGTAATAGCTGTAAACTCAGTTACCCAAAAAAATAAATTTTCAATTACCAAATGTAAACTAAATATTTTATCAAAAACAGTGTGTTGGTGGTCATAGGGCACCACCTAGGTAAATTGCATTACAATTATTGAACTTCTTAACGGTAATGACAAATACGTAGGGTTGCATTTTTAAAAAATGAATTTGAACTGATTAAGACACGTATCGATCATTCAAATAAACCCCTGTTTAACGTTGAAATAGGTAGCAAAAATATAATAAGCTTTAAAATTTACATATTTTTTTTCTGTAACAATAACAAAGAGAGATACGCATAGTGAAATGTTAACAGAAATTACTCAGGATTTTGAGCCAAACCTGACAACGTATTACTGATATAAATGGTCTGGCATTAGAATTTTCAATGTTGTGGCGTGTTCTGAGTTGACTTGGCAACGTAAATTTTTCAAAAAGATGCTTTATTTATGGTGTACTACGGTTGCACATCGAATTTGAAAAAGAAAACCTATTATGATAAAAGTTACTTTAGTCACGAGTTTGCTTTAGTAGGAGCGGAGCGGGTGCTACAACTTTTTGTACTACTTGAATGCATTTTTGCAAAAAATACACGAATACATTCACTGCCAAAATACCATAACTATCTATGAAATCTATCGATATCATCCGATCGTTTTCAAATCCAAGTACAGGAAACAGGAAAGTGACTGGCGACCGTGGGCAACGAAGCTTGCGTCTTAAAATGAAACTTTTGTATTGTAGAACAGCGAATAGAAAAATAAAAATTGCCTCTAGATATTGCCGGATCCATTCCAGTTTAGATCAAGTTCACTGCTGTTTAATATTGTAAATATCCTCAATGTGACTCGACCAAATATTCGATATGCTTGCCAACAGCATGACCATGAAGTTTTGTGGATTACTTCAATATATTTGGTCCACACCTAATTTAAATATCCTCTTATGTGGATAAACTTAGCATACACGAACCTGTGGATTTTTACTTATTTTAAATAATCAGAGTTAACCCTTATTTCTTGATGTCACTTATTATTTGAGAATTGAACCAGGCGTGACAGTGGTACTTCTTTAGCGGTCTATAAAGAATCATAAAGAAATTGACTTGTGATTTTCACACGGTATGTTAGTCAAAAATATCCATTCAGCTCATTGCGGAGACAATTATTTTTTCTTAAATTGGGCTGAGTATAAGAATAAAAATGCAACAATGGTTTTAGGATTTGACTTGTAATTTTCATTTCGAATTGAAAGAGATGGGTGGTCCGTATGTTCAGGAATCAGCAATTCAATAACCCGATTCACATCGCAAATAATGTTTGTGAAAATCTAGATCTAAAATTCGACTAATGGAGTTCCAGACAGAAAAAATAGTAGCCACATTTACCACCAGAGCGGAATTCACAAATACATGTGGGCTTGGTTAGCGCATATTTGTTTGTTTTATCCAAAATTAGATTGTGTTTAAATTGCACTTATTGGATTTCTTACGTCGTAAACAGATCATCGGATTCCCGCCCTACGCGGTTATGTTGTGACCGCAGATAATCAGACAATATAAAAATGAAAATCTTCACGGTAAAACCGCATGTTGCATCTCTATATTTAGATTACGATATGGCGAAAATGGTGAATCATTCCTACACCGAATGTGCTCGATTTTAAAGTCTTATCAAGCGGAAAATGACCTCCGTCGATTTTGCAAATATGCCGGGTTCAAGAGATTATATAGGTAGTAAAACTCCGAAAAAGGGAGATTTATTAGATTTAAGGGAATTAACTCCTAACAATTAAAATTTTTAAAAAGAAGAATGGTAATTGACACATTTCCGAAAAAAGAATTACCAGATGACAATAGAAATAAGCAAGCATATATGCCATAAAGCTATACTTGTCATATTGACGGTAGATTTTAGTCCCGGGTGGGATTCTCACGTTTAAAAGTGTTCTAAACTCAAAGTGACCACGGTGATCCAGAATTAAATGGGCAAATGTCATTTAGGATAGACACTTTTTTTCCTAGAGATATATGTCCTAATTTCATTTTGGAGATACAGGGTGGGTGACAAGGTTCTTACAAAAAAAAAGATCTTGTTCATTACCCATTCAAAATCTTTCTGTTCTATTTTGATAAAACTTTTCAAGTTATTTCTGGGCAAAAAATAATGATAAAACTCCGTGATAAATATTTATAAGAATAAAAAGAGTTACGTAATACCTACCACCACTTCACTCGACTGAGCTTTACAAACGGTTATTTGCTTATGTAATAACCAAATCGCTTAATGAATTACCAAGTAAATTAAATATAAAAAATTCATCAAAAACTAATAAACCACGTTTTCTATATCTTTTTGAAAAACAGTGTTCGCTAGTTAATTATAGATAAAAAAGGTACAAGTTCAAATAAACAATATTGTTATTGTGCCTCCCTGTAAGATTAAAGATTATAGTGTGTATGGTCCTTCTTCCAAATTGTCACATCTGCGAACTTCATTTCTTAGGCCATAAGTTTCCAGGTTAGGTGGAAGAACAGGTCAGTGATACGTCACTGAACTGAACCTCGTCTTTGTCTAAATTGATTGGTTTTTGTTTATTATTGGCTTGTTGATTATTGGAAATAAATACCTTTATTATTATTATTATTATTATTGTTATTATTATTATTTGTTGTTCTTGTTTTTAATGGCCAATAAAGTCTAAAGTGTATTGCTATTATTATTATTATTTCGCATGACGTCTTAGCAATAAAATAAACTAGGTCTCGTGAATTTTAGTTATTATTTTTATGGACTCAATACGCAGGGAAGTGTTTTTTATTTTTTCCACACATTCAAGTGGAGATACGAAACTAACCAGAAAGGATAGAGTGCAAAAACTATCGAGAAAACCCAACAGAAACAAAGGTAATATGTCGACGCTAGTGCGGAATGTAAAGATTCGGAATTTGTGTTTTTTTTCCCCCTGTATCTCTTGTCGAGTTGAGGGTGTTTCTACAGTTCATAATGCAGAATATATCTAAGAATATACTGCAAGTGATAATTATGCAGTAACTTTCATGTGAAGCAAGCAAGTTTAGTTTTTAATCTCAGTTTCTTGAATTATAATTAGAAATTATCAATCAATTGTAATTTAGCAAACTATCAATATTGCAGAGTTGAGGGATTGGTCAAATAGAGTGGGGACGTCATTACAATTAAAGATGTTTTGAATAACTTTTTTGCCTATTAATTGTTGATTAAGAGCGATTAAATATATCAGGGACCGATTGGTGAGGTAGTGTAGCTATATATGTCATCTACCTACTGAAACAGGGACGGCAACTGAAGTCAACCCTACTGTGCAGAATTTTGGTCATCACAATCTCTGCAATGACAGGAGAGACCTTAGAGACCTTTTATTTGTTTGGAAAATTTATCATTGAAACTAAATAAAATATTGTTGTGTAAGAAGGTAAAAATGGAAATGAATTCCTTTTTTTGCGAGCAGTACTATTTGGTTTTTGGCTTAATAGCACTTATAATTTTGGATACTATGTATATATAACTTTTAACAATAATACATTTTTCCATAAGTTAAGTGATTTGCAATTTAAATACTAGTCTGATTAATTTTAATGAATTTAGCGTATGATATGAATTTTTGCAAATGGTCTTTTAATTAAAACACATTTGGTAAAATGGGTAATAGTAAACTTCGAAACATACACCGACAGGGTGGCATGACACTTTTTTTTATGAACTGCCATTTATCATGTCCAGTTAAAACTGTAGATCTCAAATGATCTTAGTTGTGTGACCCATATATGACCAGATGGCCTACGTAGGTTTTTAATCGGTTGATTGTTGGGTGGATTGCTCGAGCTATGATATTACATCAGCTATTAGAGCATTGAAATTAATCGTACATATCGAGTGACTCACTAGGTGGTTCTTGCACTGGGCAAAACGTTTTCACCGCGCATAAATTTTCGTCTTAATATTAAGTTTATCGAAAGAGAAATATATTAAGATTATAAATATTATTTTTAATTATGTACCTAGGTATTTAATTTTAATAAAACATGTGCCATCGCCTTTGCGTGACATAATGATAAAAACGGAATCTTACAGATCTTTTTATGTAGAATCCAGTGGGGCACTTATTTTTTTCTAAAAGATATAATTTTTAAGATACGCGCGAAATTTAAGTTTTTCTGTATATTTTTTTCAAAAACATACGTTTTGACTTGTTTTAGAAAATATAGTTGTCCTCTGTCTTAATTTAATTCCTGGTTCCATATTATTATTATTATTATTATTATTATTATTATTATTATTTCCGTTTCCACAGGTAAGTACTTTTGACACGGCTTTCAGCAAGTCCCCAAATAGTTTTGTGATGTTGAATCTATTTGGTTTCAGGAGTTGACATTGACAAGGCCCTCCGAGCAATGTGGCATGTTCCCAGTATGGCCGCCTTCTGAAGCTTAAGGTACAGTTTTGGTGGTAGTTGCAGCGTTTGAAGGCTGCAGTCTAGTTTCAGAGGTATTTCACCAGCTGCTCCCGCAATTATTGGCACAATAACCACTTTTCTTTGGTTCCAGAGAGTTTTTATTATTATTTCTGTTATTATTATTGTTACTGTATTACAAAAAATACGAATAAAATACAAAAATAGTCAACTTAAAGAAACTGCTCAAGCTGATTTCTACTAGCTGCCAGACATTTTTCGAATCATTTACGAATTCTTATTTTTCAGTGGCGTACTCAGATTTTTTCAATTTTAAGATACATATGAAATACCATGCTTTTTTTAAATTGATTGAGCTTTCTATTCGCTTTCTAAAATGTGTAATAGTTATAATAAAATATTTTTAAAAATAAGTATACATATTTACACTCCTTTTTATTCCCTCAAATTCTAAAATACACTTAAAAATTAATATTCCAGATAAAGTTATTTCTTTTTACATTTCTGATCATATCATACTGCAACACATATTTTTAAAACAATTACAGTCACCACGGAAAAATATTTACTATTTTTGGTATTCTGTATAAATACATATATGTAAAATGGAATAGAAATATGTTTTCTTAAATGTCATGTCACGTTATTTAAAATAATGCATTCAGACAATTACACATTTTCGAAAAGCGTATAAAAAGCGCAAGCAAATACTAAAAAATCTATACAGGGTGTTCCGTTTTAAAACACATATTCTTAGCTCTTATTCAAAGAATGATATCTTTTTCAAAAAATCTGAATACAATAACAGAACGGAGAAAAATTATCGAAAAAAAATAAGTTTTCTTTTAAATTTTACATTATAAAATTTTAAAAAGACGCTATTACACCGCTATTTATTCTTATTTATTTATTATTTTTCACATTATAAGCTTAGTTCAAAAAACTTTTATTCAATAAAATTTTGAAATTTTTCGCTATTTAGGGATCAGAAAAAGCAGTTTTGGCTAGTTTCAAGTCATATAAAATCGAATTTTAACAAAAAATAACAATAACAAATCGCACCGATTCTAAAGTTTATATTTTATATATTATTGTGTCTTTACATTCAAAAAAGTAAGTTATAACCAGATTTCTAAAAGATCCACTTTTAAAAGACGATTTAACTTATTAACGCGACCTCACGCGCTCTAATTTTCTAATGAATTATTCAAGCAACAATCTTACTCAAGCTAAAATAACGAACTTATTATGTACTCGTTGATCCCTGGGAGACAAAACAAACAGGACCTAATAGAAAAAAAGTTCAGGTAGGTAAAAAAAGCTCACAGGCCATGGAACCTTGAAGAACTCTCTATTTTTAGCCCAGCATCCACGTGTCTGCCCCGATCAGTCACATTGGGTAAAGGCCGAGATCAAGCAAAAAAGTCAATAAGTCCACTTATTAGCAAATTGAGATCTAGGCATGCTCACTAGGCCCAAGTTTGTTATGTGTTAGTAGTTAAAAGTATTCAAATAGCTTTTGTTATCTTAGATGACATTATCCATTTTCACCAGCTTACTTTAGTGATTCATGCAACGCAAAACTGGCCGATTATTAGGTTAAGAAATAAATAACAATCCTAAAGTCTCTTAGAAAGTGTGTGTTTTTTTTTCCTTTTTGGATTTAATATTCATATTTAAAAGCTAAAGAGATAATACTGTATCGATTTTTTCAAAACGAATTATTTAAATTTTTCTGCTGTTCAGATATACAAATATACAGAACTAGCATACACAAACCACAGGTAAGTGAGTATACCAGCCACAAAAATTTTGTCATAATGGCAGTGTTTTACCAGGAAAAACTAAACTAGATTGGGCAAAACCAACTTTTAGTTTTAATTTTCTGACAGGCATATCACCACTGAAAATTGGTACTCCAGATGTCACACAGATTTCGGATTCACAACAGTTTTAGACATTTCTAAATGATTTTACAATTTTGAAAAATGGTTAATTCAACTTTAAAATCCTTTGGTAAAAAGTGGGAAAGGGTATTGTCGTAGGGTAATAAACATAAATTTAATAAAATTAATGTTTTCAAAAAAGGAATTAAAATTATATTTTTGATTTTTTTTCAAAAGAATATGTTTAACACAAGTGGTATGGAATATGAGTTTATTTAAAAAAATTGAAGCTGAATATAAGAAAAGCATTGGAAATTTGTTTTTTCTTCAAATACAATTTTCAAAATATTAGGTATTAAGATGAGGTAATAAAAAATAGGTGCTTTTTTATTTGAAAAAAATATACATTTCCTATCTTTTACTTCTATTCGGTATTAATTGTATTTTTTTCGTAAACCTATATTAATAATTATAATAAAATTGAAAATCATCAATAATAAAGGGAGCGATTTTTGATTTGAAATTATAATAAAATTTGGCACACATGTACTATGTATCAAGAGGCATTATTTAGTGGACCACAATTTTTTTTAAACATACCAGTGGCGAGCGAACGAACATGTCTATTTTGGCAGACATTGATGGTAGGCCACTGATTTCTCTTAAAATAAAAAATATTCTTACAATCTCCAATCATTTCTAAATAATTTAATTTCTAGATTTTTTTCAATTTTATGAGCGGTTTTCGCTTAAAAAAATAAAAACCTCTTCTCTGCGTGCTCATTATAATATCGTTAATATGACAGCATGCAGAGAATTATTATCATCATTATTTCTGACAGAAATATTTGTCTATCAACTTTATTAAAATACGTAATAACGTAAACTCTGAGGTGTATTTTTCAAATCTTTATAATTACTTCTTATCATTGTAGTAGGCTGTGTCTGTAAGAATTATTAATTCTGTTGTCAATGAGGTTGTCTGACATCAGTGTTTAAATTCAGTTCTTCTCGTATTATTAATTTGGTATTTAAAATATAAAAAGAATGGTCGAGTTTATTAATGAGGAGTTGGTAAATATGCATTTTATGTATGGTTTGGCTGATGACAGTCGGGAGGTAGGTGATTCTATCAAGAGCACTTTCCTAATAGAGTCATACTAGATAGGCGAACATTCCCAAATGTATATAGAAGGTTGACTGGACTTTGAAGGGGCCCATCGGACTGTAAGAACTCCATAAATTGAAAAAGCAGTTTTAAATTCTATTTATGAAAATCCTGAACCTAGTACTAGAAAAATTGGAAATAATCGTCTGGATTTGGAAAATTTTGCACTATTTTCTATTGTTGCCATCATATTCAACGAGTGCAACCGTTACTTCCCAGAGATTTTCCCTTGCGTGTTAATTTTTGTCAATGTTTTTGAACAAAATTGCGCATTATCCCTTATTTCATCAAGAAATTTTTGATTCAGAAATTTCCACCATAATCATATTTGGGTCAATGAAATAGTTTTCTGAAAATGTTTGAGCTGGAATTGTTGGAAATTATTTAATTAGACCCTTTTTCCTGTCAGAAAGGCTAAATGACCTTAATTATTGCCGGTTTTTAGAAGGCAAGTAGAAAATATTGCTAGAAGAAGTACCATAGTGAATTAGGAACGGAATGTGGTTCATGCACTTTAGTGTTGCAGTAAGAGAATATTTAAATCATACATTTAATAACCAGTGGGTACGTCGCGGCGGACCTCAACCATGGCCCCTATGTCCTCAGATTTAAATAGTTTGGACTTTTTCTTATGGACGCATCTTAAAAGTTTGGTTTATTGCACCCCATTTAACACTGTAGAAGAGCTGAAGGATCGTATTACAGCTTATTGAGATTTAATAAGGAACAGGGGACGTATACTTCAAAAAGTGCGCGACAATATGAGGAAAAGAGCTTCAAGGTGGAGGCCACTTTTAAGAACTTATCTATTTTTCAAAAATGTTGTTTGTTATTAATTTATTAACAGTCAATTTTGTCAAAAATTATTAATAGTATGTAGTGTTTTTTTTTTAAATAAAAATCCTTTATTATTTTCCTTTTTGTTAGGATGTTATATTATTCCAAACTCTAACAGTAAAACGAACAGACTTCTATTTTTTTTCTGAAGGACACTATTTGGCAACTAAAAACTAGATATTGTGTTTTAGATAGACATTTTACTTTTTACAAAAAAAAGTTTTCGATTTAAACAGCGCAGTGGCGACCTAATTAACCAAAATATTATTTGTTCATAGACAGTCAGCGGCACGGCACTGATTTCCTTACAAAAAAATAATGACATGTAGAGAAGAAGTTTTTATTTTTTTTAAGCGAAAACCGTACATCGGATTGAAAAAAATCAAGAAATTAAATTTCTTTAGAAATAATTGGACATTATAAGAATAATTTTTATTTTAAGAGAAATCAGTGGCGTACCGTCAATGTCTGCCAAAATAGACAAGTAAAATTCCATGCGCCCGCCTCTGGAGTATTTAAAAAAAAAGTGGTACACTAAATATTGCTTTTTATTAAAATATCTAAAGCGGTGTTGCAGATATTAAAAAATATATATTTTATTTTTGAAAACTTTACCATCGTGTACAAGTTTTCTTTTTAAGATGGATCCAAAAATAGCCCAATTAATTAGTGACATTCAAATAGAAAAAACCTTGTATATTATGCCCCGTTCAAATCCCTGTCAAAGATAAAATATCCCTACGCTCACGTGGTTTACTCAAAATGATAGTTGACATTCACTGGTTTGATGTACTTTTTTATTAATAACACCTACTTTTTTCCATCAGTGTATCTTTCATTACGAAGGCCACCGCCAACTTTTTGGTCAAAAATTTTGATCCACTTCCAAGGCACTTTGAGGTTTTCTGAAAAGGATCACAATTAACACAAACAAGGTTTGAATCAGTTTTTGCAGATGAGGCTTTTAAAAAATTCTGATTTATCTCGTCACATTTTAATAAAAAAACCGATAATTTGTTTCAATGAAAAAGGTTATAAAAACATTGCAGAGTGCATTATGCCAGCGATTTAGGGATCACAAGCCGCAGTTTCTCATGTCATTTAAACTCTTAAAAATAGAAGTTTTAAGGCACTCCAAAGTTGGGCAAAGTGCGAGGGAAGAACCAATGGAAATTTGACCAAATTTTTACAGAATGTTGGTTCTTTCAATACATTTCAATTAAAAACTCTTCACCAATTAGACCTAATTCTTAATGAAAAAATATCCATTATTCTGCACCTTCCATGGCAACGTTTCAGAGAGAAAAACTTCTTATCACAGGGAATAGGAACATAATATCTGACTTCAGCATTAATAGGATCAAATAATTGCTGCCGTTCCATCGTCTTCTCTGGATGAATTCATGGTGGATGTCAAATTAAAATTTAGTGTTCAAGATCAATTTCCAAGGTGCAATACTAAAGTTATTCTTAGATACTTTTCTCCCCGACACCAATTATATTGATGCTTGGTATACATCGGAATATCAACTTTACTCGGAAAATCGCGTTCCGCTGGCATGGCTTGGTGTAAATCACTCAATTTCTTATTAACTTATAGATATATCGAGTAAACATCGTCTATATATAAAGTATAGAGGTCCCAAAAAATTAAGTTTCGAGAAGTACAGCCGTGTACACTTCACCGAAATGTTTGCTTGGCATTTTACGGTTTATTTTGCTACTATCAAACTTATTTTTGGATGGCAAAAGTTTATTCAACTCCTTAAAATTAATGCCGCATCATAAAAAAGTCAAGTCTTGTATTTTAGCAGTTGTTGGGCACCTTATGAAACACAAAATTCATGTGAGCATATGTGCGAAGTGCACCTTTTTTTCGTGACAGAATACAACTTCTCCGATTTTAAAAGAAAAAAGTCTAAACAGCAGTTCACAAAAAAATTAATTGTTGCAGTTTTTATTACCTATACCCAACAAAGTCTATTGATTAGCACGGGGTTTAAAATACCTACCCATACCTATGGCCGACACTGAAAATAATTTCCCATTTTATTACTTTACACTTTTCTGAAATACCTTATAGCGGCATACGTAATAGTGTATTATGCAACAAGTACGGTAAACGGCATTTGACTCATGAGTTTATTTGACACGAGCGGAGCGATTGTTTAATAAACGAGTGACTTAAAAAGTTTACCGCACGTGTTGCATACTATACTTTTTCTATGACCGTTAGTTTTTGGGTACATTTTCGCAAAACAACACAAATACATTCACTGACGACCGTTAGAATTGACAAACGTCAACATTCAAAGCGTGGGAAATATCTCCGAAAACATCCGATTGTTCCCAAACCCGTGCGGTAAAATCCCGGAATTGTCCGAAGTGGCTCGGATCCGTGGAAAACGAAACTGACGTGGTGAAGTGACGCTTCCCGCATGCTAGATCGGTGGGTAATTAGGTATTTGACACCTTTGTGAAAGCTTTCCTCTCGATTATCTCATATTATTGATATACATGGGTTCGAATTTACTTTTCTATTAAATTTTCCAAACAATATTTAAAGCAAACAAATTAAATTCAAAGCTTACACCTTTCCGAAAAAAAAATTATAAGAAAAAAAACAAAAAAAATCCAATTCCAATATCACATTTACTCCCTCTAATCAGTACCGAAGCAGGAGATTTTTGCGCTTCAAGCAAGAGCGTATATTTTTTTGTGCCGCTAGTCACTAATATCAAATTTTATTTCTCTAATAAACCTACTCTCATTCTAATATTTGTGATATTTGCAAGTATTTACCTAAATATATTTTATCACACGATCTAGTATTATTATTGAACCATGACATTCACATTGGATTTTTTTGTGTTATAAGGGGGGATGCAGACTATTCACATAAAGATGAATTTCATTCATAATTGGCAGATCATAGATTTTCAGGGGAGAGAAATAGGTAAATCGGCCAAGAGAAAACTTTCAAAATTACTTCTTGCAAGATACAGTAGAGCGAGTGCAATTGCTATAGAATAAAACAAACAAATTAAATAATTTCAAGAATTTCCATGGTCGAAAGTATGTTATGCTAATTGACTAATTAGTTGATCGGTTGACAAATGGCCAGTTAAAGTGGAGAAATTGTTCGCCTTTTGATGAAAAAAGTTCAAGCGGATAACATGGGCAGTAGGTAACATCACTTTTCTTCTGGAAATCCACTATTATTGACCCATAAATTTAACTTTTAGTTCTTATTTATTTTGATAAATGGATTTTCATCACGTAAAAGCCTCCTCAGTTCAACCAATAAATATGCATAAAACAAAAACAAATTTTGAATTATTCTTTTATATTTTAGGAAATGAATATTCAGATTAGTAAAGCAGCTAAAGTTAAAGTACACTTTATCATTTGCTTTCTGATCCAAATCAGTACGTACTTTTTCGTTCTAACGTCGAGTCTTTTTATAACTTAATTATCAATTCATGAATGAACGTTGATTAGTGCTGTTTTACAATTTTTTACGCAATAGTTTTGTTATTGATCTGACAAAAAGTTGATAAGATTTGGATTATTTAAATCTATGTTAGTTCTGCTCTGTGTTAGATATGAATTTGTGCTATGATTATAAATTTCAATAATCGATTAACCGTGTGTATATGATTAATGTTATTAATTATATTCTGCAAGTTGAGTCGAAGAGATGAAAATATTGAGACCTGATCATGCCATTTTTCAAATTCGCGCCCCTTTTCTATAATACAGGGTGATAAACGTGATAATAATTTATCACATATTCTGTTGAAATTTGGTATGTATAATTATCATGTTGGATTGTAGTTTGATGTAAAATTTGTAAATAAAAACGCCATTCTAAAAAAAAAAACGCGTGTTCTGTACCCTATTATCGCGCTAAATTGTCAATATATGCCTGTGGTCTTAAAATATATCTACAAGGTTGTTACAAGTAAGTAGGTACCGACATTATTAAAAATATTAGTTGTATACATTATACATTATTACATTATAAGGTTTTATTATAATGTAGAGGATATTTATAGGAGGTTTTATAGCGTTCTTAAAAATGATATTGGAAAACTTTAACACTTGGGGGCTGAGAGCATACATCGTAAAACCCTTATTATTCTTGAAGCAAATAATAATTATTCGATAGTTACTATAAAACATAACGAATGTTATAAAAGACCCAAATAGGTCCAGTATCTTTTTTGAGGTTATGATATTTAATAATTGCTTTCTTAAAGTTGCTACAAACTAAGAAAAATTGGCAAAATCATAAATACAGTGACGGCTTATATAGAAAACACTTTTTCTTTCAATATAAATGTACATTTACTACCCACATTACAGTTTATTTAGATCGATCTCACATGATTCTTTATTTAAATTTTGCAGATGTTTTTCAAGAGTGACGAAAACGATTCGCAAATTGATATGTTTTCAGGTTTTATAAATAATAAATAAATAAAATAATAAATAATAAATAATTCATCAAAATTGCTCGACAAAGACTTAATTTTAACACAACAACTTAGTCGGTTATATCAACATTCCAAAACTATTGCATTTTTTGGTTAATACATGTAAAGTTTTTGCAGGGATATCAGGTGCCATCAGATTTATCAAACTTCGTAAAATTACTTAAGTTGAATGTTTATGGCAAATGAAACCGATACTGACTTAAAAGTTAGCAACACTTAAAAATCTGCAACAGTGTACTAAAAGAGAATTTTTTTGGACATCATCGGTTACGGAAAGTTGTATTAAATAGCTTTGAGGAATTTTAATGCATAGCTATCATGTGGACAGGCATATAATATGTATAACGAACAATTTTGAAAAAGATGCAACTTCATTTTACGTCAAACTTAGCAGTGAATCTTTCAACATTTTGGTAGCATGTAACATTTGCTAATGTTGTTTTAATTATACAGTTTAAGTTAATACCACTGACATATGTACATATACGAGGTTTGTTACGCCCGGTGAGAATGCGGCTTGGCAACATCGCAAACCAAATGAGACAACCTGTATATACAATGGAAACCCTCTTACTGCAGACTGCCGTGTGTGCCAAAACGGCATAAATAGCATACCTATTCCATTGATCGCCTAACGATGTGATCTATTTATTTTAAGATTTAGGCACTAAGCGCGAAGAACACGGCGGTTACATAAAATTTACAACAAATTATTTAACGTCCCAAGGAACAAAATGATGAGGAGTTAGTAAAAAGCCGACTTCCCCAATTTGCGAAATACATAAAGTTGGGCGTTATTCAAATCGAAATCCGTAATTTACTTGTGTTCAAATCAATTGGATTTTGTTTTCATTAAAAAAAATATTACCCAGCCTCTGAACAACTTGAAACAAAATTTCCCCGCTGTATTGGGAGATGTTTCTGCCGGCATCAGCAGCAGAACAGGCGCTTTCGCGTTCGGCGATTTACAAAACTTCACATACCTAACATGTATTTACTTAAGCTGTGTGTTTTCCCTACCTTATCAGACTGCGATAACACCGGCAGATGAGATAGCACTAATTGTTTGTGTCTACGAGAAGGCACGTACACATTAAAACATATTCTACCCTATCATCCCGTCTGCGGCACTACCAGACATAACTGGGAGACATCGTCCGCCAATAACATGCCCCTCCTAAATCGTTTGAACGGTAAAACAGCTGGGTTTTAAGTGTTCAAGAAATGTAAACATGTATGAAGCATGCTGTGACATCTGTCCGAGATGAACGTATTTATTTAATAGAAGAAAATATTATCCCCATTGAATCTCACGTCTCCTGCACGAGAACGAGTCTTTATCACTATTCTCCGAAAGATGGCGCAGAGGGTATCAGTGTGTTACTTGGGTGTCCAGATGAGAAAAAACTAATGTAATAATTATGACTGTCAATTTGTTTTGTCAATAATGGCAAATAAAACTTATTAGCTTATTAAAATTTTGAAAAATGGTTTGTCTATCAAAATATAAGCGAAATTAAAGTTTTTAAAACACGCGTTAATTTTGGCAGCTCGAGTGCTCAAAATAGAGCAAGGTTTTAAGAGACAAAAAAAATCCTCCGAATACTACGCTATTTTTTATTACTTTATTTATTTACTTTAATATGGATAGGAAATTGAAATGAAAATTCGTTGTGTGGGATAAGTAGGTATGCAGCGTGAACAAGCACAGGTCGAGGACAGTTAAATATACTGCGGGATTCATTTATGTTTCGTGGCTGAAGTAAGCTTCGGATTGCGATTGAAACCACCACCCTTATGTTCTGAATGGATTTTAATATTAATAAAATTGAACAGATTACATCCCATGCCCAGGCGTATTGAATATCATTGAAATCGTACAAAATGTTCGTATTTTGGTATATTGACGCAGTATTTTAACGCCGCTACAGAGTGCTGGGGATTCCTTGAGAAATATGTGTACCAAATTTCGTTAATTTTTCTTCAAAAATAGGGTTAATGCAGCATTTTTTAAATATTGACCAGTATTTGTTTGGACCGCTGTAATTTGTAGCAGATTTCAATCCCAATCCCAAGCTAACTTCAGTCACGTATTTATGTTAAGAATACAGTTTGTTTTATCGAAAATTTTTAAATACAGAGTTGTTTGTATGAAAGTTTTGCAAACATTGAGACTAGTTACCATTATACACGGTATGATACTGTATGCATGCCGGTCATAAGCAGCAATTGGCACGTGCTTATTTTAAACGCAATATCCGACGTGTTTATAATTTTGAGAGATCATTGCGGCTTCTTAACCATTTTGACTTATGGTAGAGAGCAACATAAGAACCATTCCTTCCAAATTAGCATTGAGAATTAGTTTATCGTTTATAGGGTATTCGATATTTAAAAATCATTTTCAACTTTGGAAAACTTCCTATTTGAGAATATTACGTTCTGTATATTGTTATAATATGATGCATTACCTTTAGTTATACTAGTTTTTAAGAATTTTATTATTAATTCGTATTTTCTATCAAAAGTCAATCAAGGTTGTCATATTTTTGATTTTATTTGGAACCGGCCATTTAGGTCGCCCTTGTATTTTCCGCTCTGTTGGCTTAACAAAGGAACTTTAGAACTGTGCAATTTCTTTACCTTGATGTAAATAAAATTGTAATCTACAGGTTGAGTCGAAAAAAACAAGGATTTGAACATGTTAAGGGCTGGGCTTAGCCCATTCGGATCGGATGGAATGAAAAATTGAAATTAAA
Source organism: Cylas formicarius (assembly GCF_029955315.1). Lineage (NCBI taxonomy): Eukaryota > Metazoa > Arthropoda > Insecta > Coleoptera > Brentidae > Cylas > Cylas formicarius. Next base: position 22,555,083 of record NW_026844214.1, read on the forward strand.
GGAACACAATTAATTAAACAAAATTAAATATTTTGAACTGAAAAATGCTGTAGGTACGATATCTAAACTTGTGCACAAAAAAGAAAAATTGAAATGAAATGCAAATCTAATGGGAAAGACATAAAAATAGAAGGTGATAAGCGTATTTTAGCAAATAATTTTAACGATTTTTTAATAAACGCAAGACCTGATCTAATAGCGAAACTACATAAAAAATTTTTTTGCTCGAATATAGAATTTAATGAGGTAAAAATTTGTCTGGACACTGTGGACAATGAGGAACTAGTTGAAATATTTAAAAAAATTAAACATAGTAGTGGGTTTGATGAAGTGTCCAATATTAATTAATTCGTTAAGGTATGGGCTCTTTCCAGAACAATAAAAGCTTGGTGTAGTCATACCAGTTCTAAAAAAGGGGATGCAAGTAAATTAGAAAACTACCGGAATATCAGTTTACTTCCAACCTTCTCGAAAATAGTTGAACGTGTTATGTGTAGGCGTATTTTCGAATTTATGAATGAAAATAATTTTTCAATGAATGTCAGCATTGGTATCTACAGGGAAAATCCACAATGGCTGCTCTGTTTAACTTTGTAAGGGGAAACCTTTACTTAAGCCTCTTTTTTGACCTGACAAAAGCATATGATACCCTAGACTATGATATTTTATTCAAGAAACTGAATCAATATGGTATCCGAGAGGTGACGCTAAAGTGGATCAAATCACATCTAACAGGTAGAATGCAACAAGCAGCCATGTATGTACTGACATAGATAGAATTGTATCTAGCCCTGCTCCTGTCTCATTGGGAATTCCACAGGGAACTCTCATTGGTCCAATTTTATTTATACTTTACATAAATAGCATAACAGAATTACTTACAGTAGTAGAAAATTGTAAAATAACGAACTATGCTGACGAGAAAAGTTTGCTATTCGTGAATAATGATATAAATATCTTAAAGAACGCAGCCACTAGCTTTATAACGACAGTTGAACATTGGTTTAATAAAAATAAATTGGTTGTTAATAATAACAAAACAAATGTAGTACTATTCAAGACGAACAAGAGCAAAATAGCTGAACCAAAAACGATAAACACCAATGGCTGTGAAATAGACCAACAGAGCAATAAGATCAAATTCTTGGCGATATTTTTGGACAATATGTTAACTTGGAAATTCCACGTTAGTTGTTATATTAAACAAGGTTATGTTATACGTTTTGGGTTCTAAAAACTACATAGGTATAGATACTAAAACGATGTTATATCATGCTAATTTTGAAAGTCCTATTAGATATGGAATACTACTGTATGGGAGTTGCACAGACATTGAAAAAGTGTTTACAGTACAAAAGCGTGCAATCAGAACACTTCTAGGTCTAGAAAGTAGACAGTCGTGGAGAGGAAAATTCAAACAACTTAATGTCTTAACAGAAACTGCAGGGTCCATACAGGAGTGCGCCATGTACTTTTTAAAGAATAGATCCTTTTTTACTCCTAATGAATCACAAACTGTTTTTAGTTTTCCTCACAATCAACTCACAGGGACTGAAAAGGGTCCTTATTATTAGGGCATAAAAATATTCAACAAACTCCCGGAATGGATACAAAAAAATAGACCTGTTGAAATCTTAAAGAAAGAAATTTTTAATATTCTAGTCAGAATGGAACCATATGCTATGGAAGAGTTTTACACCAAGATCAGGAAATTTTAGATATTGTTATTTCTATTTAATGTATTTAATTATTTCGATTTTATTTAAAGTATAAATAAAATTGAACCAATGAGAGTTCCCTGTGGAATTCCCAATGAGACAGGAGCAGGGCTAGATACAATTCTATCTAAGCCAGTACATACATGGCTACTTGTTGCATTCTACGCATGATTTGATCCACTTTAGCTCTCGGATACTATATTGATTCAGTTTAAATAAAGATATATTATTATTATCATTATCTTTATTATTATTATTATTATTATTATTATTGTTATTATTATTATTACTGTTGTTATTATTATTATTATTATTATTATTATTATTATTATTATTATTATTATTATTATTATTATTATTATTATTATTATTATTATTATTATTGTTATTATTATCCCAAGCACTATAAACTATATTAACTTAAAAAACATTCTGACTACACTTAAACATCGAATGGAACTTTTTAAATGATCTTTTGCGTACTGTGTTGTCTCGTATTTAAATAAGTTTGACTAAAGTAAGTTGAAGGCGCCTTTGTTCCATAATGATAATAAGAATAATACTTTTTTTCTCCAAAGACAGCTACAAGATAGTAATAATAATAATTATTATTATTATGAAACCAATGTGCCTTCAACTTACTTTTACTTAAACTTATTTATCAATAGCAACGGTTTAGTATTCCGTTGGTCTTAGACATTGCTTTGATATCACTCGAAATGTTTATGAAATACAAATATTCAATCTTTAATTCAATACCGTATTAATGCTCACATTTTAACTACACTTTGTCTCATTGACAGCCTGGTTAATTTCCACCCCTCTCTTCTGCATATTTATATGCGTTTATATGTATTTCAATATCTCGAAAATGGGAACTCGGGGAGAAATATTTAAAGGGTATACATTTTTTGCGTAAAAAAGGTTTAAGAAGTGATATCTTTATTAAAAATCTAGTTCATGCGCAAAAAACTTAGGAAGTATCAAATCTACGCGAAACACCCTCTCGAATTTTCCCTAAAATTATTCACGAAAATGGATTTCCCATGCAAAAAAAATTCGGATTTGCCAAATTTTGGTGCAAAAAGCTCGATTATTTCAGGAATTGTTTAAAAAAGTCAATAATGAAATTGCAACTCTTATCACCCAGTATTTCGGTTAATATCAACTTTGGACTAAGGTAAGTTTCGTTAAATCGTAATATTTTTACCAAAAGGATCTATTATTTTGCCACGTAGCATTACTTGTCGGACACCCTATATTGATCAGTTCTGGTAGCGGCTAAAGTGAACGTTGTTCTATAGATGCACTAACAGCATGCTTATGCATATCCATGTATTTTCAATGGGTTTCTTGTTATTTCGTATTTTCTATCATAAGTCCATCAAACCCAATTCTAGTTAAAATTAATTTATACCAAGTTTCACATATTTTTGGTTTAATTTACGTCAAAGTACTTGAATAACTTTGGAACTTGTCATTCAGACCACCTGATTAGTAGCACTAGGATATTCCACTCCCTGACTATATGAAAGTGTGGTGCAGACCTGTACAAATTAAGAGGAATTGCTGTATTGTGTTGACGATGCTTTTTCTAATTAAAATCCAGACATACATGAAAGGTCCAGTACGCCAAAAATACTAGAGCTTATTCAGTGTCCATTACATCTATTTTACAATACTAGTTTCTTGATTATTGATCATATTCATATCCTAATTTCATCATGACATTTTAATTTTATTTTTTCAAACCAATTTATCTCGAAGTAAAATAGAAGATATGGTGGTTAATGTTGCTATTTCCTTTATTATTATTTGCTACCAATTACTAAAATGATTATTATCAATTTGTACGCATTATTGCCATCTTCCATATTTGTTTACTTTTCTGAAAACACATTTTCTTGATATTACTTCTAGTATCGGGTGAAATTTTAGTCTCGAAGTCACGCATCAATATCATGCCTCCTTAAATGTACAATTTTGATTGAACACTTTTCCAATGAAAAGAAGTTGACGCTTTCCTTTAAAATTAGTTCCTGAAATAAATGAGCCGAACTCTGTTCGCGAGAAAGAGTTAAAAAGAGGTGCCAAATGCTTATGAAAAGGGGTCCGAAATATATTGACGTTGTGGCGCTTAGAATTTAATTTATAAATACCTACCAATTTAACTTTATTATATTTCGTCAGGAATTGCGAATATCACGGCTTCCTGGCGAGACAGAACTGAGAGATCCTCGTGCTTATTTAAATTTCCTTGCAACGCCGATTGCGTACTCTACCGGATATCGGAATAGTACATTCCGTTGTCGTTTAAAGGAGGATTTCAAAGCACAAAACAAGATATGTCCAATCCAAAAATCGTATTTTTGTTTAACCGAAATGGATGTCATATTTTTGGAATTCATGCATGCTGGCGACGACGGCATTTTCGAAGTATTTCGGATAATATTAATCTTTTTTAGTGTTTGTAGAGCGCACGTACGGCATAGCTTTACGCTAAGGCGGCAATATTTTAAAAGCACAAATACATTAATTATATTCTATCGGGTGTCTTTTATTGGCAAATAAATATTATGTACTTATAATAAACACAGGTTTTTTTAATGAATAAGATGTAAGACGATCATGATCACGATCACACAAAACCAGTAGATTGTTTAGAGCTATGTGATATTACTTGATCTGCAGTTCACAGGATACTATACAAGTTTTGGAAGTGTTTTCGGAGCGTTTAATCAAAGTTGTTAACAAAATTTAAATTTATTAGAAACAATTTTTTAGAAGTATTGAGAATAACTATATATATATATATATATATATATATATATATATATATATATATATATATATATATATATATATATATATATATATATATATATATATATATATATATATATATATATATATATATATATATATATATATATATATATATATATATATATATATATATATATATATATATATATATATATATATATATATATATATATATATATATATATATATATATATATATATATATATATATATATATATATATATATATATATATATATATATATATATATATATATATATATATATATATATATATATATATATATATATATATATATATATATATATATATATATATATATATATATATATATATATATATATATATATATATATATATAAGCGAAGGACAATAACGGGGCAACTGGTAACACACAAACAAACTGTTAATTCTTGGGATCTCCCCAACATTGATGGATCGCCGTAAAGGGAGCAATAAAAGATGTTGAAGCTCAAAGCAAAGTAGCAATTTATTGTAATATCTAGCTTTCGTCCATGGATACAGGCTTCATCAGGACACTAAGTTATATAGAGAAAAAACACTTTATCAGAGTTAACAATCTAACCAAAAAAAAGTAAAAAAAAATCTTACACAACACGCCTCTTTGAACCTCTACATATAGAGAGATGACATTGGTGTATAAAATAAAGTGTTTGGCCTGTTCTAATTATCGACATAACACTCGATGAATGAAATTTATGGAAAAAAAAAATTTACAATTGTAAAAAAATATTAACCTCGACCGCAACGTTACAAAACAATCACACTAACACAAAACGTTAAGGTCAATAAAATATCCGGATTGAAAAAATATTTAAAGATGAAAAACAACCAATTTGTTACAAACGACACTCCGTATTGTCGAGAAGGAAACTAAATGTGCGGGAACTTATTAACAATTCGCAATAACCTAAGAAAGTCATTCCTAAACCGGTCAATGATACCAACTGCGCAGCCAACTATAACATATGTAAAACGTAAAATACCAAACAAAGGAAGGAATTTTAAACAAAATTCATTCAAATATGCTACCCATTGTACACTATTTATATATCTATGTTTACATTATTGAAGTTAACGTTAATGGCAATTAGAAACAATCACATAGGTCGGGGAGAAAGAACAAAGAAAGGAAACTGTTATTAAACATTAATAGTAATAATTTAGCAACCACTACAACCTACCGTATCATAAAATTCTGGTAGCTTATGTTTCGCAGTACGGTTCTGATTAAGAAGATAGGTGTAGATGCTACTAAGACCCTCAACATCCTTCTTTCCGTTGAGGCTATTACTACAACAGTTAATATAACACATCTCTAGAAACTTACGTTTGAAGAGGTTCTTTTCACTCTTTAATACTACCGCTTTATCGTACATGACCCTATGTCCTGTATCATTGACATGAGCGCTTAAATTAGTAATATTTGGTTTTAACTTACAATCTCTTTTATGAAGTGTTAACCGTTTTTTTAACTTTTATATATACTATATACAACGTCTGATTTTTGTAACGATGGGGTAATATCTTTAAGATTGGAATAGAAAGATTTGAGGGTTCTTAAGTTGTAATTGGCAATTTTTATATTAGTATCCTTAAAGATCCTAATCAGAGCCGGGGACAATCTATCTATATACTGTAGTTTGCCAAAACTTTTTTTTGGAAGATACCTCAACGACTCAACCACAGAAACATTTCACAAATAGAATTTTTAACTCATAAGGTAACACATAAATTACATAACATTACTATCTATGACATCTGTTGAGCAATGAAGATGTTGGAGGCTAGACTTAGTTGGGCTGTTGATTTCTTAAGATGTAACATTCCATTTAGAGTCCTTGACGAATTTTTAAATACACAAAACATAAAATATGACACACAATTTAACAAGATAAAAAAGTCTAACCTTAGAAAGTTAAAATCAAAGAAAACTAATATCAATGATTTATATACCACTGACAATTCTAATTGGTTCAAGAATGTGTCAAATATTGAGATTCCTGATGATGTTAGGGGTTTTCTTTCGCTTGGTCCGAAATTTAGCCTCCCAGTGTCACCACAACGTATAGATATTTTTAAACTACTCTCTGAGGTAGAAATCATTATCCAGAACTTAGATGAACAAAAACGAGACCTTCTGCGAACGAAGGCCACTAATCTCATCACTAATTACATTAATTCTAGTGCTGGTGTTAGTGTCGCCCCACCTACATATGATATAGAGCATCGTACGAATCAATTTTTAAAAGCTAATCCTAACTTGGTTATCACTAAATCTGATAAGGGTAATGTCACGGTGGTCATGACTAAAGAAGATTACATAGAAAAATCTCTCATATTATTAAATGATGCTAACACTTACCTACCTGTAATAAGGGACCCTACACAGTCAATAGAAACAAAAAGCAATATTATCAAAAAAATTAACAACCATCGCTATATTGAGGATATCACGGCTCGTAACCTCAAAACCTACAACGGTGTCTGCCCCAAATATTATGTGTTGCCGAAGGTACATAAAGATGGTCACCCTTTTAAAGACAACTTTGAGTTTGCGGAACGTATTAATTTTACCATCTGACTTTGTACTTGTCTCGTTCGATGTAGTGTCCTTATTTACTCATATTCCACTACAGTTAGTTGTTGACATTATAGAGGAGCATTTTGACCTGGTTGAGCCCAACTGTACATTACCTAAGAAGGAGTTTTTGGATACGGTAACTTTTCTATATAATAACACTTATTTCTCATTTGATGGAAAATTCTACCAACAAGTGAAGGGTCTCCTTATGGGGGGGTGCGGCCTCCCCTGTAATTGCTGAGATTGTTATGAATAAATTACTTTATTATGTGATAGACAGAGTTAGTTTTGAATTCCCCTTCATATATCAATATGTGGATGATTTATTAACAGCAGTTCCACTTAACCTCATCGAATCCACACTTGACATTTTCAATTCCTTTCACTCCGATCTCACTTTCACGGTGGAGACGGAGACAGATCGTTCTGTCCCTTTCCTTGACACAAAGGTCATTCACACTAGTGAAAATTTAGTTATTCTTGATTGGCGTAGAAAAGTTACTAGTTCCAGTAGATACATTCCCTTCACATCGTACCACCCTAAAAAACAAAAGATCAATATGATTGATTGTAGCATTGACTGATCGCATTAGAAAAATTTGTCACCATAGTCTGTTAAATAAGAACTTAATGTTATTAAGGAACCTACTAATTAATAATAAATAGCCACCATCGTTAATAAATAAAATTCTCTCCTGTAATAGTGCCACTACAGACCACCCTAATGTTTTACAACGACAGCTTAATGTTAATAATGAGTTGCCTAGTTATGGCAAACTACAGTATATCTTTAAGGATACTAATATAAAAATTGCCAATTACAACTTAAGACCCCTCAAATCTTTCTATTCCAATCTTAAAGATTTTACCCCATCGTTACAAAAATCAGACGTTGTATATTGCATTAAATGCTCATGCAATTTAGTTTACATCGGTCATACTTCACAGAAGTTAAAAAAACGGTTAACACTTCATAAAAGCGATTGTAAGTTAAAACCAAATATTACTAGTTTAAGCGCTCATGTCAATGATACTGGAAATAGGGTCATGTACGATGAAGCGGTAGTATTAAAGAGTGAAAAGAACCTTTTCAAACGTAAGTTTTTAGAGATGTGTTATATTAACTGTTGTAGTAATAGCTTCAACAGAAAGAAGAATGTTGAGGGTCTTAGTAGCACCTACACCTATCTTCTTAATCAGAACCGTACTGCGAAACATAAGCTACCAGAGTTTTTTGATAGGGTCAGGTTGTAGTGGGTGCTAAATTATTACTATTAATGTGTAATAACAGTTTCCTTTCTTTGTTCTTTCTCCCCGACCTATATGATTGTTTCTAATTACCATTAATGTTAACTTCAATAATGTAAACATAGTTATATAAATAGTGTACAATGGGTTGCATATTTGAATGAATTTGAATCAAGAACTAGCCTTGCTCCTGCTGTTTTGGTCTTCGGCCACCATGCCACTTCACCATGCGTGAGCCTCGGCACCACCATGGTACCTTAGACCCAATGCATGATCCAGGCTCCAGGCCCCCCACCGCTCGCCGGCATGCCCACAGAGCTCCAAAGGCCGACTTGGATCTTGATCTTATGTGTTCCTGGAAGGTCAACTTGGAGTCCAATCATACCCCCAAGTACTTAACGCTTTCTCTGCTCCCCATCCAGTTTTTCTTCAAGCCTCCGGTCGGTTAGCATGGAGCGTGTCCAGTCTACAATGACCGTCAACATTCCAGTAGTTAAAACGGTAAATAACAAAATAAAAAGAATAGGAACTTCCTGCAAGTGAGGTTACAATAAGGGCACGGCTGTACAATGATTTTCATTTACCTAAGGACTATGTCGTCATTACCTTAGATGTTTACAAATGTCCCCTTAGAATTAGTAATAACAAGTATGGAAAAAAAACTGGCCATCAATTGAACCTCATTGTACAATAAGTAAGCGTTCCTTCCCCGAAATCATGAACTTTGTCCTATTTTTTTTAACGGGGAGCATATTATAAGCAAATATTTGGTACTGATATGGGCTCTAAGATGTCACCTATTCTAGCACAGTATGTAATGGATGATCTACTTGAAATCTGTATATCGAAACTTTTCTTTAGGTTGCCTTTTTAAAGAAATATGTTGATGACATTATCTCTGTAGTACCTAAGGATAGGGTGAACGAGATTCTGAAGATATTCAACCAGTGTAACCAACGAATTCAATTTACGTAGGAATAAGAATATGAGAATGGGGTCCCATTTCTCGAGACTATGATTATAAGAAGCCCACAAAATAAAATATTATTAGATTGGTATGTTAAACCAACTAGCTCGGGCCGGTACATGAACTATAAATCCAATCATACGGAAAAAATGAAAATAAATCTTGTCCTATGTATGAAGAGTAGAGCCATTAACATTAGTCACCCATCTTTGAAAGAAAAAAATCTAAAAATACTATTTGATCTTTTTATACAGAATAATTATCCTACGAAATTTCTCATTATTCTCGACTCCAGAACACCTGAGCTGAGTTAACGAAATTTGTCTCGTTTCCATATGTTTCCATATCTTCACATTATCTTTACACATTTTTATTAGTTAGCCATATATCATCATGGTTTTCAATAGTAATTTCTCAGCTCCAAGGAGACACCAAAAATACCAAAATTCCACTTGTCATATTCTTACTTAAATTTCCTTAAAAATAAAGTAAAATGGTGAACAAGTACTCAAACGAATTTGTGATGAATCTTTTTGTTATCCACGTATAATATAACAAAATTATTTTCATCTAGTGATACAAATTTTAATGTTTTTTGCAGCGTGAAATGCGTGAAAAGTACTGGCGAAACGTCTGCGAGATTCCAAGCGGAATTCAACATACGGACCGATATAAATAGCTTTTGATCGTGTCTCAAAATTGTAAGAAGAGTGTTTAGGCAACAAAAGAAATGTTGTGCAAATACAAAATGTTTTGTGATGGATAATAATAATGTTAATAACAATTTAAAGGTATAAATAATATTTTCAATAATATATTTATAACATGCCACAATATAAACCAAATAAACGTTGAAAAAACCACGGAAGCATTCAAATGCTTATGCGTGGTATTTATAACACAAAAAAGAGATGATAATTTTATCTATAACAAAAACTATCACCCACATGTTATACTTAACCACTTATATTTTAATTAAACAATTTATCTCAATATCTATTCTAAGTTACAAGATAATTTAATAGCACCAAAACAGTGATAGAATCGGCAAAACAATATAATTGGCGCATACCAAGAATTTCACTTTCAAGAAAAAGCAAGTCGCGAGAATAAGCTTTTTTTCTGCGATAGGTTATTTTTATGAACCCAGCACACTATATGAAAGATGACTCTGTACAAGTGGCATATAAAGTTGTTTTAGTTAAGCAGTATTCAAGAAGTCTCTGATGTAAGTAAACTTTGCTAATAATGGTCTAATTTTATTGGTGATGGTTTTAATGTGTAGGTCCCATCTTACAGGACAGTCTACAGTTATATCAAGATAGTGAATTGAAGTTACTAAAGAAATTTAAGTCTTATCGACTTTCATGCTCCGAAGGTTCGGTAACTAATTTTTGTACGAACCAAATTTCACTCATTTAGTTTTTTCTTGTTTTAATGTTTCTTTATTATATTGATACCATTATTTTAAAATTTTCCACTTTCCATCTACGATTCCAACATGTACCAAGTATTGCAAGACCAAAGCAGTACAGTATCATCAGCAAAGCTTAGAATTTTACTTGCACTTTTTAAATTTAGTATATCATTTACATACATTATATAAATAAAATGGGTCCAAGAACTGTGCCTTGGGGCACGCCACCCTTGATACCTTTTGTGTCGCTAACTATGCCATAGATACTCACACACTGTTTGTTAAATAACTATCACATATATCTTATACCTTACCACTGAAACCAAAGTAACTCATTTTTTCTAATAACTTTTTATAACAAACGGTATCGAAAGCTATACTTACTATACTTTATTTGATAATATCGTCTGTTGATTTGCTCTGTCTAAAATCGAACTGTAGTTTTGAAATAAAGTAGAATGTGTCCAAGAAACTGACAATTTTTCATCTCATCAAGCGTTCAAATATCTTGGCAGAAACTGAAACTGAAGATGTAGGACGATAATTTATAATATTATTTCCGTCCCTCAATGTTCAAGCACTGTGGAAAACAACCCAACCGGATGCATTTATTTACCATAAATTTTAGTGGTCGCGATATTAGACATACGTTCTTCAACGTTTCACTTCGTATACCATCCAAACCAGGAGCTTCTTGAGCTTTTTTAGATTTTAAATTGCTGACTCGACCTAATCGACACTAACGTCACTTAAGTATATGGAATTCGCAAAAAATAATTTTGTGGAGATTTTATTTTCCTCTCTCTGTGTAGAAACTATTAAATTCGTTTGCAATTTTTAATGTATCCGTTAGTTTTGTTTAGTTGCTTTGGTTGTGTTTGGATTTAGAGCTGTTACAGATTCGGTCTGAACATAGGCATGTTGAGCATTTTTTATGAGTATTCTCAATCTATTTTTATAGGTAGGGTAAACTTGCCTAAATCGTACTTGGGCGTAAATCGTACCACCTAAATTACTCAGAATTTATAAAACATACAGCGGCATCTGTCGGTGATTACATGAGTTAGTGCTAAGCTAACCAGCTGTGATGCTCCGAAGCAGTGATTCCTGTGCGAGATGTAATTTTACTGATAAAAGTAAGTTTTTTCAGTTTTCTTGTAAAATTTTAGCGTTTTTTGTAAGCGTTTTTTAAGAATTCTATAAACATAAAATTGTGAATCATACGGTTTTCAAAAATTGCACTTCTTTACAATTCATTTGGTGGTAGAATTAGCGCGCAGCGTTTTCTCATAACCTAAAAGCGTTAAGTGTATTTTGAAGAGGACTTTGAGCGTAAATCGTACTTTATTATACATCCTAATTCGTACCGGTACAAATTAGGAATACGAAATAAAATTGTTTTCATTTTGGTTTTAACCAATCAATTTCTGTTTATACATATTTGTTAAGTTTTTAATTTTATCATTTTAAGAGAGGAAAAAATAAAAATAATTTTTTTTAGCACACAATGGCAAAACGACAATATAATAAATGGTCTATGCAAAATATGAATGCAGCAATACAAGATTTTAATAATGGGAAATTACGATTCAATGAAGTATGCAGAACATATGGTATTCCAAAACCGACCTTTCGACGTCATTTAAAAGGTCTAAATTCTCAGAAAAAAATAGGAAGACCAAGCGATTTGAAGGAGCAAATGGAGACCGAATTGGTTCATCACATTTTGGATTTGGAGTCTAGATTCTTGGGGTTAACTATCACAGATTAAAGACATCTAGCATTTCAGTTGGCAGAAAAATACAAACTTCCGCACCGATTTAATAAGGTGCAAGAGTTAGCCGGTTGGAAATGGTATTACAAATTTATGAAAAACCACCCAGAAATTGCCTTAAGAATGCCTGAACCAACATCAATGGCACGATGTAAAGGATTTAACAAAAACATTGTATCAGAATTTTTCGACAAATACGAAAAGATTCTAGATGATTTCCAATTTGGACCTAACGAAATTTTTAACATGGATGAGACAGGTCTTAATACCGTTCATAAGCCTGCTAAAATATTAGCGTTAAAAGGAAAACATCAAGTCGGAGCAGTCACTAGCGGAGAAGGTGGAATTAACACTACATGCGTTTGTTCCATGAATGCTAGTGGAGACTTTATTCCTCCAATGTTGATCTTCAAACGCAAAAGAAGGACGGACATCCTTAAACGTGGTGGCCCGCCTAAAACGCTGTACACTTGTTCTGAGAGTGGGTGGATTGTCGCTTCAATCTTTGTCGAATGGTTACAACATTTCATAAATCATTTAAAATTGGAAAAACAATTGAATCATAAAATTCTATTAATATTGGATGGACATATCACACATACTAAGAATCTAGAAGCCATAAACCTTGCTAGAGAATACGGTATCGTAATGTTTTCTTTGCCGGCGCACACAACACACAAACTACAGCCTTTGGATAGATCATTCTTTAAGTCATTAAAAACTAATTTTAACAAAGAATGTGCAGTTTGGATGAGAAATCACCCTGGTGAAACAATCAAACAATCAAACATATCTGAAATTTTGGGAGTGGCATATCCTAGATCGGTTTGTATGGACATCGCTATGAAAGGTTTTGAAACTTGTGGATTGTGGCCTTGCAACAGGCATCGAATACCAGATGAAGAATATGTCGTGGTCGATGAAAATGAAATGACCCAAACTGATATGCAACTTTCGGATCCTGGTCCTTCCACAGCGAATGTTTCTACAAATGCACACGATCAAACTGACGCATCCATCCGCACGGTTATTGAGAATTTGTCACCAATATATCGACTTCCACCGCAAACATTTAAGAAAACAAGTAAGGCCGTAGTCCTTACTGCGAGTCCATATAAAAATATGTTGGAAAATAAATTAGATGGACCAACAAAACCAAAGAAACGCTCTTTAATGGAAAAGACTTCTAATACTTGGTATTGCATTTCATGCCGCAAAGATGAAGAAAAATCAATGATTCAATGCATCAAATGCAACACATGGGTGCACGACAACTGTGCAGGTGTAGGAAAAGCCACATATTCTTACACTTGCCAACATTGCATCAGAAGTACGATTTAGTTAGGAATAGTGCGGTACGAGTTAAGACATATGGTCTTAAATCGTACTTTTTTCATTATTTTTTTAATATTTTATTTTGAGTAGTAAAACAGGGTTTCTTTAAGTATTAACACATGTCTAATGGTTCTTCTATTAATAAAGTTTTAACAATCAAAATTTCATAGTGTTTGATGCATTTTTGAGAAATCTACAACAAGTTGTTCAAAACTGGTACGATTTGGGCAAGTTTACCTTATTACATATAATTTTCAGTTGATTATTTAGAGGATCATTAAATAAGTCTTTATACAACATATTTTTCTGTGGAATCGACTTTTGCAGTTCCCTCGTCATCCATTCTTTTTTAATTTTTGTCTTAGCGTTACAGTTAATTGTCGATACATTTTTACTAAAATAGACCTAAATCCTGCTTATAAAATTTTCCATGACAACATTCGTGTTATTTGTATCCGTTACATTGTCCCAGTTTTCCTTACTTATTACTTGATATTTTATATATTTTTTTTATAAGCGAGCTAGTACATTGTTCAATATTATTTGTGTCTATAGGAATAATAACAGCGATCGGATTGTGACATCGCTGTGGAAGACAAAGGAAGAACAGTTCTCCAAAACATTGAACGGTGCTTTTATGTAAATACCGTCGATGCAGGATCCAGATTTTGGGCGAGTAATTTTATTAACATATGAAATAAATTTGTGTTGAGTTAAAATGTTTTTCTAGTCTTCAATATAATCGACATCATTAAAATGATTAATATTAATATCACCTATCGAAATAGTGAAATAACTCCACATTGGATCGTTGTGGGTCAATAGTAGGAGACTTGTATATTACAGTAATCATAACATTTTTTTTGCTTAAGTTCTATTACTTTCTAATCACCTAGAGAAATATAACTGTGTCCGAAATTTAGTTTTCACCCTACAGACATGAGCACACCATCATTTTTGTTTATGTTCCCATTGTTATATATTAAGTTGTAGCCTTCTATATGGAACAGACTTTGACTTAAATCACAATGAGTGAACGTTCTAGAAAGGACGATTATAACAATATTTGTTCTGAAACTTGCCAGAAAAAACACAGTCCACCAAAAGTTTTACTTAAACTGCATATGTTGAAATGTATTACTCTAATATACGTATAATTGTGTCATTAAAAAATTTTTACATCGAATATCAACTCAGTTTTAACAGTCTCTTGTTCGAAATTTCTCATAGAGGAATCCATTTTTTAGATAATTCTTTATTTCACAAGTTTCTGGATATTTTGTTCTCTCCTGGAATCTGTTCTGGTGACTCGGGTCTTCTGAATATGTAGAATGGTTTCAGCGACCTATTGTTCTCCATGTAGGTTCGAATGGTTTTGGATACTTACTTTAACGAATACATTATCGCCGTTTTGAGGGTTTCTGATTGCTGTTTCTGTTATCTATAATTTTTCAGGATCAATTTGTTCTCCATTTTCAATAAGTTGTTTTTTATATATTTTCGCAGAGTGATGTCTTTCCCTTTACACAAAATTTTTTGATTTCCTCGTTGCCGCAATGCCAAATCCTGAGAAATAACAACTGGAGTATTTTTTAATTTATTTGTATTTTTAAGTACTTCTTTCTTCATATACTTAAGAACAAATTTCACGATAACTGGTCTTTGTTTTCCAGTTATTTTGCTACAAATTCTGAAACAATCATCGGCATAATTTTCATTTACAATACCTTCAAACTTCAACTCAACTTCTTCACAACCAAATATTATAACGCTTTTTCTTTTCAGTGCTTCTTCGTGAGAGGTTACAATGATCGTTAGTTTCAAATTTTCATTTTTCAGCCGTTTTGTATCAGATTCTAGATTCTTTACAACTTCTCTTTGACTAAGCAATTCAATTTTTATTTCATTTATGTCTTGTCTAATTTGTTGGTGGGTTTCTTGCAACTACTTAAATGAAGCATTCATTCCTTTATTCGTGATATTGCTCATATTTGTACGAAAGTTATAATAATAGGCGGCAGATTAAGAAATGATATGAGTTATCTATAAATGTTTTAGTCTTGTTATCGTATCCTAACGCAGTGCGTATAAACAGGGGTTTTAAGTATAATTATTTCTATTAAAGTAGTGTAAATTTCAAATGCGATTCACTTCACCAATCTCTATTGCACTTCATTAATACAATTTGTACTTATATCGAAGCCCATTTTAAACACTGTTTTCACAACTGAACCTACTCTCATTAATTCTCATACTCATAATGAATGTTTCGGCGTACTTGCCACATATGCATATAATTCATACAAATATTTTGAGATAATGTGATTTAGGTATACTACTTTACATATAATTTTACAGGGAATTTGATTAGCTTTTAGACTGTTAAATAATATTGATGTAAAAAAATACACAAGAATAATTAATTTGAAACGACCATTTTATGCTATGAAATAAATTTATATGGAAATATCTATCGCTCTCTCAAACTGCGGCCAGATATTATTGTTTATGTGATTTTAAATGAGAGCTTTGTAAAAGTTTTTGTGATATCATATTTCGCAGTAACGAATAAAGAAAAATAATTAGTATTTCGAAAACCGCACTAGATAGGTATGGGAAGGTATTAAGTAAAAATTATCAGAAGAAAGCAGTAAATTGACCAAAATTGCCAAAAAGAATCTTTTTTCGATTTTCCGTAAGATTGTAATCTACCATCGAACATAAATGACTCGGTATGTTATTCTTTAGACTTACTGTAAAAGAACCAACAGTTTCGTGGTTTTCTTTATATTAGTTTATAAGAACATGACGGCTTTTGTATGAAAGAAACGCTAGTTATTGCCCCATTGTCATTGCAGAGCTTTTCGATTACTGCGCCCTATTTTCTATTTTATGTGTTTATAGTGCTTGAAATAATTAAGGTATTAAAATTAATTTACCTGTGTTACTACACGGGATTCTTAACACTAAACTGGATGTATTATTATAAGGTATAAATTTTATTCTGAAATTTCTTATTAATTGAGGACGTTTTTATAGTATAAGTTTTAGGTGTCTTGACATGAAAATTACGTATTATGTATTTGAAACTTATTTTGAGGTTGTTTCTAGTTTCCCCATGTTATTTAGATAAATCGAGTCAATTTTTTTTATTCATCGGATTATGGTTGAAACACCATGAAAAATGAAAGAATACTTTTTACAAAACTTCTGGATTCATCCTGGGTCGGTTTTTGCTGACGTTTCACCAATCGTCCTGTTGGCTTCTTCAGAGCTTGAGTGAAACTGGCTCCTATTTTACTCTGTTTCTGCTTATATATTGTTTCAGGGAGGCGGAGCTAAATGAGGGGCATAAACACCGTCTCGGATGACTGATTCCGATATTGGTAGAGAGAGGTAGACGCCTCACTCGCGGTTAAGATTGTTAGGTTGTTTATAGATTTCTATAGACTCTCCGATTTTTCGTTGGTAGAAGAACTGATTGCATGCAAGAATTTTAGTTTTATCGAATAAAATTTTATGTCCGGTTTCATGAGTGTGTTCAGCAACAGCTGATGAGTTTATTTGTCTTAGTCGTAAGGCTGTTTCGTGTTCTTTGAGTCTGATTGATATTTTTCGTCCAGCCTCTCCAATGTATTCTTTGCCGCATATGCATGGAATGCTGTGAACTCCTGGCATCTAAAATGGAATTTTGTCTTTGACGTACCGAAGATGTTGAGAAATTTTTGGACAAGTGGTTGACGTTATACTTCTTTAGAACTTTTGATATTTGGTCAGTGATGTTTTGAATGTAAGGAAGGACCACAGTGGCAAGTGTAGGATTGCTTTCGGCTACGGCAACGTTGTGGTGAAGTGTATTCTTTGATGGAACGCTTAATATCTTTAATGTGGAAATTATTAGAGAGAAGAGCAGAGGTAAGGTGTTTTAATCCTGGGTTCAGTGACTCGAGCTGAGATAGTTTTACGGCTCTGTAAACAAGAGAGTTGATAACCGATGATCTTTGGGCCGGATGGTGATGTGACCAAGCAATAAGGTATCGGTCTGTGTGCGTAGGCTTCCTGTAAACACAATTACCCAATGTTTTCTATTGATAGGAATATCTAAGAATGGAAGGTTATTATTAGTTTCCAACTCAATGGTAAAACGTATGTTAACGTGTATAGAGTTTAAATCTACTAGGGTTTCTTGACCATGAAGCCAAATGACAAAAGTATCATCGACGTAGCATTTCCATAATTTTGGTTTTAGGTGAAAGCTGTCGAGAGCTTTTTTCTCAAAGGCTTCCATAAATATATTCGTGATGATTGGTGATAGCGAAGAATCCATAGCTGTTCCCGACGTTTGTTCAAAAATTGACCGTTATAAGAAAAATATGTTCCCGACAAGCATTTTTCAATTAAGGTGAGAAGGTTTTTTTCCAGATTCTCGGACTTTAAAATATCTGAAATGATGTCAAGAGTTGCAGGAATAGGAACTTTGATAAAGAGGGATTCTACGTCGAAACTAACTAGAATGTCCTGTGTATCTAATGTAATGCTTTTTAACTGTTCAATGAAGTGAAAGGAATTAAGTACGAAACTGTTAGTTTTCCCTGTTAGGGGTTTTAATTAGGAAGCTAGATATTTTGCTAGAGAATATGTTGGAGAACCAATGGTGCTGACAATAGGTCGAAGGGGTAATCCTGGTTTGTGAATCTTTGGGAGTCCGTAGAGGCGAGGAATAAAAGAATGTTAAATTTTTATAGAAAATCTACTCTTGTTTGGGTCGTCTAAGTTTTGACATATTTGTATAAAAAAATTTCCAAGGTATTCGTGCCATTAAAAAAAAAATAAAAAAAATAAAACGGTACGGGGAGTGATTGAAAATCAAGATTTTGGTACTAGTAATAAAAACTTCAAGTCAAATGTTGAATTGTTCACTATCTACCCGAATTTTACAATGCGTTTGAATAAAATTTGGGTTTTAGGTTTATAGGTTTTGCAAAGAGTGAGCAAATTGTTGGCGAACTGCTGAACCGAAGTATAATGAACATTGATGGAGTTTTTGTTCTCTTAAAATTCTGAACATTTTCTCAATTAATGAGAATAAAATTTAAACCTTGAACGCCCTGTATTACCGAAACCAGCGAAGCATGTTGACAGGTCAATCATAAAATTTTGGGGTTTAGTATATCTTGTTTAGAGGTTGTCTATTCTTTATGAATTAATCTGTATACTTTTCCTAAGATAATTTTTTTTTTTTGGTACATGTCTGATGTCTTAAAGTGACACTTTCTGAAGCCCTGATTCGTTTATAATTGGGTTTCTTGAAGTAGAAAGTAGGAAAATGTAATTTCAATCGTTATTGAATTTAGCTCATTACCCGTGCTTGATATTAAGCCGGTATTTTTTCATAATCACTGACCGTTTTCGTAAATCTTTATTTTAATTTGGCAGCGCAGCGTATTCACGTGTTAGGCAAAAAAATCAATACTTAATACAGCGTTATTTACCTGCCCCAAATTTCCCGGTTCATATTATGTTCCCCCAAAAGTATCTTATCAAAGTATTGGTGTTTGCTTTGCGCTGAGGGATAGATTTCCCTATTACCGTCGCACAAAGGATCGAAAAAAAACATGAAATTTAAAATAAATAAACTGAACTATTGAATGGCTGAGAAGGTGATGGTAAGGTCAAAATACATTTAGACGATTGGTATGGATTTTACTGGACTTTACACAGAAAAAAAAAGTGCTGCCAAATGCCCTATCTGTGATAGAGGCAAAACTTCTATAAACGGCGGGAGCAAAAAGGTCGCCGATATTGACCATTTTTTTCCAATCTCTAAGATGTAAAATCGACGCTGACTACGATTACTGGTGCTAAGCCATTGGAAGCCATTAACAGAATGAGACGCAACACCGACACCGGTACTGGTCCGACGGATCAGATCCTCAAATCTAGAAGCTGTCAATTAAGAATTTGCAAAACCTGAAGAACGTAATTTTCCGCAACATTACACTTCATAGCAGGTCTGGACCTGATGAGCAAGCTAAAACATGTTCAGAGCAGAATCCGATATATAAGCCTAGCGTAACCAAAACCTGATTCTTTCATGTCGGTTTGCAAGTTCATTAGAGCTCTGGTTGCCCATTTTCTTCTTTCAGTTAAGACATTAAGGTATAATGTGACATAAGGTATATGTGACCCATTCCAGATGGTTTTATGTCGTATCTCCCTTAAAAATCTTGATGTAAATACTAAAATTGTGTATTTTTTAATGGAGCATCCGGTATGTATTTTAATAATTTAGTCATTCCATTAAACCTTAAATGCCTGACTTTTCATTTTCGTTTCAGATTATATTTATTCAATATGACAGTTACAAACTAGAAAAAAAAGGAAAAATTATATAGAAAAATGTTAATGTTGTAATTAATATACGTTCAAAGGACTAATACTTGATATGGTAATACTAATAACAGTGATTACTTTTTATTACACCCAGCCGTTAAACTTAGGACTTTGCATCTAATTTGACTTTTTTCAATTTTAGGGTTCATGTCCTATTTCATTTTTCTAAACTTCTTTTGGTTAGTTTCTTTTATTCATTTGTATTTCCGAAATGCTTGGTCCACCTCGCTCACTTGCAGAAAACTTGTTGAACTCATTTCAATAAAAACCAAGCATTTACGACTGGTAATTCCGGTAAAACTTCTAAGAAGTTCTAAAATCTTAGTAGGTAAAGTATGTACAACTGCTATAAAAATGAAGTTCGTTTTCATTTGGAACTAAAAGTATATCTTTAAAGGTTATATTCCCTGACTAATGGATCTTTTCTTTCTGTTTCCCTTCTTGTTTTCTACTTTAGGATTTTCTCTTTCTCTTTATCGCTCTCTTGTTATTGGTTCTGTTATTTATTTCTCTTCCATTTTCATCGGGATATATAATGCAAGTACGTAGGCTCGATTAAGCTACTAGTGAAGTTTTGGTTAGTTAATAATTTAACAATATCTTTTCCATGTAGCTTTTTTTAATGCTGGGTCAATTTGAAGATATTTGGCAAAGGCTGAAATAAAATGTTATGAATTAAAATACATGACTGTTGACAAAAAGGCCCAAATGAAAACAAATAACTTAACGTCAACAATAAGCATTTAAAGATTAATTATTATTTATAATGAGGGTGTGTTATTAAAACTTGCACCTTGCCCAGTGATTTTTTCGTTGATTCCTTTTAAGATTTCCTGGAAGATGACAACCCGATGAAAAAACGTTAAAGGGCCTTTTCCAGGTGTGGCTATAGCGAAACTTGACAAATTTTCTGATCTTCAGAGAAGCCGAATTGAAATAAATGTTCTGGATCACGCGGCAGTGAACCCTAGCACCTCTTGTATCTGTATTTTCCATAGCCCTCTCTTGAAAAAAAAAAAGAAAGATACATGGTCTGCATTTGAAATAGCACAAGACAAGGCATTCCATTAAAAAACACACGTTTAGCTTATTGCAGAAGGAACAAGATTGATTTCAAAAAATCGTGGCTGTGCGAAGCGTCTGCTCCGTACTATGCATTTCGTAGCCTACAAAGTCACTACACAGCTTTGTTTTTTTAATTTTTATTTTGTCCTAGAGGAACGCATTGCTTTTCTATCGTGCTCCTTCGACCAGCTATGGAACTTTCGCAAAATTTGGAAAAAACTGGTAATTCTGATTTAAAACGATATTTATTCAAATATCTCGGGCACCCTGTATGATAGACGAAAACTTCAACTCTCTCTCGACACAGCTTACGATACCGTCAATTCAAATTATCCCATCTATAAGGTTTATCGCCAATAATTTACACACAAAACCGGAGATTTTTAGGATCTTTTAGATTTTTTTGTCCATAAACGACACCCTGTTTTTAATCCAAACAATGTTCGAAATAGATGTTCCAGTTGGGGTGTATAATTATAAATTATCAGGTACTAGGTATCTAAAATCCAAGATAAAGATGACATTTCTGTTTCTGGCACCTGTCATTCCATGAAAAAGCAGCTTTGTTTCACGAAATCCGCAATAAAATAGGAATGCTGTGAAATTATAAATCGTACATGAGTAATTTTCGTACAAATAATTATTTTTGTTTTTTTTATCCAAAATGTGACACGACTTGAACTTTAATGTAATTTTATATTATTATAATAGGTTTACCTAGAGAACTTTATTCTATTGTTATGTTATTTAAGATTGTTTTAGGTAGTTAAATTTTCTTCAAAATGATGTATACCTATGCCGTGTAATTTTCGAAATAATTTTCATAATTTTAAAAATCACATTATTTAAAAATGAAGTATTTTTTAGAAAATACTTCATTTTTCTTTTGCTTCTTCGTCTTCTGGTGTCCTGCAGAATGTACTGCGTATGCGTTCTCCGTTTCTATATTACTATGTTCACTGCCGCGCTGCGTCATGCATTCCCTTCCAGTATCTAATATTTTGTAGCCATGATAGTTTCTTGCGTCCCAAGCCCCTTCTTCCTTCGATCTTCCCTTCGAGTATCAGCTGCAAGAAACTGGTGAATTGTTTGTCATATGGGGGCGTGTTTGTGCTCTGATATCGTGGAATAACTTTGATTCATCGTCCAGGTCTTTAGCATTTCTTCTTGATCGACGACCGGTTCATTTTTGTTGTTCGTTATGGACATGACGGTTCTCCGCGGCTACACTCCAACGATTTCTTTGGTTTTCTTGAGCAAGTGAAAGGTGTCGCCAAGGCGAGATAGACTCTCGGCTTCAGTGCATGCTTCTTCTAAGCATTTTTCTTTTGCTAGTTTAATTTCGTGCCGGATTGTTCTCTATTGTTTTTAATATCAATCCCGATCCCCGCGATCTTACACTTTCTCCGTTTTTCCATCGTATCCAGTATCCTGGTTGTCATCCACGCTTTTTTGCCAGTGACCTTAGGCCTGAGAAGAAGTGCGCTGTTAGCGTTTTTAAATATTTCTTTTAGTTGTGCCAGTCATTTTCAATATCGTTTGTAATAGTGACGTTGGACATTTCCCTATTGATATAATGATTTGGTCTATATATTTTTAAGCATGTTTATGCGGGGTACGTTGCTTAACGGTTTTCCCTTGAGTTTGGATAATTTAAGACATATATTCGAACATACTGGGTTATGGTCTGAACCGACATCTGATCCCGAGAACGCCGTGTTCTTCTTGATTAGATTCCTGAATCGCTGGTTAATGATTATATGGTCAATTTGGTTACGGACTATACATTGATCGGTGTCGTGTATATATATATATATATATATATATATATATATATATATATATATATATATATATATATATATATATATATATATATATATAATCGTCAGGGCGGAAGTTTATACGAGGTGTTCGTTATTACTAGCTCTTTTTTTTGGCGATATTGTACCTGTCTATCGCCTCTGTCGATTCTCTCACCCAGACCATGCCCACAGATGATGTTCTCCACTCTGCGCTCCCCCACCTTGGAATTAAAATCACCCATGAGAACACTGATTTCGTTTGTTTTTGTTAGTTTAAATGCTTGATTTAGCTACTGATAGAAACTTTCAATATCCTCGTCTGAGTGTTCTGCTTTTGGTACTTATGCTTAAATTATATTGATGTTCATAGGCTGGCCAAGCAGCTGCATGAGCATGACCCTGTCAGAAATGGGAACAAATGCCCTAACTGAGTCCTGAATGTTGGTTTGTAGTTTACCGGACGCGCACAGACTTCTAACGTTCCATGTAGCCACCATCTTAATTCCATCAAGTCGAAACCGGGAGATTCTTCGCACCCCCTGACCACTTAAGATCTGCCCGGAACTGAGGACCTTTTGTTTCCATTCTTTCGTCATGATATAATTTCGTAGTACCATGATAGGCCGGTCCGTTGCCCTTTAACTTGGTATTGGTGTTTGCTGCTGCCCTACACCAGGAAAATCAGCCGCCCCTAATATGGAGAACAGACGCTGTTCACCATATCTGGCTATCCTCACTCAGTTTGGCCTGCCGGTGGAAGCAGTTTCCAGGGGGTGGCGCGTGAGTGAGAACTGGGTGTCTTGTGAGGACCAGTCATCGCCGGCCACCCATCGAGCAATTATGAATATTCTACAGCTTGGCCTTCAATATTTTTAATTATAATATATGGTTAGAGTACTACTTTTCTAATAATTGCCAAGAAAGAATATGCTAGAGTCAGATTTTCACCTTTTTAAACAGCGATTTTCATATGCTTGATTCGTTTTTCCCTTAACATTTAACAAAGAAATTAAAAACAACAAATTATAAAAATTCATCAAAGACTATTAATAATAATCCATTAGTTGTCTAATTTTCTAAATGTTTTATCAATTTGAATGACAATATCCAGGCTACCTAAAGCAAATACAATGCATACATAATTTCATTGGTAGGAGTTCCCAATTGTCTTTCAGAACAGTTGTAATTTTTGTTTTCTTTGCTTCCACTGGTATAATTGCACACTTTGAGAGCCCTTGTGTACTAGAGTGATATTACCTACATAAAACTATTGCATGTAATGTAGTTTTAAGCAATATTTTTAATGAAAAATAGGAAAATATTTCCTAGAAAACCGCTAAAGATAAGTAAGTATAGTGGAGGCATTATATTAAAATAACCAGAAATTGATGGCAGAACGGAAAACCCAATAATAATAATAAGAAGCGGCAACATCGCAGAGCTGAAAATATATCTCCCCGCTTATGTAAACCAAATTTTCTGAACGATCTCGCTCGCCATAAACATTTAATCTATACTCCGAAACATCCAGTATATGTTTAATTTTTTAGGTGATGATGGCTATTTCATTAGTAGAAAGAAACATGTTCCAATTTATTACTAAAATTTTTGTAGAGGAAGACAGTCCATTGTCCAACAATTAAAAACATTTCATTTACAATTAAAATTGACAAAATATGTGGATTCAAATACAAACTGGGTTACCAAAAATTATTGCAACTAGTAAACTGAACGTGACATTTTTAATTATTGAAACCTACGTTATCCATAGAAATGCAAACAAAGCAAAAAACGCGCCAGAGAATACGGGAGAATTTGATTCAAATATCAAAGAGAAAAAAACAGTTTTGGTAAATAAAGTGCAGTTGCCGTTATCTAAATATTCGGTTTGAACATTAAAACTCCCATTCTGGGATTTTCGAATCAATAAAATTTGTCATGCTGGATTAGTAAATGAATGATGACGATTTACTAATTGCCTGCAATTAGTAAATTTTACCGAACCACGTGAGAGAGTGGGTGAGAAGGGGGTGTAACAAAAATATTGTAAAATAAATTAATACAGAAGCTAGTTAAATAATTACCTATAATACTTTTTACAACATTTATAGATTCCTCCTGCGTCGGTTTTTGTTGAGTCGAACTTGCTAACGTTTCGCCAATCATCCTATTGGCTTCTTCAGAACTTGACTGAAATAAAATGATAATAATATAATGATTATACAAAATTCGTTTTAATTGCAGAAAGTATACGTTACATATTACGAGCAAAGGAGAAGCTACATACGTTTAATCCAAATTAGGGAAGAGGTCATAAGGTTTCTAGCCAGTGAAGATCAGGCACATGAAAGTTTAGTCTCTGCAATAGTTCAGGAGCATCAATAAAATTATTTTCAAGTTAATGTATGAATTATAAATCTGCTAAATGTTTCCTGTCCGATAAAGAAATAATAGTCTAGTCGGGAAGAATTCGATCAGGAATGGCATCCAGAAAAAGAGGTCTTTCGTCATTTTTCTTGCAAGAAAAAATTGCATTTGTTATTTACAAAAAAAAAATCTCAAAAATTATGTCATAGGTCAAATATTAAAAAAGATTCTGAAGGAGCAGGAAATTTCAGTTCTCTACTCCCGAAATCGTAGGACCAATATTTATAATTTTTATTTTATTTTTATTAACATTGAAAATAACTAAACTAACTAAATGTTTATAAAAAAAAAATCAAAAAATTCAGGTATTATCTAGAGAGCCCAAGGATTATAACCCCCCGATTTAAAAAGTTTAATAACCATTTTTCTAAAAGTTATGTTATTGTTAAATAACAGTTGTTTGCTGGTTTTCTCTGTCATAAAAGGGGATATAAAAGTTTAAATAATTATTCTGAATTTTTTTCATTTCGTGGTGTCCTTTTTATCAATATCCTGAACAAGATGGCGTAAAAAAAATTGAAAAATTTTATTATTTTATTAATTATTAATTTTTAATCAAGAAAAAAATAGAAAAATTGAAATAATATTATTTAAACAATTTTTTTCTCAATAATTTTAAGCCAGTTATGATTTTATTTCCATCTTTGACATCATATTTTTCAAAACACTTTTTTTTACCGCATTGTTAGAATGAAAAAAAAAAAGATTAAAAAAAATCCTTATTAACAATTTCTTATTGTTTATTATCGTTTTTTTTAAATGGCTATTATTTAAATAAATATTTAATAATACTTTTTTTCTTAAAAATCATTTGCATTTGCACAATTTTCTTCTATTTTTTATTTAATTTTATAAATTTTCTGTATAACTAAGTCCAAGCGTTGACTTAATTTGTCAACAAACAAATGGCTGTAACTTCGCAACTATTGCAGATACGGTTTTCGACCTTCAAGTAAGTTTTGTGCAGCATGAGTTGAGCTTTCTAATTATTATTATTATTATTATATTATATATTAATCTAATTTTTATCTGCTATTGTTTAATAGTTACACGCATTTGTTTATAAAAATTTGCATATTCTACATCTTTTAGGCTTATATCTCATAAACAAATAAAGTGATGACAATTACGGTTCAGGCCTTTTTTGTGGTATTTTTAATGATCTATTGAAATATATATATTTTTAATATTTTTAACCTTATTTGCTTATGAGTTTTTTATTTTTATTTCCACTGTTAACCATTTTTTTGTTATTTTTATGTCGGAAAAAATGTATAAGTCGGGAGATAGGGAATAAATTTTGAAAGTAATTAACAGTATTTATAAAATGGATGATTTTTATTCTTAAAACAAAAACAAAATAAAAATTTATAATTTTTACATTTAAATCTATAACTTGTTCTTTCTGCGTTTTGATAATGGCTGGTCGTCTGATGTTAATGGGAGAGAGTTAGGAACTTCATGCGCTTGGTCGTTCTGTTGTTGTTTTAGTTGTAAATTATCATCTTCAGTCTCTTCGGTAAGAACCATAAATACCCTGCATGATGCAATAATGCAAATAATAATTTTTAAGAAAAAAAAATCTTAAATATTTATTTAAATAATAATTAAAAAAAAAAACGATTATAAACTATAAGATACTGTTATTAAGGAATTTAAAAAAAAAACATTTTTTCAGGCTAATAATGTGGTAATTTTTTTTTGAAAAATGTTTAATTAGTCCATTTATTTATAAAATATTTATAAACAAATGGCATAAAAAAATAAGAAAAATTACAATATGATGTCAAAGATGGAAATAAAATCATAACTGGCTTAAAATTATTGAAAAAAATTGTTTAAATAATATTATTGCTCTTCATATTTCAATTTTGTTCTTGATTAAAAATTAATAATTAATGAAATAATAAAATTTTTAATTTTTTTTTGCGCCATCTTGTTCAGGATATTGATAAAAAGGACTCCACGAGATGAAAAAATTCAGAATAATCATTTAAACTTTTATATCGCCTTTTATGACAGCGAAAACCAGCAAAAGAACTATTAGTTAACAATAACGTAACTTTTAGAAAAATGGTTATTAAACTTTTTAAATCGTGGGGTCATTATATTTGGGGTCTCTAGATAATTGAGAAATTATCAAAAAACTTGACCCCTCTTTTTTTCATCCAGTTTTTTGTTAATAACAATTGTAATTTTTTCTTGTATAAAAAATGACGGAGACGTCTTTTTTTGGATGCCATTCCGAATCGAATGAGTTTTTGTTTTTTGGTAGGATTAATTCTTCCCGACCAGACTATAAATGAAAACTTGTGTAAAAACTCTTCTACATATTGCACTTCAACCAGAGACTATAACAAATGACTTTCTATGGTAGAGTGGCCAGGAGTTCGATGAAAAGGTTGAGTATTTCTAATTAAAAATTTTACATTTTATGACTTCTTTTCAAAATGAGAACCTAACTGCGCAAAAAGAAACAAAAATTCACAATAAACAAAAGAAAAGATTGATTAGTTACTACAATTTTTAGAGCCAATAAAGTCAAACCCCAGGGATTAACGGCAGAGGGAAGAATATGTTGGAATTCATTGGAATTCTAATGGAATTCGTTGGAATTTTTCGGAATTCGTCGGGAATTCTTTCATAGTGTACATCAGATTTTTTCTGCAGTTCACCCCTTGGCCAAACTATAGTTTTTATATTTTTAAAGGCATTATAAGTGTTATATAATCCTGTAAACAGTGCATTCAGCACTGTTTGGATGAGATTCCAAATCTCTGTTAAATCTAAATAGGAAAGGCAAACAAAAATATATGACTTTAGAAATGTATGTTATTTATACGTATAGAAACGGATTGCAGAAACCCAACCTTTATGACAAGAGCTGCATAGATACTTTCACAATAACCCAAGATTAACAAAATATTTATAATTAGAGTTAACTAACACAGATTTTTTGTATACTCCCTTCTCTAAAATACGCAATTATACACCGATATAGCGTGCGGAAAGCGCCACTTTACCACGTGTGTTTCGTGTCCCACGCATCCGAGCTACTTCGGACATGTCCGGGATATTACCGCACGGGTTTAGATGCAATCGGTTGTTTTCGTAGATATTACCCACGGCTTGAATTTTGACGGTAATGTCCGACGTCGCTCAGTGAATGTGTTAAGTCTTGTTTTGCAAAAATGTTTACAAAAACTAATGGTCATATAAAAAGTATAGTGTGCAACAGGTTTGATAATTTTTTAATTCGCTCCGCTCGTGCCAAAACAAAACTCGTATAACAAAGCTAATGCATATATGCTGATAAAATTAATAAAATAAAATCTATTCATTAAAGTCATAAGACGTCGGGAGACCCTGATTAGTTTATAAATATAGCATTATGGAAATGCTAAATCGATGATAGTTCTGTTATTTGGCCTCATGGTCAAGAATCCCTAGTAGATTTTCCCAAACATTTAAACTCTATACACCCTAACATACGTTTTACCATTGAATTAGAAACTAATAACCACCTCCCATTCTTAACTATTCTTATCAATAGAAAATCAGACCCAACATAGGGTCATTGTGTTTGCAGAAAACCTACGCACACAGACAGATACGTTAATGCATTGTCACATCACCATCCGGACCAAAAATCATCGGTTATCAACTCTCATGTTTACAGAGCCTTAAAACTATCTCAGTCCGAGTCACTTAATGAAGAATTAAAACACATTACCTCTGATTTTCTCTCTAATTATTTCCACATTAAAGATATTAAGCGTTCCATCTGAAAATACACTTCACCACAGCCTTCCAATAGCAATGAAGCCGAAAGCAATCCCACACTTGCCACATTCAAAACATCACTGACCACATATCAAAGGTCTAAAGAAATATAACGTCAAAACCAGATTAACCACTTGTCCAAAAATCTCTCAACATCTTCAATCCGTCAAAGACAAAATTCCATTTGAGATGCCAGAAGTTTACAGCATTCCATGCATATGCGGCAAAGAATACGTTGGAGAGACCTGACGAAAAATATCAACTAGGCTCAAAGAACATAAAAGAGCCTTAAGACTAAGACACATAAACTCATCTGCAGTTGCCAAACACAAACATGAAATCGGACATAAAATTTTATTCGATAAAACTAAAATTCTTGCACGTAGTCAGTTAATCTACCAACGAAAAATCCGAGAGTCTATAGAAATCTATAAGTAACCTTAACCGTGACTCAGGTATCATTTAGCTCCGCCTCCATCAAACAATAGAAAAGCAGGTATAGAGTAAAATGCGAGCCAGTTTCAGTCAAGGTCTGAAGAAGCCAACAGGATGATTTGCGAAACGTAAGCTAGTTCGAATCAACAAAAATCGACGCAGGAGAAATCCAGAAGTTTTTTAAAAGTATTACAGTAGCCAGTGGAAATTTCTTTGAAAAATTATTGCACTCTTCTTTAGGATTATAAATGTGTGTTTTAGGAGTGTGATTGTTCCTTGTGAAGACAAGACTTTGCTTAGAATTTTGTGTTTTCGTTATAACTTTTACATTGTTCAAAGTGGTAATATAGGAAAGAGATACCTTATGTGGGGTAAGAAATATAGATTGTAAACATTAATTTTAGAGCAAATAAATAAATAAATAATACTTATTACATTATTGGTGGGTAGATACGAGTCGCCGCATCCGAGACCGAGCAACTCAAGACAAAATGAGCCAGAATACAGTTTGTAGCCCAATCTTCCAGTCGTTTCAACTCGCCTTTCTATAGTAAATATTATGCAAATATGTTGGAAGTAATTTTCAGCGATAATCAGGACCCTGTCACAATATCGTTAACAGTTCGTTGCACATAAAAGTATTGAAGACAGTGTCAAAAACATTTTAATTGAATGCCAGCCCGCGAAATTAAAACAGCACCCTGACAATAACAAACGGCTGCTTGCCCGATCGGCTTCGGAATATAAGTCGGTTGAAATTTTCAAACGCAGTCGACAGGTCGTTCGCTTGCTCCGTCGTCGGTTCGAAGACTCGCGTTTTTTGGTTCCTGCATTGAAAATTGAACACCACTTATTTTTTAGCCACAGTTTATACTTATGAGTATTTATACTTGTGACAACGCTTGACGTCACGCGACAGAAGCGACTACATGGATTACAGACGGAATTAAATGAAAGTGGGCATTCTAAATCATAGACCATGTAACATATCGTATCTAACCCATACTAAACGCAAAGCGGTAACAACAAGAATAAGAGATAGCGTGATTCGGTATCGTCGATAAAGACAAATTATTTTGACCACGCAGCAGTCCATTTAAAATAGATGAAAACTTAAAAAATCAAATTAGGAATGAATCCATGATTTTTGCCGTAAAACAAAATTTCACAAATAGTGATTCATATTATTTTAAGTTGCGGAGAAAACTTTTGTGGGAAAACAATTATTGGTAAATACGATTTATTTAAAATATTTAATTTTCAACTATAACAAAATAATAATAAATAATGAATACAATCGACAAATCTGATCATTAAACACATTCAACTCAATTACTTGCAATCTTAAGCTTTTTGTATACTTGTATACTCGGGTGAATTTCATTCCTTGTAGGTTTATGCATTAATGGATTTTTTTACTTTTGAAAGACTGATTTTGTTGGGTCCAGAAATTAAAGAAAGTGCTGAGAACTAGTATTTCACAAAAGATATTAATTTGTACAGTTGAAAAATACCAAAAGAATAACGAACGTTTTAACGGATTTTGCGTATTAACAATAACAATTAACAATAACAACAAAATAATAAATTTATTTTCATACGTTTTTTAAACACTGCCACCGAAAGATGAAAACCATTGACTAGGAAATTCATACAGCCTTATTAGCAGCAACTATCCCATCATGAATTACATGATATTTCTTGGTTGTTTTGACCCATTTGCTTCTAAAAAGTTAAACATACTGTATTTAGTGATCTAAAGTAAATTTTAGTCAAAACATATTTTAGAAAACACATTTTTAAATCATATTCAAAACTAAAATCACTCTGAACTATATTCTGTTTTCCGAATAAAACACTAAACCATCTTTACTACCATATGTTTTTAGATTTTTCTTGATAACTTTTAAGTTAAAAGCTTTAAAGCTTACCACTTATTCTGGTGAAAAAAAATCGTCTTAGGGAAACGTTCACAGTATTTTATATTTATTTAAAATTTTTCAATCCTTAGTGGTTTGAATATAATTTCAGTCGGAATTCCTTCTCATTTTAATTAATTTCTATCAAATGAATTAGATATTGTATTTTCCACCGAAAGGACAAAGGTCAAAAATTGATAAGATTTTTCATGGTGGATCACAGCTTAGATACTTTATGACATAAACCAACCAAAACTGAGCGCCATACTAGAACCTTCGGTTAAATAGATGTCGGTTTAAAATATATTTAGTAAAGTGATATTTTGATATTTTGGCTGCTAACTTGTTATACGAGCTAAGATATTCTCGTGATGTTCTATAGAAGTGACCTAGGTAAATGAAAGACAAATTCCCCTCAAATTCGAATTCCCTTTCTTTCTAATCCTTCGAACAAAGCGAAATTAAGCACACTTCAATAGTTCAGAGGCAAACACTTCGTTTGACAGTTTTAAATTTAAAACTGATGTATAATATTAATAAATCTGACATATTATATTACAAAATGACATAATGCAACTTGCCAAGATATTTACAAGAAAAGCAAAATTTTAAAATTTCACAGAATATGAAACATTATAACCTGCCGCGGTTGTTGATAAATCGAACTTGCTGTTGCCTTCTTTAGAGCTCAACTGAAACTGGCCCAAATTTTGCTCTATAGCTGCTTATATACTGTTTGATATCGGTGAAAGGTAAAGACCTGAATCGCGATTAAGATTGTTTGGTTACTTATTGATTTCCATAGATTCTCGGATTTTTCATTGGTAGAAGAATTGATTACATGCGTGAATTTTAGTTTCATCGAATAAAACTTAATGCCCGGTTTCGTGATTGTGTTCGGCAACTGCTGATGAGTCTATTTGTCATAGCCTTACGGTTCTTTCGTATTCTTTGAGAGTAGTTGATATATTTCGTCCGGTCTCTTAAATGTATTCTTTGCCGCATACGCATGGAATGCTGTAAACTCGTATCTCCAACGAAATTTTATCTTTGACGGATTGAATATGTTGAGAGATTTTTGAACAAGTGGTGAATTCACCACATTCCATGCGTATGCGGCAAAGAATACATTGAAGAGACGGGACTAAAAATATCCTGTGGAAGTTTCTTTAAAAAATTCTCAATAAAACAGTTTATATTAGATCAGTAAACTCGGTGTAAAGGCTCTCCCTAGCAAGCGTAGTAAGGGAAATAGGAAATTGGAAATAGGGACACAACGTATAAGGTCGTATGTATAATATATTCTACTTTAAGAGAGAGATTTCGAGGTTTGGTTTATGATAATAATGATCAATCTAAAATATTTTTATTGT
The DNA here is from genome assembly GCF_029955315.1 of Cylas formicarius. Classification (NCBI taxonomy): domain Eukaryota; kingdom Metazoa; phylum Arthropoda; class Insecta; order Coleoptera; family Brentidae; genus Cylas; species Cylas formicarius. The sequence continues at coordinate 22,588,174 of NW_026844214.1, forward strand.
TATGACTTGTCGCTTATGCGAAGAAGTTTCTTTGAACTTTTAAATGGAATGCCCTGTGTGACCGAAAGACCGTTCAGATTATCTACTCCAGAATTCCCTTAAAACCGTAACCGTAAACGAGTTTTACATTGACAATAAACTTAAACTCAGTAAGTGATGAATTTCTTCATAAAACAAACACACTCCGAGAAGCTTCGTCAATTTATGTGATACCCCAAAATATCAACTAAGAGTTCAACGAACTTATAGTATTTAGATGTCATTTTTGACTTTGTTTTCATGTTTTGGAACAGCATTTATTTGTAATAGTGTTAAATAGTGTTAATTTAGTTGAAGTGTTTAAACAAAAAAAGGGTGATTAGAATTGCCTCAAAATGAGTTGTAAAAGAAACAGGAATAGTTTAAACAGTTTTTGAGTATGTCAAGTTTTGATAATATTGAGTTTTGTGGAAGCCCACATAGAGAAATTGAACACAAATTTAACTTTAAGATTTTTAGCCATAGGTGAAATTTATCAAAGCCTAACGTAAGGCTTTTGAACATGAGACTCCCTTATTTCCTTATTCGTACCAAAAATTTGTAGAGATACACTCTGTGGACTAACAAGTAAACAAAGTTGGTTTTTATTGTTTTATGACGATAATATAATTATGATTTATTGGTAAGAAATTAGTCAGATGCGAAGTTTACTGCTTTATAATAGTATTAATTTAATTTAATCTACGTTAACAGTTTGCATTACGGAATTGACACACAAATTTGACTGAAATTAGAGCAAAGTTTATTTCGTGAAGAAATTTATTAACTGCTTCGACGAGTGTTTGATATCAAAGTGGTGGATTAAGCTCATCAAATTTGCCCATGAACCAACTTTATAAATTAATTCATCAAAAAACCATATAGCCTCGAAAATTTAAATGAACCTAAAAAATAGAACCGTTACCCGCATAGACTACGAAAAAGAAATTCTGAATGCTAACTTGAAAGAAAACGGAATATTTAATTGTTTCCTTTTTTTACATTACCCATTATAGCATTTTTCGTTTCGCTATTCCTGTGTGATTATTTTAATATTAATATTTATAATAATATTATATTTCCATAAACATTTGTTGTCCATAGGCCATAGTCCATAGTAAACTTTGTCTATTGAAATTATTTTTGATTCCTTTTGGAAATCCGATATTAATAAATTGCCTCATTATTCCCTTATTACAGAACAAATGGAAAATAATGACGCAGTGAGTGAATTTTACTATAGAAACTCTTGACCGATATTTCAGAATGATTGGAGTTGGAAAGTCTATCATTCTTAGGTTATTGCGGGGAGAGCAGTAAAATTTCTTGATGAAGATTCCAAAAGTGTAATTCGAAGAAAAATTCCCTCTTGTCTTCTCTGGTGACAAAAATATTTTCGAAGAAGGTATAAAGCAGCACCGAAAAGAACATTTAAACTGATGAGACGTGGAATAATGAAGGCTATAAACTAGTGCTCGGCAAGCTTTCATGGAAGGCCTGACATTAAGGTATTTTCAGGAATAGGGAAGCGAAGAGAGATTTTTTAAAGAATTTTTATCAAGGCACAGTACGAAATTCAAGCTACTGTTTGATCAAATGACACCAGATAATTGGCGAAAAGCAGTGCATTGTGCAGTGTCATTAAAGAGGAAGAAAATGTGGGACTACTTGTTTACTTGATCGATTGGACCCTTCATTGTCAAGAAGAAATGTGTGTGAATGGATAATAATAGATAAAACTCATAAATGTCCCCATTTGTTTACCTAATGAGGTTTTATTAATTATACCTTTCTGGAAATAGACTTTAGAAGGTGACAAGCTTCGTGGCTTCGTTTATTTGTCCCGGACTATTAAAATCATACACACAAAACGCATTTTTTTAAAAGATCTGCTTTCGGGGTTAACGTGAATCAATTTCACGTTTCTTACGACCCTTCGCTATAGCACTTAAAGGCGGCACGCTACGCCGTTAAAGAAAACTTTAGGTCTCCATTAACCTTTATTTAATAAAACTCGATGGAAAATCGCCACCGCGACACTCAATTTATGCTGCCATCAAAAATTTTAATAATCTTCCGGGTATGTATCGCCCAACAAACGGCGAAGTTTAAATTAATTCATGAATTATTCCGGATTTCGCAGATCAAAGTTGTTTGATAAAATTATTAGCATGCATAGGATCGAACGGAAAAAATCACGCTTCGATCAGGGCTGAGAATAAATGACCAGATATAGTAAGTCAGGACGTATTTACACTGGTAATGACAGTCATTTCAAATTGTCAAGAGATCCGCTAAAAGCAATCGTTCTAATAATTGTTGACCATCGGTTTTGGCTGGTAGGTTTTCCGTAATTCTGAACAATTATATTTTAGTTTGCAACAGTTGGAAGGTAATACGATTAAGGTCACAAACATGTTTTTTTGGGATACAGTAGTTTTTAACCAATCAAAATGTTTTTTTTTTGACTGACTGCCATAGTAACACATATAATAAGTGGAAATTTCCCTGCCTTGACTGCGATAATAAAAGTATTGATGTTTCCATTTAGCAACGGAATTTACCTCATGCCTGAATTAATCTCCGAAAATTTTTCTTCCTACACAATTTTCCTAGAAAATTACTCTCAGCGATACGCATCTCGAGAAAATTTTCAGTGTAATTGTAAGTATATTGTAAGTGAGATTCAGGCGAAAACCGTTTCAAAATAGAAACGTAACAATTTTTATTATAGCTGTCAATCCAGGAAAATTAGCACTTATTAATCTTGCAGGTAGAGTAAAAAATAGTATGTTATACAAGTGTGGAAAACGGAATTTGAGTCACGAGTTTCTTTGGCACGAGCGGAGAGCAGCGGAGCGAGTGTTTAGTAAACGAGTGACTTAAAAAGTTTACCAAACGTGTTGGATACTATACTTCTCTATGACCGCTAGTTTTTGGGTAGGGGAGGGTGGGGCAGGCGGTCCACTTAAACTATTTATTGTTTGTTATGGCTTTTAACCATCAAGTCGATTTATTTTTGATATTAGGTATTACGCAAAGGGCTAGAAATGTACAAACAAACAGAATTTATAATTATTAGAATAAAAAACGAAAAAACAATTTTTTTGGTTAATTTTCGAGGTGGCTCTCCTTGCCTCAGGGGGTCCGCCTTGCCTCACCCTCCCTTACATTTTTGCAAAACAATACGAATATATTCACTGACATGACCGTCAGAATTGATAAACGCCAAAATTCAAGCCGTGCGGTAAAATTGCCGAAAAAATCCGTTTGCTCCCAAATCTGTGGCCTAATATCCCCGAATTTTGTCCGAAGGGGCTCGGATCCGTGGGACAAGAAACTCACGTGGTAAAGCGCAGTTTTCCGCACGCTAGAGATTGCTGTATAATTAGGTATTTTACAGAAGGGAGTAGAACGAATCAATGTTCATTGCTTAAAAACTTCTGGTGTGAAATTTCTACGATATCCACCTCACAAATGTACCAAAAAAATATAGGCCTGTTAAAGCTAAGCGTTATTGGAGTAATTTTTGCTTAATACTATATGTTGGAAATTATCAATTGTTTTTTATTAAACAGTCATAACCTGTGAATAATTAAATCGATTTTAGAAAACTTGGTCTATATTCCATTACTATCTTTGGATGATTGCGAAAAAATGAAAATTTCCTTTTTTCGTTTTTGTTTTTTCCAGTTTTTTTAAACTATATGCAAAATCTGCAAAAACGTTCTCGCGAACAGAACAAATATTTTCACAATCTTATCGATCAAATTTTTGGATAATTTTTCCGAATCAGATTCTAGTAGAAAATAAGAATTGAGTCACCATGGACAATAAAAAGAAATAGTCAATAAAGTAAAATTAAGGATAAATAATAGATGATAAAAAATAATAAACGATAATACCGAATTCCTTTATATCTCCCTAATAGTTTATTTTATTAAAAATTTTCAACTACTAAAGTAGTTTGTTTAAATGGGCTTCATGGGATCAAAATATTTCCCATTATACGGAGTATCTCAGAAGTACCTTTACTTAATTTCCTTATTTTGAATGTTATATCCGGAATCTACTTTAGTTTTTTGACTTCTGAGAAAATTTCATGGTTGGTTCCTTTAAGTTTCTCGTTACTTGATCCCAAATTTTGAATAAGGTGCTCTTTAACTATTTTTGGCCCTTGATGACCGCCTGTAGAGTAAACGAAAACACAAGCATCATACGGCAATAATACATAATAGCTCAAACCACCCTTACACACAAATAATTCTATTACCCACATAATTCTTAATGCGCCCACATTCAACAAAAAAAAAGATAAAAAGGAATTAAACATTATTCAACAAATAGCACTGAAAAATGTGACAGTTGTTGTCAATGTTAATGGAACTTTGATCAGTAGCCTCAGTTGCACAGATAATAGTTTGTTAATTGCAGACAATTGGGAAGATGTATTAGAGTCAGCGGAGAAGAAATTGCGAGATTTAGCAAATACAAGCATCTTGGCACTTTAATTGCAGAAAAGTGGAGACATGACGCCGAGATTAAAAGCAAAACAGAACAACCTGAAAAAGTATTCTTCAAAATGAAAACACTTCTGTCTAACCGTAATCTCTTAATAGAACTCCGGAAAATTACGCTAAAATGTTGTGTGCTATACGGAATAGAGGAAAGGATTATCTGAGAAATGCTGACGAATCCTGAAGATCTCGTATACAAGTAGAGTCCGAAACGAGGAAGTATTGCGCCATATGAACACACAAACCGAAGTCCCCACACCAAGAGAAGACAACTAGAAATATTTTGGTCACAAGTACGAGTGACTGCAGCTCATCATGCTGGGTAAAATAAACGGAAAAGGAGCACCTCGTACAAGGAATGAAGTGGTGCAATAAAACATCAGTGAATCTGTTTCCATCTGCGGTTTCCAAGGTAAAGATTTCCATTTTGGTCTCCAACCTTCAAAAATAGGAGCTGGTACAAGAAGAAGAAAATAAATAGCATTTAACAATGGCTACCACCCGTCTATCATTACGATAATTGCATCTTTTTACTATATATGTGAGTTAGGATTTAAAGTAGTAAAGGCATCGTCAACACGATTCCATACGTTGCTCAAAACTAGTCTATTCGACTATTGAGGGTAGTATATACAGTATACAATCAAATAAAAACTTTTACGAACCCTCGAATCTACAGCTGACTATTAGAAAAAGGACTATACGATTAAATTATGTTTTTGGAATTGAACGGGATGCAGAAAAATGGAAAATAACGACTGGTAAGAGTAATACACATAAAATTGTGAGGGGGGAATACTTGCAAAAGGAAATCTCTAGTGTTATCTTCAACAACGCGGTAATCAAGTTTCTGGTTGCTGGCCGTCAAATTTCGGAGAGTAGTTTCAAATAACAGGGCATGGTAGCCGAACCTTATAATCATCCTCTCTATACTGGCCGTCATGTTTGTTAGGGTAGAGCCTTACAGGGTTGGCCTGACGCATAATATCGGTTTCATCCCAAAGCTATTCTCCATTTTATTTGCAGTACTGCGAAGGGGATTTCAGTAGTGGATCTGAATTACTACTTCAATAATAAATTACTTCAAGAATTTTCACCAAAGATTCCATAAATTACCACCAATCGCTTCTATTAAATAATGAACGACAGGTAAGTAAAGAAAACTTTTTAAATATTCTATTTATTAACTTAAAGGACAATAACAAAAAAAATCAACAAGAGGAAAAATAACACCAAAGTTCAAACACTTAAAACTAAGTGCTATCGAAATAAAACTCACATTGTTTCATTCTTACGATATTATTTCAAAATTTAAAATTTTTATTCATTTTTATTAATTATTATTATTAATAATTCATTACTAATTCTGTAATGTTCAGGATACAATAAAATTAATTAAAGGACAACCATAAAAACTTGCAAGTTAAACAAATCTTTGGTCAAATTCGGCAACAAATTAATATAAAAATACAGTCCAAAATCCAAAACTTAACTCATCCAAAATATGGTATTAATAACCCAAATTAACTAACCAAAACTACTGTATTTCAATATAACTCTTTAGTTTTAATAATACAGCCAAAAAAATAAAGAAATCTTATAGCTGCAAGTGGGAGAAGAGTAGGGCAGTCGGAGGACGCTCGGCAAATGTAATTTATCAGTAACTCATAAATTTTTTAAATAAAAAATTATTTATCTTTACGTAAGTAAATCATAAAATAGGTAATATATATTTAGATTCTTGTAAGGAATCTTTCATAACTTTCTAGTTTTTATTTGTGTTCAATAGGTTCAACAATTTTAAGTGAAATCTTTTATCCAATTATGAATGAAATAGTATATTATGCAACAAGTTTGGTAACCGACATTTAACTCACGAGTGACTTAAAAAGTTTATGAAATATGTTACATACTATATTTTTTCTATGGTAATTAGTTTTTGAGTAAATTTTTGTAAAACAACACGAAATGATTCAATGAATAACGTCAGGATTGACAAACGTCAAAATTCAAGCCGTGGGTAATATCTCCCAATACATCCGATTACTTCCAAACCCGCGGCTAAAATCCCGGAAAGGTCCGAAAGGGCCCGCAGCTGTAGGTGACATCGCAAAATGACACTTTCCATACGGTCAAATTCCTTAACCCAGCGTATAAGCAGATAATCTATCTAGGAGTGATGGAGTAAAATAAATTGTAAATGTGTTTGAATAAAAGGGGAATTAGTTTATTTCATTGTGTGATGTGTACCATCAAAGTTAAAATTCGATAATTATTTTAAACATGACAGGTTTAGTTCAGCAACGATTACGATATTTGTTTAAAGATTACGGGCAACGAGTCGCAAAATTTACTTATTTGAATTTCCATTGCCTGTATTTGAATTATATTTCAATGTTTCGGTTGGTGTGTATCTCCAACCGTTATCAAGAGGATAATGGCAAATCCTAAAAACAAAGTTTTATAGTCTGTGTGGATCAGATGTGATCACTAGTGGCTGGGGTGTGAAGTAGTGATTTCCATAGCCTGTTTAATCCAACTAATAGTCGGCTAAAAGCCTCCTTGCTCTCCGCAACAAAGAGTTGTGTTGTGTATTATTTTTCACATTACTGTACAATAGTGCCATGTTAGTTGATGCCGGTTTCCATGGGCCGACAGATCTCTACAATATAGATTTGTCTGAAATGACATGGTATATATGTAGTTGTCTTGGTGTCTCTGTTGAACGGGGCTTGTCTTAGTGAGGGCACAGTTACAGCCCAACCCAAATGGTTAAGTAAAGTAAGTAGTTTTTTCTACTCTCTTCTGTAAAATACCTATCTAGCGTGTGGAAAGCGTCAAGCGTCACTTGAGTTTCTTGTCCCACGGATCCGAGGCCCTTCAGACATTTCTGAGATATTACTGCACGGATTTGGGAGCAATCGGATGTTTTCGGAGATTTTATCGCAAGGCTTGACTTGTGACCTTTGTCAATTCTGACGGTCATGTCGGTAAATGTATTCGCATTGTTTTGCAAAAGTGTGCCCAAAACTAACCTCTCCAAGCTCAAATCTAACTAAAATTAATTCTAGGTCCTCTTTCAGTGGTGAATTTCGTTTTAATTTTTTTTTCAAAGTACAGTGGACATTTAAAAAATCACTAAGGACAATGAAATATCAATTAAAAACAACCATTTCTTGGTCAACACTAGAACTGAATGCGAATTTTAGCTGAGCTTTTGTAATATGGTCCTGAAGAGGTTCTTTTTAAATAGAAGCGAATTTTATTCAGAACTCTATTTAGGGAAGCCGGTCCTGGAATGTGGAAACGAAAGGGGTCGTTGAGTCACAACGTACAGCAACGACAGCATCAGCGTCGCTATCAGCGCACTGGCGCCGGGACGCCCACAAAGACAAGTGTCAGTCTAATTGTTTGCGGGGTTTCAATTACTTGCCTCCTAATTAGGCGTCAAACTGTGTATGGAATTAAATTATTTGTCCGGCGTTCAATTGCGGAAATTGAGATGCATATATTTTGTGCGAAGCCTCCGCCTGCTGCGATGCGATGGGGTCGGGTCGTCTCGGAGCCGGAGGAAAACAGCCGGTCGGGGCATCGATGATGAGGTGATTCATTTAATTAAAAAAAATACGGAGAGATAAGCGACGGACGAGGCAAAGCCCGATAGGTTTTTTGTGTAAATAATTACGGAACCTCTGCATTTCGAAGGATTCGTGTTATTGTGTTTTTACGAATATTCGAGAATATTTGCATCTGTGTTTAGAGAAAAACTGACAGCATCCTTCAGATCGTAAATGTAAAAGTTCGTTTTTAAATGTGAAATTTTCCTTAAAATTTTACGGCCAAACTTAAATGCAGGATGTTCCAATAGTACGCTAGCGGTTGATATCTTGGAAACGGCTGTCGCCGGAAAAAACAATTGCATATCGGCATGATGTGCATAATATGAAATAATATTCATTTGTTAGGGTGTGTGGATGCATAAAAAACTAAATTTATAGTTTTTTATATATTCTCAATGAATAATTTAATTACTGAACTAAAAAATGAGCTACAAGTTTTTACATTTCTTCATTTTTTCTTCTTCTGTAATATTTTGCCGAAATTCTCCAACAAAAAATTAATTTCGCATGACACTTGCTAGGCTACTACAATTCAAATATTCTTTGCAAAATGAAAAAATATCAAAAAAGAACATTAGTTTTACCTATGCTATACACAATATTTATCACGCACTTGTGCATGAAATCGATTTTAGCTCATGCACCTAACAGGTGCAACTTTCTTATTTCGTGTTTGTCTTTATCGCCAGCCTGTATTTTACTCAAAATTTTGATTAATAAATTAAATTTTTGCATTAAAATTTCGTGTTTTATCTTACAAATTTGAGTTAAAAATAGAAGATACCGTTTTTGCTTTTTTCGGAAACTACGATTTGAGAAAAAAATGGTTTCTAATTATTATTCAAATTATTTTATAACTAACAATGATACAGGAAAATAATAGTTAAGTTTGAGAAATATAGAGGGTGGATCATTATACGTTTAGTCAACCAAAAGCATTGTCAGCCGCTTGTATCGAAAAGTGGCAACAACTTTGAGTTTTTTAGAGACAATCTGTATACTTTCATATTCATAAGTGTAAGACTCAGTGAAAGCTACGCACAAATTGTCATGATGCATGTATTTATGAAAAATTGACAATAGTCAATGCATTGATGATGAGATGTTTTTTTAATGAGATTTTCGGAATTTATTTCAATTGTCTTGTTACTTTAAAATTCTAGCCCCAGATGGTATTTTCATGTTCGTCAATTCTTAGTAATTTTGTTCAAAAAGCAGCACTCAGTCCGTGATATAATATAGCATTGCATATTAATATAGCATATATATAATTGAGACTAGTCCGATAATTTTGCGAGAATTAGAATAAACTGCTTTAAAGTAGATTTCAATTGCTCCTTGGCAACCCCTTAAAATGAATACCAGCCGCCTCTCCATTTTCTTAGACAGCCTCAATCAGATAATAATCCCGATGCCCCCGCAGCCTGCGGCCTTCTTAATCGGGATTGTCCTCGACCAGTCTAGATTCAATGGTGCCCTGTAACGAGTGTAATTAACTCTACCTAATGAAGATGTAAGGAGATATAGTGTCCTTTAAAACGACCGGAATAGTATGTCCAGAATTCCGTTTATTAAAGCGCAATTTGCAATCGAGGTTCGTTGGGATTTCGTGTCCCATTTGTTATCATTTCGCCCGTCTCGATTTCTATCGGTATTCATATTCGTGCTACGGGAATTGCGTCGAATTAAACCCTCTAAATAACAACAACGTATCCAAATTGATTATGTACACTGCGCGATCGATAGCTCTGTCTAATCGCATAATTTGTCAATGGCGATGATATCGGAGAACCAATCTAAAATAAGTTATTGCTAGTATGTTATGCATTAGAGATTGTCATTTTAGGCTTTCGTGTGTTTTCAGGGGTATTGCTATTTGCGCGATAAAGTCACACACTGTGTTGACATCTATCTAAGTATACCAAGGGACTGCAGAGTGACCAAAGATTAAGCCACTTTCATTTTTGACATTGACTTCATTGCAAAATTCTTTATTTTTGTCAAGCCTGGTCTGGGTCAATTTATTCCAAAGGCGTCCTGTCGTAAAAGCTAAAGAATTTTATTTGAATATAATAAACACTAGATATTATGTACATAGTATTAGTTACCATTATTTTTTATTAAACATCACACAGAAATCATGTCACGAACTGATTGTACAGGGTGTTTTCTAATTGAATGTCAATAATTAAATAAAGTTTTCAAAAATAAAATATATTTTTTTAATATCTGTAATACCACTTTAGGGACATTATTTAGTGTTTCACAATGTTTTTAGAATACTCCAGTGGCGGACCTACAAAATGTCACCTGTCTATTTTGGCAGACATTGATGGTAGGCCACTGATTTCTCTTAAAATTCTTACAACCTCCAATAATTTCTAGGTTTTTCTTCTATGTACGCTTTTCGTTTAAAAAAATAAAAACCTCTTCTCTGCATGGTCATCCAATTTTAGAACCGTTTGACACGGGACTTAAATTAAGTACTGAAAAGTAGTTTGGGGAAATATTTTATAAAATATTGTATTGTATTGTATTGTATTGTATGTCACAATACATGATTTAAAGTAGTAAATTTAGTACAAGTGCATGCGCAGATCGCATCTTGAAAAGGACGATGGATGTTAAAAAATGTTTTATTGTCGTTGCGGTTAATTAATTTCTTTCTGATAAATAGAAATGGAAAGAGAAAAAATGTTGATATTATTAGCAAGTGCAGTTAGTGTTCTTTCGTTAATATTAACCCTAAAAAAGAGGAATCGGAATCGTGGAAATAATAATGTAAAAAGAAAGAGAAACTGGCAAAGGAAATTGATCGGTAGAAGGGCCGAAGGAAAAGGCATTTTAACTATGTTAAATGAAGAGTTGCTTCATGAAAATCCTTTATCATACAAAAACATTCTAAGAATGAATAAAACATCATTTGAGAAGTTGCTGAATTTGGTGGAACGTCATATAAAAAAACAAGATACGTTTATGCGTGACTATGTACCTGCTAGAAGCAAGTAAGTACACAATATATGTATAAACATTTCATTAGTTATCATTGCTAATAAAAATTTACCAATAAATTGTCTTAATTACAGACTTGAAACAACACTGCGCTTTCTAGCAACTGGCGAATATTATAGATCTTTGATGTATAGCACACGTGTTCACGAATCAACCATATCCAGATTTGTACCAGAAGTGTGTCATGCTATATATATCGTTCTTAAAACAGAATATTTAAGTGTAAGTACCAATATACAGGGTGTTTCCACATTCAGTACCTAGCAATATTTTATATGCCTATTTTTTAAAATTTTAGTACTAAATTTTCAAACGACCCGTATAATAAAAAAAATGTGCAATCAGATCACACATCTATTACGTTTTCTGTTTTTGTAGACGGGGTGCAACGTTAGCTCACCTCCTCGTGGTGCACCCTGGGTAACGCTAAAGAGCTAACACAGCTGGCGGTCAGACAATTTGTATCTATATCCTGTCCCTTAAACACATGTTTCTACTGTTTCTACATTTCTACTGTTCTACTAGTGAGGATGACCTCGCAAGCTATTCCAAATCAGATTCGAAACAGCTCTTCTCAGAGCCCCAAGACTAGAATTATCGGACCGTCAGTCCGTATTTGCCAGCTAAATATAGAGGGTATAAGTAGAGCCAAATGTGAATACCTATCTAAACTGCTGACCGGAAATGACATCGATGTTGTGACCCTACAGGAAACCCACACAAACAGCGAAGAAGAATTTCAAAAAAGAGGTCGTATCCCTGGTTATACCGCACTTGCATCTCTTTTCCATCATGCCCATGGCTCAGCCACATACGTCAGGAGCACTATAAAAAATGCATCCTTAGTATCATCCAAGTGCACGAACAGTGTCTACATAATAACCGTCAAGATCGGCCTTCTCTCGATAATCAATGTGTACAAGCCGCCTGGTATGACCTGGCCGGAAGTAGCTTTACCAATGGAAACTCGCCCCGCGGTCTATATTGGTGACTTCAACAGCCACAGCACTGCCTGGGGCTACCTTAATGAAGACGTTGCTGGTACCGAATTAACCAGCTGGGCGGAGATCAGTAATCTCTACCTAGTTCACGATGCCAAGCAGCCAGGGACATTTAGATCCACCGCCTGGAACAGAGACTCTAACCCCGATCTTTGCTTTGTCACCAGAAAACTAGACAACACCCCCCTAGCAACAGAAAGGAAAGTGCTGTCATGCTTTCCCCATAGCCAACATAGGCCTGTTCTGGTGACAGTAGGAGTCCAAATCCCACTTATAAATTCAATACCAAAGCCAAGATGGAATTTCAATAAAGCGGACTGGGGAAAATTCCAACACATTCTGGATAGAACTCTGCACTGGATCCCAGCTAAGCCCAAAAATTATGACAGATTCTGTGGAGCGGTGATCGCCGCCGCAAAAAAGTCCATCCCTCGAGGATATAGAAAAGAGTACATTCCCGGCTGGCATGAGGACAGTCAATCCTTATATGAGGAATATTTCAACAGCGGAGACCCTGATCTCGCTGACGAAATACTGCAGAGCCTTGACAACGCTAGACGTGATAAATGGTCCCAAACCGTCGCCAATGTGGACTTCAAACACTCGAGCCGAAAAGCCTGGAGCCTCATAAGAAAACTCGGATCAGGTTCTCCACCTGTGAGAAACGACCCCGCGGTATCCGCAGATCAGATAGCGGACCATATTGTTTCAACTTCCAGAGCGCCCAACGACAAAAGTCACACAACCAAAATTAGAAAAGAGCTATCCCAGCTAAAAAAGAACATCACAAGAGAATCCGATTTCGCTAAACCCTTCTCAACAGAGGAGATTGACAACGCTATAAAGGAAATGAAAACAGGTAAAGCGCCCGGCTATGATGGGTTGCATGTAGAGTTCTTGTCCTATAGTGGATCTGTAACAAAGGCTTGGCTGGCTAAGTTCTACTCTGAGATTCTCCACAATGGCTATATACCACCAAAACTAAAAAACTTAAAAATAATCTCATTGCTCAAACCTGGTAAAGATAAAGACAGACCCGAGAGCTATAGACCCATCGCATTACTCAGCTCCTGCTATAAACTACTGGAAAAACTTATATACAACCGCATATCCGACATAATCATGCTGCATATCCCAATAGAGCAGGCGGGATTCAGAAAAAAACGAAGCTGCTGCGATCAAGTTCTCAGCCTTACAACCTTCATAGAAGCTGGTTTCCAAAATCAGGAGAAATCGGCATTCGTTTTCATAGATTTAACCGCGGCTTATGATACGGTCTGGCGCCAGGGTCTTATATACAAACTTTTGAACATCACCAGATGCAAAGCAACTACAAGCCTTATCGACAATATGCTTAGCAATCGCTCATTCCAAGTGCATTTGAATGATCAATCAAGTAAAAAGAGAGTACTAAATAATGGTTTACCGCAGGGGTCCGTCCTTGCTCCTCTGCTATTTAACCTTTATGTGTCAGACCTACCTGAAACTCGCTCTAAAAAATTTAACTATGCCGACGACATGGCTCTTGGTTTCAGACATAAAAACCTCCACGTTGCAGAAGATGTACTGTGCGAAGATCTGATGGCCATGAATGATTTCTTTGCGAAATGGAGATTGAAACCGAGTGTGACCAAAACTGAGACTTCTTGCTTCCACCTTAACAACAAGTTGGCGAACACAGAACTGAACGTCGAATTTAACGGAACCCGACTAAAACATAACAAGCACCCGAAATACCTGGGCGTCACCTTAGACCGTACACTCTCCTTTAAAAAACATTTAAGCAACGTAGCCGCCAAACTTAAGACAAGAAACAACATAATATCCAAACTGTGTGGCACCAGCTGGGGTGCCTCAGCCGAAACGCTCCGATGTTCCGTTCTTGGCCTTGTTTACTCCTCGGCCGAATACTGCGCTCCTGTCTGGACGAATAGCCCCCACTCAAAACTAGTGGATGTCCAAATCCACAACTCACTTAGAATGATCAGTGGAACCATCAAATCCACACCCACGTATTGGCTCCCCGCGCTCTGCAACATTCCAAAAGCCCATCTCCGACGATCGGAAGCTCTCTGCAGAGAATTTAGAAAAATACAAAACAATCCCCAACTCCAAATCCATGAAGATATCGCTCAACTAGGGCACAGGCTCCGCTCCAGAAAACCTCCAATTCAAACAGCGGCAGCGCTTATATCCAATAACTTCCACCTACAAGACGAATGGGCTCAGATGTGGCAAAATAGCGTTCCTCCAGATATCTGCAGCGTTTTCCACGTTAACCAAACTGTTCCAGGTTCTACACTACCGAGAGGAACCTGGTGCTCCCTAAATCGGATCCGTACAGAATGCGGTGTTTGTGCGGACTCTCTGCACAAATGGGGCAAATCAGAACCCAACTGCTGCGACTGTGGAAGGCGACAAACCATCCGCCACCTAGCATACGAGTGCGAAAAAAGACAGAGCCAGTGTACGACAACAGACTTCTTGAGGGCCACTCCATCGGCTGTTGCTTGGATTGAAAACCTAGATATTAAGATTTAACCTTTGTAAACATTAACATTTAAAACTAGACTGTGTTATTGCCATACGATAATAATAATAATAATTTTTGTAGACACCAGATCGAAAGGACTGGTTGCATATAGCCGAAGAATTTGACGCATTATGGCAGTTTCCTAATTGCATTGGGGCTTTAGATGGACGACATATAAAATTTAGAGCACCTATTTCGGCAGGATCGTATTACTATAACTATAAGGGTGATCACTCCATTGCTCTTTTGGCTATGGCAGATGCAAAATACAAAATAATTTACTGTAACGTAGGAGTAAATGGAAGGACCAGTGATGGTGGAGTTTTAGAGAAAGTGGTTCATTTAAAGCCATGTCTTCAGGATATTTACTTTTTCCACAAAGTAGACCACTGCCTGGACGAGTGTTGGAAGTTCCATATGTGATTGTAGCGGACTATGCTTTCCCACTTTCCACAAGAGTTATGAAACCTTTTCCATGTCGAGGGTTAACATATCAACAAAAAAATTTTAACTACAGATTTTCTAGAGCTCGTTGAATTATAGAAAGTACATTTGGAATTTTAGGTAATAGATTCAGAATTCTTTTGAATCCCATTAATTTAAATGCAGAAAAAGTTGAAATAATTACTTTAACATGTGTCGTTCCTCATAATAACACAGAGATATCTCAAAATGAAATTTTAGCAAATTCATTAGAAATGATTCCACAGCAAGGAAGTAACAGAAGTGTGGTGTCTGCACAATTGATACGGGAGAAATTTAAAAATTATTTTAATAGTTCAGGGAGTGTGGAATGGCAGAATAATATGAATCGGAAACACAATATGTAAACGTTTTTATTCAATAAATGTTTTGCTTATATAAATTGCAATTTTTATTATGAATTCTTTTTGCAATAATTTGTTTCCTAGCATCATGTAAAACATGGTTAATAATGTGTTGAGTATCTAAGAAGAGTTCCTCGTCCTCCTCAAGTCAACATATTGACCAAATGTTTCAATTTCTGAGCGGATTTTAGGTTTGTTCTGATGGGTGGCAGTTGCAGGCGCTGCAATAGCTGTACTTATGTCCTTCAAGACTTTATTGGCGCTTTTAATAGTTTCATCTTCAGTATTGTAACATCTTTTTCTTTTCTGCATATTGTTCGTAATTAAATTTGGAGTTAGACTTTTAAATGGAGTTACCTTGGGAGTAAAGGCTGTATATGTTGATTTTACAGGCTTAGAACCAATCAATTGAGGAACGTTATCAACTCTATTAATATTAATTTTTTGGGTAGACTGCGCATCTTGAATATCAGTTGCCTCAGTCATAAAATGCAATTCCTAAAATGTGAGTGCAATATTTAGTTATACATGTCACAATAATGTAAATACAGTACCCCTTCATTTAAGATACCAGTTTCAAAATTATAGACAATTTCTTCAAATTGAGAGTTCTCACAAGACTCAGTTATTGCTGGACTTGTGGGCGATGTTAGCGGTGTCATAATGCTATCTACAGATTGACGTGGAATACTATGTTCAAGAACAAATTGCATCTGCTCATAATACCATATGTTGGGTTTGTACATCTGTACTTAAATAAATCGTGACTGTTCATAGTATATATACATCACTAAATTTAGTATAACCTTACCTCATCAGTTCCCATTCCGCTCTTTAACGAATTCACATATTTTCTGTGTTCAGATAAAAAGTTAGTACGTATGTTGTTAAACTTTGATTTGATTTGTCTATTATTGATACAGATGGCCGGATATGCTTCAGTTCTGAATGAGTTTGGTCAAGTGCACTATTTCTAGCATGTTTGTTTTTGTATTCCGTACTTTTCACTGCATATAAACAAGGGTGTTACTTATACTTACTTATATTTGAATTAAACCGAAGCTCGCAAAATCACAGCTAAACAAACATAACCTCATTAATAAAACAATCCGGATTAGGAAATGCGCATGTTCAGTCAATTTTATGCAAGAATTTAGGACGAGTTCTATTTTATTGTATGCAATTTGACTAAAAATGCGTGCGCAACCAATTGTATACAATTTAGGTTAAAATATTGTCCCGTGTCAAACGGTTCTTAGAATTTAAACATCGAGAACAGTTTTCTGTAAATGTAAACAATGAAATTATTTAAGGGTCCCAGAAAGGCTAAACGGTGATAATTATCGCCGGTTTTTAGAAGAGGATTTACCAATATTGTTAAATGAAGTGAGATATTTAATCAGCAAACAGAATGTAGTTCATGCATGACGACGGGCCTGCTCACTTTAGTGTTGCAGTAAGAGAATATTTAAATTACACATTTAATAACCGATGGCTAAGTCGTGGCGGACCCCAACCATGGCCCCCTAGGTCCTCAGATTTAAATAGTTTGGACTTTTTAAAAGTTTGGTTTATTCCACCCCAGTTACCACAATAGAAGAACTCAAGGACGTCAAAAAAGCTGTGTATCCTTCAAGGTGGTAGACACTTTCAACAGCTTATCTGGTTTCTATGTTCTACTTTACCTCAAAAAGGTTGTTATTAATATATTATCATACAATTTTGTTAAAAATAGGTGTGGGTAATTTATTTTTTTAAATAAGAATCGTTTATTACATGTTATATGTTGTTAGGATGTTATGTTATTTAATTAAAACTGTAAAAGTAAGAAGACTGGTTGGTAACTAAAAAGTAGATATTTTGTTTTAGAGAGATATTTTATTTTTCACAAAAAATTTGCTTGATTTGACCTAATTAACCAAAATATTATTTTTTTATAGGCAGTCAGTGGCACGCCACTGGTTTCCTTAAACAATGACATTTGCATTCATTTATGAACAGATCGAAAATGGTTATTGTAAGTATTGTGCATCGACTCCTCCAGTGGTTCCTAAGTAAAAATAAATATCAAAATAATCCTGTATTTAAAAGTCCAAGAAAGCTATGGTATTTCTGTTTGCGACACTTTTCATTTCATAAAAAAAGAAGTCTGGCTCATGAAAGCGTCAACACGCTAGCTTTCTAAATGTTAAAAAATAGCCTACACTAATGCAATTTAAAACGTTGAACCAAAATTGGTTTGCCCACCTAGTAAGTTGTTGTAAATTTTAAAAAATAAAAAAAAAGGAAATAGGATCAAATAATAAGAATAGTATATAATATATATACAACATATTACAACATTGACTTAGTTTTTTTAATAGGTGTGTTTTTATCTTTATATTTGTTGTTTTTTTTTGTTACTACTCTTCAATTATTGGTGTCATTTATCTTCCAGTATTGCTACAATTCATAATTATTATCAACTGCATGATATTAAGTGATTGTACTATTTATTGTGCGTGCAAATGTAATAAATAAAACTCATTTAGAGTTAGCAAACCCGAAAGAGATATTATTAGTAAAAATTTTGGCATTTTAGCATTTTTTGCTTTTGATATTACACACACACAAACACACACACACACACACATCAAAAAATTGTTCGGGAAATTATTGGTATAAACAATTCCAAAGCTCTACAACAAGCTGATACAGGTTTATGTGTTGTTCAGTAATCTGCTTTAAACAGATTTATGAAATAATCCAGCGGTTATCGTTAGAATGCCAAATGGGCCGTTATTCCCTTAGTCACAGCATGGATTATCGAGTATGGATATACCTACATATAATATGTTACAGAACACCCGATCTTTTTGAAATTAGCTTTTAGACAGAATAAATACTTTTATATTTATTTATAAAATGTTAAAAACAAGACGCCCGCCCTACTTACGACAGATTCTAAAACCATGTAGTTACACCCATAATACGAGAAATATAGGAAAATTTAAAATTTCAACTTTCAAAGCTGCTTCATTTAAAAAATCGTTTCTTATTTTGCAGCAAAATACTATAATTAAATCCCATCAAATGCGACACTGTTACCTATAGCGCAATTTAAAATATTTTATATAATTATATTTTATATACATTATTAAAATTGCCTGCCAATATGTACTCTAAAGAGTTAATATTTGGAAATAAAATAATTTGTTTGTACCTTGAGCGCCTAGACTCAGCTTTTGCTTCCATCCCTCGTTGTTTTCTTTTTTTCACTCTGTTGATTTTTTGTTTTTGTTCCTTCGTTCATTTAGTGTTTTTTCTTTGTGAAATGACAATAATTAAGCAAATTATGCGTTCGGCTGATACGTATATACTTGCGCGCATCGACTTTAACTACATTTTTTTATAAACTATTCCGCACAACAAAAAAGAAACATGCCGTTTAAGACAATTTAATATGCTTTAATATGGGAAAATCGACTTGGCCAGCGAGCTGTCACTCGACGTCGACAATGTGAAACGCGCAGCAGTTCGAGGAGTGTGGCAGCGTTGTGAGGACAGCGGATCCTTTGAAAGAGGACCTGGATCAGGCAGAAGACGATTTATAACGGCTCGTGATGACCGTTTTATTATGTCAATAATAATAAAAAATCGTTACCTTAATGAGGTTCAAGTACGAAGAGTCTCTTAGTCAGTGGACGGTGCAATTTTTCCTAATCTTACTCCACCTCATCGACAAGCCCACCTACGCTTTGCATCTGAATTGTACATTGAAACAATGGAGGTCTGTTCTGTTTTCAGATGAGACCAGAGTATGCTTTTATGGTAGCGACTGAGGAAGAAGGCCAGGAGAGCGATTTGCAGAATGCTGCATTGACGAAAGGACTGCTGATGGAGGTGGTTTCGGCATGATCTGGGGTGCAATTTCTATGGATGCACGAACCGACCCTGTTTTCATCCGAAGGGGCGACCAAAGTAAAGGCAGAGGAGGTTTGAGCAGCTCATGTGGTTGCTTATGTCTATTACATGGGAGAAGAATTCGTTTTTATGTATAACAATGCTAGGCCGCACACTGCAAGAAATGTTCAACATTATATCCCAGAAGCCGGATTTCGAGTTATGGACTGGTCAGCACATTTATTATGTCCGATAGCACATTTATTAGATGAACTAAAACGAAGAATTCGAACTGAAATTCGTACCCCAACCTCGATCTCAGAGGTTATTGTATTAGAGGAGGAGTGGTTTAACATTCCACAAGAAACAATAGCGAACTTGATTAGATCTATTCCTAATCGTTTAAGAGATGTGATTAGCCTATTTCTTTTAGTAATAACAAAAAGTTTATTTGCCGCAGGCAGTTATAATTTTAATCAACTTAAACCCGTATTAAAGCCTATTAAATTGCATTTCAATCAGCGTATTGCTTTTTTTGGTTGGTTTGGTTTCTGAAAAAAATGTAATTAAATTCAAAAGGTTACAATTGGCAGATTTCTATGCCCGAGTTATATGCGATAAGGTGAAGATTTCAAGTAATTAAAATGTAGCTTCGCCGAATCGGTTGCTGATAAGTGCATTGTCCCTCGCGCTGTAAATTCGCATGAATTGTCGCTAAACGGACATTTCGTACGTTTCGTTTCATCGATTAATTGGTGAATCCGAATTCGGCGGTGTGAAAAAAAACATTGGGATAGGTCCTGTATACAAGGTGGTCCAAAGGGTCAAGGGGTCAAGGGGTCCGAGGAGTATCTATGACTTAAAGCATTTGCATTATCCCAAAACTAATATGCATGTTACGGGTTCAATTTTCGAGAAAAGTCGAAAACTAAAAACCGCATCATGATATGTCAAAGCGTTTCTGAGCTACAGAGTGATTCTGAAAAATGTGCGTTTCTAAAAACCCTCGATAACTTTTTTATTTGTAAAGATAGAGATTTTTATTACAAACATTTTTTGATGATTTTTTAAGGCCAAATCTACCTGTTTCACCGATTTTGTCTTAAAGCCTTTAGTTCACGGGATATAACACAAAGTTATATATTTTTAAATAGAATACCCCAATTTAAAAAAAAATTAGTTGCGACTTATTTTTTTGGGGGAGAATCAAAGACCTTGTATTTCGAAATCGCCCAACTACTAGAAGGGAATTGGAAGAGGTACTCCATTCAGGCAGTTTCGTGTGGTAGAACTTCTTAATGCAGAAAATAGCGTCAAGAGAAGATGCTATCATTGAGCATTTGTTTTAGAAGAAACTTGTTAGATGTAGATTTTAAGTGTTACATAGTTTAATTAATAAAAATTTTAAAGAAAAAAATTGCTTTTAATAATTTTATTTCAGTTTATTATTTTAGGGTTAGTAATTATTGTGAACTAGATTTGATTTTGTATGAAAAAAAAAACAATAAAATTTGATCTACACATTTAGGGCGCTCACAGCTACTATGGTAAATATCAAAAATTGCAAATATCTTTCAAACTATGTAATAAAAATAGGTGTATGGCACATCTAATTTTTTAGAAAAATTGGGTGTATCCCATTTAAAGAAATATAATCTTGCGTGATACCTCGGGAACTAAGGGCTCTAAGACAAAACGGGTAAAATAGAGAGATTCCCGCTTAAAAAAAACTGAAAAAAATGTTTTTCCCCAAAACTCTATTATTACAATTAAAAAAGTTATAGAGGGCCTTTAAAATCGCACATTTTTGAGAATCACCATTGACATATCACGATGCGGTTTACAGTTACTGACTTCTATTGAAAATCGAGCCTTTTACATATTAGTTTTGGGCTAACTATGCTGCAAATGCAAGCCATAGGGGCTCCTCGAATTTGGACCACCTATAGGCAGTAGGAATTAAGAGAGGACATGAAACTCGAATTAGTTCATTAAGTGCTCAATCCCTTTTTTCTTCTCATTTTGTTGTTTTTGAGAAAGTTTTCCTTTAAAACTCATAATTTTATAATCTACTTTCGGCACTAATTGATTATGTCTACAACTGATATCGAAGGTTTGGTAGATTGGTTGCCACAAATTGATTTTGAAACTAACTATGAGCTATCAAGCAGATAAGATTCCTGTTTTTGATGGAAATCTTAAATTATTATCCAGATTCATTAAATCTGCCCATAATTTTGTAAGGGCTTTCCAGAATGTAGCGGCACCTAATGATTCTATAAATATATCTTCGATACGATTTTAAGTAAATTGCGTGATCGTGCTGCCGATATGCTGTAGAAGTGAACTAGTAAGATGTGCACAAGTAAAAGAGGCTTGAAACGTAACGTTTAGTGATCAAATATCAACTGACTGCTTAAGTCATGTTCACTACCGATTCGCTCTAAAAATATGTATAAACGGTTAACCTCATAACATGCAGTTAGTTGTAAGATTACGAGATCCTAATACTTTAGAACAAGATCTAGTTTTTGTCAGAGAGGAAGAATATTTCTTGTACCTTAAAGTGGGTCAAAATATTAATCTAATAACAACTACATGTAAACCAAACTCGTATAAACCTTATATTCCAAAAGAATAACGTTAATATCAAACCAGTTTGAATTTCCTTCAATAAACCATGTACCATGTCACAATTTCTGAAAATTTAGACCATTATTTATTATTTAGTCTTCCGCAAAACTTCCAACGGTTCATAAGAACAATGTTTTCACACCCCTCATATCCCAGACCAATGACTTTGTATCCAAATCAGATTGTATTGTTAATCCATTTGACTATAAAGTAGATCCAGATTTGTGTAACGCTTAAAATGACCAAGTAAATTTTCACACAACCCCCAATCAAATAGAACAACCCTAATACAACTTAATAATTATAGAACGGATCTTCCGGATATTTATACACCAGAAATTGATGGATATTTTCTAATCGATACTAGAAGTTCTCGCTCTCTACGGAACCCAGATCTTGCAAAAAAATATTTTCAAAATTTTATCTTTGAAGCAGATTTTTATATCCAAACTGTTTATGCACTTTCAATCCATAATATAGTAATGCAAATTACGAATTTTAAAATTTTTAAGACCAATAAAAATGTAAAATTTCATTTATTATTTTTTTTTATAAATATGATGGTTTTAATGGATGCGATCTAATAAAACAGTTAAATGCAAATATTAACTTAAATCTTAAATAATTGATAACCCCAACTACAAGAATACCAATAATATTCGAATCTGACACAACCCAGTCTAAGTAATTAAAAGTTACAGGCATTTTAGAATATATAAATTTTGACAATAAGGTGGAAATGCCAAAGGCTTTAGCTAACATAAAAAATTAATTTGCTTTTGTTTGCTTAACATATTCAAACAAAAATTCCGTTAAAATTAAAATTTTTGAATGACCTATTGAAATCAAATCTAAAAAATTTACGATTGGACCACTGCAATAAAGAGGCAAGGAATGCAATTAGAAATCCTTGTTTTGAATTCTGTGATATTTAATATAGCGAAGATATCCCCTTAAGCTTTACAAACCAAATTTGTCATAAAATAAATACTATCGATGAAATACCAATATTTACAAAAAGTTATAGATTCGCTAAAATTCACAAGCAGAAAGTAAAATATCAAATTACTAAAATGTTAAACCAAGGTATAAGTCAAAGTTGAACATCTCCCTGGTCAAGTTCAATATGGATTGTTCCTAAAAAGCTTGACGCATCAAGAAAACGTAATGGGAGATTAGTAATTGATTTTAGAAAGTTAAATGAGAAAACAGTAGACGGCCGATAGGCACCCGTTACCAACTATAACCGATATCCTAGATAAACTAGGAAAACCAAACTATTTGTTAACACCTTGCATCAGGGTACCATCAAATAGAGGTTGAAATTAGATATTCCCAAATCTGCTTTTTCTAGTCAAGGTGAGAGACTTGCCTTGTATACTTGGACTATATAATAATATTTTCGACAAATTTTCGAACGACTAATCTAATTTTAAAATTCAAGTCCTGATTTCTATGCAAAGAAATACAATATGTTGGACATATAATTACACGTGACACAGTATGACCAAACCCAAAGACAAATTCCGTTAGAAATGTCTCTTTCCCAAAAACTCAAAAAGATATAAAAAGTTTTCTTGGCCTTCTTGGATATAATAGATTTTTTATTAATAATTTCGCTAATGTTACTAAATACTTAGTTTAAAGAAAAACGCCGAAGTTATACATTCCTGTGATTTAAAGCTCTATTCTACAATACCCGCATTTTGAAAGAACCTTTGTATTAACTACCGAAGCAAGTAATGTTGCTATAGGAGCAGTGTTGTCTCAAGGAAATATTCCTTATGATAAACCAGTGGCGTATGCTGCGCGCACTTTAAACGATAGAGAATCCCGCTATTCTACTACTCAAAAAGAACTTCTAGCGATTGTATGGCCTAAACATTTTCGGCTGTACCTTTACGGAAGAAAATTTAAGATTTATATCAACCACCGCCCCTTAGGGTGGTGGTTTAACTTTAATGAGCCTAATATTAAATTAGTGCGATGGCGATTACGTTTAGAAAAGTTCGACTATGAAATTTTTAATAAAAAATGTAAATATAATAGTAACGCAAACGCTTTGTCTCTTATTCAATTGAATGCCCTCGAAACTGAAAATTTCGTTAATCCTCAGGGTGATGTAAATCAAGATATTGTCGAATTTCTTAGATCCTTATGTGAAAAACCATTAGAAGATCATCCAACCCGTTCTACTAGGGAAAACATTTCAAATAATGATCTTATCCTAACCCTCCAAATAAACCTTACCAAATAATTATTTCTCCTAACGTTCATAAAAAAATGGATATAATTTAAAATGACTTTGGAAAATTAAAAATTTTAGAAACTAAAATCCCAAAAAAGCCGATAATATAATATTTGAATGTTAAAAACAATATACATCAACAGATTGTACATTTCAGCTTTACTTTCAAGACGACTCTCAGTATTTCGATTTTTTAAATATCTGGAGAAAATTCAGTGGATTTCAGTGGATTCAATTTAATTAGGTGTATTCTAATGGTGAACACAGTTAAAGAAAAGGACGAATAATTTATGATTATAAAATTCCAACACGAAGGAAAATGTAACCGAATTAATAACGAGGTATTAATAAAACGATCGAAATCTTATGTAGAAATTATTATTGGCCAACAATGAAACAGGACGTTTCAAATAATATAAATTCCTGTGAGGTCTGCCAAACCGCAAAATACACAAGAAAAAACCATACTCTCCATTAGTACTAACCGAGACACCCACTAAAGCTTTTCAAATTTTACATATGTTTTTTAAGTTGAGGGACAAAACTATCTAACAAATTTTTAATAAATTATTAAAAAATGGACGACTCTTTTAATTAAAATCAAAATCTGCATGGATTACCAGAAAAAAAAGTAACGGATAATGGAAAGGAATTTAATAATGAAACTGTGAAAAAATTGCTAAAAATACATAAAACATATATTTATTTCACAACCCCTATGCACCATAAAGGTAATTCGCCTATCGAACGCTTTCATTCAATACTATTAGAATATCTAAGAATATTACGTTCAAAAGTATACAAATGACGAATATAATGGAATATGACCTCATTGCATATACATTCAACCACTAAATACGCACCTTACGAATTTATATTAGGCCATACAGCGTCTCGAGATTCCAACAAACTTATTGACAAATTAAAAAGTAAACGAGACAAACGATCAGGCAAAACAAAATATGATTGATAAACGTTACGCTGCAGGACAGACTCAGATTCAATTTAAGTTAGATCAGATAGTATTTAAATGTAGCGAAAAACGAAATAAAAAGAAAAATAAGTTTCTATGTCTGGTCTGGAAGTAATAGAAATGCTTGAAAATAATAGAATTAAAGTAAAAATTAAACAGAATAATAAAATTATTGTTCTTCATGTTAAAGAATTAAAAATACCCGTTTCTGTTACAGAATCATGTTCTTAGTTACAGTGACCGAAACAGCGGTTTTTCAACCAATTGAAAACCCCAGACTTTTGCCTTATAAAATTGGAATCGCATAAAGCTTGGACATTTATCCAAATGTTTGATTTAGCAACTAAGGAGCAAAGTAAGGAGTTTAAGACTCTAAAGACCTCTGCAATAATTATTGAAAATAAGCATTTGACCAATATGAAAACACTGCGGGCTATAAAATGCAACTTCAAAATTCTCTTCCGAAAATGGCTACACTCGAAGAAAAAATTCAATCACAATTTTTGCAAATTGCAATGTTGGTAAAATCAAAAGAATATAAGGAAAAACGTGACTTGTTAACGGGTTACGTTCATTTATAAAATTAATAATAGGAGACCTAGACAGTGATGATGCTGAACATTACGACAACTTTTGAAAAAATGCTCTTTGAAAACCAAAATAAAATAAAATCTATTCTTAAAGATCGAACATCAATCCTAGAAAACTCCATTCAAAAATTTAATAACTCAGCAAATATGCTGGCCCATAATCAAGTAATATTTAAAGTCGAATTATGCAAATTGAACAAGCTATTAAAAAAACTAAAATAACTATGGTAGAAAATTTGCATTTATTCCTGTCACAAACTGTTTTATTACAAAAAATTACAGAATATTAAACGATTGAGAAAATTTTGGAAAACCTGGCAAACGCAATAACTTTTTATAAAACTTCTAGATTCCTCCTGCGTCAGTTTTTGTTGATTCGAACTAGCTAACGCTCCGCCAATCATCCTGTTGGCTTCTTCAGAGCTTGACTGAAACTATATGAAAAGTATCGCAATAACTTTTGCAAAATTGATTATTCGTCATAATTCAATTGTAGAACCTATAAATTTACTAAAAGAATTAAATATTATAATAAAAAAGTGTTTAAATAAAAATCATAAATCAATCTATGAATCAATGGAAGACCTATTATTCTTCGAGAAGTTGGCGTCAGTTCACAGTTATTAAAATATTAAAGGAAAGTGACCAATTGTAATAAAATTAACGTGTCCTTAAACTGTCAGAAAAATATTTCCTATTAATTGTCCCAACGGAATTAGTAGCTGAACAAAAATGTGGACAAGAGAAAGAATACATCTCGTGGAAGTTACCCCCAATTGTGAAGTTAAAGAATCTATCAACAATTTAAACTGAACTTTAAGCAAAGTCGCCTACCAATTCTTAACTATTTAACACCTATAAGTAATCATGATCTGATTTCACTGGATGACCTAAAAACTATTGGAACTGCATTGGAAACACAAAAAAATGAAATTAACGATATTAAAGAAAAAACTATAAATTTAAAAGGATCAAGTATCTGGACATTATTCCTTTATATCGGTTTGTTCCTAATACATGTAAGTTTCGTTTGGAGGATGGTACATCAATGGAAAAATGGGTCTAATTCCGAAGAAACTATAGAAATGGAAAAAGATAAAGTGTTGACGCTGAATAATTAAAATGTAGCTTCGGTTGCTGATAAGCGCATCAAGTGCAAGTTCTTGTGCTTCGTTTTTCGTCGTTTTAAAGTTAGTTACTTCTTAACTTCTGAACGCTCACGTTGTACTTTAACTAAAGTAAAATTTGTTTTTAAAAACTGTTTTTACCGATTTCATCACGAAACTCATGCAAGCATCCAGAACATTTAAGTAATATGTTCCTTTTTGTGAAATGAAATAAACTCTGGTTATTTGTACACTGATTAGAGCCAAAATATTGTCGTTTATTATACTGCAATGCCTTCTTGGAAGCACTTGACAATCACTGGGAATCTAAAAAAATAAAGTATTTAATTGCTAAAGGTGTATTTTTTTTCTGGGACATTTTAAGTTATTCAAATGAATTTTTTCTTTCGTTCCCGTCGAAACTGTTTTATGAGCGGAATCTAATTTAGTGATGGCAGTGGGTTTTTGGAATTCGTTCGCTGTTTTCTGTCTTGTGTGTTTTTCCACATTCACCATTTGCTGTGGTTGAAATATTTTAGGATGGTCCAGGTTTTTATTCAAGTTTTCGATTATAGCTTCTTTATTTTGGATTTTTTTTATTTTCTTTATGGTCATTGACGTAATTAATAACCAAAATTTGATCGATACTAACATCGAAGAGACTATCGGCGGAGATATTGCCGGCGAATTATGTCAATTGTTTTAAGTTTTGTTACTGAATGTAATCCTTGAGTATTTACGAGACGAAAATGTTCTAGTAATGTTGAATGTAACCTTTCGACAATACAATTTAAAGCAGGATGATGAGGGCTTATAAAATAGAGTTTTATGTTATGCAAATTAAACAATTCCGTTATTAACAAATTTTTAAATTCACGACCCTTATGCACAATTACCTGAATGAGGCAAAAAGAATTTTAATAAACAATCTACAACTTCAACAGATTCTGCGGATTCGATGGGATAGGCTTGCTCGTATTTTAAAAAGTTGGCGATGGTAGAAATTTTGATTTTTCGACAGTAAAAGCGTCCATATGAATAATTTTTATATGTTTGTATTGAGTTTTCTAAATAGACTTAATAATATTTCCTTTTAATTTTTTGTTCCGTTTCCTCGATACCTCCGTTGTTGGATTTTCCTTGTTGGTAATTTTTAATTATGTCTTATATGTCGTCGTTATTGGTAATGTTGACAAGTTTTGATGTACAGGGTTTTAATTTTAAAGATGTAAATTTAAAATATTTAAGAACTACTTCTGTAACAGGTTTGTATATTTCGGGATTTTCAAAATAGAGGTGGTATTGAACGTCGGGGGTGATGTAGTCTTTGACGAATTCTAAGGTATCTTTTTAAAAATTATTTTGAGATATTTGAGTTTTAACGCGTTTTTTTTTCCGAATAATATTATTGTTTTAGGTGTCGTTGGGGAATGTAATACGGACTTAATTATGATTTGATGTGCGCCGTAATTAACAGGGCCTTCTGGTATCATGATAGCTACAGCGGGATGTGGACCTGCGTTCGTATGTTGTCATCGTCTGGAATATTGGTAGCGTTATTGGTGCCAGGTAGCGCAACCATAGAAATATTGTCTTAGTCAGGGGCATTTTTATTTATTTCCTTGTAAGACGTTTCAGCATTATTATTTGGAACGTTGTTAATTTCCGTAGCTTTTATTAAAATCGTCCATGTGCTGACTTAAAACTATCGTTTTTTTTTTGAAAGAAACTTCCACAGGCTACTGTAATATTTTTTACAAAACTTCCGGATTTCTCCTGGGTAGGTTTTTGCTGAGTCGAACTTGCTGACGTTTCACCAATCATCCTTTTGGCTTCTTCAGAGTTTCACTGAAACATCATTTGTGTTGAGCTTACCTTTCTTGTAAAATATTTTATAATTGAATTCTTCTTCTTTCAATTAGGATCTTTTAGTGATAAATATTAAACTGCCTGCCAAAAAGGTAGAGGCGAAAAATATTTGGTTGCCCAAACTATACACAAAAGCTCTTTTTCTATAGTTGAATAATTGGTTTGGCTAAGCTATTGGTAAATCAGCTCCGATTGGACCCTATGACAGTATAGCGCTTAAAGTGACATTACTCGCATCGTTTGTTAAATTGAAGGACTTCGAGAAGTCAGGATACTGTAGAATTGGTTGGTTTATTAAAGGATTTTTCCAAGTTTCGAAACACTTAATTAAGTCATTTTTATAATATTAGTAACTTAGAAAACCTTTATTATTTTTTCTTGTTTTAAGAATAGGATAGTTCTTAATGGCTTTTATTTTATCGGAATTTGGTTTGACGCCTGAGAGGGTAACTACATGACCGAGATAGGCCACTTCCTTGCGCAAAAACTCGGAATTGTCCAGCTGTATTTTAAAATTCGCTTCTCGGAGTCTTTGGAAAACATAGCGTAATTTTTCTACATGTTCTTGTATTGTGAAGTAAATAATGATGTTACCGCACACCGTTTATTTTGGAGGCCGCGCAACACGTTGTCCACAACGCGCTGGAAGTTTGCAGGTGCGTTTTTGAGCCCGAAAGGCATTCTCCTTTGGCACATCTTATTACTCATTTGAATTTGGTGGAACCCGCTAGCGAGATCTAAAGTAGGAAACACATTTACCCAATTTGTCCAAAAAATCGGTTTTATGTGGCAGAGGATACTTATCGTCAATAGTTCTCTCATTAAGTTTTCGAGAGTCCACACATTTTCTGGTTCCACTTGCGTCCATCTTTTTAGGCACAATCCAAATAGGGGATGACCAAGCAGAATTACTGGGCCTTATTATTTTTCGATTCAGCATTTTTTTTTAATTTGTGGCACAACTTCTGCTGTATGTATATACAGATATCTGTAGGTGTTTCATCGGAGATTCGAATGTCGTGCTTTATTTCATTTGTGAAAGTTATTGGTGTGTTTTCATTGTAAAAAATATCAGAATATTCTTTACAGAATTTCAATATTTCTGACTTTTCTTCATTATTCATATGCCCAGTACGAATTGTTTCAGAGATATCTAATTTTGGTCCGTGAAAATATCGCAAATATTATTTAGGTCGATTTGTTGTAAGAATTCCCTGTTAAATTTTTCTACATCTAATAGTTCTGAAAAATCGATGGTTACTTCTGTCGAGTTATTTAAAATAGTGGTTAAGGGTATACCATTTTTCGAAACAGATAAACTTTCAGGGATTTCAAGATTTCCAATTTTTTGATAGGGTCTAATAATTTCACAGTTTCTTCTAGAGGTTTCAATTTTGTATTGTAATTGTATTGTAATTTGTTCACATCGGGGGCTGATACTGATTTGATTAAGATTTTGGTTGGTATTTCCATAGAGTAGTTTAATTGTAGTACATGGGGTGTATAAATAACCACTAGCAAAGTCTAGATTGATTTTTAAAAATTCGAGCTTCTCTACGCCAATTATGCCATCAAATAATACATGAAATTTAAACTATAGGAATTTTAAAAGATTTTGCTTCGGCAATTTAAATATTTTGGAAGAAGGTAATAATCTGCTATATTTGATTGTCTCTTGCCACTATAAATGGGTCTTCCTTTACATTTTTCGAGTAATACTTAAATGCTAATTCAGGTGAGATAAAAGATCTTAGGGTTACGTTCCGATGGTAGGATATAAAGTAATTTACTAATGTTTATGTTGTTATGGCAGAATACACGAGCGACTATGGATTATCGTCTTATAGAAGCGGTTTCGGAAAATTTTGTTCAGTTTCTTGTTCAATTTCAAAATTGCTTTGTTGGTTAAATAAAATATCTGTGTAAGGTGGATGTTTATTTTCGGTTTTTTGTTCTAAATATTCACAAAATTCTGCAGGGTTTTCGCCATATTGTTCAGTGTTATGTAATTCTGAGAAAGTGAAGTTCCTGGGGAAAGATTTAAAAATCGTCTGATTTAAAAATCATCTGTTCTTGAATTGGAGGTTTCAAATTATTTAAGTAAGGGGTTTCTAATATTATTGCTAGTATTTGTTGTGGTGATACTCATTGACATAGGTTTTAGCAACGGTTTTTATTAGGGCGGAAAACATATTGGTTTTTTACGGTTTCCCAAATACTTGTGAGTTTGTCACATACGAACAAAGAAGATTTAAATAAATTTGGTTGGGTGATTCGTTAGGTTGCAGCATAATTAAATCACGGTTGAGGCACGTTTCAGCACGTTGATCCACCAAATTTCTTATAAGATTGATTTTGAGATCTTCCCAAGTCGATACATTCTGGATATTTACTATTACTTTGGCTGTACGAACTAATTTTTCAATAAGATAATGAATTAGATAAATATGTCAAATTTATTTGGATTAGTTTGATTGTAAAAAGCAGTTATAAGGCTATCACAAGTAGCAAGATATCTATTTAAATCATTAGCGTTCCCATCGAAAGTAGGAACACAATTTAAGTATTCTGGTTTTAAATTTTTAGCCATGTCTGTATATAAATTATTTCTTATACTGTTTCCGATAGAAATATTTTGATTATTATGTCAGTTGAAACTATTTTTCTTCTACGGACATTAAAAATTGCACTTTTCTATAAGGGACAGACTCTGCCTTTGCGAAACCGGAACGATTTGAGAACCAATTTCCAATGAGCTGCTGATGAAATGTCTCAGACAGGTTTTTGATAAATATTCTTAAACACCTTCACCAATCACTCAACAACTTCCTATATTCCGATAAATCGTGGATACGAAAAGTCTACCGATCGATTCGACAAACTTCGGAATACCCTACCGACTGCTCCACTTTTCTAACAGGAAACCGAAAGTCGCAAAAAAAAACTTTATTTTTCAAAACTACAAAATTAATAGTTTACCGCAAGAGCGTATTCAACTGACTAACTTAAAAATAAGCGAAACAACAGTTTTATGTGATTAAAACTGACGCGGCAAAATCAAGTTGAGCATCTTCTTCGTATGGGTGCAGGGATGACTGGTAAAATAATTCCTCCTGGCTCAGATTCAACTTCAAGGGTAAGCGTGGAAGTTCGATAACTGGTTCTTGTCTTCTTTCGGCTTCTTTGATATTACTAAAGTTGAAGAATTTCTTATAGTAAACGTAGCAGCCGGCGATAATCATTAACGCGTAAATCGATAAAGTCCATAAGCTTGGAGACTTGACGAAATGACTTATAGCGGAGATTTTTGGTTGTTTCTGCAGGATTTGGGCCCTGACGAGGCAAAATCAAGCTGAGCATCTTCTTCGTATGAGTGTAGGGATAACTCGTGACATAATTCATGTACTGTGTTTACCTTCTTTCCTTTCCAGTTTTAATTGAATATTATGAAGCAAGTTTGATAAACGCCATTTTCGTCACAAGTTTCATTTTACAAGAACGGAACGCAGCGAAACGGCTGCTTAATAAACGTTAAGATCAATCGATAATATTTGATCGCTCCCAAACCCGTGACCAAATACCGGAAACGTCTGAAATGGTTCGAAACCGTGAGCAACGAAACTGACGTCCCAAAGTGACACTTTCCGCATACGTAATTGAATATTTAAAATATTGATGTTACCACAACCTCAGCGCCTCGGTAATACTGCTGCTTGCATTAGTCGCAATGCGAAAATGCTTAAGAAATATGACCACAGTGTGTCATTTCTCGTCGTATAATACATTTTTTTAATAGCCATCTCGAAATCAAAATGAATAATAAGGATAGATATTCCAGTTTACGATTCATAAGTAGAAGGTGACGTTTGTCAGTTATGGTCCTAGAAAAAGTATACTACGCAGCACTTTGATAAACTTCTTCAGTAATTCCTTATAATCAACATTAACAAACCCTTCACTAAACAGTCGATTTATTAATTTTGTTTAATAATATACTAGTTCGTGCAACCACAACTTTAGTAATGGGATTGCAACCCCTTTTCTATTTTGTTTTTTTAATCTCAGTCGTTATCTTTTTGAAACTTACAAAATAATGCTGTCTCATTTACAGCCCTATATTTTTAGAATTTTACAATTTAAAAACTTCTGCAAACGAAAAAATATAGCTCACGTCAACCATATATATGTACAACCATATATATTTGTGTCTGATAAAAAAATACCAATCAACTATTAGATTGACCACCGATTCCATGAGAATTCAAACTTTCAGTGTGTCAAAAGAACGACTGAGGTAATAGTATATTGTAATCACATAATTTTTCTCACAATGTTTTAGAGAAAATATCGATCGATCGTAATTGTAGAAGAAAGCTTCTATCGATTATATCCGTCAGAGGGCAAAGCGAATTCCACTGCACATTTTTTGTACGTTCATTAAATCATAGTACAAACAACTCCAACTTAAAATACATCCTGTAAAATTATCACACAAGTAAAAAAAGCACGTGATATATATCAATAAATAAATATGCTTTAAAAACTCTTCGTCTTCTTGAGATAATTACTCCAATGTAAAAGGCGGCATTAAAGCAGTCCGTTCATTCTCAATTTAATTTCCTTAATGTCAGTGCCAGACCCGACGTGATGTTTTAAAAAACAACGAGTTTTTGTCAGTAGAAATTGTTAAGTCAATTAAAGTTGTTAATCTCTTTGAAATAGCCTAATTAATGTGATAGGCAAGTTTTTAATTATATTTTCTACCTTTTTTTGGAAGGATTATGTCGGTCGGATTCGCCATTATCCAAATGGTATTCAAAAATGTTATGAGTCATTTAAGAAATGTCGTTTATAAAAATTATGAAGAAAACTACCGCTGCTGTGTTACAAACCAAGAATGTACTTTTCAAACTGAAAATTGATTTATGATTGAGTGCGGATTTCCAAATTGAGAGTTTTTAGTCTTTCAAGTAAATTGTATATATTAGTTTTAGGTTTTATACAGATAGTTTTGAAAGATTGAGAAACAACTTAATCAAAAGCGCCCAGTTTGAAAAGAAAAGAAAAAAATTGACATAAGATAGGTGATGGGAATAACAATAGATTGTAGTTTTAGGACCCATTTAAAATTGTTCCGCAATGTCACCCCAAAACTACACACCAACAGAACTGTCAAGAACCAACGAGACCAAATTAAAATAATGCACACACGCACACACACACACACACACACACACACACACACACACACGCGCGAATTCAAATTATACATTACCAAAAAAGTACGTGCCAGTAGTTCCTGGAAAAATGTAACCGAGTACACATTGAATTTTTAAAATCTAGCTCCTTTTCCAACTTGGCCAACCCTGTACATGAATAAACTTAAGAGCTGTAATATTTATATAGTAATAAACGCACAATATTTTCCAATGATGCAATAAAAAAGCTAACAAAAAAACTAGATGATTTAATAACAGTAACAATATAATTTTCCAAAAGATTGAAAAGTATAGGGCCATAGTGCTACCGTTGGGGTAACTAGAGAAAAACCCTTGTATTTCAGATGAAATAATTTTTTCTATCAATCTGCCAATCAACTACATCCAACCTAAAGTCCACCGCGAGAAGTTTGGCCAACAAGAATTCATGATTCACCCTGTCGAAAACTTCTCAAAATCCGTCTTGGTAATCTTCATTTGGTGGCCATCCTCAAAGATCACGGGTAGGTGTTGTTAATATGAAAGGAGAAGTGAAGAGAATGAAGAGAAGCGAAGCTGCTCATCAACAATCACAACTTTAGCAGCAGCCGATCATCAACTATTTTATCAAGGAGTTTAGAGATAGTGGACCGTGGACTAAATTCTACAATAATTACTCCTATATGGTTCGATGGAGGCGGACCACATAGGAGTAACAAAGAGTTATTTCCAAGAGTCTGCAAAACTTCCGATTTAAGAGAGTGATACACCATCAGGTTCATAATTAATATGTAATTCCCGAATCTCTTCAAATCTAACAGTTATATGGATATCGGTGATCTTATCAACATGAAACTGCGGTGAAATTGGTATGGGTGTCCTTGGAATGTAATTGTTATGCCATTGCTGCTAGCTATCCGGTCAAAATAGACATTGCAAATAATAAAAATTTTGACGGAGCTGGATTTTGGTGGAGGCTTTGGGCATACTATTAGAAATAGGTTACCAAAACTGTATTGTTTTTGAAAACATTAAGTTTTATTTAAAAAAATATTTGACATAAATTGCAGATCACCGCTCGGCCAGTATAAACCAGCATGATGTCAGAATTAGTTTTGATCAATAACTTATATCAACATCAATCAATAATAATTATCATCATCAATCATCAAGTCAAAAATACAATATTTCCTCTTAAAGTTCTACAATAACAGACTGTGGAGTTGAGGAAACCAGGTTAAAAGGACGCGCCAAGCACACTATTTCACGGATGGTGTGCAAATGGGTGCATATAACGTAGAATGTAGCTTCGTAAACTAAAAACGAATAAGGACTATTTTTGAGAAAAATCTGAAAAACTAAAAAATTTCAAATTCGATTTTAAATAACATTTTTAACACACATGGGATCGGTAGGGACTTTTGACACTTTATTTTTATGGTTGTATTGTTGTTTGTTATGTGTATTGATATGATTATTGTTATTTGGATTACAATTTTTATGGCTATGAGATGTTTTAAAAATATGTAAAGTAATTAAACTGGGAAATTCCATCCAGCACCGCACAATTTGGGTGTCGGCCATAACCGTAAATTCACTTTGTGCAATAAAATTATTTTTGATCCATATATTCGCGGCTGGCCCTCTTTGCATTTTTATCACTTTCGGTATTCAATATTTTGAATTTTTTGTCAAGTGAAAACCGTATTCTTTTATCGAATTTTGAACAATAATAACATTCAAGATATGCCTTTACTATTATAGGTAAACAAAAGACACGATGATGATCCATGATGATACAAAGCCACCATACAAGTGTAAAATAAAAAAGCGTATTGTGTACGATGTGATCGATTAAAAACGTCCATCCTCCCAGCCCCGCCCCCTAACTTTTATCCTTCAGATTTTAGAAAAAAAAGTTTCATACAGGCTACAACTCTTCCATGTTATTTTTATAGAGGATAAAAAATGTTTTTTTTTTCTTATACCCTTTTCCTTATACCCGAGATTGTACCCTTATGTGAGAGTTCTTTAAACGCTGATTTAAAAAATTTATGACATATTCTGATATTTTGATATTTAAGGCAAAAGATAAAAACTAAAATTTTATTTAGTACGCCATGGGTCCCAATTTTTTTCATTCGTTGTTTCCATTTTTGATTTTGAAGTCTATATTAACTCATTTTGACATAAACACTTGTTAAGGAGTTTAATATTTAATATCTACCATACTACCATATAAATAACAACAATAATTATTAATGTGATTGTAAAACACACCCAGGCGCGGTTAACTACATTATTTATTTATTTATTTATTTATTACTTTCTTCCAAATGTTGAGAGTCACCACCATTCATTTCTCCACATAGTCGATAGCCATGTTGGTTTTTTGAACTGAGCTGGCTTTTACTTGATGAAAATTCATTTATCAAAATAAATAAGAAATGACAGTTCAGATTTTCACGAAATTATATATTATAACATGGCAATTGTTTCGACAACACCGTGTCTTTATCAAATGTAAATGTCGAAGAAATTGTCATGTCATAATATATAATTTCGTGAAAATCTGAACTTTTAGTTCTTATTTATTCTGTTAGTTTTTCTATAACTTCGCTAGACAGAGATGATTGCTGTTTATATTATTTATTTCAGTTCCAATTGCCTTTTTTATTATATTATATAAAGTAACTTTATTTTTTAAGTGATCCCACAAAAAAGTATCTAGAACCTTAAGGTCTGGACTGTTAGCTGGCCCCTTCTTCAAAACCATTCTGTATATTTCTTGTTGCCAAATAATTTCAGCAGCTTCATTTAGCGGTCTAGTATCTATAAATTCTTTTACATATATAATCCTTTCGTATCTACTAATTAAAAATACACCTTCATAAAATATGGGGCCTACAATTTTGTTCCTTTTAAATTCCACACCAAGCATTAACAGAACCAAAATATTTTTCTTCATTTTCTGTAGACCAATAGTAT
The DNA here is from genome assembly GCF_029955315.1 of Cylas formicarius. Lineage (NCBI taxonomy): Eukaryota > Metazoa > Arthropoda > Insecta > Coleoptera > Brentidae > Cylas > Cylas formicarius. The sequence goes on from NW_026844214.1 coordinate 22,625,190, forward strand.
ATTTTTTTTTTAAGATCGCATAAGCTAGAAAAAGCAGGTCCTAACCTTCAATTTTGTATTGATGCGACATGGATATTTTGTCGTCTTCGCAAGATATTAATATAAAAACTAAATTTCATGCGAACGATATGTAAAATTTCTGTGGGAAACTTAAATTATAAATATCACTTTACTTACTAGTTCACTAGATTTTAATTGTAGCTTATAGCACGTAGAATTTAAATTGTCTGATATATTGCATTAACATTTTTCTGAGTATTAGTTTTTGGGTACATTTTTGCAAAACAACACGAATACATTCATTGACGTGACCGTTAGAATTGACAAATGTCAAAGTTCAAACCGTGCGGTAAAATCTCGGAAATGTCCGAAATGGCTCGGATCCGTGGGAAATGAAACTGACTTGGTAAAGTGACGCTTCCCGCACGCTAGATCGGTGAGTAATTAGGAATTTCACGGACGGGAGTAGAAAAACGCATTTATTTTTTTTTGTAGGAAACATAGCCTTGTATAGGCCTATTCTTGCTGCCATCATCGTGGATTTGCATATATTTTGCATTTTTGTACACACAATTAAACAGTTTCTTTGTTAAAATTGTTTAATTAACAGGCGGAAACTGTCAGTAATAATTAAACAAACAACGGAGCAAAAGATCAAAAATAGACATATTTTTCAAATCTGCGCACATAAGATCATTCCATAAAAAAATATATATGTTTTTATCTGCTACCTTTTTTTGGATCCCCTTGTATACATTAACATAACATGAAAGAAAGCTTTCGGTTGTACCATAGAACTTTTATATAAAACTTTCTTTTTCTGAAATCTGGAGGAAAAAGTTACATAATCTCTAATTTTTATTCTTTCCTTTTTAAGAGTATCATACCGGGACGTCCTCGACTCATTTTCAATGTTGGCGAATGGGTAGCAATAGACAAAAGTCATGAATTGAACCAAACCTGGGGGGTATTACCTGCACTCCATAGAAAAAGCGAATTTCGGAATGAAATCATTTGCAAACATTGAAAGTGGCTTAAGTATTCCTTGGGTTACTTCGTAGTTTCTTTGCATACGTAATGAGGTCCGATTACTTATGCCGTGTCCCATGTCCGCATCTTCTCTCGCGCTAGCAATAACAAACCCGCGTCAACCTTTTTCCACATAATTTCGCTCGTAATTATCCGAATCGGCGGCAGATCCCGGTTAAAGCCGCCCCTCTCACACATCGCCGCGTATTAATCGACAATATTTCAACATCATTACAATAATAATTGCATTACGCAGTCACACTATCGCACAATTATCGTTTTCATTTCCATAACTATCAATTTAAATGCTAATGTTATATTTTCGAAAATATGGGAGCGGGCCGGCGACGGCGGCGCGGCGTCGGCAACGGCGACGTCGGCATCGCAGTCCGGTTCGTCGATGCTTTAAAACTCGTCCCGCTCGTCTCAATTAAAATTTCCATAATCAGAAGCTGCGAGCCCGAATATCGAATCAAATTTACCGTGAAGTGTTTGTTACTGCGTCGGATCTTCCTTTTGCAAGTCATAACAATAACTTCTGCACGGACGGGCAGTAAGCCATCAAAATTTAATAATTAATTATCGCGGAGTTGATGTTTAAATTATTACCGGGACGGACGTGGACGCGGCGGTCGAATATGGGGGCGGGGCGGCGGCAATTACGAAATCGGACGAAATGGTCCGCGAAATCGAGATCGCGCTCGTCGCCCAATTGAGCGTGAATAAGCGGAATTCATTGCGTAGTTGATTTGGGTTTGTTTAGGTGAAAGCGCATCGCTTGATTGCTATCCATATTTCGCATTCGGCCGTCCCGTTTATTAAGGGATGACGCCTTATCTCAGTACCCGTAAAAAATATCGAAAAAATGTAACGGTAAAACTGGATTCAGTTATGCTTTTCAAATATTATATTGTTATACAGCTTTAACAAATTTTGACTAATATAATTTTGGTTTAACACCCATATTTATTAACGTTTTGCTATCTGCTATCCCCTCCTTTTCATCCCCTTTATTTTGAATTTTAACTTAGTTTGACCACCTGATTTTATACTACAAATATTCATTTGAATGGTCGACTTTCATAAAAGCCTTTTGCTCCAGTTTTGTTATACAAATATGTTAGTTGGTTTTTGCTGTAATGTTCCTGATGCAAAAGACCTATTATTATGGTTACTATTCGCGCTTTCATGATTTTGTTGGTCCTTATGCGGAACAATTGAGAAGTGGTTTTCCCGAACCAGACTCGAAGGTAGAAAAGCCAGGAAATCCTTCTTCATCCAGGAGCTCATTTTTCTTTCCTTGCAAAATGCATTGTAATCGTTCGTTACTCATTATGTGACCCAGGTATTCCAGATTACGACTTCTAATAATGTTGATTAGTTCTGGACTTGTATTAATCTTCGTTAACACTTTTTGGTTTGCAATGCTATGGGTCTATGGTCCAAGATCCTTCTGCACAAACCCTAGTCCAAAATCTTGGAGTTTCGATATGCTTTCTTATTTCATGGTTCATATTTCTCCGCCATATAGAAGTACTGAGTGTATTTATGAAGTCTAATTTTTGTATTTAATGTGGGTTTCCAATGCGACACCGAATCTCCCACGATCCATTTTTTTATCCATGAAGTTTTGTAGACGTTCTAATGTGTCGAAGAATACTACTATTGTATCATCTTTATAACGCAGGTTTTTAAGCCTGACTACATTCATTGAGATAGTTTCGTCTATCTCTGGGCCTCCCCAAAAATGTGCTGCTCGCACAGATTGAATATCACGGGGGACATCACGCAACCTTGTCTCACACCACCCAGGAAAATATAATTATGTATACATAATTATATTTTTTTTCTAAATATCTTAGTCTAACTGGTTTACTATCAGAGTCGCCGTTAAGGTGAATTATAAAGAGATTTATAAAGTTTTATGTATGTAAGTCCTTAGTTTTAACAATGTGCTGTAGTAAAATTTAGCAACTCAACTGGGAGTTAAATTTCCGGCAAAACATTTTCGGCTTTGATGTTTGATTTTACACAAAATACAAAAAATAGACTACGCGGTTTTCTCCGCTCCACACTCCAATTAAAAGAGACCACATAAGTTTTGATGCAAATATAGGCATTTAGGTAAGGGACGTGTGGGGTGAGGAGTGTTGCCTAAATATGCGGTGGTAACGACGTAAGGTAGAAGCAAATAATTCCGGAGAAGCGTAATAAATTATTTTAATTTACGGGTATTTTAGCAAGAGCGCCGGATTGATTATTGAAAAAACATAAAAGTAAATATTTATATTTCACCTTGACGAGGAATAATTTTGATTAATTTAGCCATTCTGGTTCTATTTCAGCAATAGTGCGTCGTATATCTTGTTTTAGGCATTCAATGGTCTGCTGCTTGTTCACATACATCTTTTCTTTAAAGCAACCCCAAAGAAAGTAGTCCATCGGCGTTAGATCGCATGATCTTGGTAGTCAACTTTGATCGCCAAACCGAGAAATTACATGGTCCGGAAACTTGGTCCGCAATAACTCCATTGGTTTGCGAGCTGTGTGGCAGGTCGCACAGTTTGGAAAACATATCACCCACATTAATTCCATCCATTTCCATCACAAAAACTAGGTTAACATTTCGGGACACCGTACATTTAGCGCATTTAAAACTGCATTTTTGCAGAAACAGATACAGAATGCATTGGTTTTTCCTGTATCCAGTATCACATACAACAATTTCTACAGAAAAAGGAGTGCCGTTAACTGAAAAGAAACAAATCAAATTTCGAAAATTAGAAGGCATCTTGGCATCCACGGCGGACGCAACGAGCGCAAAAGCAAAACAAAAAGCCGAGTTTCAAGTCCCGGTTCTTTTTAATTCCGAGGCAGCTCAGAACCGAACTTTTAATAAACAAAGTTTTTTAATGACCAGAAAACTACACTAGCGGCTTGCGGAAGGAGTGGCGTCGCAGGCGTCGCTCGCCTAAAAAACAACATTCGGGCGACATTGCAAAGCATCGCAGTAGGTGTTGCATTTCTCAATCGATGCCACTCTGGGGAAATCACAAAACGGAAAGAAGAGAAAGACGACGGCGGGGCAGGTTTCCCGTTTCCCACCGCAGATTCCCTCATCGATATAGTAGGTACCCACTCGAAGGGCATTCCGCAAATGACTCGTTTCAGATAGAGCCACTATCGCTTATATTTAATTGCGCCCGAGTTATTTCCACTCCGAGGGATAATTAAGTGAACGGCGGGGATTCTGTAAAAATACGTTTAAATAGCCGCCGCCATTTGCTGATTGGTTTAAATGTCGAGTTTTCTAAGGGTCACGCGGCAAAGAATACATATAAGAAAAAAAGGATGTCGACAGGGCAAGCCCAAATTAACGATATTCTAAATTTACAATTTACAAACTAAAATCGCTCACCCTAAAAAATCAATTCAATACAATACAATATTTGTGTGGTAACATCGGCGATCATTGCTCCGCCCATAGGGTGATGCTAAGGTCTAATCAATGGTATGAAGATCACAACCGAGATTAGTACGGTTTGGATGCTCAATCAGTTTACATCGGTAATTTGTGTTTTTCCCAACATTTGTTTATAATATTAACAAATGTTTTTTTCTTCATTCTCATGTAGTCAAAGAAATGGCCTGGGTCGGTTTGTAAATTGGTTTGTAAATGAACTTGTCCATGTTAAATTATAAACAAAATTGCATGGTTCCAAGCCCGGATATGACCTCAGGTGCGTGCGTGAAAATGCTGAATATGATCTTTTTATATTTGAAGGTAATAATGTTGAATTCTCTATGTTGAATCCTAAAAAAATACAAACAATATTATATCGTGATAGTTTTAACTTGACCAGTTAATGATTTTGTTTAATTAAATAAAGTTGTTCATTAGAAGTAAGTAATTGTTAATTTACTATAAATTGATTTAAGATATCAAATCAATTTTGTACATCTAATTGATGATTATTTTTTAATCATTTTAAGAAATTAAAGAGAATTTCCATTGGTAAATTTTTATGCAACAAATGTGCTCAAATGGAAGCTCGCAAGCAAAGTGTAATTCGACGAAAGGTTCTCTCTTTTGTTTTTAAGAAATACCCACCTTAGAAAACATTTTAATGGTCATGATTGATAATCATGTGCCGCTGATAACTAGAAAACTTTTATTTCCCACAAAAAGGATTTAGCCTCGGAAAAGCGTAACAGTAAAGCACTCTCATTGGAAAGTAATGAAATTATTTGGTGGCGACAAAAATCGGAAGAAAATCTTTTATCTTGATGAGATGTGGATTATACTTAAAATGTGACGACGAAAATATAAACAGCCAAGCTTTCATGGAAGGTCTATCGGTGTGTATTAAATTGTCTTCAGGAAAAGAATATATTCTAATGATTGTCCATATTGGAAGCGAAAAAAGGTTTGATAATATTTCTGGAGAAGAGGACATGAAATCGTGTGTTTCTGAAGATTGGTTTGGTGCAATCAAAAATATATTCCTGCTGATTCAGTCGTGATTATCTGTCACTCACGACTTATAGAAAAGTTCCAAATTTGGAGAAAACAGGAAAGAAAATATTGTCGGGTTAACCACCAAAACTATTGAATTTGAGTGACACCAGGGAACTGGCGAACAGCAGTTCAGCATGTCACTAAAGAAGAGAAAAAAATGTAAGATATTGATTACTTGATCAATCGGACTATTGACCCATTAATCGTAACGTCAGATGTCATGCATCCATGTATGTTTAATAAAAGAGGAGGTTACCTAACACTATGTAGGTAATGCCTAATTTTTATTCTACTAGAATAAAAATATCTCCTTTTTACACTCGGGATACTCATCTCACTGGGGATGTATTTCAGTTTTGGGGAATAATAAACAAAACCCGGGTGGTACTACTTGTCTGCGATAAGAAGAGAGAATATTGCAATTAAAACAGTGTCAATCAATGAAAGTTGCCCAGGTATTAGTTGTGTCACTCTGTAGTTCTTTTACATAGTGAATGAGGTTTAATTACTCTAGATCTTTCTGAATTACATTGTAGTCCATGACAAATCCTTAACTTTCTTTTAATATGAATAACAGTGGAAATCAAAGCTATAGCAATTGTCATTTTCTGATATATTGGAGAGTGTTTTTATATATTTGTCCCATTAAAGCAGTTGTCAAACAAGTTGTGATTTCTAAAGTTCTAAAGTTTTGGATTCTTTTTAATCGCAGCCTAGTTATTGCGGTTCTCAAAAAATCCACACGTTGATAGTCGAGATATCTTAGAAATTTGTTTTGCATCGCCTCAAATCTTCTGTTATACACATCCAACTGAGGTGTCCAGACGGCAGAGGCAAAAGTTAATCGAATATAAACACCTTAAAAATATTTTTATAGAATGCAACGATGGAGCCGGGCCGTTTATTGCATTACCTATATATTTATATAATCTATATGATTAGGGAGTCATTTTTGTATCGTATATTACCACTATATCATTAATTTTTTGTACCTGCTTCGATAAAGTGCTGTTAAAATTATAATCATGTGTGCAAAGGCCCAATATCTTTTTGTATTGTCAGCAAAAAGGAGTATATTCACAAACATAACACACTTCTTGACACCATTAACGTAAATAATAAAAAATAAAGATCTCAGTGAGACCCTGGGGTACCGGAGGATACATTGTAGGAAGATGATCGATGACCATTCATGCTCAACAACTGGTAGCGAAAGGAAATGTAGGAAATCAACCAAACATCTTCATGCACACCAATTTCGGCCAAATTGTTTATTAAGATATTGTAAGCAATTATAAAACAGTATTTATTTATTTACAACAATTCAACAATATAATCCCAATCTCAAAACAGAGATAATGTTTTTCTACTCCCGTCTGTAAACTGCCTAATTACACACCGTGCGAGAAGCGTTACTTTACCATGTCAGTTTCGTTTCTCATCTATCCGAGCCACTTCGATGCAGTAGTTAGAGAAATATCTATTAGTCAACAGATTTCGGAGTATGAAAGTAAATTTTAACTGCTACGATTCTTTTTATGATTAAATTTTTTTAGATTGAACATTTTCTATTATGTAGAGTGGTAATTCCCATTCTCAAGGCTTAATCTGCATTTATTACAAAGATGCGTACTATAAAACTATTAGGAATTATGGCCGGGTAAAGTTCAACAAACATTGCATAAAGAATATCTAGACGACTTATGCAAAAAATACGAGTTCAATATGGCATAAAATTGGTACCCGACCTTGTCCCGTTCGCGGTGCAATTCTGCCTAACATTCCGAACAAAATCACGAAATCCAGTTATTGTTTTCTTTATTTTTTGAAAATTGTTTTATGTTAGTTGTGACTTTTGAATTCAGTATATTTCTGATCAGAGATATCAATTTTACCATTAGTGTAGTTTTGGGTAGTTTTAAGTTAATGGAAGTTTTCTTATATTGTTACTTTTCAATTTCAAATTTCAATAAAATATGTGGAAAACTGCCAGTTTAACGTCCTGTATTATAGAAAATTTTTTGTATTTTCAAACAATGAATCTTCATCAACTGGTTGATCCTTCTATTCGACACACCCAGTATTTTTGAAATCCAATTTAACATACTAAGAGAATTAAACCCAAACAACTCTCATTGAAGGGAAAAATATTAGCTGAAAATGTATTCCCGCTCCTCTTTGTTTCACTTTGTTCGGACACTTCCCTTTCCCGATCGATCTGCGATAAAATCCTAAAACAGTTCTGCCGACACGCTTTTAGTCGATTGAATTTTCATTACCGGCCAAAATATAGTTAGTAAGGAATTTTTGAAATCGAACACTACATTGTTTTTTGAACAGACCACCACATTTGCCTGTCAACGTCGCGGGGCGGGGTGGGTGTGCGCGGCAACCGCGGTCCGTGGGGTGGGGCGCCGCGTCGGCGTCTTGACGCTCTTTGGGGTGTGGCGGGCGCCAGCAGAGCGGTCGTCACAGTTTATTACGCGCCCTGCTAGAGACGTATCGCTTTTTTTGCTAAACGCCACTGAGATGAGCATAGAAGACGATATGGTTTGGGTCAGACCTGTCGTCGTGTTTTTGGTCAGTTCCGGTTAGTCGTTGCTGAATATTGGCGTTAGGGTTCGTCACCGAAGGCTACTTATGGGTAAGTTTAATGGTTTATTTGTTTTTATTTGTTGACATATGGCGTAGTACGACATTATTCAATATATTAGCAAACTCAATTGATATAAAATAACCTACTTATGCAGCGGACACCCTTAACTTACCATAAATATAAAAAGAAATAGAAATTGGAGAAATAGAGAAAGGGATAAAATAATTTAAGAACAATGTAACACCACCTCATCCAATCCGTAAATAAATTTTTGTTAAGTTTAAATTCTTCTTTTTGTTATATATGTTACGGTTAATTTGGTTAGTTGGCAAGATTTCAAACTAACCGGCTAATTTGGCAAGTAACTAAAGACACTGTTATTATGTAGAAATTAACCAATTCCCGCAAAGTAGCAATGATCCCTGGATGGTTTAGAAACTTGCCGATTGGTATGCAAGATGAAGATTTAATTTAGGTGTAATATAATATCTGTTGGCTTAGTTACTAACTGGATAGTTTACAATTTTTTTTTCAGTTCATCTTAGTCTAAGTATAAAAACAAATTTGTCGTTGATTATTGCTTCTAATTTCTAAACAATTTTTATTGAGAAATCTTCTGGATCTATCCTGCGTCGGTTGTTAGAGACTAACTAGAACTGAGTTTCAGTTAAGTATACAAACTATCGTGAGAGCCGTGTGGAATTCCTCTTCTCTGTAAAACTTGAAAACTGAAAACCTGAATTGCAATTGAATTCAATAATGTCAGATGATGAAAAATTTTAGTTAACCGTTAGTCGAATAGGGTGTTCATCTCTCAATCTTGAATGATGATTCTCTTTTAGACAAAACTTTTGTAAATATATTGCCTAAAATGTTCAACTACCCGCCAACTGCAAACTACAATTTAAATTGTTAGACTCAATATTCAAGCGAAATAAGTAGTGAATGCGGCAAAGTTAAATAAATTATGTATCACAGATATTTTAATACTTAGTAGAGTTAGCAGCACACTGTTGCGGTCTGTTGTATTTCTTCTGTTGACAACTTCGACATTATGATGTTTTTCGAATTTTCTTTTGGAATGAATCAAAAACTAAATTGACACTCGAAATTCAAACAAAAGCTCTTTGCTATTTTCGGAAGAAAAATAAATAATAAAATTATGCGGGATTTAACTTCTATTCTATCTTCTATATATATTCTATCTACCCACTCCAAAGTAATTAACTGCAACATAAGCGTAGCAGTTGTAAACACGTTTTTAATACTGATGAGAAAGCAGAAGAACTATGGATGCAAACAACAAACTTATATCTGTAAAACTATAAAATATGTTTTTCTACTCTCGTCTGTAAAATACCTAATTACACACCGATCTAGCGTGCGGGAAGCGTCACTTTACCACATCAGTTTCGTTTCTTACGGATCCGAGCTACTTCGGACATTTCCGGGATTTTACCGCACAGGTTTGTCAATTCTGACGGTCATGTCAGTGAATGTATTCCTGTTGTTTTGTGAAAATGTACCCAAAAACTAACGGTCGTAGAAAAAGTATAGTATGCAACAAGTTCGGTAAACTTTTAAGTCACTCGTGTCAAATAATCTCGTGATTCAAAAGCCGTTTACCGCACTTGTAGCATAATATACTATTTTTTTACAATCATGTAAGTATGTTATGATTTTTGCACAGATAAATTACACTTTTTGCTACAGCGCAGAGAATGCTTTGACATTCCAATGATTACGAGTTTGAACTGAGTGACCTCGACAGTGACAAGTGCAAGTTTAAGAAATTTTCAAAACCCTCTTTGCGTAATAGCGTGAGGTTTGTGCACGAACCAGAGAGTGCTACAACTCCACGAGTGCGCAAAGTAAAATTTCCTAACATAAAAAAGGTTTATGTAAAGTATCAAGTCTTCCCTATTTTTAAAAAGCGACAAAATTAATGAAAATTTATTTTAAAAAACAATACCTTAAACATTCATATCAAAGTTATCTAAAATATAGAAATAAATTACAAGAAATTTGTTACTTTAGTTATACTTTAGAGCTGTCAGATGTTTCAGCAGATTTTAACCGCATCTTGCTTCGGTTGTTGTTGAATTAATCTTGGATATCTAATTTATAAATTGTTCACGTGATGAAGATTGACATTTTTGTGCAAAATCAATTTAATCCGGCAGTACCACCCTAAAAAAAGCTGAATGTGGCTAAGTAAAATTTTCTATAGATGTTGCTATGCGATGGAGGTAGGAGTCGCTTGACCAAAATGCAAAAACTAAAGTTTTAAAAATTAAGGCTTAAATATTTTAAATAATTTAGGGTAAACATTAGTTGAGTACAGTCATGGAGTTCACACTTACAACTTTAATACAGACTTAGACTTAGACTTACCGACTGACCAAAAAAAAAAAGTTTTTTGAAAGTTTTATCTAGTTGCAATTTGCAAAAAAAATCGTTGATATAATAGAAATTGTGCAAACCAAAAACTTTAATTGATTAAATAACCAAAGCGGTTAAAATAAACTTTCATATTGCGAAATCCCTAACTAATACTTATTTCTGTAACTAGTGCACGAAGGACTAAGTTGCAGAAATTTGACTGTGCACACTCGTGAAGTTGTAGCAGTCTCTGGTTCGTGTACAAACGTCACGCTGGTCTGTAAAGAGTGTTTGGAAATTTTCTGACGCAATATACTATTTTAGACTTGTCACTATCGAGGTCACTCTCAAATCAAACTCGTAATCATTTAAATGTATTCTCTGCACTCTAGCAAAAAGTATATTTGTGATACCTTAAACAGTGCGAAAATCATAAAATTCTTGCTCGATTGTAAAAAAAACATTGATGTCTATTTTTATAGATATGTGTTTGTTGCTTGCATCCATATTGCTTCCGCTTTCTCATCAAAATTATCAATGTATTTACAACTGCTGCGCCTATGTTGCAGTTAATTACTTTTGAATGGGTAGATAAAATAAAAACTTCCGACAACAGCATAGAAATTTTGTTCAGAATTTGTGTGTCACTTTATTTTTTGATTCAGTTCCAAAAGAAAATGTTTGAAATTCGAAAAACGTCATAATGTCAAAGCTCGCAACAGAAGAAATCCAAAATACCGCAACAGGGTACTGCTAACTCTACAAGTATTATAATAACTTTGGAAAACCGCTCGCTTTACCAGATATAGTAAGCCAAAAAAAAGATCTAGGATACTAAAATCATTCCTACTATAATTAAAATAGACTACACCTGGGGATACACAGAAATATCTTATTGTATAAGAATGTTTAGTTTTATATACTCTTCACGATCATTGCACAACCATCATATCACAGGTTTAGAAAGGAAAGTTCAGAGCAGGGAAACGGGTTTTAATTTTTTATCTTGAACACGAAGATACATACAGGCCTACACACATGTTTGCTTGCTTGATCTAAAAAAATATCAAACCTCCAAAAAATCAGTTGCGTACATTATTAAACTTGTTGCATTAATATATTATAATATACATTCATACATACATATACATATATATATATATATATATATATATATATATATATATATATATATATATATATATATATATATATATATATATATATATATATATATATATATATATATATATATATATATATATTAAAATATACGTATCTAATGCTGGCCATAGATATTTATTTATTATTTCTTTAATCGGTATTTCAAAATGATAAAAATGATTATCAATTTAAAACAGGATTCCAGGGTAGCAATAGTATTTTCTGGAACAAGTTTGATAAACGACACTACGACAATAAATGAAAGTTTATAAACTTGTTGCATACTATACTTTTTCTAAGAGAATTAGGTTTTAGGTATATTTTTACAAAACAACAAAAAATGACCATCAATACTCAAAAACGTTCAAATATCATCAGTGTTTTTTCTCCAAGTCGAAAACCCATTCAAAACAATTACTCGCCACAGTTATTAAAATATATGTCTTTTTCGATAACGCATATATACCAAACAAATCCGCTTTTTTATTTATTTTTTAGTTATTACGCGATTGTCTAAAAAGACTGGATGCAGTTCGGGTAATGGAAAGCAAACATTTATTTGACAAAACAAATGTTTACGTTTCGACTGCGTATGATCGAAAACACCAAAATAATTGCTTTGCTGTTTTTATTGGGCGAGTTAATAGACGGGTGAGATTTTTGTAGGCTGATTCTATTTTACGAATCCGGATATGTTGTCGTCAAAACTAATCATATGACATGCACAATTTTGACGACCCACAAAAAGAGAGGATTTTTTTTATTTGCATTTATTTGTAACCGGATTTAATTTAATATAAATATAAAAATAGAAGTTTAATAGAAATAGACGTTAATAGACTCGGCTCCGTTCTAACTTTCAAACGACGACAAGAGATTTCGTTATTGGGAAAACGTCTTTTTGATGGAAAATTTGTCATAATCTCAATTTTTTTAAATATTACCTGTCTTACCGGTCTTACCATGCGGGTTTTACGATTTATCAATGACAAACTTTCACGTGTGTTTTTCTTTTATCTTGTTTAATTGTGCTCTTCAGATAAAATGTGTAACATAAATGAGACAGACGCATACAATCCTTGTATGAAAAAAAGTGATATATTTCTAATTTTCAGCGGTACTAAAAAGTTTTAATCTAATACGGTCAGATTTTAGACTATGACAATTTTAAGTGATAAAAACAATATTTTTAAATTGATAAACTATTATGGAAATCAAAGAGAAAGTGGAAGGACGCCAACGAATATCTAGTAAGTAGCAGTGAAAGCACCGGCGATCAATTGAAGGACTGTGCAACAAATTATGTGTGAAAAAAAACACAATATAATAACAAGAAAGCCAAAGACTGGTTTATGAATGTCGTGATTTGAGATTGATATAGGTCACAAACCAATGTAACGCTTGAAAGTTTTGGAAGAAAGTTGGTTTGATTCATATGATTTGTCAAAGAAACCTTTGGACCCTCACGATAAGACAGGATTTGATTACTTGGGAGACTTTTTTGAAAAAATATTTTGATTCTCTATTTATCAGTGTTAAAATCTCTAATATCGTTTTAGTTTCCTGGGAGATATGGTTGTTTGCCTTTCTTCTCGCCTTAAAATGTAAACTTTTTATCAATCAAAAGAAGCTTTAAAATGAGTTTAAAGTTTTAAATAGTAAAGCGTTGTGCGTGATAGTATTTTCAAAAGTTTTCTTGTTTATTTAAAATTTATTCATAATCAATTGAATTAAGTTGTCGGGCTAGCCCACTACTAGACATATTACTTTTTCACGTAACCTATCTACAGTAACAACCTGGATAAAGTATAAAGCTAGAAATATTTAATATATTTATTAATATTAATATTAATATTATTTAATTACTTAGGAAACACCTGGTTGATATTTTGAGAATTATAGGCAAAATTATAGTTATCTTAATGTAATGAACGAAATACAAAAATGTTGCTTAAACAATAAATTTTCAACTTCAAGACTGAATTATCTTTGGATGTCTTGGTATTTTTTCTTTGTTTTCGTTTAACAATCTTTAGCACTTATCATATCGTATCGTTTGATCATATCGTATGGTTTGTGTCATTGAACATAAAATCCAATAAAGAATAAATGTGATGGCTGTGATGGATCGGTCGACTTATACTTAAGCAAAATATGTTTTAGACTTTTTGCAAAATATATTCCAACAACCATTACTGAAAATGGTACGGATATATTTTGGAAACCATAGCTAATTAGGATTCCAATATGAAATTAAAAAGTTGTATTCAATTGTTTGATATTAGAGAATTATAGAAAAATCTGTGTTCTCTAATGCATTTGACACAAAAAAGAGCCCTAATAATGTTCATACGGAAAGAAAATTTATCACAAATAGCCTTTCGATTGTTAGCATTAAATACTTCTCAAAACTCGGAGCCCATGTAAGTCAATTTTGCACTATTTAGTTTAGAAATATTTTTCCTGTTAATCTCCGACATTCCAAATGGTGTCCCCACGCGACACCACTTAGAGTGCACACAACAAAAAAGGGAAAATATATGAAAGTGCACTTAAGAAACAGTCGCGGCTTAAAACACATTTTTACCATTTAATCTATCCAAAATATCTTCCTAAGCGTGATATAGTGCAAAGGAGAAGGCATTAATATTCAGTAATTTCTTAGCAGCTACACTGACGTCCGTCCGGGGAGGCGTAATTACTCTTGCATTTTTTACCATTATCCTTTCGCAACGCGAGGAGCGCTTTGTTTAAATTCCTCGGGCATGCACAAACACTGCGTCAAAGAATACGTAATTTTTGGTTTATTATGCGCGGCTAAAATGATGTTCGGCTCCACTAAACTTGATTATGTCGGAAAATCTGTCTTGGCGGAAACAAGTGGAGCCGGAACGCATAAATCTGGATCGAAGAAAAAAAATTCGTCAAATTGATTTTAAATTTGTATATTAACAATTTTCTTACTACAATTTTATTTATTTTATGTATTCAATACAATACTCTACAGGTAAAACCCAATTACAGAGTAAGGTACAAAACAAATTCTTGAGACTTCTGGCGAAAAAAATGTAAATTGAAGTATACAAAAGTTTAATTTTATTGGTTGCCAGTTTTATGTTTCATATTTCTTTAAAAAAATTGTTAAATAATTAAAGAAATTAAAGAGGCCGCAAATAAAATTAAAGACAATTCACGACTGTTGCTCGATGTTCGCAGAACTTTGGTATTTATTACAAGCAAAGAAACAACGTTGTAAAATTAAAAAAAAAAACGCTAAGAATTTAATTAAAATTAAATGTAATTTCGCTTTATTGGCGCTTTTTAATAAATCAATCAGACGCTATATGATTGTATAATGTTTTCTTATTACTTATTATTATTAACACGACAAGCTATAGATTTAAAACGAAGAGACCAAATTAATATAACAGTTTTTTTTGTTATAAAATATAATGTTTTCATTGGAATATGCCCGACTTTGAATTAATAATATCAGTATATTTATAAGGTTTAGTGAGATTCACACATTAAAAAAAAATGAAAACCTACTTCTTAAATAGTTTAACATAAAATAAAACCAACAGATTTTTTGTCAATCATAATTGCCTTTAATTAGGTTTAGGTAATAAAATGAAAGAAAATTATTAATATTTAGGTGTGATCTTGCACCCATTATTGGTTGCTCTATCCCGTAATCCTTAATGCTTTATACCTTTGTTCTATTGGCCGGTGAAAATCACATGACAGAAGACCCTTCGTCATTTTTAAAATATTAGGAAATCTTTTAGAAGTGTCATCCGACCGCCTCGAAAATATAAATTTTCAATTTGTTTAATATTGTCATTTTATTATTATAAGAGAACGAAAAAACTCCCTTTTATAATAAGGAAATAAATAATTTATTTTAAACATAATTCTGATAAAATAAATACGCAATACATTAAATATAGGAAAAAAGAAAATCGTTGATGTTTTAAAGTGACTAACGTAATAATTTATAAACAAATCAATATCAAAATATCTATAAACCTACCTAAATTGTTATATTTTGATTGGCTAAATTGAAGAAAACAATTGATTTATGGCAAGATGAATAAGTTATAATATTCTAATAAAGAATTATAATGATATTGAGCAAGAATCTATTTTCTAACAAAATAAGTTCTCTAACTTCGTCCTATTTTTTTAGAACATAATATATCATATCTATCTGATGCCATCTATGAGCTAACTCCCCCTCTCATCCCTCCAATTTTTTAGCACCATTAGTTTAATGCGTCAAAATATGAAAAGAAAAAAAACTAACACGACAAAAGTATTCTCGAAAAAATTTTTCGTACAAGTATAGATTATTTGATAAATTCAGCATCATTTCCAACTTAAGAAAGTAGGTGGCTCACCAGTGTAACCACTTGGTCTTTCGGCACATCAAAAGGTTGCTGCTTTTAGACTTTACATGTCACACAAAAAGGAGCAGTCCGTCGAAAACTTGAGAGTCATTGGAAATAGTGGTACAGTTTCATTAATAATCCCAAATACACTCTGATTGATCCACGAAACTTTTAATTTCAAACTAAAAATGGGCATCTAGACAAGTTTAATTAGTGTTTATCTGGACATGCGTATAAGTTTACTGCAATACTTTGCTGGTGGAGTTATTTTGCGGCTCGTCTCTGTTTTCGTATTGCTCCGTAACCAAAGATCATTTTATTTCATTCGTTAAACAGATTTAAACTAACCTAAAATCCTGACCGATCCGATAGCTATATAATTAGGTCGAGTGTAGATCAGTGCCCAGAGAAGATTAGTAGAGAGTATTAGTATACTTCTTCTTATCCTTATAATGTGCAGCTATAATATTAATGTGGAACCAGCATACAAACTATTAGTAAACAATAGCTTGCCAAATTTATTCAAGATATTTCGAATATCGAATTCTTAGGATGCATATTTATTATTTTTACATTAGGCACAATCATAAGTTTATACAACAAATTTGTTCGCTTAATTATTTAAAAAAAAACTATATTTTAAAGGGCAAACTAATTGGAAACGAATTTTTAGTCAGCATTATTGTTTGTGTTATTTATATCGTTCCATGGTACCAATTATTCTGTAATATGAAGAAACAGCCGCATACCATGATGCAACCACCTCCAATGAACCCATATGACCTGTATCTGCAGAAAATAGTAGGAAGGATAACATTAAATGTTTGACAGAAATCTCTATGGTACCGATATTCAATCTCATAATAAACCTACTGCAGCATTTCCAGTTATTTCCAATTAGTTTGCACTTTAAAAATGTTTTTTTTTTACTCCTTTCTGTAAAATAAGTAACCATACACCGAACTAGCTTGCTGGAAGCATCACTGTGATTTTTTTGTCCCACGGATCCGAGGATTTTGCCGGGATATTACCGCACGGGTTTGGGAGCAATCGGATGTTTTCGGAGATTTTACCGCACGGCTTGAATTTTGACGTTTGTCAATTCTGACGGTCAGTGAATATATCCTTGTTATTTTGCAAAAATGTACACATTTGTTAAACTTGTTAAGTCAGTCTTGTATTAAACACTCGCACGGCTCCGTTGCGCTTGTGCCAAATAACCTCATGACTGAAATGCCGTTTACCTCACTTGTTGCATAATATACTTTTTTTTTAAATTAATTAACGAGTAAAATTATTGTTTAAACTTATGTACCTATTGTGAAAATAATAAATATACATCTTCACCATAGTAACAATCTTGAACAAATTTCTTAGTACCAACAATTGGATTGTTTTATAGGAATCGCGATGGAGAATCTGAGAGTGAAATACCCGATCGCGGCCGAATTCGTTCTGTTTTCTATTTGGACCGAACAAAATATCGATTTCACAACAGCGTGGGGTCCATCCTATATATTAGATGTTGTAAACTCTTCTTTCCAATTTGCTCGTATGAATTTCTACATTTTTAAAAACAACAAAAATATCCCATTTGAAAGTTCCCTGTCCATGTTTGCCGTGCACCGTTCGTCGCGTTTGTAATCGCAACCCGCTTCCACACCTTTTAAACGATCAATACGAAAACAAAAGCGAAGTTAATAAAGAAGTTAACACAAATTAAATTTACGGGTGACAGTCACGTGCTCAGATGTAGATTAGAATAAATGAATGTGTGTTTTGCGTAGCCGGTTGTGCGTATATTTTTCATGCTAATGATATAAATGGTGGTAGGCATTTACGTCGGTGGGTCGTCGGAAAAAGAGCAGATGTTCGCCGTTTGCTTTTGTGTCTTTATTTGAACGAAGTCTGATAACGGAACCGATAACGTGTGCGGAATAATATAGAATTAATTATTAACGCGAGTTGTTTTTGGTTAAACAGAACTGCTGACATAGTTTGATAACGAAATCCTATTCTCAGATTCTAACAGATTTTAACAAGGAGAAAACCACATTTCATGACAAAAAGTCTCTTCCAAAACTCAATTTTAAGTATAGGTTATTAACAATGCGGAGTCGGTGTCTTATACTAAAACAAAAAAATTGCGTCATAAATCTGAGCACAGCAAGTTTTCTTAACTACATAAAACAAATTTTATTGGATATTTCTGTTTATTCAATTGGAGAATTCTTCGATCAGAGTAGAGGCTGTCTTGATTCGTGACGGCCACCATCCGACTGATTAACTTTGTACTGTAGGTTTGTTTATTTTTATTTTTATTCTTCATTTAGTGGAGGTCAAAGAAAAAGTTTCCCCTCAGAATCAAAATTAAGCTGACCATGAAATCTGCTTCCATTGGTGGGCGTTCCAAGTATGATGATGCCTAGCAAATTCCAAACTGCTTCTTCGATTGGAACAGTAAGTTTTTTTTCGATTTTCAACAAAAACTTATTCCCAAATGGCAATTTCTGATTTGCGAGGGTCTGCATAATATTGCCTTTAACTGATTAAATAAAAATAGTATAAAAACAATAGCAAAACACTAGACAACTAATCAAGAACATCAAATTCCGCAAACTCATTTACAGCAGATTTTGAAATTTTGATTTTTCACATTAAAAAGTCGTTAAAGATTTTTTTCTAATTTGACTTATTTTGTAGCATAATTTATATATCTTAACGTTGCCTAACAATTTGTGTAATTAACAGATTCGCTTTGTGTACCGAACTGCTTATCATATATTCAGGATAATCATGAGGATTTAGCTGAAACGCTTGCTCCGTTCTTGTTCTTTATTGCTAGGTTCCTAAGTCTTCCATGCAATTTTGCAATTTTTAATGAGTGCTTAAAAACTTGCCTTTTTAATAAATAAATAAACTCTGTTAAGAAAATATTATTTTCATTTTATTAACCAAGAATTCGGGTACAAGGGTCTTAGTTATTGTTTAAAAATTTGAAACGCAGTAAAAGACAGTAAATTTCTTATCAAACAAATCAAAAATGTTCCTGCATCAAGCAGTCAAAAATTTGACTGTTAAAATAAAATCTTTTGTATATTGAATATGAAAAAAATGACGAATTATTATTGGAATATGTTGATAATTTAAGAGAATCTTATTAGGAATATTAATTTAAATAAATTATACAAGGTTTCTCAATAGTGCGTAGGCGATTGATATCTTAGAAACGGGTGGCGAAAAAAAAATTAGCAAGTTGCACTTGTGCAGGAAGTGTATTATCTACAATTATTTTCATCTATAGCGTGACAAAGTAATATTTTGAAAATGATCCCGAGTCTCGAAAAAAATAAGTTATAAAGTTGCACATATGCGAATGCGAAGAAGAGGGATAATTTTCTAAAAGTAATCATGAATTTGAAAAAAAAATTATTGGGTAACTCAAGTTCACACTCGGTTGTGTTTAAAATTCGATTCTTAACAATGTTTAATTTTTTACTTTATCTAGACATCAGCAGTTCATTGACTTTGTTATTCAGTTGCCATGATAATTACACTCACCGTAAAAAAGACACTAAAAGCTGAACCCAATTTCAAAGTTGGTTTCTCTCGCGAACAGCTCGTTTGATTTTGATGATTCTTTGTTATTTAGACTGATTGCCCAGTAACGACGATATGTCATTTTGAATTTAATTTGAATTTCAGCATATAAGGGGTGCAAAAAAGTTTTCTTTCAAGACATTTGAATTGAATTGAAAAAATAATTTTGCGATTAACAAAAGAGCGGTCACAGTAAATCACTCGTAAACATTATTTTAGAGCCTTTTTTTGAGAATGTATATTTTTTTCTGTTGACAAGGTATCAGCAGTTGGTTGACTTTGGATTCAGTTACCATGGTAACTAGTATACTACTATACCGTTTCTACTACCCTAGCTAGTTTTTTCTACGATTAATTTTTGGGTACATTTTTGCGAAACAACACGAATATATTTACTGTGTGACGTCTGATATAACCATCAGAATTGATAAACCCATGAAACTGACGTCTTAAAATGACACTTTCTCCACGTTCTGTAGGTGTATATTGGGTATTTTATAGAAGGTAACAGAAAAACATTATTTCAGTTCAAGTGCTCTTGGCGCAGCGTGAGCAACAGTTCGTTTCGCTAAGGAAGTAAAAAAAAAGTAAATTTTACTTTAAATACTTTTAGGTGTTTTTGCATTGTTGTAAAACTTTTAAATAAAATAAATGTAAAAAAAATATTTTGACATAATGTTTCACTATAATTCGATAATGGTTGCCTTGCCTAGAAAAAATATGTGCGCTGCCTTCATCTGTTAAAAGTTTTTTGGTGATGATGGAATTTGCTGGAAGATATCTAGGAAACCCTATTATTGAATGTGTAACAATTTCAATTCACTAATATTTGCTAGAACAGTAGACGTCAGAAATATCATGAAGTGAAATTAGCAACTAACCAAAACTATAAATTTTAACTTGAGAAATTGGCGTTTTTCACAAATCACTCCATATATCAAAAACCTCTATTAACTTTTCTCTAATTTAACCAGCCAGTCATTTTTGTAATAGCACTTGTGGCCCACACTATCTAAGACGATTGTATTGGAACCCTTTTCTTCAATACTTTTTGAATTTTTGAATATATAAAAAGAAGATAATAAAAATCTCTAAACAGATTATTGGAGTCTCAGTCTAAAAAATTATCGGGCTATCCTAATCTTGAACATTTGATTTAGTGCTGATATAAAAGCTACTTTTAGTGTACTAAAAAGAAAAATTATTTTCATAAATCCTTGCAGTGAACTAGATGCAGAAATAAATGTTATTTTCTTAAATCCACTTATATATATATTCTGATAAGCAATTGCGTTGCCAGAAATTCTCGCAAAACCCAGAAAGATAGAAAGGCAAAAAGTCACTCAACAGACAGCCACCTATTTGCCAAACTTCTCGATTGCTTCTTTCAAATAAATTCGTTGTGTATCAAAGCTCACGGTTGAATTATTAAAAGGGCCTCTCCGTTATTAAGTAAAGCAGACCGGTAAATTACTTTCTGGCAAATACGCGAAGATAACTGTTACGTCTCATGCAGATCCTAACGATAATATGAACCCTCTTTTTGCTCGCTCCCCGGGGAATTGCAGCGCGGGAACTGGGAAGCACGGAGATAGTGCAAAACTCGCTCTCGAAATACAATTTAAATGTCTTCGGATGACTATTAGACTTTTACGGCTAATAAGGGACTTTTGTTTACATACGAGTTAAATATTAATGCCGTTTATTGCTCGGCGATTACGGTTGAACTTCTGAACTCGCGATATTGTTACGGTAGGGTTTGTTTTGGAACAATCCTTTTATTGACGTAATTGACGCCTTCTAAATACTTTTCCAAAGGGCGTTACTTATGTTGGCGATACTTGTGTACATATCTTATTTTTAACTTTTACACAACAAATTTTTACTATCTACTTGTTAGTTTATGGCAAAATTTTCAACGTACATCTTCATAAATCATCCGCCAGTTTCAATTCTATCATAAGATATTTTTGCATTCTGAAAAACATTTAACTAAATTTAAAAAAGTCGGTTTTGCGAAAATTGATATAGGTAGTTCTAGTAGGTTCTTAGCAAGAACCGGTTGCCATTTTATTTTGAAAAAAAAAACTCCTAATCATTAAATATGGCTTTAGGCGTGCTTTGTAAGGGATCATACAAAACAATATGTCATAATCAGCCATATGTCAAAGGCATACAGTCCACACTGAGAGTCTCTGGGATCCAAATAAATAGACTCTTAGTTGTTATACGTAATTCAACAAATAACAAACCAATAATGAAAATATGTATTGCAAACGTATTTAGACGCTAGCGGTTTCTGCATCTGCGTGGCACTTCTCAGAGCTTAAAAGGAATATGCTGTTAACATACCGAAACCTATTATATAATTATGTTTGTTCTAAATAAAGTTGAGTAACAAATATTAGCTTGTTGCTTACTGCCCGTGAAAACATTAAATATGTTTAACACAAAACTCTCTCAGTCACATTAAGACCATACCTACCACATCTAAAATTCTATTTTTCAAGAATAAATTAGGATTCATTTTAATAAAATTCGTTTAAATCAGACCTCGGGAATGACAATCTACCACTAATTCTTTTTCAAAATTGTGGAGGATCTTTGGTTTTTAGCTTTATTGTATAATGTGTTTCGCACTCTGCGATAGCAATGAACTACATTAACTTCCTCAAAATCGTACAGTAATGGGTAACTAAACATGCATTAGTTCCAACACTTAATTAATTTAATTAAGCTATACAAAACAAAATTCCACTATTAATTAAAACGTGTAGTTTCGGCGGTAAGGTTGCCTCGCTAGGCTGTCAAAAATATTGTACACAAATTAATTTCGAGCTTTCTATAATGGTCTGCTAGATCGACAGATACTACAGGGCTGAATTTTTTTTTAAGGAAACACGTTTTTTAATTGTAACTTTCCCAACCTTTAGCAATACTCACAAGAACCTCCGGAAGTGGGTTAATATTAGCAGAAACTATAATTCTACTAAAAAATAACTACTGCTTAAAAAATGTACCATGATTACGTTACAAAAAATTTGTAGTATTTTTGCCATATTAAAAATAATGATATTACCATATTAAACACGCCTACCACCAAAAAAAAAATACAAAGCTTTATAGCAGAATTTTAAAATATTTCCAAAATTAAAAAAATACACCGTTGGTCTCTAAAGAATTTCGCAAACCTATATTAATTTAGGATTTTTTGAGTCCTTCACATATTTTAATACAAAACTTTGTTGCATATTCGAAAATTGTTTGCTGCTTCCTAAAGTAAAGATCAAATTTAAAACTTTCATAGGGTTTTTTGATAAAAAAAACTGGGGCGAGGTCAAGTGTTCCAGGAAAGATATTTCGATCCTCATTAATTCTGAAAGGTTTCAAGCAGCGATCAATTTCCCTAACAAAATAGAGGTCTGGTCAGACGTAAATATCTTGTCCCTGTGTCAAGCGACAACGACTGGAAACTTTAAAGATAACAAGCCTTCAAATAAAGATGCGCTCGACCTTGTTTTAATTTTTTTCCCAGAGGATGATCAGTTTATATTTTGAAGGATGAAGTTTTCTTTTGAGGAGCTAATACATTTTTAAGTGGTTCAATTAAAATGGTTAAAATGCTTGAATCCATGTAAGATTTTCAACTGCGGTCCTGCAATTAACTTGGCAGCCTGTTGATGTTATCTAAAAACTTTGCTGTCAAGTTGAACTGGAAAAGAATAGGTTAATTGTATAGCAAGTGTATTCTCAAGCAATATAATTTTAAATACAACATTATTTTGTAGATATTTCTTGAGTTGGTAAAGTTTTCTTATGTTTAATTTATTATTATTATTATTATTATCATTATTATTATTATTATTATTATTATTATTATTATTATTATTATTATTGCAATTACCCCTATATTCGGTAAAGTCATTGAGAAAGCCCTGAAGGCTCGCCTGTCACTGTTTTTTGAGGAAAATAAACTTCTGTGTGAATCGCAGTTTGGCTTTCGTGAGGGGAAATCCACGACCCATGCACTTATGCACTTTGTGAACAGTGTGGTGCGGGGTTTCGATGCTGGCGACGTATCAAAGGCACTTCTGTACGACCTTACGAAAGCGTTTGACTGCGTCGATTACGATGTGCTCTTAAACAAATTAAAATTTTATGGCGTCAGAGGTATCCCTCTAAAGTTAATAAAATCGTATCTTAGTAACAGGTTTCAGTATGTTGAGTTTGGTGGAGTGTCGAGTGATGGTGCTCTTCCAGTGAGCTGCGGTGTCCCACAGGGCTCGGTTCTTGGGCCGTTGCTCTTCATCATTTATATAAATGATCTGCCATTGTCCGTGCCAGATGCGAATGTCACCTTGTTTGCTGACGACACTGCCATTCTGTTAACAGCTAAGCATCAACGAATCCTTAGTGAAGATGTCAGCGTAGCAACAAATGTTCTCCAGCAATGGTTTTCTGCAAATAACTTAGTCCTCAATAAACAAAAAACTCAAGAACTTACCTTCTCCTGCAGTAAAGTCGACTATCTGTATCAAAATAATATAACCCTCTTGGGATTCGTAATTGACAGGACTCTGTCATGGTCAGGCCAGATTCATGAGGTCTGTGCAACGTTGTCTCGGCGACTGTTCCTACTGAGACATCTCAGCCATTGTCTAACCCCGGCGGCCCTTAGGATAGCCTATTTTGGGCTTTTTCATAGTGTGCTGTCTTATGGCATTGTGCTTTGGGGTGGGGTTGGATATACGGAAAGAGCTTTTCGTTTGCAAAAGAAGGCTGTGCGGGTTCTCTGCGGTGCCAACCCGATTGCCCACTGCAAGCCCATTTTCTCTGACTTCCAGGTTATGACGCTGCCTTCTACTTATATATACCGATCCATCCTGTATATTCACGAAAACGCGGATGTCTATGGGACACTTGGCAATAGACATGAGTATAATACTAGGTATGTTGACATGATCACCCCACCTCACTCCAGACTGACGTCCTCACAAAACAATAAGATTAATGTTAAACTGTATAATGTTCTCCCAAATAATATAAAAAATCTACCATACAGACAATTTAAAAAGAGAATGAAAAGTTTTTTTACTGATAATCCTTTCTATGATATTAATGAATACTTGGAGTTGATCAAACATACTACACTTGAATAGACCACTGCGTTAGTGTGTTAGTTCTCAAAAATTGTACAACCTTTTATATTATATATATAAATTCTTTTGTATTGTTAACCTTTGACGTACCATTTGTTGTTTTTGTGACGTATCTGAATGGCCAATAAATTCTATTCTATTCTATTCTATTATTATTATTATTATTATTATTATTTGGTTCCCTCAGTTGTCTTTCCCTTTTAGGTTTAGATTTAGGTTTAGGTTAGTATTACATCTATGAAACAAGTACGTTGAGTGCGATCTAAAACTTTTAATTTCCTCTTCCGAATCAATTGTTTAGTACGAATATTTAATTTTTTTATGACACAATTTGGGCAACTTGAAGAGTTATAGTTGTAAAACATGTTTGTATTTTGCGATATATTTGTAAATTTGTGCTTACATTTTGTTTTATTGTAAATATTTTCTTGTAATATTTGATTGGAATTACATTACATTACTAATAACGTTTGACTGTAAAAACCACGTGAGATGTTCCTTTGGTTCGTTTGTTCAAAATTTGCTGCAGTGACTGTTGGAGTGCGCCTGGGAACAGTTATCCATCAACGCATCGCAAAAAATAAACATTTCAAGGAGCAGTATCCATCGACTGGTTACACCATGCCTACAAAACTTTGTTTATTCCAGAAATAATGCAATTTTCTTTATATAAACAAGATAGTCAGATATTGGGTGAAACCAAAAACATCGATTTATTCACGCAATTATGAGTCCCTACCTGGTGCTGAATCTGGTTGCCGTGTAGCCGTCTGAAGTCTGAAACTAAAAGAACTTTTAACTAGCGTTGTTTTTATTTGACTTAATATCAAAATTTAATGTCGTCAAAGACACATCAATTACAATTGACAGGTTAAGTGTTTTGAGGCCGCATTTCACGATACCATAAAAACCAGGTGTTCTCGAATGGGGAAGCAAATTGTAAGATAGATACACTAGATTTAATATTTCCGATAATTAAACAGTCCACGCCAAGATTATTATTGCGGGTATGCCGCACTTTCGAGCAGCGAGACAGTAGCCAGGTCGAACACCAGTCGTAAATAGTGTGTGCGTGTCTCAGAAATTCATCCAAACTTCTTGAACGATTTTCCAATAATTTTGTGCCACCACCACATTCACTTACGTCAGAGTGTATAAAAGAGCGCAGCCACCAGCAACGTCTCGTGGTGAGGAAATAGCGTCACTACAAGGGACTGGTTGATTAAAAACTCCGCTATCCACTTTAACATTTATCACTCATTCAAGTTAGACTTCATTGAAGGCTTTCCTAAAGTCTATTGCAAGTCTACTGTAGTGTCAGTGACAGTGATTAAAACATGTGCTGCATAATGCTCTGTCAGGAACACAGCAACACTGTTGTGCAACAGATGATTTACTTTTAGAGTTCCAAGAACCCACCATAAATTACATTAGGCCAATTTTAACTTGCAAAAAGCTACAGGCTCTTACCCTTACCAATATGGTATTCCATTGGCCGATATTCATTGATACGGGAGCATACCGGAGAAAGAAGGTTTTCTCAAAATAAACAAAATTGTGTCAGTAAGTGTGCCAGAAAAAGTTTTCTTGCTTGAGATTCAAGTCTAGGAGTAGAGTGCACCTTTAGTGTAGAAACAAACTTTTTTCAAATCTCCTTGGTAAAATGCCGCCGAATTCGTTGTTTACAATACCCTCGCCATAGGGCGGTTGGTATCGACAAATGCAAAGTAGGATGTAAAATCGTTTGAAATGAAGTCATGGTCTTAGAAGGTTTCTCCAGAAGTATTCCCGATCACGGGTTTGGAGACTTTAGATGATAAGTGCTGTCTGATACCGGAGTAGGAATTGTTAGGTTGATTATTTTCGAAAACCGCTTTCCCTTCCTTAATCTTCAAAGATAAATAACTGGAAAATTTTTTGCGCACAATCGACAGCAGATCTAGACTTTTTAAATAAAAGCATTAGATCTTGCAATTCTCTTATTTGTTTGAATAAATTTTTAGTTAAGTAAGGCTTTGAAGAGTCAATATCTCCATGTACCAATGATATTGCTATCATCCAGCTTCCACTTATTTTAATATATTTTTGCATATTTATTACATAATTGACGCCTTTTGTTAAAAAGCAATTGGAGCAATAACATGCGTAGTCCATACAATTGTATGCATTCAAATTTTGGTTCTCCCTCAGGAACGTCCTATTATCTTATGATTACCAACGCAGCAACACCTGTCCCTTATCTTTCCTGTGGCTCACGTGTATGCTTGCCTGTATTTGTGTAAAGGGGCCCATTATGGTAAATAATGCGAACGCGATCGACCTGTATCACAGGCATAACTGTTTACGTAGTAGATGTTAACTAACGCCCGTTACCGACGTTAAATAGAACGACCATTATGGCGTTGCTTATGCTCGACTATCTGATTCCAACTACCATTAAGCTATTTTAATTATTAATTATCGCCATGGGGTGTCGCGTAACATCCTACTACTCGATGACTTTCAGATCTATCAATATACGTAAACTCGAGCTAAACTAGAATGATAGAAAAGTAAGCAAATTTTACAATAGAAAAAGAACAACTAAGTAATGGGGAATGCTCATTTATATAAATGAGAAAATGGGGTGTTCGCATTTAGTGAAATCAATTATGACATTAATGATTTCAGTAAATGATAAAAAATATTAACTTTATGAAAGCATAGAAATTGAAGAAAATAAAAAATCAATTAATTACAAAACCGATTCTAAACGCCTCAACAAAATATATCATTCAATTTTAAACTAGCAAAATTAAATTATCCAATATATTTACTAATGAAAAACCTCCTTTGCGTGCCATTCCAATCCGCATAAAATATTCGCTGACAATTTTGTTTATATCTTACTTATACAAAATTAGAATGTTTTGAAAAAGATCGAAATTAAGATCGAAACGTTAATAGATATTTATAGGATTTTTGCAACAACATTTGTAATGTGCTAAGTAATTTATTCTATCCATTTAAGAAATTACGGAGAAAATAACGGCTTATGCGTTTTATATTGTAAGATTTAAATACCTCTTTAAAGAAATTTTGCAATGTTTGCAAATGTTTGCAAAACCAATAGACGAAATAACAGAAATAATGTAAAAAGCTTTCTATTTAAAAATACAATTATTTTTCGAATACTTTTCAATTTTTTTGGTCCTACAAAAATTCTTAAAGTTCAATAAACGTCAATAAATTTAATAATTGCACTTTTTCATCTTTTGTGGGTTTAAAAATATACGGCAAAATTCTTTATATTTGATCATTATTTTTTTTCTTTGTTGAATAAAAGAAAAATTTTAAAGTTTCTTTTTCAATACTTGTGGCAACTAGAACTAGGCAAGGAATATCAGGTTTTATATCGCTCAGTGTGGTAGTAATATTTTCCGAAGATTCTGTTCTGTTTTTGTTACTCAAAAAATAAACATTAAATGTTAATGACATTCTACAAAAAATATTTTAAAAGATTTAAAATAATACCCTTTTATAGTCTATTTATTTATTCCACTCTTAAACATATAATAAAAAACAGAAATTCTCCTTTTCTATGATAAAGTATGGAATGTCCTTATGTATTTTGTGAAATGTTTTGTATAAATGAAGTTGCTGTTGCTTTTCTGACGAACCTATAGTTGTGATTAAGTGGGAGTAGTAATATATATTATTACTATTATTGGTATAAACGATTAACAGTCTGGAAACCCAAATAGATAGAAATATTAAGAAATAATAAAGAACAGTCTTTTACTGCAGTTAGCTGTCGATAGTATTAACGTGTATGACAAATAAAAGAATACCCATCACAACCAGTCTCCTAAATTAAATTTGCCTAACAAAATCGATATTGGTTGCATTACCAGACCCACTTCAGTTTAGATCGACTAGTGGACAAGTCAATATCGACATAAGACAACATTTTGTTAGAACATTCTGAGACGCTCAGGCACTTAAATAAATATAAATAAATTAAATTCAAATCCTCCTGAAAATGGATACCGCAAAAATGTCACAATTGGTGTTAATTTATTCGGTGCTTATCCCTTTGATGTACAAATCTCTGCAACTTGGAGCGTTTAAAGCCAAGCGAAAAGTACGTTTAATTAAAACTTGTTCGTAGAGTTCGCTGCGGAGTTTCGCGAAGAAGGCAATTCAAGATAATGTCGCATAATATCTAATGCGCATTTTTTTAGCGCGTAGCCGAAAATCGGCATCCTTTATATTAACTACAAGAAAGTATGAACTCGACAATTAAAGAAATCATGTTATAAAAAACCTATTCAACCGCAAGCCAAAGTATGAGGATGATACAAATAGTTTTTGGGTTATTTGCACAGGAAAAACACTTTTTTCTGGTTTTCATAATATCTATTTTGATGGCGTTGGCGTTGGCGTTGCATGTGTGTTATGTATGACATCTTGGAGAAATTGGCGAAAAGTTAAAATCATTTCTAAGATTTTGTTGAAATTTTGTAATAATAAACACATAAATAGAAAGCCTTATACAATTATACGCATTATTGAAAAAATATTCTAAAAATAAGCCAAAGTATGTGTCAAGTTACGTCCAGGGTAACTGGAAATGCAGCCATCTTAAAATATTGACTTTCGTATAACACCCAATGGCGAAATTTATTTTTGTTATAGTTACATAAAGATCGACGTTGCAGGTGAGACACCGTGTTTATGATGGAATGATTTTCGTGGGATGTATATGAGGTAACATATACAATATACAGGTACACGTTCATTTTTCATGATATATTCATATATTAATTTTTAATATCTGAAGTAAATTGTTATGCTTGATAATTGATTTAACACTGATACCGAGAAAACTTTCTCATTTATTAAAATCGTGTATTTTTTACATATAATTTCTAATTGCGGCGGAACGGAAAAATAAAAGTTATTTTTGAAAATCAGTTAAATTTTTGAGAAATCGTTGAAATCTTATGGAAATGTTGTGTACCAGTTTTATATTTTCAGGGTGAAGCGAATACACGAAATTTCTACACATATTTTCACATTATTTCTACAATGTTTTCATTTCATTAATAGTACCTGTATTATGCAATGCACATAATGTAAATAAAGCATGTAGCTTAATTTTAAGGAAAGATTGCTGGTTAGTTCTAAGGCAAAAATATGATATAAATGTTGGTCCGCAAGACTTCGTTTTTGAGATGCGAGGAATTAAAGTTTCGTTTTTGCTTTTTAGAAATAATATTTGCAGTAACATTGATATTTGCATACAAATTGGTATTCGAGGTTATATTACATGCGAAATTATTTTTTTTTATATTTTACCACGAATTAAAAATGCGTAAAAGGCACATTGTTCCAAATAATGTTACATATTTCAAAATTTTAAAATAAATATAGATACGGGAAACTTTTGTATTATTAATTTTAGGAAAAAAAGTTTTAAAATCTAAAATAAAGTCATCAGATATCAATTACTTTTAGAAAGCTTCACTCACTGTTCAGTGTCAGTCAAGCTCTGAAGAAGCCAACAGGATGATTGGCGAAACATCAGCAAGTTCGACCCAATAAAAACCAGGACAAATCCAAAAGTTTTGTAACAAGTATTACAGTAGCCTGTGGAAGTTTCTTTGAAAAATCAGATGTCAATTTTTTCCAGTGGAATACGAGGTGAAAAAGTATGAATTTAACCCATGCAAAAACTACGTTCAAAAATGTAATTGCATCCATTCATTTATATTTTATGTAAAACGCCGATAATTAGTAACCGATGATAATAGGCAGATTGCAGTTAATACTGTCTGTTGCAGCCAATCGAAAGGAATTCATTCATCCAAAAAAATGTAAGTAATGTTACAATGCCAAGAATTTTAAGACTTAATAAATACTGATAATTTAAACCAAACATAGTTCAAAGAGAGAAAGAGACTATGATAAGCTGTTTCTGCCCTTTTTTATGAGACGTATCATTTTTTCAACATTCTCGTGTATTCGAAGTGTTGCATGAGAACATTGTCGCGAATGGTCTGATGAAAATCTCAATTTTGCACTTAAGTCAAATGACCAATATTTTTTCAAGACATTTATAAAGATAGATTTATAGAACTGCTTTTACTTCGCTAATGTATTTGGTATCGATGAGGCGGTGCCTGATGTCACAGTACATTGAATGTTATGGAATATCTTGAACATATTTTCCATGGAAACTTTGTCCACGGATATTCTAATATATTTTAGTTTGCTAGATCCCCTGACCTTATCGCCCTCCACCCCCTTGCCACTTTAACTATTTCGTGGGGACTACTTGAAAACTACTTGAGACACAAAGTTTACCAGGAAGGACCGTTTCAAAATGTGGGCCACTTGGAGAAAATAATTTTAGAAAAATATGTCGAGGCATTCGTAGAATGAATGAAAATTTTAATTTATTTCTTGAACTAATATTATGTTAGTTGCACAACTAGCACAAATTTGCATTAATACATATGAATTCAATACGTGTTTAAATTTTCTTTTTTTCCTTTTACGTTTATCAATGTAAATAGATGTAATTGCAAATTTGAATGTAATTTTTAGTTCTGATTAACCTTTTTAATATTTTGATGTTGTCTAATTGTACTTTACAAACAAACCTCCTATGCTACTAGAAAAAACTGAAATCTGATGACTGTGTTTTACATTTCAGAACTTTTGGCAAAAATTAATAACAATAGTATATTATGCAAGTGCGGTAAACGGCATTTGACTCACCAGGTTGTTTGACACGAGCGGACCACAGCGGGGCGAGTGTTTCATAAACGAGTGAATTAACAAGTTTACGGACCGTGTTGCATACTTTACTTTTTCTACGACAGTTCGTTTTTGGGTATATTTTCGCAAAGCAACATGAATACATTCACTGGACATGACCGCTAGAATTGACAAACGTTAAAATTCAAGGCATGGGAAATATGTCCGAAAACATCCGATTGCTCCCAAAACCCTTGCGGTAAAATCCCGGAAATGTCCGAAGTGGCTCGGATCCGTGGGAAACGAAACTGAAGTGGTAAAGTGGCGCTTCCCTCACGTTAGATCGGTATGTAATTGGGCATTTTACAGAGGGGAGTAGAAAAATAGTTTTAACTGTTGCTGCGGCATTGTGCAAACGCCATGCTAAAGTTGGTCATGGCTTGATGATTAGCCTTGAATTTTAGCGTTTGTCAATTGTAACTGTCATGTGGTATTCGTGTTGCTTTGCGAAAATGTACCCAAAATTTAACGGTCGTAGAAAAAGTATAGCATGCAACACGTTCGGTAAACTTTTTAAATCACTCGTTTATTAAATACTCGTGAATCAAATGTCACTTACCGCACTTGTTGCATAATATACTATTACCATATGGTTTCAATTTACTACGATATTTTTCTAAGAACGTGTTGGGATTGAGTAAAACGAAACCTAAAGGAACCTAACACAAAATTCTCTCAGGATTCCAAAAATAAAATAATACACTGAATGTTCCAGTTAAATTAAGGAAGTTGGTTGCTGTTAGATACTTATAACATCCCCTATGTAATAGCAACTATATTTATTTCATTCAGCACTT
The DNA here is from genome assembly GCF_029955315.1 of Cylas formicarius. Classification (NCBI taxonomy): domain Eukaryota; kingdom Metazoa; phylum Arthropoda; class Insecta; order Coleoptera; family Brentidae; genus Cylas; species Cylas formicarius. The sequence goes on from NW_026844214.1 coordinate 22,657,631, forward strand.
CCTTACAAACAAGTTTTGCATTTAACATTTTTCGAGAAATTATAAGAGATATAAAAGAATCCCGCAGTAGTAACCTATCCTGCGTAATTCCTACTTGATTATTTTATTTTTGTTTGCATTTCTATTTTGCTTTTTGTTGGGTTCTATATTTTTTAAATACTGCGATATTAATTACACAGCATTGCAGTTTAATTACTTTTTTCTATAATTTGAAGGTAAGTGTTGTCATTCAATTTTCCCGCCACAGAAAGCAAACATTATTAGTCATCCAACAACTCCCTTTTGTATTAGTTTTCCCTCTGCTGCTGACAACCTTACTCAATACGTCGAAACTACGAAAATACAGAGCTCCACTTTTTATCAATGTTGTCAATCGTCTCTTTAAATTTTCCCTTTCTTGTTAAATTTTTCGGCGAATCGGATGTGTCCAAAGTTACAGAGGAAACACTGAAATATGTAACATGCCATGAATAATGTAATAGAAAAGCGCTATTTCCGATAATGACGGTTCGCTTTTCATGTCTCCTTACACTTTTATACACTGAGAACTATTGTCGAAGTTGCCTCACAATTTCGAATTGTGAATTGAAATATCTCAAACGCGTTGCTTTGGTTTTCTAATTTTTTTTTTTTGAATTCGCATGACTTCATTCATTTATGAATTCAGAGGACGATCGTTTATTTTTTTTTATTTCCCCATAAAAAAACAGCATTCCTTAAATTATAAGACTTCTGATTAAACAAAATTGCTTATAGCTTATACGAAATGAATTTTCAGTCGCGTCACTTCCATATTTTTCTTTAATTGTATATATATTTATAATATAATATATTTTTATTGTATACATGAAAATTTCTTACTGACGTTATAAACATAAACAGCTTGATTTATTAACAACTCAATTTCGTTTTCTCATTTGTCAATCATTATAAAAAACTTGATTTGACTGACTTGAATTGACTATTCTGAGTCACAAAAATCACTAAAATACGTTCAAAAAAAAATCGCAAAACTTTATGCTCTTACTTTCTTTCTGGCAAGTCATCTACCACAATCTACCTAAAAGAGAGATAATGTGCGATTACCGTGCGATAACGATTAGAAGTTCGGATTTGAAATTGCTGTTTGGAATGTCGATTTTTTGTTCGGATAACCAATTCTAAATATCAGCTATGTGCTATGCACTATTAGGTGTGTTTGTTAATAAATGTATTAATTATCATTAACTAAAGGATAAACATTCGAAATGAGTATATATATATATATATATATATATATATATATATATATATATATATATATATATATATATATATATATATATATATATATATATATATATATATATATATATATATATATATATATATATATATATATATATATATATATATATATATATATATATATATATATATATATAATATATATATCAACAGTGGCAAGAGTCTCAGAACCATATTTAACACATTAAATATGATAAATGATGTGTCACTGTATTTTGTTTAATTAATTATTGGTATCAAATAAATTTTTCTTAATCTAACATCCACATTTTATGTCTTTATTTCTTCTGGTAATACTATGTCTGTTAATATAGTGTCATCAATTATATATATATATATATATATATATATATATATATATATATATATATATATATATATATATATATATATATATATATATATATATATACATAAATAGTATAAATACATAAATAGTATAAATAATTAGACTTAACAGACATAGTATTACCACTGTTCGAACAGTGTGCGAAGTGTTTTCGGAGCGCGAGCATTGAATATGCCAAGTGAGATTTTGGCGAAACGTCTGCAGGATTCCAGTCGGAGTTCAACAATGTATATATATATATATATATATATATATATATATATATATATATATATATATATATATATATATATATATATATATATATATATATATATATATATATATATATATATATATATATATATATATATATATTCCGGGATATCAGTGTGTTAGTGTCGAACAGTGTTTGAACACTAACATTCTTCTCTTTTCGGATTTTTTTCAATGACTTGCTGGTATTTTTAACATATTTTAAGCCGTTTCTCAAAGTTTCGTTTTCTTTTTTGATCAACTCAAATTCAGTTTTTATCCTGGCATTTTCCGACCTTAGCTCTTGGACCACTTTTTTATAGCCTTTCATTTCTTTCCGCAGAACTTGAACTTCCTGCTTTATTTCCTTTACATCAACCATCTCTCTTTTAATTTCTTGTATTTCTTTCAACATTATATAGAATTTGTCCAAACTACCTACTGTTTTTGCCGGTGATCTGTTTGTTTTTTTGCTCCTTTGAAAAGCATTAGTCTCTTCTTCCCTTCTCTTTCTTTTCGATTGTTCATCCGTAGAATAATCATCACTATCGTGATCGTAAAATTCCATTTCGCTTCTACTCCGGTCCTGTCCTCAAATCGGCACGTGCTACGAAAAAAGAATCGCCCCCTTCGAACTCTCTTATCAGCGCTGTAGATTTATTTCTATTAATTCGTTGTTCTTATATACAAACTTTGAATTTTCGCTTCTACTTACAGTTTCGGTCTTAATTGCCTTTATGCACAAATTTTATTTTAAGTTACACCCGTATGAGCTCGAATAGTCGAGTTTTAATACAGACCGGCAGCACTCACTCAAACAATAAAACGTTATAATTATCTAAATATATGAACCTCCAAATTGTTAAATTTCAAGTTGTATTCGATTAACTAAATTCAACATTTTTCTTACTACAAATAATGATTCATCAAACTTATTCATTTAGTTCAGTTTTTCGCCATCGAATAATAAATGTTCTTATATTCAGTGAGAAGTGTCTATAGTCTCTTTCAGATAGGTAGAGTAATTAAACCTCCTTAGGCGACCTAACGAATACTTAAGCCACTTGCATTGTTTGGTGTTAATTTCATTCAAAAAAATTTTCTTATTGCCTAGTGCAGGTAGTGCCATCAACACTGAAAATAGTGTACTAAAGGCTGATATTCAGAATTGCTTAACCGAACAAAAAGTCGAGTATTCAAATACAGCACTCAAATCTGAACTTCCTATCATCGTAGCACGGTAAGTAAATACACTTCTGCTCAACTATTTTTTAGGTAGAATCTGGTAGATGACTTGGCAGAACAGTATAGACATAAAATTTTCCGGATCGGCGAAATTTGTGAAAGTGCAAATACCATAACTTTCTGGCATTTTTTCGATTATTTACAGAGTTTTTCAATTATAGACACAAATCAAAAAGACAAAGTTTATATTTACGGTTTTCGACTATCACATACTATTACGGCGATCTGCATGGTTTCAGAAAACAAGTATTTTCTCTAAAACCATTCACCCTATTGAAAAAATTCATATACCAGGAAACGTGGGAGATCCAGGACTATAAATTTTACTTTAGACATTTTTTGAATTATGTACAAGGTGTGCTGATTGTGGTTAAAAAAAAACAAAAAGATCCCGAAAATTGCAATTTTTGTGGATAAATTATTAACCGTAAATAAAAAACTGTAGAACATGAGACAATTTAGTTTAAACAGTAACGTAAACTGTGTTGAGAGAGAATTTCAGGTTTCGTCTATCGTACAGGGTGCACGAGATATTTTAAAAAATATCGTTGGAAATCGCTATTATTTGCACAAATTTTAATATTCAAGTTTGCAGTAACTTTGACGTTCAGCGATACATGGAAGATACTTTATGTAGGATTTAGGCACAATAAAATTACAGCCATTTTGCGAAAGTTCCATAATGGTTCGCAGGAGCGCCATAGAAAAACAATGCTTCCTTCTAGGACAAGGAACCGCGAAGCAGCTTCTTTTTGGAATACAGAGCTGCTTCGCGCTATGCACTATGAATTTGCACCGCACAGCGACGATTGTACGAAAGCAATCTTGTTAATATCCCTTTTGTGATATCCCTGAATTACTAGACATTAGGTTTTAAATATTTTATTTATATTGTTATATTTTTTATTAAGAAATGGCGTTTGAAAATCTGCCAAGCAATTCACTAAAAATCAAAACGAATTTATCGAACGGAAATCGTATTGATCGCGTTGCATTAACGGTTGGTTGATATATGGCGATTAATTAAAAATCACAGGAAGATCCGAATTGTCCGATACGCCACTGCAGCGTTCATTACTCAACTATCCCATATTCCTATTGATTAAAGCTTTACGACCTGGAACGGAATTTGAAATTAAATGCGCGATTAAACATTTTTTCCGATTGCGTAAGGCAATGTTTTGCGTAATATGTTTTAATTTTACCTCCATCGACTCCGGACATGAAACGTTTTTTGATCGTCCATAGACAACAAAATAAATTGGGTAAACGTTCAAACTCCTTGGGGAAAGACTCCACTTCTATTAACCTACATTAGTGGACATTGGCAGTTCCATACCTTAATTTTCCGCTAATCCATTAAGTCGTGCATAATTAATCCGTCATGTTTTTAGCACATAAGACCTTGGAAGTCCATTAAAATGATTACCAGTATTAACTGTAATTTTTCGGGTACTAAATTGGGATGTAAGATAAAACAATTCATCAATCATCCATTTTCGCTTCGGTTTTACCACTAGAGTTGGTACGTCATCTTTTGTAAATCGATGTACGAAAACTTCATGTAGATAACATCAAAAATCTCGTTTACTTAAGGTTTGGGCAAGCCTGGGAGCACACGCACGGTCTCGATATTTTGAATCCACGTTGCGGGGTTGAATTTTCTGCAATAGCAACGACATTTTAATTATCATTAATTAATAATTAAGCTAATATGCTTGAAAATACAAATAATCTGTGTTAATTTTTAATTTAAAGCGAGAACCACTTTCAAGTTGTGGTTTTTGCTTATGGGCATAGCCAATGCTGAAGAAGATTTTGCTTTTTTAGAGTGAGTTTGGTTTTATATTTTTAAGTTATAGAACTTTGCCATACTTACGTATGGGTCTAAGTGAATGGTTTAGATACTAGCTGGTTAGTTTAATACCTTTAATATTCTTCACGTTAATTTATGACAGTTAATATGGCTACTCGATTAGTTCAAACTTCCCAGTAAAAACAAATTTGTTGTTGATTATTGGTTTTATGTCTAAACAACTTAAACGTTGTTTAAATTAAAGAAATATTTTTAAGAAAACATTTTTTCAAATAAAAGTTTGTTAGCAAAAAACATTATAATAGAAAACATTAAATTAATAAAAAAATAACAATAAATTTTAATGAGCTTGTTAATTTGAAATCTAGCGGACTAACTAAACTAGTCGTATTCAATTTATTGTTGACGTGAAGTGACGCCAGCCGTTAAAATGGTGGCAGGTGCGGGGTTATATACCATATATTGCATATACTTTCAAATCACTTTGCTAAGATATTAACTGTTTGGTTAGTGGCATCAGTTATTATCAATATTAAAAAGTATAATAACAGTGACAATTAATTATTCAAATAAACTCTCACTGTAATACTATGACGCATGAGGAATCCAGAAATTTTATATACAGTATAGTTTCAATTAGTCAAAAATCTTAATTACAAGCAAAAATCTAATTTCAAATCGAACTAATATGACAAAAGAAAGGACATCAATCAGGGCGACCAAACTAAGCGTCAACATTTTGTATTGAATGGCGTACAAAGAAAACCACAAAAAATTTATTACCATTTTAGTTATGGTCCTAATTGCGTTGTCATTCGATAGGATTTTCGCGTTTAATGGAAAAAGTTTTTAAAAGTTGCAGCGTATTTTTAATATAACTTAAAGATCCCCCGTTTGTCTTCTGTTAAAGCTAATCGAGCAGCAAGCAAACTTTCGTCTGGTCACCAACAAAATATTATTTGTTTTCGATTGAGTTGTAATCAGACGAGTACAAATATATTGCCTCCCTTGTTGATTAAATATTTTTGTGTAACGACGACATGACGCAAAAGATTTCCACCAATTAGAGCTTAGATTTCCATTACTATTATGAGAATTGTGCATTATATATATATATATATATATATATATATATATATATATATATATATATATACATGTATATATATATATATATATATATATATATATATATATATATATATATATATATATATATATATATATATATATATATATATATATATATATATATATATACATATATATATATATATATATATATATATATATATATATATATATATATATATATATATATATATATATATATATATATATATATATATATATATATATACATGTATATATATATATATATATATATATATATATATATATATATATATATATATATATATATATATATATATATATATATATATATATATATATATATATATATATATATATATATATATATATATATATATATATATATATATATATATATATATATATATATATATATACATGTATATATATATATATATATATATATATATATATATATATATATATATATATATATATATATATATATATATATATATATATATATATATATATATATATATATATATATATATATATATATATATATATATATATATATATATATATATATATATATATATATATATATATATATATATATATATATATATATATATATATATATATATATATATATATATATATATATATATATATATATATATATATATATATATATATATATATATATATATATATATATATATATATATATATATATAATATATATATATATATATATATATATATATATATATATATATATATATATATATATATATATATATATATATATATATATATATATATA